>NC_090174.1:8175849-9375849 GCF_024679245.1 Pseudorasbora parva | reverse complement strand
AGCTACAAGTAGCGACGCTACTAGCTTAACTACATTTTTCAGTAGCTTGTCAGTAGCTCAGTTACTTTTAAAACAGTGTAGCTTATCCAGTAGCTAACTCCATTATACAGCTTTATATAGCGGAGTAGCGCGACCAAAAGCTACTTTCCGTTTTTGGGTTCTGAATCTGACGACCGACGAGAACGAGCCTGTAAGGAGCGGAGCTAAACGGTGTGACGGACGCTCAACTCAATAATCCGCTGCAGACGCGCTTCACTCATATGAGCTGCTCAGCGGTAAAACAACATTAAATAAACCAAACTCAGCAGGCTACTTGCCTCACAGACATGAGATATATCATGTTTAGGCTATAGAAAGCTTGAAATGTCCACTTTTAAACGAAACCATTCGAAATGAACAACGAGTCATTGAGAAAATTAAAATATTTACAGATGACTGTACTAAATATAATGCAGTAAATAATGCTGTATAAACTATTTATATTAATTATGGCCTGAAAATCTACATAGAGGTTTGGAAATTTGAGGCTGGAAAGGTATTAAAATTTGAAAGAGAAAATGTGTAGGAACCCTGATCTTCGTAACACAAAAATAAAGATTTTTTTTTATGAAATCTGAGCACTTTTTGTCCTGCCATTGACAGTCTGTGCAACTACCACTTTGACACTTCATTTAGTTCATCAAGAGATTGTAAAACCAATCCATATGAATAAGAGGTTTAGTCCAAATTTTCTGAAGAGACACGATCACTTTATATGATGAACAGATTGAATTTAGGCTTATATTCACATAAACATTCATCATCGCACACATCAGTTGTGGTAAATGGAAGCTCAGGCATGTTTGCTTGATGTGTGAGAACCATTGAGGTTCATTCTTTTGTGTTATGCAGCATGTTTCAGCTTCCGCGAGATCCAATGAGATTCATTCTTGTGTTATGCAGTACATTTGAGCTTCAGCAAGAACCAACGAGGTTTGTTCTCACGCATGAAGCAGGTTTAGTTGAGCTTCTGTTTACGTTCACTTATCATTTTTTATGTGTATAAAAGCCTAAATTCTGACCATCATATAGCGATCAAGTTTCTTCAGACTTGATCAGACTTGTACTAAACCGCTCGATTCATATGGAATTAGTTTTATGATCTTTTTATTAACTTTTTGAAGCATTAAGTGGCCGTTGCGTAGCTGTAAACGGAGGGACAGAAAGCTCCAAGATTTCATCAAAAACATATTCATTTGAGTTCTGAAGATGAACGAAAGTTTTGCGGGTTTGGAAAAACGTAAGCACCCTAATGTTGTTCCAAACCTGTAAGACTTTTGTTTATCTTCAATGTATTTAAAGTAAATAAAGGACATAGTTTTCAAGTTTGGGTGAACTATTTCTTAAATATCAAATTAATTGCATTCTCTTTTTATTGGGATATGTAACATATTTACATAAACCTGTGAATAATAGTATAGAATACCGACGGGGGCAATTGTAATCCCCTAAATTTAGTCATTAATATGATTATTTTTTTTATTGAGTGATTGATTGATTGATTAAATGTAGTTTGTTATGCTGTCTTTGCCCGGACTCATTAGCACTCACTGTTGACGCCTGTGTCTCATTATGCTGTTTTCATAGGATCCTCACCCTATATAAGCCTGGTTATCTCTGTCATTCATTGCAAAGTCTTGTTTTGTCTCACACTACATTTCTGAGCGTTATCCCTGGTTCCCTTTCAGTTGGTCACGTTCGACGTACATCGGACTAACCAAAGAATTGGGATCACTTCTGGGAGCCCCTATCAGCTTCGAGATATAGAGAACGGGCCAATGACTATTGGCGTGCGTGTTTCGCATATCGCACCACGCCCCACAGCGCGGGCATAAAGCGGAAGCGAGCGCAACGCACTATTGTACTTCACTTCGGAGCAGAACACGGTGTTGATGAAGAAAACTGTTCCTGCTTCAGCAGAGAGAGAAAGAGAGAACGAGAGAAGAGGCTTCTTTTAGTGCTGGTGAGACGGCACGATCAGCGACGGCCGGCAGCTCACTGATACAGTGATAAACTACTGTTTTCACAGCACTGTTTGGTCTGTTGGTTCGGTGAGGGCGTTCCAAATGGTGAGAGCATACAAAGGGCTGCACTAATCTCCTGTATTTTGCCGCGGTCATTCCTGGGTGCTTTAGCACGTTTAAAAGAGCACATTTTCTTCTAAAAGAGCAGCGCGGGTGTGACACTGTGTCTTTATCAAGACGTCATTCCAGCCATGCATTTCTGGATGCGGTTGTTTCCTGTCCTGACGGCCACGAGTCCTCTCGCATAACAATGTTGAGATTGTGTTCGTGGGTGATCCATGTTCTCTCAGGAGAACGGGATCACGTCAGCGCCCTGTTCGTCTCACCGTCTCACCGCTGTGTGCCGTCTGACAACGCGTGTTGCCACGGCAACCCAGCGTGAGTCACTTGGCGCTCTAGATGTGCGTTCGAGACTGATACCTCAAATGGGGTTGAGTCCCTTCACTTATACCCTGAGCTAGTTTCTTTTCTGGTGATCTGGAAAAGAGCTACTTTGGCTGATAAGTCTGGATGATCTGAGGATTACAGTGGGGGCCCCCACTCCTCTAGCGCATCACAGCATGCTGAGACTGTGTTCGTGGGTGGTTCATGCTCTCTCATGAGAGCATGACCACGTCGGCGTGTTGTTCGCTTGCTTTTTTCATAAAGGGTTTAAGTGCTCAGCGCGCCATGTACCGTCTCACAGCCACGCTCACTATCTCGCATACCTGCTGGTAGCTTACAGGTGGGATTGCTGGTCCCTAAAAAAAAAAAAAAAAGAGGGACCTAGCACTTCATTTGGGGCTCTAGCAGAGGACAGATGTCAATCGCTGCATCGGAGAGAGGACTGTTATGTGTTGAAAATGAAGATGAGGCTGAGATTCCACTATAATAGTGGGTGCTCATGCTGAATCAAATTCATACTTGACAGTCATGCTTTCCCGGCTGGCCGAGGCGTGGTGCAACTCATACATTTGCCTTGCACGCCCCCTTGCCTTTTTCCAGATGTGCATTGGGAAAAATTTGGCAGTGTGGAGCCATTGGTGCCAGAATATGGAGCACTATTGGGGCCATAATCTGTGTAAAGTTTTTTTCTTCTCTCTCACTACACTCATTGGTGAGGTGGCAGTGCCACTGGCGGGCTGCCTCTGCCCAGCACTCTTGGTGCACAAGGGTAGTTCTGAGCCAAGGTTGATCTGCACACAGTGACAGATTTATATTTAAAGTCACAACGCTGGCCCTTGGCCAGAAGATGTCCACCCTGGTCCAGAAACATTGGCGACCCCTCAGTCTGCTCATCGCCATGGGCATTGGTCCCACAATGCCACCCGTCTCGGCTGTTAGTCAGCTGGGAGGAGTCAACCAGTTTTGGTCAGAAGCTGCTCTTCCCCGGAGGAGGGCCGGGTGGAGAACCATTGGTAAATTCTGTTCTGCCACTGGTGTTAAAAACCTAAAATTCAAAAATTTTAAGAGCAGTTCCGATACCGCTGGATGCCAAGATAGCGAACTTGGCGGTGACGACGCTGCCATGCCTTGTAACCCTCAGGCGCTTCTCTAATCGCCAGCAGGGGGCGCGTGGGATGCCCCCTCAGCGAAAGCAGGTTTGTGTTGCCCCGCACACTCAGACCCCGCCATCTTCACGAAAGTCACGGAGGTGGCCATTGCTCCCATGAGTGAGCATGGTGTTCACATCCTCAACTATCTCGACGACTGGCTGATCCTTGCCTAGTCGCGAGAGCAGTTGTGCGAACACAGGGACATGATGCTTAGTCACCTCAGCCAGTTGGGGTTTCGGGTCAACTGGGAAAAGTGCAAAATCTGCCCCACGCAGAAGATCTCTTTTCTCAGGATGGAGCTGGATTCGGTCGGTCTGACAGCACGCCTCACCAAGGAGTGCGTCCAGACGGTGTTGAACTGCTTGAATTCGTTCAAATGCAGGACGGCGGTCCCACTGAAACATTTTCAGAGGCTCCTGGGGCATATGGCATCCGTAGCTGCAGTAACACCGCTGGGATTGCTCCATATGAGACCGCTTCAACGCTGGCTACACAACCGAGTCCTGAGGTGGGCGTGGCACAGTGGGCCGTGTCTCAGCCACACCGAGGTGCCGCCAAACCTTCAGCCCGTGGACGGACCCTGCATTTCTATGGGCAGGAGTGCCCCTAGAACAAGTGTCCAGGCATGCGATTGTCTACACATCAATCAGTTGATCCCTCAACACATCAACTGCCTGGAGTTGTTAGCAGTTCATCTTGCGCTGGGCCAGCTTCCAAACCCTGCTACATGGCAAGCACGTTCTGGTCCATACGGACAACACTGCGGCCGTTGCGTAAATCATCAAACAGGGTGGTCTACGCTTCCGTTGCATGTCCCAACTCGCCCGCCACCACCTGTTATGGAGTCATAAGCATCTGAGGGCGCTTTGTGCCATTCACATTCTGGGCCTGCTCAATCGTGTGGCAGACAAGCTCTCACGACAGCCAGTGCTCCCGGGAGAGTGGAGACTCCATCCCCAGGAGGTCCAGCTGATATGGAGCCGCTTCGGGACCGCACAGGTAGACCTGTTTGCCGCCACGGACACAGCCCATTGCCAGTTGTTTTATTCCCTGACCAAGGGGACCCTCGACACGGATGCCCTGGCACACAGCTGGCCTCGGGGCCTACGCAAGTATCGTTTCCCCCAGTGAGCCTTCTCGCACAGACACTGTGCAAGGTCAGGGAGGACGAGAAGCAAGTCCTGTTGGTAGCTCCGTATTGGCCCAACAGAACTTGGTTCCCAGAACTAGTGCTCCTCACAACAGCACATCCTTGGCCCATTCCTCTGAGGAAGGACCTTCTGACTCAGAGACGGGGCACCCTCTAGCACCCACGTCCGGACCTCTGGAATCTCCATGTTTGGTCCCTGAACGGCACGTGGAGGTTCTAGGGGACGTACCACAGGCAGTGGTAGACACCATTACTTCCGCTAGAGCGCCCTCTACGAGGCACCTCTATGCGTTGAACTGGAACCTGTTCGTCGACTGGTGCTTTTCTCACCGAGAAGACCCCCGAAGATGTTCGGTCGGTGCCATGCTTCCTTCCTACAAGACGGGTTGGAGAAAAGTCTCCCTCTACCCTCAAAGTTTATGTTGCCGCGGTAGCCACTAATCATGATTTGGTAGGTGGAAAGTCCTTTGGGAAGCACGACCTGATCGTCAGGTTCCTGAGGGGGGCGAGGAGACTAAATCCGCCTCGCCCTCCCTCGATACCCTCTTGGGACCTGTCTCTGGTGCTGACCGCACAGCAGAGACCTCCCTTTGAGCCTTTGCAGTCAACAGAGTTAAAAATTCTCCTATAGATACTCCTGTCTGCATTGGCCTCCATCAAGAGGGTAGGGGACCTGCAGGCATTTTCGGACGACGAATCGTGCCTGGAATTCAGGCTGGACAACTCTCACGTGATCCTGAGACCCCGGCCTGGATACGTGCCCAAAGTTCCCACCACTCACCAGGTGGTGAGCCTGCAAGCACTGCCTTCGGAGGAGGCAGACCCAGCCCAAGTTCTCCGCAACCCACGCAAGTCAGACGTGGTGGAGCGTCTGACGCCAGGTCTAACACTTGTATGCATTGGTGGAACTTGTGTTAGGCTGGGTTCCATATGTTGTGACCCCCACTGTGGTCCCATAGGTGTATTCTTCCATGGTACGGCTCCCTACGGCGAGCCCGTGTCTTTCCCTCTGCAGAGCCCGCTCTGCCGTCTCAGTCTAGGTTTTGCTCCCCCGCCTAAAGTCGCCCTGGGACTTTCGTATGTTGTACTGCCCACGGCCAGTCCATACGTGTATTCTCCACATGGTAACTCCCTCTGGGCATGATGTGGCTTCCGCAGCGGCCCCCCGGGCACGCTTTCCCAGCGTTATCCAATAGTCTGCAGCGTGGCTCTCCCTGCATGAATTTCCCCGCCCGGTACAGACATTGTCTGAGGGGCTCTAGCAGGGCGCTGGAAGTGGTAGTAACCATGGCATTTTCCAAAGGGATCCCAATTCGTCGGTCAGTCTGACGTACTTCGAACGTGACCGACTGAAAGGGAACATCTCGGTTACGTATGGTAACCCTCGTTCCCTGAAGGAGGGAATGGAGACGTACGTCCCGTCACCACAGTTGCTGTACCATCACTGCAGGCTGAGTCACTAGTTCGGCTCCTCAGTGAAAAACAATAGTGCGTTGTGATCGCTTCCGCTTTATGCCCGCGCTGCGGGGCGGGGTGCGATATGTGAAACACACACACCAATAGTCATTGGCCCGGTTTCTACATCTCGAAGCTGATAGGGGCTCCCAAAAGTGATTCCAATTTGTCAGTCAGTCCGACGTACGTCTCCGTTCCCTCCTTCATGGAACAAGGGTTACCATACGTAACCGAGACGTTTCATATCTCTTGGGTCATTGGATTTCTTGCCTGTTTCCCGGATTACCCGTTTGCCTGTCTCTCCTGTCTTGTTTGCCTTTTTGCCTGTGTATGACCTTTTACCTGCTTTTGACTACGATTGTGGATTACCCTCTCAATAAATACTGAATTTGGATCACCAACCGTTCTGTCTCGGCGGTACGTTAGTTTTACTTAGACTTTGGGGTTACACTTTACAATAAGGTTCATTAGTTAACTACATTAGTTACTAGTAACTAATAATGAACAGCACTTATAAAGCATTTATTAATCTTTGTTAATGTTAATTTCAACATTTACTTCATTAAAATCTTGTTAACATTAGTTAATGCACTGTGAACATAAACAAACTATAAACAGCTGTAGTTTTATTAACTAACGTTAACAAAGATTAACAAATATGGTAACAAATGAACTGCTCATGGTTAGTTAGTTAGTTAATGTTAATTAATAAATACATTAATGTTAACTAATGAAACCTTTTTGGAAAGTGTTACCGACTTTTGCATTTACCACTTTATTATTCTTGACAGAATATGAAGGCAAAAACGATAATAATAGTAATAGTAAGTAATAAAGCAGTTGATTACTTTGAGATATAGCTGATTTAGTATTTTAGATACATTTATTATATTTATGGAGAGGATGTTTTATATATTTTTTTGTCATTTTCGCCCAACCACCAACATGGGCATTTGTAAAACTTATTTTATTGATTATGAACTATTCTTTATCAAAGCATTTATTTTAATGGAACTATTACTATTGACACTTAGTTTGTGAGGTATGAAAGATACGAAAATCTTGCCAGTGAATGCCAGATGAGACAGATCAATATATGACCTGCAGTCTCTCTTTCCTCTACCACCTGATGCTGCAAGATGCAAAAAAGTGTGACACCAACACCAAGTCCATTCTGGAGTCGTCTAGACAGGCCAGAGTTAGTGAGAGGCTTTTCCCGCTGAGATTGCAGCTCTGGGTTTGGAGGCTCCCAGATTTGTCTGGACTCAGAGTGAATTAATGAGGCAGAGATTCTGCGCTTCAAAGGTCACATTTCTGTTCTTAAGCAGTGCAGTAACAGGTTCATTCAACACAGCTAGAGGGAGGTGACGCCGGGTGATTTAACAGTTTAGAAAGGTTTAACTGGGGCCTGGGATGAAGGTTTACTACTTATTTGGGCTGTCTTGTTCTTTTATAGGCTGTTTTTAAAGGGTGAGCCTGTATGTTGATATGATCTAGACATAGTGACAACTTGACTGAAATCCTTCAAGGGGGTTTACTGTTTTGAGATGAAGTACAGACGTAAGTGTGTGCGTCTGCAGACATGTGGATTGGGGAGGAACCACCTGATGATTCACCATTGCTTTTCTTTAGGGCTGTCTTAGCCAGTTTCCATGGAAACCAAAAGTCTCCCTCATAGGCCTTTCCTTCAGGGATCGCTCTTGTCCTTCACGTAAATAAACTCCAAACACTGGCATATTCAGCGTCTCACCTGTAGTGTTTATAAAAACTGCATTTTCATTATTTCCTCATGCAGCGTTCTGGCACCTTATAGTGCCTTAAATTTCCTCAATAAAGCCTGTCTAAAGCCCTGACGGTCTGTGCCTGTGTCTGTGTTGCTGATGCAGTAATCATTAATAAATGGGTTAGTTCACCATTAGTAATACATTGAAGGTCCCATTCTTCGCGTGTTTTACTGGCGGCTTTGATTATGTTTACAGTGTGCAATATAACATGAGTTCATGTTTCGTGTGTAAAAAAACTGTATTTTTCACACAATTTACTTATCTTTACACCACTGTTTCCTCTGTCCTAAAAACGGCCTGATGATTTCCTTGTTCTATGAAGTCCCTCCTTCAGAAACACGTAACGAGTTCTGATTGGGCCAGCGCTTCCCGTGTTGTGATTGGACAGCAGCTTAGCGCACTTTGCCCGGAAAGGTCACGCCTCTTACCATAACGGGGAGATGCAAGCGCTGAATGCGCGCTCTTCTCCATGTGGGAGAGCAACAAGACCACACCCCCTATTTGCGTGTTCTTGTGGCCGGAGGGTTAGTCAACAAATGGTTCTAGTGACGTCATTACATCCCTGCACTTCCTGCTGTAGTCCAAACCGGCCGTTCGCTGTAAGCTTTGAAAGGGAACTTCTGTTAAATAAAATATCTCGCTTGCCATTGAACTTTGAGCTTTATAATTTTACAGGTATTATTTATTCTCTAACAGCAACATTAAACACTAACTAAAGTTTGAAAGATGGAATCGCAAAGAACGGGACCTTTCACTTATGATTATCTGTGCATTAGTTATTGCACAAGTTATTGTAAAGTGTTACCCAAAAAATATGGGAGCAGTGTAAATGTAATATACACAGATTTATGTAGAATCTCACAGAGCAGGGAAAACTTTATGGACAGCTACACAAAGAAACCCATGGCTTCTTCTACAGAGTTTAAGTCAGATATGTACATGATGTCGGGCTTCAGTCTTTCACACTTTCACACAATGGCGCTCTGAGGTGTTATCTCACTCTAGCATTCGGTCTTTCCCATTATTCACCAAACCTCATTTGCCGGCGATCTTCATGTGCTGCCGATGAACATCAAAGTGGTGTTTTAATGGCGGGCTATGCCGAATTCTTCCTGTGGCTATGAAAGCATGTGATTTATCTGAAAAGAAATACTTCCATTGCCAACATCATCTAAGACAGTGACAGCTCTATTCAAAGACAAATTACCACACAAGTGGCTCACCTCTCATGCCTTTATACACGAGAAAGCCTTTAAATTTACACTTGCGGTTTAAGAATACAAAAATACTATTTGCAAACACATTTTCCGGAACGTTTACTGACAATTAAATACAGCTAGATGTGCTTCACCTCTCAGGATTTGTCTTTGTACATTAAAACAAAGAGAAACACAAAAGGAAGCCAGTAGAAATTATTTTTTACCGGCAGGAACTTTGTCCTCTTCCAATCTCAATCACCAGACTGTCTCTCAGACAAATGTGCATAGTTTATTCATTTTTCTCACAGCATTCTTTTAGCTCAAAATATGCCTTATCTAAATTTCCATTTTTTATTTTATTTTTTGGATATTAAAAATGTTATCTTCATGAACTCTCAAAATGTATTTCTCTTGATTTTACAAACGTTTAAAAGTTAGAAAATAGTATTATTTAAAAGTATATATTTCCCTGGATCTGACAGGATGGGCAATTTTTCAAATCTGGATGGGCACAGTCCACCCGTAGCTACGCTAGTGCAGTGGTGCCACTGAACGCCTTTCTGAGCCATCAGATTTCAACAAAAATATCTTCATTTGTACTCCGAAGATGAACAACATTTTTTCAGATTTTTCATTTTTGGGGGAACTACCCCTTTAAATTACTAGAAGTAAAAAAACTCTTAACCCTAAAGATTTGATCCATACTGTGTGTCAGCGCAGGTTGAGAACGAAATAAAATAAAAGCCTGGATTTACTCGCAGCAGTCCAGCTTATTTAAAAACAAAAGAAAACAGACGGAGACTGAAGCAAAGCCAAAGCTATAAATACACAGGTGAACAAATTATGAAATTAACAACAGTTGTGATGCATAACCAAATTAATGCGAAACAATAGTATCAAAACACTAACGTAAGAAAACAGACCCAAAACAGATCATCCGTAACAATGTGTGTATGTATGTGTATTAATTGCAGTCAATAACTTTAGAATATATTTTGTATTGCTAAATACAAACTATTTGACTAGTTTGGAATTTTCTACCCCACATATTCAGGAATGTCTGTGGAAATTCAAGGCCATGCACAAATATATCCAGCTCACACAGAAAAACACAATGTACTGTGATTGCATTGTACAAAAATCCCTGCAAATTTATCCAAGAGGACAGCTGACATTAAACATACACACTACCATAATCAGCCATAATCAAAAGAAAACCGTTCTAGAAAAGGCATAAAGAGCAATCCAGCACACACGGCTGTCTAGGGAAACAATCCTATCCACATGTAACACAACAGCCTTTATCAACCAGACCTTTTGGGCATGCCTGAGTGTTGCCCCATGCCTCATTCAAGACCTTTATCAACAGGGGAAAGAAAGTGTGATTGCCAGTTTACCTGAAACACGACTTGAAGTCTTTGGAGAACTGAACTCCTGAGCCAGGCTAAACGCTTAAGCAATGGTTTTTCACACATACACATATAACTTCCAGATGGGAATAGAGCGTCCAGGAATTCATTGTTGATGCAGTGAAGAGTGGAGACTAGGTAACAAATGGAAATAATATAGATCTGGAAGGATTCTGTGTGTGTTCCTCCTTCTTTTATTGACAAGGCTGTGTAACTCAAATCGATTGATCCATAGGCATTGTTAGAGCTGCAGCCCAACTGTTTCATCTCAGCCCCATAAAAATCTAGTTTTAAGATTACAAGGTTATTTCACTTTGAGTCGTCCTCTAACTAGCTGTTAAAAACGTTCAAGTTTGGTTCATTAAGTATTATCCTTCCATTATTGGGTGGCAACGCTCGGCTCAGAGCACAGCTCTCAGATGCTTGCTCCTCTTTTCTCATCTGATAATAAAATAAAGTGCAACCAAATACACCATCGCTCAGGCTGAAATCCTAGAATCACTCTTTCTGCATTAGTCTGTTTAATATATATATATTATTGTGGGATGTAATGATGGGGCTATTTTTTACAAATGCATAATGTCTAAAAATGTTTTTAGATCATAAAATATCACAGACTACTCTGTAATAGTGACTATCCACCTAAAGTGCCTCATATGCTTGTACTTCTGTTTCAAACAAAAGAAAAAAGTTTTTTATGGGGTTTTATGATATTTGTTAATAAGGGAGTTGAAGGAATCAGTCATGTTATGAGGTGTAAAGCTTGAGGATTAAGCCAGTCCTTGAAAATGAAATAAGTATGATAAAATATATCTGGATTTTACTGTCTGGATCTGTACTGCTGGTATTAGAGACAAAATGGTCTGGATAAAACCTGACATTTATGTATTGTTGACCATAATTTTTTTTCTTTTGTTTTGGTAAAAAACTAAAGGAACAGACCAAAAAGTAAGGCCTTCCTTCGAATCATATATTGGATAACTTGACACAGTTCACAAAGCCTGGCACAAAGCCATTGGAGAATAAAGAGTTCATAGACTGAATTGGTTTTTGTTTTTCATGACGTGCCAGGTTTGAATGTGCAAAAACTTCAAAGTCAGTATTTTCAGTAAATTGCTTTTTGGTCTGTCCCTCAAATATATCATATAGATTCAGAAGACGTATTCAAAATAATCATATTAACTTTGAAGGTACTTTTTTTGTTGTATTTGATATCCTTTTTGGAGCTTGACACTCCAAATCATCTAGTTATTGTAGTATAATAACAATAAGAGCTTGGATATTCTGAAAAATATCTCTTTGTTTAAAGGTACACTGTTGCTTCTAGGTAATAAAAACAAAACTGCATGCATTTTGTGGAAGAACATTGTTTTGATGCTTCGGCTCTGCGTGACTGTGAATATGGTTCTTTCTCATAACTAAAAAAAGATGATCCTCCTACAGCTCATAAAACATTTACTAGGCTTAAGAGATATATTCAGTTTAAATAGAAAGGATCTCAAGATCTTCAAGGATCTCTATTAGATCTTCAATAAAATATACTTTAATCACCCGTTGAGTAATAAAAATGAGTTTAAATCCACATCCCTTCCTTGTCAAATGTTTTCCTTCCTCATATTTTATTTATAATATAAATTATATTTGTCAAAAAAAATTTTTTTGCACATTTCAATGTGCATTTGTTGTGCAAAACAGTGTTTTTGTTTTTTCAATACATGTCATTTTAAAGAACAACCCTAACAGCCTAATGAACAGGTTAAAGTTGACACTATTTAGTAGTGAAATGCAATTATAGATGAATGCTAGATGCCGCTATTTTAGTTATTTTTGTTGTGAAATTGGTAACAAAATAATGCAAGACAGTTTGATTTGAAACTAGTATAACCAGTATCACTGACCCAGTAACCAGTATCTCATAGCATTTGGTACGTTTTACTGCGGCAGCTGTTCTTCTTGTCAGTTGTGTTGTATAATGAATAAGTGCATGCGCAAGATAGATATGGCATAAAATCGATAGCTTCTTTGATTGTAATTGCGAGAAAAAGTTCTGTTGCATATCAGTGAGCAGCTGTCTTGCACTTGCGTGTCTCATATCAAAACGTTTAACTAACTTTGACAGAGCGGTCCACGTTCGGAAATATGCGAGAATGTTTCCCGATATAGCCATACTTCAAATGGCATGAGGAGGACGAGTGAATTTGAAGGCATTTTCATATTTTGTTGAAATAATTGTATCTTTCTGCTGCTGACCAATTCATCACCATCTTAAACACATGGGTTTGTTGTTATTCTGTCCATCTGTTCTTGCTGTAAATGAGAGACATCAGCAGAACGTTCTTTTTTTCCTGTGTGAATTACTCATCTGTATCCAGTCAAATATTGTTATTGACCTGTACAAAACTAAAAGAAGCTGTGCCTTTGTTTCTACCCCCACATATCAAGTGGTTCTTGCCGATACTGCAAATAGCACAGAAAACTCATTTCACAGTGAGCAAGCTCAATGCAAATGAACATCTATAGTGAAAAGATAGCAAGAAATCCTCCCATGGCGCTTCTGCCATGAGTTCAGAATATATGGGATATACTGAATAAATGGTTCCAGTCACACTATGTATTTCACTGAGATGAAGTGGTTTTCAAAACGTAATGAAGCACAGGTGGTGGGAAATCAGTTTGCAATGCCAATATTCAGCACGTGAATGGATATGTGGACATACTCCTCCAATTATATCTTTGACTGAACTGAGTACACTTTTTTTAATTTGATTACATGAGTCAAACCAGTTCTGAGTAGGAATAATTAATTTTGAAAGCTTTGAAATATTATTCAGATTTAAACCTGGTGATGCACGTTTTATAACTCGTTCCCCGCCATTGAAAACACTTTCACCACTTTGACAAGTTTCTTTTTTGCAATCAATGCTTTCACTGTTATGAGGTAGGGGGGGGGGGCACTATTAGGAACCTTCAGAAATAGTACAGCATCTCCGGTTTCAAAAAACGAGCAAATAAAAATATCTGCTTAAACCAGAAGGAGCCGAGAGGAGTGTATGCACAAGTAAGCGAACGTGATCATCAAACTTTCAACAGCATATAATCCAAAACTGCCTAACGTTACAGAGATTAATATCAAATCCACAAAGAGGTGTAGGATTGTGCAAGATGGGTGTTGATGGACTCAATCTGGACTAAGGCTTTGACAAAAATACTAATTTCTCTGCTTGTTAACTTTGTGTTGATAAAAAAATAAAAAGAATGAATGAATAAATAAATAAATGAAGCCAAGTTTTTGATTATTCTTTTGATATATTGACATTACATATTCATACAGAAAATTATTCTGGGTCCATGAAAATTTTGGGACTATGTTCAAAAATGCTGGCGCTGACTGGAAGCCTTTTAATAAACAGTGACAGGGAAAGAGTTGAAAAAAATCTTCTAACTAGCTGTGTAGTTCCTTTTACATGGCAAGTCTACAGCCTAGATCTGATACTGTCAATCTTTTTCATCTAGGATTTCAGTGTGTGACGAGGACAAATTCCGCCACAACGAATTCATCGGCGAAACCCGAATCCCCTTGAAGAAACTCAAACCCAACCAGACCAAGAGCTTCAGCAACTGTTTGGAGAAACAGCTTCCTGTGAGTTACACCGTCTTTTACTGTTCATCTCTGGAAAAGGAATCCGTCTGAAGACGGAAGGAGCTCAGTTGTGCTAATCATCAATGTGGTTGTCTGTGAGTGATGGAGAAATTAAGGGAAGTTTGAAAGCTACATAAAGAGATTCAAATACCAAATTGATAAGGTCGATCAAAGTGACTCTCATTAGAATCAACATACTAATTAGAAATCAATTATCATTGGAGCAACATCCTCACCCATCAACCATCTGTAACAAACATGACAGGCTTACAAACACCAGCAAAGAATACAATACGATAAAGCTAAAGGCTGCTCACTGTCGGAAGAAAAACGAACAACCGTACACCCATTCATACTCAACAATTGCTGCTTGTAATGTCTGACTAAAAGCACCTCGATTCAAAACCTGCCACATCCTTGAGGGAATACATTTTTGTTTCACTCACAGCCATGTATGAGGTACACAGACCCATAAGGCACATGTCTGTTAGTATACCTGGGTCATACCTTATATCTGAAATTAACTCAGTCACAAACTAAACCAAGCTCGGTAGGAAGTGTTTCGTCAGCACGGTGCCTTAAGGCGCACAGCTCTGCTAGGATCAGCACAAAACACTGCTTTATATGTGCTAGCAAGAGACTAGCAGGGAAAACGTTGAGGAAAGCAATTCAATAGATTTCATTGTAGACATGTCTTGTTCATTTGAGGGTGGTGGCTGTAGGTTTTATGTGTCAAAGTACTCCATTGATTGACTGGATGAGCAGGTATTGGGTAGGGGATGATCTCATCTAGCATTTTTTTTAATCAAAAAACCTTTTGCTTGAAAGGTCATGGATTAACTGGCTCAAAATTGAATTGATAGAATTTTTGCTGTTATTGCTATTTATTACACAGATCTCTGAAATGCTTGGTTCTGATTGGTCAGTCTTAACATTCCATGGCCTGCTATTCCACAATACTGACCGCTGTCAATAGCAATGCTGTATAACAGACCGGGTACCTGAAGCTGGTGCTTCTTTCATGCCTCTGGATCATCCTACTGTGGTTTATTTTGCGACAACAAGGATTTAAATTTTCCTATACTTATACATCTGTCCTCTAGTCTAAATAAGCAATGTCAGATGAGCAAGAATGCTGCTGTTCTGAATTTGGCTGTAGACATGAGTCCACAATGTGATATTGCTTAATAAACAGTTCATATTTTACACACAATATTGCCAGTTACTTATAAAAATGGTTCCAAACAAAGTCAAAGCAGAATTGACTAATACAATAAACATGTTTACATGCACACCAACATACCTGTTTTACCCGTAAACTGTCAATTCAAGAAAGCATCTCAGTTACGCATGTAACCCTCGTTCCCTGGAGGAAGGGAACAGAGGCATTATGTCAGTTACAGATGGCATGGGGGTTTCGTTTAGGAGCCAAGCGCCTTTGAGATCTACAAAATGAGCCGATGGCATGAAAATGCCATGTGTCTGCGGAATTTGCATAACGCAACTCCGCCCCACCTCGCGGGTATATAAGGAGCAGCACAGCAATCTCGTGTTGTTTACCTGCAGTTGTGGCATGGGGACGTAACGTCTCTGTTCCCTTACTTCAGGGAACGAGGGTTGCATATGTGACCACTTCAACTTCATTTATTTATATAGCACTTTCAACACCACAAGTGGAACCAAAGTGCTGTACAGGAGGTATAAAATAAAAATAAAAAAATAAGCACAAAAACAATACAAACATTAACTAACAACAACTTACCAAGCATTATCAAAGGCTAAGGAAAACAAATAAGTTTTAAGCACACTCTGAAAAACACCCAATGAAGGACAGGTCTTTACAGACAGCGGAAGGTTGTTCCAAAGCCTAGGAGCTGCAACAGAGAAAGCCTGGTCACCTTTACATTTTAAAATGACCACGACGTTCCCTTTCAATCAGTACACTACGAGTTACGTCAGTACTGACGGAATGGGGTTTCCAATTCAGTCTCGCCACAACGCCTGTCTTTCAGCGTCCTGCGCTGAGCTGAGCTCCCTGCCATGAGTCTTTAGCACGAACGAGGGGCTAGGCTCAATGCCAATACCAGGGTACAATGGGAAGCATGTCCCACGTAAAGAAATGGAACACAATACCTGCCTGTAGGGAGGATTTAGGAATACACATATGACCCACGAATGGGCTGCATATGGAGAGGCAAGGTCGATTGCTGCACGCAGCTCTTGGATTAATGCAGGGTCAGCATTGCCCACTTGCATGTTTCTGAACACGTTCACCTGATGGTCTTGAAGGATGGCCATAGCATGCAGAGCAGACGAGGCCTGGCCTGCAGCTCTATAGGTATTCACCACCCAAGAAGACGTAAAACCTACAGGCTTTGGACAGTGCTTTGGGTCACCATGCAATGTCGAAACACTGTTGACCAGTGATGGGAATAACGGCGTTATAAACTTTTTTTTCCGCTGATAGATTTTTTCCGCTGGTTCAGCAAATTACCCATTACGGGTGTCAGCGGGAAAAAAAGTGTAACTCAGTAGTTACTTTTCCTGGTAATTAGTTACTTTTATAATAATGTAACTCAGTTGAGTTACTATATGTGAGAACTAGTAACTATAACTAATTACTTTTTAAAGTAGCTTGACCAACACTGCTGTGGACACTGTTGCATCGTAACAGAACAGCCAACCGGGGGAACCCCAATGTACCCTTTTACCGTGCCGCCATCGAGAGCAGTGAAGGTGGAAGTGGCTGCAGAAGGGTCACGAAAGGTCAATGGAAACCTCCATGATTCGACACCTCTTCATGCACTTCTGGGAAGAAGGGCACTGTTGGCTGACGGGTGCTTTCAGCACAGGCCGCCCCAGACACCAATCATTCAGCCTAGAGCATTTGGGACGTGGCGGAGGGTTTCACTCAAGCCCAATGCTCTCAGCTGCCCGGGCAAGCATGGCTGTCAAAAGTTAGACACAAAGACTGTTGGGATCAGCTCTCATAAACCTGAGTGACTCCACCAGCTGGAAAACAGTACGAACCGTATTTGTTGTGTGAAGAGACTCTGTAATGTGTATGAGAGTATGTGTGTGTGTGAGTCTGTGATCTCCAGTGGGGACGGAAATGAGACAGCAGTGTGTGGGGGATGAGCAGAGACGCCTCCTCCACAGCTAATTAACTTCATGCTTGACGGCTTTGGTGGGTCCACAAAGTTCTGAGAGAGAGAGAGAATTTTACCTCACATTCAACAGTTGAGATCACGGCTCTGCCACTGCCATAAAATGTCTACTCAAGACAAGAAACCATTGGAAAGAAGAGGGAAGTTTCATTGTGAATTAAACTAATTGAGGGAATGAATAAATTATCTACTGGGACACAACAATTGTGTTTTAATAGAATTTTCTGCCTAGTTGATCATTGAATCTATGAGATTGCTACAAATGAATGATAGGTTTCATGTTTAAGTTACTACACAGATCAGGCATAACATTATGGCCAGGTACAGTGAATAACGGTGATTATCTCTTCATCATATATATTAGGCAGCGTACCACTTAAGCATTGTTGCAGACCATGTACATCCTTTCATGGAAACGGCATTCCCTAGTGGCTGTGGCCTCTTTCAGCAGGATAATGCTCCTAACACAAATCAAAAATGCATTAGGAATATTTTGAGGAGCACAACAACGAGTTTGAGGTGTTAGCTTGACCTCCAGTTCCCCAGATCTCAATCCAATCAAGCACCCGTGGGATGAGCTGAACAAACAAGTTTAATCCACGGAGGCCCCACCTCGCAACTTGCAGGACTTAAAGGATCTGCTTCTAACATTTTGCCAGATACCATAGCACACATTCAGGGGTCTAATGACCATGACTCAATGGGTCAGGGATGTTTAAGCAGCAAAAATGGGGACCAACACAATATTGTTATGTCTGATCGGTGTATTTATTTGTATTATGTACAGTCTACATCCACCCTTTTTCTTCATAGTTCTAGAAGCTGGACTGACTGTTTTCTATTTGTGTGTTCACACAGATCGACAAGACAGATGACAAGTCTCTGGAGGAGCGAGGGCGCATCATGATCTCTCTGAAGTACAGCTCTCAGAAGTCAGGCTTAGTGGTTGGCATCATCCGCTGTGCCCATCTCGCTGCCATGGATGCCAATGGCTTCTCTGACCCCTATGTTAAAACGTAAGTCATACCTCTCACTATCATCTGTCATTTCACTGTATGCTGTAAGATTCACTTGTATTACAATAGATTTTTGTTTTGTTTTTTGTCTGCACCAAAAGCACAACACAACTTTTCCACATTGATTCAGTGAAAACTTTTAAAGTGGAACAGAAGATCTGTGCATATAAGAGTATATGTCAATTACAGATGTCAACGGAAATTCAGCTTCCTGTTGCTGGATTTAGTGATGCTATCTGTCCATGGCAAAACAATTAGACAGGATGCATTGAAGTCAGAATACATTAACATTTTACACTTACAAGACGTTTTCCTTACCTAAATATACCACAGGACCCTTAAGAGTTTAAAAATAATTCTATCTCCCTAGCCTTTTGGTCTGTCATAATTTAAAGTCGTGATAAAACTGAAGTCGTGGGAGATCTGTTCTTCTGTATTTAATGTACATGCAAGTTGATGACAGATAGTCTATTGATCGCGTGAATACAGTGATCGCGATTTCTGTACTCAACATAACTAACAATGCAAGCACAATGCAAATACAGTACGAGATTCATAGTGTAGTGTAAGATCATCGGTATAATGTCCAGAAAAACTCAACCTATGTGATCGACAGATTCATAAAGAGAGTGTTATTAGAAGTAAAAAATCCTAGGATTGTTCCTAATTTAACTGTCATTGCAGGTTTACAAATGAAATGTGCTACTTACAGTTTGCGAGATCTTTGCTGGTCCCAGAAAATCTGACACTACCTGATCTTTGAGCAAAAGTTTCTGGACAAAAGCAGTTGGCCTATTGTATTGCGACTTGTTCTCAAAGCAGTCGCTGGTCAAATATATATTGCACAAACACACAAGTCAGCACTGATGTAACTAGCACAATCGTTAAAAATAAACTGAGAATCCATTTTTCTCTGACATCGGGATCCTTCAGCAGCTTATGCAAAGATGTTTTCCACTGCCAAGAACAGCACAGCGTCTGTGTGGCACGCTAACTTATTACAATCTTATAGTAAACGACTACTTTAGATCCACTCGCTGATCATCGACAGAACACCAATGATGTGATGATGTAAAACTAGGCCTTGTTGTCTCGATCCAGAGGCAATCGTATGCAAATGATTGTCACATGCTACCTTGGATCCAAACAAAGCTTTTTTACAGCTTGATTATATTACTTTTTGTTATTATTTTTTATTGATGATGATGAGGACGTTTTAAGTTCTGGAACTTGCATGATGTATTAATGATTCAAAGGCCTCTTATATGCCAAAAGTTTGAAGTTCAAAAGAACATTTGATTTCTCATGTCATGGCCTCTTTAAAGGGTCTATTACAGGTTCATAATTTAGTTTATGGGGTCTGCTAGAATACAGTTACATCATAATGTTGGAAAACTAATTTTTCTGTTTTCACCCTCTGTCGGAATGCTTCATTCCCTTTCGGGGAACTCGATCGGCGTCGAAACGCTGTGAGAACGCCTCTGCCTTAATGCGTCGTGAAGCGCCTGTAGAACCATTCCATCGGAAAAAAGATCGATCGTCGGCGTGATGACGTCATCGACCGGAAGCTATAAAGCGTCCGTGAAAACAAACAGGAACTAGCTTCTGAGCCTTCAGCAAGCGATCTGTGTGAACCTGTCTGTCTATTTGGTGTTTTTGTCTGTCTATTTGCAAGAGTTTTTCCACCCTTTTGTTAAATATTCCTATATTTACAAAAAAGAGAAAATAAATAGATAGATTATGGCGAGTGAAAGCAGTAACTTCAAGAGGTGTGTTCATCCCTGCCCACGCTACATCACGAGCGGGGATACACACTCTCTTTGTGTAGCCTGCTTGGGAGCGCAGCATGCCCAGGCAGCCCTCGAGGGGGCTGCTTGCGAGCACTGTGAGCGATTGCCATTAAGAACGCTGCGCTCCCGCCGGGCACTCTTCGAGGAGGGTGCCTCGGCTCGTGTTCCCCGCGGCTCTGGTCCCGCTGCCGCCGAGGCGGAGCGAAGGCTGCAGTCGTGGGGATCACAACTGGATGTTGCAGAGGGGTTAGAGACGGGCGCTGCCTTATCTCTGCCCTCACCTGCTCCATCCAGCGGCTCTTCTCGGGGCATGGAAGCACGCATGGCGGTTTCTTCCCCCCCGAGAGAGTCGCCGGTGCTTCATCTGTCCAGCTCTGAGGAGGTGGACGTTGAAAGCATCGACACTGAAGACTCGCCACTTCAGTCCCCTGCTAGTGAGGAGCTAGTTGAGGTTTTGACGCGAGCAGTGGCCAGATTAAACATCGACTGGCCCACTGAAAGATCTGAGGCAGGGAGAAAACGTCATAGCAAGCTAGACGAACGCTTCCTGCCATCTCGCGCTTCAGAACCTCAGCGGCGGGGCCTGCCGTTCTTCCACGACTTGCACACCGAGGTGGCAAAATCGTGGAGGAGACCGGCATCATATCGTGTCTTCAGCCCGCAGACTTCGGTCTACAGTAACATCAGCGGGCTGAGACAGTATGGTTATGGGGCGATGCCAAAGGTCGAAGAGACGCTTGCGAGCCATCTCTCACCTTCATCGGCATCGTCCCTTAAGGCCCCGACTTTACCCACCAGACCTTTAAAGACAACGTCGGCGCTGGTGGGTAAAGCGTACTCGGCAGCGGGTCAGGCGGCTGCATGCCTGCACACGATGGCTATCGTGCAGGCATACCAGGCTGACCTGCTGAGGGATCTGGATAGTAGTGATGCTGTGGGGGGAGATATTGTCGCTGAACTAAGAACGTCAGCTGATTTAGCTCTCCGGGCCACCAAGGAGACGGCCAGATGTGTTGGCCACTCCATGGCAGCATTGGTGGCTACGGAGAGGCATTTATGGTTGAACCCCACAGACATCAAGGAGAGGGAGAAAGCCTTTCTGCTTGATGCGCCGCTTTCTCCTGGAGGCCTCTTCGGTGACGCAGTCCACACTGTCACCGAGAGGTTCCAGGAGTCGAAAAAGCAAGCTGCGGCGCTCAAGCAGTTCCTCCCTCTCCGGGTCCAGGTCCCTGGGGCTGCTGCTGATACCACCAAGCAGCCCAAACCGAGTACGAGCTCCTCACACAGGGCTCAACAAAAGCAGAGCGTCGCTGCCCGAGCTCCCCCTCAGCGTGGGGACGAGGGGCGGCGCTCTCAGACGAGGCCTTCGAGGGGCAGGGCTGATCTGCGGACAGTCCTGATAGCCAAGAAGGCCTCGTCGAAGCGTTCCTGACGCCAGAAGCGTCAGGACGCTGAGGGTGGTTCCCCCCGTAGGGAGACGGTGTTTACCCCTGCCAACGGTACCCGTCTCCCTACGGCACCCTCGGGGGGCCGCGCTGCCAACCCCGCCGCAATGCCGGGGCGCAGTCGGTCTCCGCGGGCCACCCGAGGGTGGTCCGCACCCCCTTCGGGGGGCCCCCGAGCAGTCAAGTCAGTTGTTCTCTGCCGGTCCGCCGCTTCAGGGCACTGTGCTTGTTGCTCAAAATACACCAGAGGCCAGCCTCGAGAGGCTGGTTCCCTTAGTAGATTTTCTAGACGAGTGGAAACGTCTATCAAATATATCTCATTGGGTCCTGCAGATAATAGAAAAGGGGTACGCCATTCAATTCAGAAGTCGGCCACCTCCTTTCTGCGGTGTCCTACCTACAGAGGTGGGCCCGGAGCAGGCTCTGGTAATGGCACAGGAAGTAGAGACACTCCTGCAAAAAGGGGCTATAGAGAGGGTTCCCCCTCCCAGCAGGGAGTCTGGCTTTTACAGCCGTTACTTCATCGTGCCGAAGAAGGATGGGGGCTTACGCCCGATATTAGATCTGCGGCTACTGAATCGCTCGGTGGCCAAGCTCAAATTCAAGATGCTTACACTCAGACAGATTGTAGCGCAGGTCAAATCGGAGGATTGGTTTGTCACCATAGACCTCAAAGATGCGTATTTTCATGTCTCCATCCTTCCACATCACAGGAAGTTCCTGAGGTTTGCCTTCGGGGGAGAGGCATACCAATATCGTGTACTTCCCTTCGGTCTAGCACTGTCACCCCGCACGTTCACCAAGTGTGTGGATGCAGCTCTGGCGCCGCTGCGTCTGCAGGGCATCCGCATATTGAACTATATCGACGACTGGCTGATTCTAGCGAATACAGAGCAGATGGCGGTCCAGCATTGAGATGCTGTTCTCGCCCACATGTCGAAGCTGGGGTTGAGGCTAAACGCCAAGAAGAGTGTGCTTTCTCCGGCTCAGAGAACCACTTTTCTAGGTGTGAACTGGGACTCGGTAATTATGCGGGCGCAATTATCGCCAACACGCATAGCATCGATCCTAGCAGCCGTCAAAGAGCAGAAGCTAGGCCGAGCCGTCACTGTGAAACAGTTCCAGAAACTGTTAGGTCTCATGGCAGCAGCGTCCAACGTGATACCTTTTGGCCTACTGTACATGAGGCCACTGCAGTGGTGGCTCAAAACGAAAGGGTTCTCCCCGAGGGGAAATCCGCTCCGCACGATCAAAGTCACGCGGCGATGCCTACGTGCTCTGGTCATGTGGAAAAACCGTGGGTTTTTTTCTCAGGGTCCCGTGTTGGGGGCTCATGTTCGTCGCGTAACGCTAACGACAGACGCCTCTCTCACGGGCTGGGGGGCGACCATGAGTGGTCGCTCATCCCAGGGTCTATGGCAGGAACATCAGCGGCACTGGCACATAAATCGGCTAGAGATGCTCGCAGTGTTTCTTGCATTGAAACAGTTCCTGCCCGACCTCAGGGGCCACCACGTACTAGTCAGAACAGACAACACGTCCGTGGTCGCCTATATAAATCACCAGGGGGGTCTGAGGTCTCGTCCATTGGACAAACTGGCACATCGGATCCTCCTGTGGGCCCAAGGGAAATTGCTGTCAATCAGGGCAGTATATATCCCGGGGGCCCTGAATCAGGAAGCAGACAGCCTGTCGAGACAGGGGCCGAGGCCCGGGGAATGGAGACTCCACCCAGAGGTGGTGGAGCTCCTTTGGAAGGTTTATGGGAAGGCAGAAATAGATCTATTTGCTTCGGCGGAGAATTCCCACTGCCCGCAGTGGTTTTCTCTGACCCATCCGGCCCCGCTGGGGCTGGGGCTGGATGCCATGGTACAGGAGTGGCCGAGGCTGCCTCTGTACGCCTTCCCCCCGATTGTCTTGCTTCCAGGAGTTCTGGAGAGGGTACGCCGGGACGGGGCCCAGGTACTTCTAGTGGCTCCGAACTGGCCGACCCGAGTATGGTTTTCGGACCTGATATCTCTCCTGGAAGGCTCTCCGATGGAGATTCCGACCAGGAGGGATCTACTCTCTCAGGCGGGCGGGAGATTCCTGCACCCACGCCCGGAGATGTGGAAACTGTGGGCCTGGCCTCTGAGGGGGCTAGGCTCATAGAGGAGGGTCTCTCGGCCGAGGTCGTGGAGATCATCCTACACTCCAGAGCTCCGTCCACAAGGAAGCTGTACGCTTTGAAATGGAGACTTTTCTCAGCATGGTGCAGAGAACGCCAGTGGGACCCAGTTAACTGCCCGGTTGGTACAGTGCTGGAGTTCTTGCAGGCAAGGTTCTCGGCAGGGTTGACCCCCTCCACAATAAAGGTGTACGTGGCGGCCTTGGGTGCCTTCCACGTCCCTTTCGGTGGAGTGTCTTTGGGAAGACACCCTCTAATTACACGCTTCCTTCGTGGCACTTTAAGGTTGAGGCCGGCTATGCACTCGAGGGTCCCGGCATGGGACTTGGCCATTGTTCTGAGGGGCTTGTCCGGACCACCGTTCGAACCTCTGGAGGAGGTTTCGGATAAGTTCCTCACTCTGAAAACCATCTTCTTGTTGGCCATTTCTTCTCTTAAAAGAATAGGAGATATTCAGTCCCTGTCGGTAGGGCCCTCATGTTTAGAGTTTGCGCCGGGGATGGTGAAAGCATTTCTACATCCCAGGCCGGGTTATGTCCCCAAGGTTCCTACGAGCCCACGGGGCCCCATCACTCTACAAGCCTTCTGTCCTCCTCCGTTTAAGACGTCAGACCAGGAAAGATTAAATCTGCTGTGTCCTGTGAGGGCACTGGATACATATGTCCACAGAGCTGCCCTGTGGAGAAAATCTGAGCAATTATTTGTCTGTTTCGGACCCCCTAAGAAGGGGGCTCCAGTATCCAAGCAGAGGATGAGCAAGTGGGTGGTCGAGGCCATCTCACTTGCTTATGAAGCGGCCGGGCAGCCGTCTCCACTGGCTGTCCGGGCGCACTCAACCAGGGGTATGGCTGCTTCAAAAGCACTCTTGTCGGGGGCTTCCCTCCACGATATCTGCAATGCGGCCTGATGGTCGTCTCCGTCTACCTTCGTCAGGTTCTACGAACTAGACCTGGCATCTACAGTAGGGGCACAGGTTCTCTCGTAACCAGGTGCGCTTCGGCTTCACACATACGAGACACTTGGTCCTATGGCGATGTGGGTATAAGCGTTCTCACAGCGTTTCGACGCAGCTCGAGTTCCCCGAAAGGGAACGTCTCAGGTTACGTATGTAACCCTAGTTCCCTGAGGGAACGAGACGCTGCGTCGCTCTGCCATACTCCCGGCGTGTCCGTGATCACTTACTTCAGGCTTTATCAGAAGTTAGTTCCTGTTTGTTTTCACGGACGCTTTATAGCTTCCGGTCGATGACGTCATCACGCCGACGATCGATCTTTTTTCCGATGGAATGGTTCTACAGGCGCTTCACGACGCATTAACGCAGAGGCGTTCTCACAGCGTTTCGACGCAGCGTCTCGTTCCCTCAGGGAACTAGGGTTACATACGTAACCTGAGACGTTTTAGTTTCCTTTTCTTTAAAACCCGCCTTCAGAAAGTTGCAGTCTGGTGATTGGTCAGCTGGCCCTAGTCTGTTGTGATTGGTCTACCACTTAGTGTTTCAGAAATGCAACACCTCTTAACAAGTATCAGCTTACTCGAGTATAGTTTGAGCTCCAGTCCGATAATGATCAACCCAAACCACTTTTCACAATGGTAAGGCATTTTATTTTACACTTACATCTCAGATGAACTGTCATTTATTACATCTGACCTGCATCAAACTGCATAGTAGAAAGCAGTTGTAAGAAACATGGTTAGAACAAAAATAAAAGTTGTACATGAAGGTTGAGGTTGTACATATGAGGAAAAATACATTTGAACCTTTCTCTTAAGTTTGTTCACTTTAGGAAGGCAGAAAAGAGAGGAGCTTAGATTCAGGGTGGAAAAAAACAGCATTTCTTGGGAATTCTGACAACAGTACTAAATCGATTGTAAAATCTGGTTGCATTAAGCACAAGCAAAATCTCAGATGTTCATCTTGTGTTCAGAACAGCACACCCATGCATTTGCAATTTGAATGTCCGGCACATTATGGACGGGACTAAAATCTCTGAGAAGCTCTGGAAATAATTACTTTATCCCACCTCCATGTAAAACTAATCCCGTCTGAATACAGGGTATCTGCAGGTTTCACCAAGTCAAATTTAATGGACCTTTTTAAGACCATTATGAATACAATTTAAGACCTATGTTGCGCAATAAAAAAAACATTCATAGGAAATGCAGAATCACTCAATTACTTAAACTTATATTATTTAAGTTATTTAAATTGAACAAAGTATTAGTAAACTTATTATTCATAGCTCAATCCCACCATGATTAGCATTTATATATATGTTTTGTTTTTTGACCGAAATTAATTTTCATTTTGTGGTGGTCACTTCGATAAATTTGCAAACATTTTTATTTTTTTCATAATTAGGATGCAACATTTACCATATTATTATGTTAGATGCACAATAGTCACACATGGCAATAAAACTAACAAAATGCATTAATCTTGTTTGGTATTACAAAAACAAAAAAGGCTGGTCCAGTGGTGTGCTATCTATCTTTAATAACACGACCAACATTAAGCAATTGCTTAATATAAGTAAAAAGTTTTCAAGTAATTACGTAATCAAGTAATCGTTCAGTTATAAAATATATACTTATAAACAAATGACAATAGGACAAATAAATACAACATAAAGATGCATACCCTCGCGCCGTCTGGGTCGGGTCCCTGCATGCCGCCACGCTGCCCTGCTGCGGGTACGTCTGTGGTGCCGTTGGTCCCGCCGGGACAGTCGCTGGGAGCCTGGCTAGCGCTCCCCAGCCCGTCCCGCGGGCTCTTCCGCACCATCAGACTCGGCTGTGCGATTCAGTTTGCCCGGCGTCCCCCCAAGCCCAGGGGCGCTCTCTTCACCTCTGTGTTGAGGATGTTCGCCCTGGTGCTTCAGGCGGGGACCGCAGTCCTACTGGCGAAGGACGCGACCGAGCCGGTCCCTCCACAAAGAGGAACACTCCACCGTTTTTAGAAAAAGGGCTTATTCAACTTCATTAGACATTTAGATATGTGGGCAAATGTATTTGTCTCAGTGCATGCATTGTTTTAGTTTGGCAGGGTCGCCGCTAGCTTAGCATAAAATGTATTTCCCCACATATCTAAATGTAGCAAAGTTGAAAAGCACTCGCGCGAGCGCTGACAGGCAGCAAACACACGCAGCCTCACATTGGAGTTTGGAGTTTGCATCATTGTTATTAACTCTTTTTAATTTTTACAATTTAATACTTTTTAAGATTTTTTAAGACTCCGCGGGGACCTTGGAATAGGGCTATAGTCGTAATCATGGGTTTAAAATTTGATCTGTAAATGCCTTAGCCTAGAAATCTAGACGCACCCTAGCGGCAGTAAATCTAATCTGCCCGCGAGTGTCGTCTAACAACTCTCAATACACTTCTGAGATGTAAAAACCAAACTCTGGTCAGGCCAATCACATCATGTAGAGTCAGTGGGCGGGGCTTAACATGATGACGGCCGAGTTGCGTTTGCGTGCTTCTAGTAAACACAGAAACTGGCGAACGGCGGTCTTTCTAATTAGCTTTGACTGCGAGTCTGGAAGACTTGGAGTTAAGCTTTTCTCTGAGAAAAGAACAAAGAACGGCACTGAAGTCATTCTTAAGAAGGGAAGATGTGCTCGGAGTATTGCCGACCGGATACGGCGAAAGTTTAATCTTCACATGTTTTTAACTAGCTCCGCTTCACCTTCGTTGCTCTGGTTGGTGTAGCATTATCCTATTGCGTGCAGAGGGAGTTTGAAAGACAACCGTTTATCCCGCCCCTCCGATTGAGGCCTGTCTATGGTGAGTTTCCAGACCAAACATCTTGATGTGGGTCTGGCTTGTCAGGCTATAAAAGCCTCACATTACCAGATAATTTCGGTTATTTCCAGGCAATCGGAACTGACTGATGGCCTGGATGTGAGGGGTAAATCAGACATAAATCAGCCTGAAACTCCTGACCTGTAGTCTAAGCCCGACTTAACGCACCATTAGTTGAAAATAAAAAGTCAAAAACATAAACCTGTGCACAGATGAATCCTTCAAAATGAGATCAATAAAATGCACTTAATCAATAGGGTGAATTTTTATCATGATGACTTTAAGGTGTTGATGTGTAACCAAAAGGTTGTATGTTTGAATCTCACACAGCTTTTGAGCAAGGCACTTAACAGCAACAATACATTTTGCTTTAAGATGCTATGGATAAAAGCGTTTACTAAATGATGACTGACAATGTGGAAGTATGTTTGTGCACATGAATGTCTGTGAGGAAACCTTTAGCACATCTATTCATCCTGCCGAACACAAGCATACGAATCGTTTACGTCAAGGGTTGATACCAGTGCAGTTACACGTCATAAGCTCAGAGTTCTGTCTTTGATATGGAGAAATGCAAATCTATTTGTATTTTGAGAACTGGAATGTGTTGGTTTAAATGAAGCATGATCTCTGCCTCAGCACAGAGAGGATTAGTGCTCTCAGCTCCCTCGCTTCCTGAATCAAAGCATTTATTTGACGGATTATTGCACTATGGGCACTATGTTTTTGTTTTTTTACATGTACAAACATTTGTCAATTTATACTAAGCTTTATTAAGCTTTGAATACTAAATAGTTTGTTTCTGCTCTTGCAAATCTTATGTATTTGTGTCATTATTTTGTCTGCAATTTTTTCAAATAATTTTGTCGATTTTACGGATTTATGGCATTGACGTTCACCTTTTTGGGAAGGAAACGAAAGTAGTGGTGTTCATTTTTAGAGAGAGAGAGATTTCATTTTGAACTGCGGATTCATGAATTGCGAAGATAAGCTGAAATGGTTGACCATAGACAAAGTTAGAGGAGCAAATGTCATGCCCTGTCAAAGAGAGCTGCAGGGAAGCTGATACAATAAGAGGGAAACGAGCCTTTCGCAAGTTTCACTTTTACTTTAAATGTCTGGCATTCTGTACTATCTTGAGCAAGATTTCAGTTTTTTACTTGCATTTAACTTATTCCTAGATGATAAAATAAATGAATATATATATTATCACCTTTACAATATAAGACACAGGCTGTCAGCTGACAACTGACCCTGAATCTTCTTTCATCAGTCTTTCTGTTGGCTGCCAGCTTATCTGGTGGTCTTCGTAATAGAGCAAGGGACACTCATTAAGAAGACTTGGAGAAATAGAGCCAGAAAGAGACATTTAATGACCTCAAAGTCAGCAGATAAGTGAAGTGAGGTTGTGTTTTATCATCTTGGGTTTTTTTTAAGTGAACCTTTCATTTATTTAAGCTTTTAGAGCAAACGGCGGAAATATCCTGCAGTAAACCTTGTGTATACTTTCATGGCTTTTTCATTCTGCTCTCCAAATGTTATATGCAAGAGCTACAATGCCCTCTGGTGGACGTATTGACCTGTTGCATCTGACATTGCCATTCTGCATTTGTTTTCAAATGTTTGCCTGTTTTACTGCTTGTGAATCAAAAGTAAGTGTGCTGAATTAGTAGAAATCTAACTTAACCCAAAGTGAAAGACATGATCGAACTAAATGCATCTTTCTTTCAATGTCACTGATGTATTTCAGGTATCTCAAGCCAGATGAGAACAAAAAATCAAAGCACAAGACAACTGTCAAAAAGAAGACCCTCAACCCCGAATTCAATGAAGTAAGATTAGCCTGACTGATGCCTGATTCTGTACCGTGCTTTTGTTTTTATGACAACTAATTCCATTTTTTTACGACAGGAGTTTTTCTATGAGATCAAGTACGCTGACCTCAGCAAAAAGACCCTGGAGGTGACCGTTTGGGACTATGACATTGGCAAATCCAATGATTTCATTGGTAGGACCTATTTACAAACCTTGTTAAACCTATATTTAATCTTTCATTTATTATATTAATTTTATACCGTATTTTTAGTTTGTGTTTAATTTTGCTACTGGTTGAATGCAGTTCCAGGGCTCAGCAGTAAAGTTTTTTGTATACATCTAATTTCACATTATGTATATATATATACCGTTTTTACATTTGTTTTAAAATATAAAAACAATTATACACAAATAATTTCTTCATTAAATGTAAAGTTTACTTGATAGCTTATTTTCAACCCGTTCGTACTGATCACAAGCAATGTTGCCAGTTGTACGATTAGTATCATATTTGTATAATAGTTTTGACCTCTGTATGATCAATAATCCCATAATTTACGATCATTTCAGAATTTTGTGATACCTCAAATTATGGTTGTTGTAATCATAGGGCTTACATCCGATCTCGTTTGTCTTCTCGCCAATCATCGTGGAGAGAAAGAGTAAACGTCCCTGTGCTAGGTCAGTTGTTTCCAAGCTGAGGTTTAAGGTACAGAAAATGAATGCTGAAAAGGAAGGTGAAGGCAGAGGAGAGGCGAAGAGGAAGGCAGAGAGAGAGAAAAAGTTGTTGGTGTAGAGATACATTTTAACATTTTAAATATTTAAAAAAGAGCTTTATTCTATACGTTCGTTTTGAGCTTCTGGTACAATACATTTCCAATCTGACAACAATGATCACACGCCATTCTTGCAATTTCAATAAAGCTTTTGTTCAACAAAGCAACTATCAGCCAGCAGTGGCGCCTCCAGAAATTTTTCATAGGGGTGGCCAGATGGGGCCACTTAAAATCTTGGGGTGGCACACCAAAACTAGAAACCATAATTTCAGAATTGTATTCTACTGGTGTAGTAAACCGGCCTGTAGCACGTCACGACACATAATTCTGCGTCGTCTTTTACTAAAAAATATTTTTTGACTTATTTACTTACCAGTAGTCTTCGTCTTCTAACGTTAACTTCTTTACACACAAAATGACTTATTTTAAATATAAAATACATATATAAAAGTCTTGGGCATGTCAAAGATTTGTAACAACTTTAGCTTTGATGCATTGTTAGTTTTTGTGCAGCATCAGATTTTTTTCTCCCTCATTTACTGTTCATGGCTGTTTTTGCCCCATTGACTTCCATTATAGCCACAAAAAAATTATTGGAAAGCCATGACACCATATAATCATGCATTCTTGATTGTTGGTGGTTTTCCCAGTTGGGAAGAGGTAAAATGTGTAATTTTTACAGTTGATAACCAGGTGGCACCATTAACCCTTTAGATAGGCCTGTGCTGAAGAAAAAAAAAGAAGCTTAGTTTCTGGCATTTGTATAGAGTATAATAACTGCATATAAATGAGGGATTAAAAAAATGTAAATCTGATGCTGCACACAAACTAACAATGCATCAGAGCCAGTGTTGTTACTAATCTTTGACATGCCCAAGACTGTGATAAAAGGTCAAAAAATATCCAGTCCACAATCACTTTTTATATTGAAAAATAAGTTATTTTGTGTGTATGTTTTTTTTTCCAAATCAGTTTTGAATCCGCTTTTGAAAATAATTTATGAACTTAGTTAAAGAGTTAAAGAGTGATAAGAGTGACAATGAAACAATGACAGCAGCTCAACAATAAACATGGAATCAAGTATGTAAACTTGCAACAGAACACATTTTAAAGTATTTTACTTTTGATTATTTTATTTATTTCTAAAGATCTCTTTGTATTTAGTAGCCTGTATTGGTGTACTTTAAAGGGATAGTTCACCCAAAAATGAAATTTCTGTCATCATTTACTCTCCCTCATGATGTCCCAAACCTGTATGAGTTTCTTCGTTCTGTTGAACATAAAAGAATATATTTTGAAGAACGTTTGTAACCAAATGTTTGCTTTGGGGGCAACATTGACTTCCATGGTAGGGATGTGTCTTCTTATGTATTCTACATAAAGAAATGCATACAGGTTTGGAACAACTTGAGGGTGAGGAAATTATGACAGATTTTTCATTTTTGGGTGCACTGTCTCTTTAAGCAGTCATTCTGAACCAGTAACCACTTTACTGACAATTCTGAAATTCAAAATTGTTTAATCCTCTTTATTAATTTACTATTATGACTATATTATTATGTAATTTTTTGTCCCATTTTAATCTAAATATTTTTTAAATATCAAACTGCTAAATGATAAATTGATAACATTAATATGCTATAATCTATTATTTAACGTTCTAATATCTAGAAAAATAAGTCTGCCAAGCTCTGATAATGTATGAAATATTATATTATCCATTAAAAAAACAATAGGCCTACCTTTAGTTCTCGGATGTGTCTGTCATCGCATGCTTTCAGTCACAGTCTGAGACACTGAAATGCTTCTGTGCAAAGGGTGCAGTTTGTCTTAGGTTCATCTTAAGTTACTGGACAGACCCACTCATGATACCTTTTTTTTCTATTCAGCCTTATATCTGGAAATCCTCTTGCGTTCAAACGGTGGACGCGAGCTCGACATGTTTTTAAAAAAACGCGCAAGTTTCCAGCGCATGTTCTCGAGACTCCGTCGCTATGGCAGCAAAGCGCCGCTAAAACGCAATCTTGTGTATCGCGTCCGTATTGGTTTGATACGGGACGCGTCATTTTGCTTATTCTAAATATTGATTGGGACTAGTACCTAGCGTCCCCCCCAAACCTACGCCATGGCCAGCGGGGTGGCCAGTGGGGTGGCCAGGGGTTGGCCAGGGGTGGCCGTGGCCACCCCTGGCCACCCCCTGGTGGCGCCACTGTCAGCCAGCTAGTTCGTTTTAACCAGCTAACAAGTTTAACAAGTTGACAAGCCGAATTAGCAACAAGATGTCACAGTAAACCAAATGTTTAAGTTAAAAAAAATGTGTGTACATGATCAAACGATGTACAGCGAATTCCAAACTAAATGCACTTCAGGAAAATGGGGCGCCATTTGTAGGGGTGTTCCAAACTAAAGTGAACTCCTGAATCCCTTCACAAAGTCCATTGGTGGTCACTTCAAGGAAGCAATTTCATTGTTTATTGTAACCCAGGATGGCGAGTCTTTGTGATTCCTTTTTAAGATGGATGGCGGGAGAGTTTGTGTTAATGCATAAATTCAATTTCACACGTTTGTTATACATCCATAGGAAGTTCAAATAAGTTCCTCATCCTTCCCTCGCACTTTGTAACATATCCTTCTCTCGTAGGTCAAAATGACCCGAATCCCCTATTTTTTGTCCATTTAATTTAAATTTTTTTTTGTTTGTTTGTTTTTTTATACAAATTTTGTATTTATTTTTTACCTTTAAATTACCTGATGTTATCAATAAATAATAAATTGTAATTTAACCCCTTAAGTGTCACTGGCCCACCGGTGGGCCCATTAGCCACTGCATGTTTAAAACAATATATCCTATATTTGTCCTGATCTAATGTTGACAAACTATATATCATTCGAAAGCTTACGAACTCAAGATTCATCCTGTGTAAACCGATTTGAAATCGGACCTTGCGTTACCATGGAAACGGCGCTCTAAATTATTCTAGCAGGCTCCTCCCCAAGTGGCGTTGTCATGTTTCATATTTATTTAACATATTTATTTAATTTATAATAAAAACCTTTTCTAATCTTGACAAAACGCATATCGTCGGAAAGGTCTTAGTCTCACGGTTCTAGATCTGCAAACTGTTTTGTGATATTTACACAAAAATATATACATTTGACACAGGAAATTGCATTTTAAAAAATCAATGGAATTTCAATGACACCCGGTGGCTATTTGTGGTACAACGCCTAAACAAAATCTCATGGGAACTTCAATTTTTGTGATATCAACTTCAAATTTGGAACACAAATTTATTAGACATATGGCTTTGATTTGATAGTAATTTTAGAGTCCACATTATTTTGTAACATATATATTTTATATTAAATATTAAATATCTAGTACAGTATTTTTGATTTACAGTACATTTAAACTTCCATAACTTTTTTAAACTTAATTTTTTTTAAATGATTTCACTTGAGCAATACTCTGCTGACTGTCTTCTTTAAAATGAGACCAAACTTATGTCTATATTCCAAAGCATTCTTGAATTGCAACCATTTAAGTTTGGATAGTGAATTTTCATGTATATTTTTAAAAAGGGGGGTGACACTTAAGGGGTTAAGCACATTCTTGACATTCCTTCAACTTAAATTCAAATTTAAGTTGAAGGAACTCACAATTTCATGCATAACCCTTTTAATTCAGCTCAAAATGTCTTACATTGGGTGTTTTTGTTTTGCCTCTTGTGGAAAAAGGATAATATATTTCACGATTCTTGCTCCATCTACAGCCTTATAGCCCTACATGGAGCAAATGAGCTGCCCAGCTGGGTCCTAAATTCAGTTTCTCTTAGGTATGCCTTTAGATGCACAGGTAGGCATAAAATAATTTTTTGGGAAAGTTTCAGCAGTTTTAGATTTGCGAGGACTCATTCCGCTTTCCATTCATTTCTATGGGAATCAAATTAAACCGCGAGAGAAGGATTTGTTACTTTTTTGAAATTTCAACCACACAACTCTTCAAATCCAGTCCTTTTCTGTGTGCATTAATGGTTCAAATGCGACAAAAGACCTAGGGTTTTAGACCACTCCGATGAACTCTAAATTAGGGAAGGGTAAGGGTTTATAGTAGATAATATGTTAGGTAAATACTGTCTGCAGTATCCAAACAAGAGACAAAGCAAATTTGAGAGCAGAGGAGACATGCACACACACACACACACACACACATAGCATATTTTAAAGCAGCACTAGGTAACTTTTCAACCTTCATAATATATTTTCAAGACTCTTGTGATGATAAATCGACTTACAATAGGTTGAATGACACGTCTGCCATAGCCTGATGGGGTCTGTATCATTTTTAATCGTACTTTTAAACTTCAGGTTTCGGGTAGAAACCCAAGAACAAAAAGAACTACAAAATTCGACTGCTTTACTGCATATACGTCACTTCCACCAACACCCACACTTCCTTAAATTCGGACGTGCGAGCCCAACTTTGTTCGTCGGATAATATAGTCATGTCCGAAGCAGCAGAGACAAATAAGAAAGAAAAGGTTTTGTTGGAGGAAAGCAATAAGAGGAAACGAAAAAGTGATGGGATTAAAGGCAGGACGAGGATCAACATGTGACCAGCGTTTGCTCGTCAGCGTGAGCTGAAGGAGGCGTGCCCGACCGATGCTGTCATGCTTGTTTTGGTGATTACCTACCACTCAAACATTGAACTGAAGTATCATATAGATTCTGTAAAACAGTAACCAATAGACTACTATAATGACGCTGGCTTGTAAACGTGAGCATCGCGATTATTTGGCGTTTGAAAAAAATAAAACCCATGAAATTATATTCATATGACATGCTGAAACATATGCCACTGACTGTACCTGGGATGAAGACATTTCACACCCGACGCCAGAAGAACACCTGCATGTGAACTCCTCCTGCAGTGTTCAGAGGAACTGTTAGTGCTGCACCAACCCGCGGAGACGCTTTTATGAAGTTATTTGGCCCGCCCCGCACCACTGTATATATTACTGTATACAACCCGCCCCGCACCCGCGACCATTAAATAAACATAAGGGGTCCACTGGTTATGAGACGACCCACGCATCACTAGCACAGGGCTATCAGGTTTGTCATGTCAACAAATGCACGCGCGATGGCATCCCCTGTTGTAGGATGACAGAGCTTACGACAGTAGTTGAGGACATTATTTTTCCCCAACTGTAGGGGGACCCCGAGAGCAAAAGTTGCCAAGTGCTGCTTTAATAACTGTATAAATATTTCCAACAATTATATTAACTGAAATAAGGAATTCCTGTTAAGAACAGCTAATATGTTAAGGCACTGTTGTCATGATAACATTTCATGTTAAGATAATGAGGAAATGACATTGTCTTTCCTTGCTTCCTTCGCTAAGGGCCAGATTTACTAACGGCTTGTGCCAGAGCAAACCTTACTAAATACAAGGAATGTAAAATTAGAGCTGAAAAGGTGCACACAGGGTTATTTTTACAGCTGACCTTATTGTGTATGCATTTGTAGGAGTTTCCCTTTCAGGCGCATAATTTATGGGAGAAGAGTATTTAAATAAATCATGCACGCAAGGTGATTTACTAAGGTTTACGCGCATCACATTACAGGTATTTGTCGCCATTATTTAAACCAGACACTAATGTAGATTGTGTTGGTCATTATGAAAATGATCCGGCTGCATCTGTGTTCGGTAATTTGCATGTGGTCAGTAGATCATACACAGAACTTTTCACTCCCAGCTGTGCTTTTATGGAATTGCTCTCGCATGCTAGTTTGCCCCCAAGAGAGTTCCAAACGGCTACATTGGACACGAACAGAACCCCCACTTCAAGGGATTTTCCCTTCAGACCAAGTAGGGCATGAGCCATAGTGCTACGTGATGGTTTTGTCGACTGGGCTGAAACTTTCTCCAGCAGGTCATCCAGTTATGGCCTGAGTCCCATAGGGAACTTCTGACCTTTGGTTGTTTTTAGCTGTCTTAATGAACTTTTCCACCTTTTCTCCAGGTGGAGTCTCTTTAGGTATAAATGCCAACGGCGAGAGGCTGAAACACTGGTTTGACTGTCTGAAAAACAAGGACAAGAAAATCGAGCGCTGGCACACGTTAACCAATGAACTCCCTGGTTCAGGGTACAATGACTGAAAGGCTGAAAGTTTCAAGTGGTTGCATCAGCAAAGCACCGCCCCTTTCCTACATGATGTCGATGTAAAGCCCAGCAGCCTGTGATGGATAGATCAACAACCCAGCGGTCCACTGATTTAGAGATGGGTGCCAGTATCTGATCCAAACTAACACACCTGCTCTATCTCTTGTATGCTTCCTGGTGTTGAGCTTGCAGTCTGATTGTGTGGCTTGATGTGGCTTTTGGGCTTGTATAAGGGTCTTTAACCTGTGTTTGTAAAACCTCATTGACAATGGAGAGATGTTGATCACAGCCAACAAGAGATCAGTTCCTGTCTTCAAATATTTAACCACACTCTACTGCTCTCTTACTCCATTTTCTTGGCTATCTTTGAGGTTTTATGTGTATTCAAGAATGCTGTTTACAGACGTTAACTCTCAGTAAATGTATCATTACACATCATGGCAACAAATGGGCTCTGAAAATACAATTTCCAAAACAAGACAGAACTGCATATTGTTTACATCTAGAATACAGTCTAAACCCTTCCTGAAGACCAGGGCATAAACTACAAACAGATGATTGAGAGGAATATATTTGTCAGTGGAGGTTAAAAAAAGAGTTTTTACTTCCCCTGTCCATCACAATAGGCAAGAATATTTTCTTTTTTTTTTAAATTAAATTGATTAACCTCCTAGAGAGTCTACTTAATGAATGTAATTTACTTTTATTTTGTTTCTGTGCCCTCCCTGCAAATGAACCGTGTGCCACTGACATTGAGTTTCAATAGCCATTTCTCTAGAGGGAACAGAGACCAAAACCCCGTTTACACAGAGGATACGCACTATACTAGAATTGAAGACCATGGATTATACTTTGATTTGGAGGTTTATCCAACTCTTGCTTGGCCGTTAATTATTGATTTTCAGATGAAGCACTGTGCCCAAGCCCAATCCATACATTGAATTAACATCTTTTATTCTAAAGTCTGTAAATCAAAAAATGGACTTGGCAAACTTTTACAAGTTACTATTGTTTTGAGATGTATTAATAGCATGTTTATCTTATTCTTCCTTTGAGCATTTTAAAGATGACTTAATATATTTTTTTAAATACTGTATTAAAAGTCATTTAACACATTTCTTTTCATTTTGTGTATTTCATCAAGTTGTTATTTTGTGGCATTAAATTATAACCAGTGTATTATTTTAACCTTTCCGTATTATTGCATATTTAGCATGCCGTTGGTGGATATTGTAGATATTACTATATTGCTGTACGTTTTACCTTTTTTTTTTCACTGTTTAAGGGAAACTACATTGGCGATCAGACTTCTATGTAAGCTTGTTTCCTCCACAAACTTATCTCATAATTCTGACTTTTTAACTCGTAATTGCGACTTTATATTATGCAATTCTAAGAAAAAGTCAGAATTGTGAGATGTAAACCCACAATTAGCTTTTTTCTTTTTTATTCAGTGGCAGAAACAAGCTTCCATAGACTTCAGATGCTGTCCATTTGTTAAACACCATGAAACTCCTGTACACAGCCCTATGATGTATGTTCACCAACTGAGAAACCTTACTGCTCTGACGATGTTCATCGTGCAAGCCACTCCTGTGACATTTTTGTAATATTTTTGCCTTTGTACACAACTCTATGGCATAAAAATGCATGCAATGTTCTTGGGCTGTCATTAAAATAACTTTGCTTCATGTTTGATACTGCTGTTCTTCTCTGTAAAAAGAGAGTTCCTGCTCTCGGATGCTACAAGAATGTCAGCCTTCCTTTTCAGAACGTTTTTTGTACTTTTGAACGCTATCGCATTGCCCGTCAGGTTGCTCTATTGACTGGACATGTGACTGCATGTTACAAAAATAAATAAATCTTGTCTTGTTTTGATCATTTTTAACTCTCAGGCAATTGTTTGCATATTATAGTGGTTCTCTGATGAAGTCAATATATTTCTCCTCCTGGTCCACCTTAATCTTGCACCGAATGGCCGAATTATCGTGCCTTTTTTTTTGTAACTGTGTGTTTTTGCACCACTCACTTTACAAAGTTTCCTAGAATGATATTAGTTTTTAATATGAAAACAATACGATACATATAGCATAAGTTACATTCTTGTCTGTGTTACACTGTAAAACATTGTGTCTTATGGAATATGCCTCTTAAACACACACTATGGGTATCCTTACACTGTGTGCCAGTGCTGTGATGACTGAGGTAGAGGATGCCCGTATATCTTCAGATTCTGGCATCTGGTAGTGCTAAATATTCAAACTAAAAAAGCAACCGATTGGCTCTCTTTGCTCCCTTACTCACTGTGCATCTTAAATTGCTCATTCATTCTTTGAATGTTTATTTAAACCATAATGTATCTTTAACCTATTGTGGGTTAGTCAACATATATAGTGGAAACATCACGAACCACTGAAAGCATCAAGATAATGCCATTATCAATATAATGCCATTATTAAGTGCCGTCAGACACCAGAATCTGTATTTTACTTTCATTTTTGTCCAACTTCAAAGTATTATATTTAGCGTGTTTTTTTTACTATGGCAAAGGATATTTGCTATTTACATGTTCAGAACTGGAAACCCATTTCAAATAAACACCTGAAAATGAGTTCACCTCTTTTTGTCTTGAAGATTAATATCGAACTGGAAGAAACAGAATATCAAATACAAATAATAAAAATAAATAAAAAAAATTTAGAAATATTTTATTGCTTCATCAAACTATTTTAGTTGTTCTAAAAACATCTAAAACACATTTTTTTCCTCTAGCCTATGAAAAAATGCTTTTAATAGCCAATGACAATGAACTTTAACCTTTGAACCCTCTGACAATTTCAGACAGCTGCTGTTCTTCACTTTTCTGAGGCCTGATGGGCCTGATTTCTCAACAGCTCCTCCAAGTGTTGTAAGCCTAGTCTCTGAGCATCATCTATAGGCCTGTTGTTTAACCTGTCTCTTTGCTGTTATTTCAGAGAAGATTGAAATAATGTCATTTTTAATTATTAAAATACAAGGAGATATAGGGTGTCTTCACACTTGGCATGTTTGGTTCGATTAAAACAAACTCTAGTGCGATTGCTCTGTTAGTGCGGGTTAATTTGAATAAGTGTAAACGCTGCCGAAAATGGGTCTTGCTTCCAAGCGATCTCTGGTGCAGTTCAAAAGAAATATGACTAAACTAAACTAAACCAAAAACAGGACATATTGTGACAAGATGCAACCCTAAAAAGGACAGAATACTCCAGCATATCCATTTTTTCTCATCATATTCGTAATGTTGCCCATTACAGTTAAGTACAGAACAGTACATTAAGTACATTAGAACCGCGTCTCCTCGCAGCAGATCTTCGTTTGTGTGTGTGTGACAGAGGGATTCCTGCCACTGTTTTGGCTTCTTTACCAATTTTATGAGTTCTCCATCAAGAGCAGGAGATTCTCACAAACATTAAAGTGATGTCTAATGATGCCATTGATATATCAGACGTGTGTATGGGTATTAAGACTGCATTAAAACATGCATATAACACATACAGTAGCCTACGTAGTGGCCAATAGTGATACCCGGCCTAGGAAAATCTACAATCATTTGGACATCATGTATATATATATATATATATGTGTGATCCTACATTTTCCTAGGCTGGGTATCACTATTGGCTAATATCTTGCTCAAAAGTTTGCACACCCCACCTAGGCTACGCACATACAACGAGCAGATTTAGCCAAGCACACAACATTGCTTTTGATGTTTGCCAAGTTCCGTCACGAAATATACACCAAAAAAGCCAACCAATCAAGTTGTGAACATATCTGTGCTTTTAGGTTCAGTATATTTAGGTTCTGTGTTAAAATGCCAATGTGAATGCTAAATGGTTTTTTTGTCTTTTTTTGGTCCGGACCAAGCTAACCAAACTACAAGTGTGAACACACCCACAGTGATGATTTTTTATTCTCACAGTACCAAAAGTGAAAAGTTTGGAGACATCTGGCTTTCTCATGAACTTAACCTTTTGATCGAAAAGGTTTTTAATGTTTGGAAATGACTTTCACAACCAAAAACAGTTTCAATTTAATTGAATTTGTTAAAATGAAGTTAAACAGAAAAGTGAGGGAAAAGCAGTGAAAAGTGCCAAGCATATACAGTGAGACAAAAAAAGTATTTCGTCCACCACCAATTGTGCAAGTTCTTCCACTTAAAAAGATGAGAGAGGACTGTAATTTTCATTATAGGTACACTTCAACTATGAGAGACAAAATGAGAAAACAATAAAGAAAATGCTCGCCTCGGTGAGTAATGTAGCCAGTCACAGACATGTTTGTAGATATCTACAACGCAGTTGGCCAATCACAGGTGTTGAACTTGGAATCCACTCACCGCTCGAGTGTTTGTCCAGACGCTGAGTTCAGTTAAAAAAGCGTGTCAATCCTCTGTAAGTGCAGACATTGTGAAAATAAGAGCTTCATTGTATACCAGCTTCACTGCAGAAATCTGTGAGATTGCGTTTATTGAATGAGTGACAGCTTTTAGTGATTATAAAGGGAGCACTCTTTGCACGCTGTCTATTAATAAAATTATTTTTTATTAATAGGTCTTATATTCAGAATTTGAATAAAACTTCTGTTTTCCATTCGTGACAAGCGGCCACATACGCTTCAATACAGTGACCCATCCACATATACAAGCGGGATTCACTCGAAAAATGTGATGACTGATCAGTTATAAATAATCATGTCGAAATCAGGCTCATAATGTCAGGAAAACACGATTCCTGGCTGCATATCATTATCCATGGATCACTGAATCTGTGGTAAGTTGTAAGGACCACTATATCGAACCCAACCCTTAGTTTAAACTGATAATTGTTTGCTATACTCGCGTTTTCCTCTAATAGCTGCGGTCACACAGCAGCTCTTCTGCCACTCAGTCCCGGCTCAGGGGGCGTTCCGGCGGGAAAGTGCCATCGATGCATTCCCTCTATACTGATAACGAGTTCAAACAGGTGCCATTAGTACAGGTAAGGAGTGGAGGACAGAGGAGCCTCTTAAAGAAGTAGTTAAAGGTCTGTGAGAGCCAGAAATCTTGCTTTTTTGTTGGTGACCAAATACTTATATTCCACCATAATTTGCTAATAAATTCTTTAAAAACCAGACAATGTGATTTTCTGGATTTTTTTCCCATTCTGTCTCTCATAGCTATTGTGTACATATGATGAAAATTACAGTCCTCTCTCATCTTTTTAAGTGGGAGAACGTGCACAATTGGTAGCTGACCAAATTCTTTTTTGCCCCACTGCATGTGAACTGCCTCAAGTCTAATGAACTTGATGAGAAAATGAACAGTGTGCAGATGTGTTATCAAGCCACAAGGTGGCAACGTTACGGTCTGTAAAATACAAGATTGTTTTGATTTTTTTTTATAGTTTTGATGACTATCAAAAAAATGTGTCCAAAGTCCAAACTCTTGGCAGATAAACAATTGCTTTTAAATCCTGTGTCCGTACCTCAAGATCTGATCCATTACTGATACAGAACTTCACCATTTCAGGTTGATTGGTGTACACTGCCTATTAAAGCAAATTAAGGAAGATGAGCCAAGCTTAGGTGCTCTTCATAGAGAAAACATTTACTTGATATTTCTGAGAAAACCTCACCACATGCAAGGGTGTTCGACCATGAGCATCAGGAACATTAAAACTGATTCCAGCCTTCTTCCACAACTTCATGTCTTCTTTCTCTCCAAGGCATGCAAGACTGAAATGCACAATCCATATTCAAGCACAATCTAAATCCATATAAGATTACAGTTATTGTTATATAGTTCAGCAATAACATATTTGTCAGACTGATACATTTATCAAGTGCCTTCTTTTGTAAAATGTTCCTTTGTATAGAAACATAATCCCACTTACTAGCACATCTCAGCCCCAAGTTCCTCTGAAGTTTTTTCCAAAGATCCTGCTGCAGAAACTAATAGTGCCACCACATCCAGACTCCTATTGATTTAAAAGGAGAATCAGTAAATGGGGGTATGAAACAGTGTATGGAAATGAATGGGGTTTGGGGCAAAAATGTCACAATGAAACTAAATCTATTGCCTATCAGGAATAAAGTGAAATTTGAAAATGAATGAAAAGTGTCAACCACTGCATAAACATTTAGATCTGCCCACTTTACATTCAATATATATATATTTTTTTTGCAGCATTGAGCATTAAATTATTACATTATACATATAAAAAAAACATCTTTCTGTGTATCTCATGAATGCAATGGCCAATCAGAGGCTGTTTAGATTAGTCACCGCAGGAAAGGCAGTCACCGCTGCTGGGCAGTAGTGACGCTACTAGCTTAACTACATTTTTCAGTAGCTTGTCAGTACCTCAGTTACTTTTAACCCTATATGCATGACCGTCTTGCCAAACATTCGTACATATTCGGGTCGACAGCTTCTTGAGCACATCCATCATCAAGTGACATTGACACTAATATTTGATTGTGTTTAGTACTTGATCTCTGCAGTAAATCACTAAGCCATTTCAAGCTTTGCTGATTATAATTATTATAGTTTTGTTTTCTGTCTGAGGTAACTAAGAGTGAAACGTAACTTCATCATTGCGTATCAGACATAAAGGGGAATTGTGCCCTATTTTGTCATTATAGATTAGTATATCATTGTGCAAAAAATATACATACAATCTTAGGCCCTGTCCACACGAACACGGGTATTATCAAAACCGCAGCTTTTTCTACGCGGTTTGGCTGTTCGTCCACACGCAAACGCTGTATCCGGTTACTGAAACCAGACTTTTTTGAAAACTCCGGCCAGGGTGAAGATTTTTAGAAACTCCGATTCCGATTAAGTCGAAGTGCGCGTCGTTCTCTCCATTGTTTGACATCAGATTTTCCACGTTATCTCCTTTTGATTTACATGAGTCGAGTCTATGTGGTGGACTCTACTAACAGCGCTTATCACATGTATAGCCTACAGATACATGTTCAGTTATTTCATTGTATTGCAGAACAAAGGCGCCAGAATGCAATAATACAAAATAGTAAAGCAAGTGTGTGAAGTGGAGCTATTACAGTCCACTTCAGCCCTGCACCTGTGTATATACAGGTACCTGTCACTGGGTCCAAAGTAAAGGAACTTGTAGAAGTGTTTCACTTGAGCCCATGGCATCCTTCAGTCAGTGCAATGTGCATCGGTGGATGGAACCCATGTGGAAATCAGGCAGCCAATCATAGCGTAGTTTTGCATTCTCATGTGGACAGATTTTTTTTTAAACGGTGCTTGTGTGGACGCGATTGTTTTTTAAAACTCAGGAGGAAAAACTCCGGTAATAAAAATACCCATGTATACAATACAATTTTGACAAAACAACTAGTGGAAAAACAGACATTTAATTATAAATCTATTTTTTTTTTCTTGTTATATTGTTTAATATGGATTGTTTGAGGAATACTAAGAAGGTTGATTTCTAACTTTAAAAAACCTGAAAAATCCTCCCTCACATCTCCCCCTCAACCCCTATTGACAGAAATGAGAGATGGAGAGGGAGATGTGAGGGAGGATTTTTCAGGCATGACTTTTTACTGCGCCGAGTCGAAGTACTCTCAAAAGTGCTATTCCGCCATACATTATAGTTCTCCTTTTAAATCTGCTAAGAAAAGCGCCACGTTTAATTTTGTGTCAACATACTTGGTCTCTCAGGTATTTGTGTAACTGTATTTAAATAGGGGACATGTGGAGGTGTTTGGTCGCTTCTAACTTGATCTCTGTTTGGTACCATAGTGAATGAACTGGGCTTAGTGGGCTAAGCTAAATGCTATCAGATCGTCACCGCGCATCAGAGAGATTAAGAGCATGCACTGAGACGAGAGAGGTATGTGTCAACTCGTCATAGTTAAAGGAATAACATAGTTATGTAAATGTATTTTGTTCTGTATGTAAGGGAGTGAAATTGCAAAAATTACAGTGTTTAAAAAGCTCAGTTCAGTGTTGTTGCTGTAATTGTAAAAAACAGAAATAACACAATAAATAAATATTGGTTCTATATATCGGTTATCAGCACATAAACATGCAAATAATCTGTATCGGTTATTTAAAAATCAGTATCAGTCGATCACTACTGTAGCCTAGTATATTTGTTGTAGCCATTTAACAATGCATTTTGTTTCATATTTATGTTTAAATAATATAATGTTATTTTTAAATTTCATCTAGGCTATACTGATTATGAAAAGTGCAAAGATACTCAATGTCAAACACATTGAGTGGGTCAGAATTAATTTTCACCACTTCATTAAGTTTTGTTTTGTAGAAAGCCTTTCTTTAAAGTGGATTTTGTTTTCTATAAATTGTATCTTAATTTTAACCAATGTTTTTCATTAGCCAATTGCCTGGATTTAATAAATAAGAAGCAACTAAACTATAGCAGACAATAATCGTAACATCGATGCACCAGCGCGATCATTGCTTGCATTGCTTACTTGTGTAATTAACCTGCATTTTTAGACTAATCCTGACTCCTGAGTATTACATTTAAGTTGCATACATTTTGTTCTTGCACTGATGTTACATTTGTAGCCATTTTGCACTTTGACAGCCAGTTTGAGATTAGGGCTGTCAACGAATATTCTAAATTCAAATATATATTCGAATAGTTTTTAAAAAACAAATTTTGAAGGTGAAAATTAATATTCGAATTTTAAAAAATACAAATTTTAAAAAAGCGGGGGGAAACCCTGTCGCGGTAGTAGAGGCGTGGCTGTCTGTTTTGCAAAAGTGAGCAAACGCATGGAGGTTCAGGGACAGGTCACGGGACAGGAGTCGCACTGTCACTGCTGAAAGTTGACGCGTCTTGTAGTGAAGATGGCAGAAAGTGCAGAGCCCAACTCGACCACGGCAGAGAAAGCGATTTTAACTCTCCAAAATCTAAAAAGCTATGTCTGGAAGTACATTGGATTTTGGTCGGTAGGAGGTAAAATTGATGAGCCGCGAGATAAAGTTATATGCAAGCAATGTAAGATACAGTTAGCATAGCATGCCTAATTTTATTTAACATTAAACAGAAACACTAAAGTGTAGGCTACTGTACTGACTGAAGAGAGATTGCATGAATAAAGGATAAATGCACTGCTTTCACTGGTGTGATTATTTACCATTTCATGTCAAGGAAAAGTGCCATGTTTAGCACAGCAGAGCTCGCTCGGAGCGTTCAATATGCTGTAAAACTTCAATTAATATTAATAATATTTGTTTCAATCACTGAATGAAGCCTGCTATATTTGGGACAAGAGTCGCAAGTCTCGCGACCTTAAATTGCTTGCACAAAACTCTTGTTTAGCACTCAAAGTTTGTTCATTTAAACCATTGCGCGGTGAGAGAGAGAGAGAGCGAGAAAGGTCTGCATCTGCGGTCTTGGCCATTAGTTAATTTACTTGTTTTTGTGTAAGTAATACGTTGTCAAATATGTAAAATGTAAAAACTTAAATAGACTACCTATACAAGCTGTATAGGTACAAGTAGTTATGTCTCTTTGTATTAATTTGTCCTGTTATTGACGTAATGCGCGTATTAATTCGAACACTGACAAAATGCGCACCCAGATGTTCGAATAGTTCGAATATTCGTGTTTGTTTTAGAGGGAATATTCAAACGTTATTTTTGAGCAATTTTGACAGCCCTATTTGAGATATAGGCTATATTTGAGTATTGGATGTATTGGATAGTTTTTGTCATTGAAATGACTGGGAAAAAAGTTTCCCAATCAACCTGAATTCACCCCATACTTTTTAAAATCAGAATTAAATTGTATTATATTGCTTGAATCCACTCTCACCCATACACACAGGGATGCGTAGCAGCACAAACATTTTTGCATATTAAAAATAAAAGGATTCCTCTCTGGAGAAGCGTTCAGGTTTTCCGCTCGTAAATTCATATATAGCGAATCCGCCAAGGTGCAATCACAACTGGCTTTTAAAGGGAATGGGAGATGAGACTCTTGATTGTTTTATTGCACGATGCGCCCAAAACACACCCATGAGTCATTATGAGACTAGGTACAACCCTTTTAGACCATGCGCACATACCACTTTTTTCTGTCGTTAAACTAGCAAAAGTGGATTTGGACACGCCCTAAGTGCACCTGCGCCATGCGCTTCAGACCATATGCTCAGATCTCTAAAATAGGGCTCACTGTAACAACGAGTTTTTGAGAGAGTGCTTAAAAGCACAGTATGGGGTTCATTGCCGCTAGAGGTCACACATTTAAAACAAAGGCGTAGCTTGATGACACCGAGATTGAGCGCAGAATCTTAGGAGTTATCGTCTTCACCTCACAGCCGATGGAAAAGGATTTGGGACGTGACTCATTTTAATGGATGAGATTATTAACGTTACAGTATTATAAAGCAAATCAGGACCAAATGTTGTGGGAGCTGAACGAGGTCACTGAAACGATTGGCAATGAGAGATGACCGTGACATACAGTTCGACAGCAGCAGAGCTTTCACTTCCAAATCAATTCCAGGGGGTAAATATTGCTCCTTAATGGAAAAGATAATTTCTGGCCCTGCTTTGCAATGTATATTCAGTAAAAAGTACATAAATATGATGAGTACTTGGAACGTATGGCATCTCGCAGTGGAGTTACTCCATCACGGTCAATGGCATTCACATCTGCTCCCTGCTGCAGCAAGAAGCGAACAGTGCTTTCATAGCCCTCTGCTGCTGCCACATGTAAAGCTGTCCGACATCGCTCATCACTGCATGAGACTTCAGCACCCTATAAGATAAGTGCAACAATACACATTTAGGGTAGGTGTACAACTATTTAAAAATGAGTCTTTGTGTATTTCTACAACCACATAACGTTTCTCTGGTTAGAGGCGGCTGAAATCCAGTTTTACACACAACTGCCAGTCTAAATGGAGAGGTTCTCAAGAGACATCAGTAGCTTCAAATACCTGTTTGCTGCTCAAGCCATCCTAGGGTGTGTATATGACATTTTTCTTTCAGACGAATACAATCTGACTTATTGTAAAAAAAAATAATAATAATAATAATAATATCCTGGCTAGTCCAAGCATTATAATGGCAGCCCAAATTTGAAGCTAAAAAAAGTGCATCCATCCATTATAAAAGTGCTCCACATAGCTCCGGGGGGTTAATAACGACATTCTGAAGTGAATTGATGGGATTGTAAAATAGAAATATCCATATTTAAACCTTTATAAAGTAAAATGTCATATACACCTAGTCTGGCTTGAGGGTGAGTAAATCATGGGGTCATTTTTATTTTTGGGTAAACCACACATTTAAGATAAGTCCATGCATACCATTCTCATCTCCATGCGTGCCATAACACTGTCTGACGCACCCACCGCTAGCCGCTAGGTAAACGGCACCATCTAGCCTACTGCTCAATAAGTGACAATATAACGCAACATTTTCCTATTTACATGTTGTGATGTTGTATTGTGTACAAAGACCAACGGAAAATGAAAAGTTATGATTTTTTTAGACCGATATCGCTAGGAACTCGATACTCTCATTCCAGCGTAATAATCCAGGAACTTTGCTGCCGTACAATGGGTGCAGTGATGCAGTGAATAATATCACGCAGTGCCTGAAAATAGGCTAACTTCCGTCAACATAACCAACGTGACAACCTGCTTGCAAAGAGAGCACACTGGGGACTATTTTCAGGCGCTTATCAAACATTACATACAGACACAGAGGTCATAAACTGATTTTATTTTATTTCCATGTTTGTATTTATTGGTTTATTTGTTTTTAACTTGTTAGTACTGTTGCATTGTGGGACGAGACGCTAGAAGGAAACATTTCACTTCATTGCATCACATGTACTTGACAAATAAAGAACCTTGAACTAGTCAATGTATGAATGTATTTTTTCATGTGAGCTTTTTGTTTTTTGCATAAACTCTTTATCTGTATAGTTTGCCTTTTTACATTACTTTGTCAGATAAAGCTCTCATTTAAGACTAGGATAAACACCATTAAATGAATAAAACAATTGGAGAATTTGCTTTTTAACATGTTAAATACATGTGATATGCCCATTTTCAGCCTATTCCCCATATTCATAAATAGGTTCTCAAGTTTCTAAACAAGAGAGAAGGTGAAGTGAATGATATCAGGTGAAAGAACTGCAAAAATATGCAGAATATAATCACAGCCTCATTTTACAAGAACTGACACTGAAGTGACAGCACAGGGAGAAACTTAACAAGAAAATAGCAAGCGTGAAATTGAAAGGTAGACCTTGCTGTAGACTTACATGAGTTAACGTTACAGCTGTTGGTAACAGTAAGTTAACTTAACGTTACCTCTCGAATATGTTCCTCCAGGCCGATATAATCTTCTTCTACAGCTGAGGCGTTCATTAGATTAGGGAAAAGAGCAAACTGGCACATTTTCATCTCCTATAATTAAAGGAAAACAATCTGAAAATTGTGACCAGTTAATGTTAGACCTAACGTTAACTGATGAAGATTTTATTTTACAAACGTTTAGTAACGTTAACTGTTAAGTGTCTCCATGCAGCTAACGTTAGTGATTCTAACTCTAACTAGCTAACTTATTACATCCAGCATATGCTACTGTCTAGTTATTTTATTCAATAATTAATTAATATAACTTTATTTCGTTGTTAATAGCTTCTGACGTTAACACCAACCGTCCTGGGGCAATCCAGTCCAAGCCAGCCGAGGCGAAGAGAAGTCGTTACAGCAGACAAATATCTATAAACTCTAACTGGGATCTTTTGATTTGAAAAACAAACCCCCATAATAAAAGAAAAGTATGCACAGATTATTTAATTGGTCAAGGGTGAAGTTACTTCGATATATTCGCTTGAAAATAACGGCGCTAAAATTTGAGAGTGAGGTCACGTGACATGCCTCGCGTAACATCTACTACGTATATAAATAAATGTAATTTATTTCTATTGCAACAAAGTATACAACCGTAAACAATATTTATTTTAGCATATATTCTTGTGAATTTAGAATTTTCCCCAAGGAAAGAAAAATAATGTTAATATGTTTTATCACTGGAATATTACAGATATCAAAATTATTCATCTTGAATTTTTCTGTTGAACAAAAATCCTAGAAATAATATCTAAATTAAATATCTATAATTCACTTTTCGATACCATGGAAATGTAACATGCCATAGAGTCCAGTTATAAATGCTTAAAGGGATAGTTCACCCAAAAAATATCCTATGATTTGCTCACCCTCAAGCAAGGTGTATGACATTATTGTTTCAGGTTATTAAAATCTGAGTTATATTAAAAATATTCCGTCATAAGTTGTGGTTTTTACGTAAGTTGAATATGGAAGGCGATACAACTAAAGCTAGATATTTTTATAGCTTGTTAAATATGGATATTTGTCTAACAAAAATCCATCGTTTCTGAAGACATTTATTAACCCCCCAGAGCCATGTGGAATATGTTTATTACGGATGGATACTCCGATTGTATTCGTCTAAAAGAAGAATTTCATATACACATAGGATCGCTTGAGGGTGAGTAACACAGACACAGATATGTATACGGTGAGTAAATCATGGGGTGATTTTTATTTTGAGGTGAACTATCACTTTAACGTTACCATAGAAACGCAGAGGAAGGCGATGAGAGAGCCGTACAATGTCGTAAAGTTAGCTACTACGGTATAAATGTGACGTTGCTCTTCCGTTTCTTTCCTTCCTCTTTTGCTTCAACTCGCTTGAGAGCGCGTGTGAAGACGGCTGATATAAACTAGGTAACGTATTGTTACTTCGTGTTTTCATAATCCACGTTGTGTTTTGTTAAGTGTAATTTGTATTACCTTTGAATATGTTTAAAGGCGGAAACTTATTTTTATACGTTCTAGCGAATAGTATACTGCACCACGTGGTTGAATAGTCCCGTAGATTCGTGTGCACACACTAAACCACCCACAATAGAGCAGTATAGCCTACTAATAATGCATTTAAACGTATTACTTTTGTAGTTAACTGCAATTATTATAGTCCATCCAGTGATGATTCGGTCACGTGGCGTTTGGTTACTGATTTTGTAAACTAAAATAAATAAATTGCGCAGATCTCCTTAATTGCCAAGCAGAACAACACAGTGGAGTTTCTCAACTATGGCAAATTCCTCGATCTGCATGGCTAGAAAAAGACCGGGTTTGCTTTCATCACTGTTTAACCGTTGCAATGATGACAATGAGGCCTGGGATATCCTGACATGCCTATACGGCTGTAATTTGGTACTGCATCTTCATATGTATCAAATGCTTGTTTTTTTCCTTCCCCTTTCAGGAAGTTCTTAAGGCTCTCCGTGTGGTTTGAAGCCTGTTGTAGCCGACATATGCAATATGGAGGTAAGTGGTGCGTTATTTTTGCTTAGAACGTAAATGCACAGTACTAGTCAAGGTCTAGTCATAGTGGGCTTAGGAACTAGTGCAGTGCAAAGATTACAATTCCCTTCTTTTGCAACCCACTGTTGTGCCCACCAAATGACAGTGTTACTAATGAGAAGAGACATGTTTAGAATGGGAGTTCTTTTGTCAGTGTTTGTTTGTATGCAATTTAAAATGTACTGTGCTTGCAGGTTTCGGGTGACATTAATAGCCCTCCTGTGAACAGACAGGGCAGTAGGTAAGAATGAATGAGACTGATATATTAAAGGTGCACTATGTAGTATTTTTGCAGTAAAATATCCAAAACCCACTAGGCCAGTTATATTTTATTCAGTTGAGTACTTAACAATATCCCAAATGTTTCCAACTATTTGTAAATTGTTAAAATAGCTATTTTAACCAAGGACCTGGGACGTGTCAGCATAGCGTTTGAGCGAGTCGCCTGTCAATTGCGTCATATCTGCGTTACCCTACGTTTTATTTGACAGAAGTGCTTTTTAAGGTACGTTCACACCGAATGCAAATGGAGCGTCTGGAGGGACTGATTTTCTTGTTAAGTCAATGGAAAGGCGTGTCTGGCGGTCCTGCGGCGCGATTCCGCCTCGTTCGCGCAAAACGCAAATTTGAAGCGAATTGAGCGCTATGCGTGTTACGCGCGAGTGATGCTTTTTGTGCGTTCACGCGCTTCGAGCGAATTCGCATTTAGGCCCGAGTGGAAAAATTTGTACTTTGGCGTCAATTAACCAATGAGGAGCCTGCTTGCTGCTGTCACGTGGTAGTGACGTGATGACAACCCTGCATATAAATAAAAAATACTGTTTTGTCACCAAATGTAGTTTTAATGCTTTTTAGATGATAATGTAGTTGTTTAAAGGTCCCGTTCTTTGATTCCATCTTTCAAACTTTAGTTAGTTTGTAATGTTGCTGTTAGAGCATAAAAAATACCTGTAAAATTAGTTCGATACCAAGCGAGATTTTATTAAACAGAAGATCCCTTTCAAAGCCTACAGCGAACGGCAGGTTTAGACTACACCCCTGCACTTCCTTCAGGAATGTCACTAGAACAGTTTGTTGACTAACCCTCTGCCCACAAGTACATGCAAAATAGGGGGCGTGGTCTTGTTGCTATCCCACATGGAGAAGCACGCGCATTCAGCGCTTGCATCTTCCCGTTATGGTAAGAGGCGGGACCTTTCCGGGCAAAGTGTGCTAAGCTGCTGTCCAATCACAACACTGGAAGTGCTGGCCCAATCAGAACTCGTTACGTGTTTCTGAGGGAGGGACTTCATAGAACAAGGAAATCATCAGGCTGTTTTTAGGACAGAAGAAACAGCGCTGTACCGATAAGTCAAGTGTTTTTTTTTTTTACAGGCGAAACATGGACTTTATTATATTGCCCACTGTAAACATAATCAAAGCGTCAAAAACATGCGAAGAACGGGACCTTTAAAGCTAAAATGTGGTTTACTTATACAGACAGTGCCTATTTAAAAAAGGGAACTCTTGTGTTTTTGGAGTTGTGAGATCCAGCGAATAATGAGCTGAGCACCTGGTGATTGCTGGCTTGGATGTCTCTGTAGAGGTTAAACATGACAATTCATCTTAATTAATCTATTGTTGCCTACCAAATCATTTTGATTGAGGGCAAAGTTAAGTTTCATAACTATTTTATTTAAATATACAGTGAAGATAATCCAGGTAGTGCGTTGGCTGAACCACGTGTGGCTGTTAAAGTGTGTGTGTGTGTGTGTATATATATATATATATATATATATATATATATATATATATATATATATATATATATATATATATATATATATAATTAACTGAAAGGAGGCAGAGTGGTGTTTTAGGACATATTTCACCTGGAGTGCCTTAAACGTGCACCTATTTAGCTTCAAATGATCGATTTCTATGCGCGTCCAATTTGCTGCGGACATGCGACTGGCCGCAAAATGTTCATGCGTCAAAATAGATGTGATTTTGACGCTCATTTCGCGTTTGGTGTGAACGCAGCGTTAGCAGTGTGGACAAGTCGCAGCAGCGCCGAGCGAATGCAAAGAGTAACGTTTTGCCATAACATCATTTTAAACACACTTAAATTTATCTAATATGATAAACAGAGCTGCTTTACCTTATACTCATGACCCGAAACGTGGAAATAGTGCAGGAGCCCGGCGACTGTCCCGGTGCTCACAAGCCTTATGTTTGTTTAACAATCGCTCCAGCGGCCGTTCTCAGCTCCACAAAGCTCGGTCCTGCTCTGGTTTACACTACAGTAATGTTAATATCCGCATCCATGAACATGATTTCTGCCCGAGTCCCATTTTCCACTGGCTGTGAGGTGAAGACCACATGTCCCAAGATACTGCACTCAAACTTGGCTTCATCAAACTATGCCTTTGTTTAGAATAAGTGGCCTCTAGTGGACAAAGTTGCATAGTGCACCTTTAATTAACAATGAGTTCTGTAATGATGATTGCCATTAATGTTCAACTGCTCTTATAAACCATGAAGAGTGTGTGCCTTTCTGAACAGTCAGCTCTCTTTGAGTGTGCTTAAAATGCATGTGCTGTGCTCTTATGTTTCTATTTGTTTTCAGGCTCCAGAACACAACACAATGTTGGCTCAATCCTGGGAGTTCATAAAATGCTTTTTGTTCCTGAGGAAGCTTGTTGAAATGGTAACTGTTGCCTCATGTTAGCGGGGTTTTTTTTTTCGGTTTTTTTTCTTTTGTAATAGTTTCTGCTAGTGTTGCACGATACACCAGTACTAGAAAAGTATGGCGATACCCTGCTTTTACAATAGGTACGATATGGAATGTTATTAGTACCGGTACTTTAAGCAGGACGGCGCTAATATGAGCTGTACTTATTAATTTGCATCGCTGTGTGACAGCAGCTATCAGGACGTGTGTATAGAGCTCTGCTTCCACTGTTCACTAAACATTGGAAGTAGAAGTTAAATATATTTGAAAAATATTAAATTACTTGTATAATGAAATGAGGTTTTTGGTCATCCCAACTTGTTTGAGAAGTGAAAGGTTAGAGAATGATAACATGGTTGATAATGTAATATCTGTAAGGATGTTCACACTGGCATGTAGTTATTATGGTCAGGAACATGGAAGTGAATTTTTAGTAATAAAATAAAACAATGAATTAATTCCGTTGTCATAAAATTATTTTTTGGAATTGTATACTAGATTAAGCATTTACTCTAATGCTTTGAAAAATCTATATTTTAGTCATTTATAATAGCTGCAATATTTCCCTTATTTGAATAGCAAAATGTGACAAATTTAAATTGCACAATTATGGTTATGTCTCTTATTTGTGACTTTTGGAACGAACAACAGTCAGATTAATTGAAAGCAGCCTAGTATCTGCTTTCGTTTTATCTGTAGTGTATTTTGGAAAAACTTTAAAAAATGAGGTCTATCCCGACTGGCCCCTCTCAGTAGAGCTTAGTCGTTGGAAATACCTCAAAGATAAAGTCTGTAGTATCGCTTTACCCATGTTGCTAAATGTTAGCTTTGTGGGGATAAACGCTGCAGTACATTCCATGAGGTTAAAGGATGTACCTTTGTTTGTCACGCATAGAGCAACATCTAATTTCTGTGAATTTCTGCTCTGTAGGTGACCTGAAGTATCCACTAGGAGGCGCACTGCCCCTTTTTTGGTGATTGGAGGCGAGTTCAAGGTATGTAATGTTAAATTGGCTTATCACAAACAACACTAGCCTGCACTGTTGGTATCTGCATCCAGTTGTATGTCTGACTGGAATGTTCAAATGCCAGTGCTAGAGAACCTCAACACCTGCTCTTATTGGACCTTACATGTTTGTTGTTGGGTCCTAGCAGTGGTCGAGACAAGACCTTATGAAGGTTATCTTTTTTTCCTCCTTTCCTATGCTATTGACGCTGACATTGGGAGCGTTCAGCTTCAGAGTAGTATACCCAAAAACGTTCTATATTGGCCAACTATGCATGTCTGCTGTTTGCATTGCTCATTTGAAATGTGGTTAGTGTACAATGTCCCCTTAGGTAATATTCTGTTCTAAATGTATCAATCATATACTGTTAATAACTATTATAAAAACATTTATCACTCGTACCAAGAAATATTCGTATACTAATTTTCTCTAAAATAATCAAATGTATGACTGTTAGATTGTAAACCTCATTTTACTGTACAATTGTAAAATTACAATAGGAGTATTTGGCACTCTTAATTTCATTAATTGTCAGAATTTCATGTTAAACTTTTAAACCATTGAGTTTGTAAATGCACGGAGAACTTAGTGCCCCTATTATGCTTTTTTTCTAAATGCGGTTACATGTAAAATGTATGTAAAATTTTAAAGATCAAGATGCATGAAGGTATTGTCTTGGGTTATACAAGTTTTAAAAGGAAATTTGATTCTGAACTGCTAAAGCCAGTCTCACTTGTTACATGCATTTCAGTCTCACTTATGTACCTATGTAATATAACAAATTAATGCCAGCCTATGATGGTCTTTGTCTCATTGAAAAAAAACCATTGTCCGAAACACAATTTGGAGCCTTTAAAAATGCATAAAAAGGGGCAATTTAAAACCTCTTCTGATGACGGCCTGTTCAATTAAATTGCAGCCTTTGCACCAATACCCATCTCGATTTATTACAATTAATCATGCAGCCCAAGCGACGCCGGTTTTGATGTGTACGTTCATGCACAGCCGTGTAATACAGTGTGGAATGAGTGTCAGTGTGCTGTCAATTCTCCCATATACCCTACATGCCCCACCTCAAACCTATATAACCTCCAGCACTCAACCAAGACGCTCTCCGGGGAGGATATCGGCATACTGCGACCTGCCCTTTTTAGAAGCCTTGTGACATTGTTTCAATAGCTCAGCATGTCTTGATAATCCTGACTTGTTTGTGTTGTGCCCACAGGTCCCATATGGTGAGCTTGACGAATAACTGCTGGCAGGGCATCATTCTTGCACGCAGCGCTGTAAAATGAAAGTAAGGCTTCTGTATTTTGGTCTTGAAAATTCCCAGTTGTATGAATGCTATGTATGTATTTGGTCATATACCAAGGCTTTTAGGATACGTGGTTCCTTACTTGCTGCGGACATGACCAAAGATTAAAACCCATCCTAATGAGTCGCTGCAGTTGTACTGCTGTCAGATTTATTAGGAACATTTCCTTAAATGCGCTTATACTCCAAATGTACGGTTGTACAGGTTTGTTTAATTGCTTCTTCTCTCTTAGGTTTTGATTTGATGTGAAGGGTTTCCTAGCCGGACTTGCAAGGTGAGAGCCGCTCGACATCCTCGGATCACTTTCAAAGGGGGTCAGCCACTTCTCCTCACTGGCGATCCTTAACGCCGTGATCCTACATCAGTGCCCTATGAGATGTTTTGCAGGATTTTTTGTTAAATAAAATGTCTGCATTCTTTGGGGCAACACCTGATTTTACTTTAAGTGTTGTCTTGTATTAGCACTTATTATTGTAATTGCCCTTTGTCTTTAACAACAGTTGGTGCTGAGATCGTGCAGCGCAGGAAACCAAGCCTTACTGTGTTTTGCGGTGATGCAGTTTTCAATAAATAGTGTAAAATGCATCTGCTCTGAGGTGTTTGTTTTTCTTTCTCCCGTTTTGACAAAGGGTGCTATATGAATGAGGGTTGAAGAGCTTGTTTTTGTGCAATACTTTAATGAGTAAACCCCAAGGAACATTCAAATAAATAAAAAAATCAATCCATGGCATGACACTTGAAAATTTGAAGTCTGAAAGCCTCATGCAGCCAGTATCATGCTATTTAAGAGGTTGGTTCTCAGGGCTTCATGTGGGTCATGGGGTTCAGATTAAAAGATTCTCTGCAGAACACTGCTTTTAGTGCTCCACTTCTGCTTTGACAAGCTGCCTTTTGAGTGTAGCTAAGCCTTTATTTGTGAGCGCTTGAATGTTCTGTTGCTGTGTTTGATCTTCGGGGAATGTCTTGGTCTAGTTTTCGGCTAAGCATTTTGTTCACAAGGTGTCTAGTCAGGAGTGATAAGTATACTGTTGCTTGACCTACACAATGTTAATTAAGCCTTTTATTTTAGATCCATTTGTATTCAGACAAGGTTTTAGAAGCCTTTTAATATCCATTAAGCAAAAGTTTACATTAAAACTGTTAGTGATAAAGGTATAAAACTGATCCTTGTTGATTCTGATGTGAAGGTACTTCAACATTGATTTTTAGTTGACTCTCATGAACAAATTTGCAGTGCTGGCCAAACAATTTTAAAACAAGTTTCTTAAAATATTTGGTGTTTTGGTCATGAACTTCTGCTGGGACAAGAAAGCATAGCATGTTGGTCCTTGAAGGAAAACCATGACTAAGTTTGTGCAAACATTCCTGTTATTAAAAACAAAAACATCCATTTGCCTGTGGCAAAGTCAAAAGCTTACCGCTCTGTATGTTTTGAGTGGTAATGCAGAAAGAAACAGCATCTAAAGAGGAGTGCTGTCCTTTGAACTGAACAATGCCTGTCCCTGTGAGAGATCAGAGTGTCCCAGGGATCTTATCACAGCTGCACACAAAGAATGCTTGTTGTTTTATGACGCTCTGCAGCACCGTCCCTGGTTACCGATAGTCAGCACTTGTGAATTATTAAACTTCTGCCTTTTATTAGCTGACACACTCTGGCCAGGAATTGGTAAATTAATTAGTGTCATGATCTAATTATGTATGTTTATTACATGTGTATAATAGTTGTTTCAAATCACCCTGCCCCAAATGTAATCTTAAAGACGCAACAGAGGCTTTACAATCAATATCGAACTATCTTCTATACAGTCAATGATTTGCAGGATTATGTTTAGGATCGCATACTAAGAGTGGGGTAAAATGTGTCACTCAATCTAGAAAAATGCACCAATTGTAGGCAGGGCTTTTAATGTTAACTTTTTTTTACTTCACTAAAAGTACATTTTCGGTATGGTGGGTAAGATTAATAAAATCTTTAATTTTGAGAAGGAAACTTTGTCTTTTTGGTGTCGATAAAGACAACAGTTTCATGATGAACATTGTCCCAGGCCATGTGATGAAAGGGAGTAAGGTCTTCTATGGTATAATCTCGAAGGCATCCATCAATAAAAATGTTGTCCTCGTGAGCAGTGGCCCTGCCCCTAACTAGTAGGTGGTGGCCTATATCTTGTAATTTTAGTTAAATAACGACATTACTGAAATTTTTTCAGGTCGGAAAAACTCATGTGACTTTTTTTTCTATTAAAACAAAAAAGAAAACGTCATGTGATTCTATTAAAAACGAAAATGTGCATTGATGAACGATGTAGCGCTAAACTACATTTCCCATCATGCACCTTCTGTACGATTCGTCCCGCCCCCTTTTTTTGACTGACAGGTTGTTTGTTTCACTGTTACCAGCTGCTGGCCCGTTCCAATCCTTGTCGGAGTGGAAACACGGGGGCCGACAGTCCTCTTTTTTTCTCCCTTCCCGTTTACCTCGTTGTGCTTTCTTTTATTTCACCCCGCTTTACTCTCTTTCTCTCTTTTCCTCGGCAGATAACTTTTCCTTTTCTCTCCCCTTCTTTCCGCTCCGTTTGAAGGTTTTAAAGCCCTGTTCATAAGCGCTACTTAATTATTTATTTATTTATTCTTTCTTTTTTTATCAAAACGGAATAGGCAGTTATATTTATTTTAGATGTACCACAAATGAGAAGACGCAAAAGATGGAGCTGCACATTTTAGAGCACAGTTTAAAAGTAGCAAGTATAGCGAAAGAGGGGATCCAGATTTGCACTCATGGATTAATCAAACTAGCTTTTCTGCCTTCTAAAACAAGGTAAGTAGCTTTACGAATCAAGTTTGCCTTCTGTTAAACATGTATGCACTGTCGGTTAAATATCTTCTTGAAGAATCTGACGCGGAATTACATTAGCTTACCGCTACGCACATCGTAGCCAGATGCAGTTGCAGCACTTTACGTTTTTAATCCGAATGTATATTTACTCATTTTTAAAAAGCCAGTGACACCATCAAGTAAGCGGTCATGTGTGTTTTGTTTAGCAGTAATGATTGTCTGTGCTGTTGTTTAAGTTCATTCGACGGTAGAGGGGTGTGTGTGTACGTGATCGGGGTTGTTTTTCTTCTCGGGCAGCGGTATAAATATACGGAGGGGGATGTGGCTTTAAATCTCCCTGTCTGTGATGCTCAATGCACGCTCACGTATTGAGCAGCATCACGGCTTTGATGCAGCTGAAGGGGGCATCCTGATGACTGTGATGGGAAGCTTATCCTTTCAGTGCTTCAATCAAAAACGGACCATTAGTTTGAAAGAGATTACACTGTTGGAAACCTGTAAACAACTGCAAGAGGAGGGAAAAGTTGTGGCCTGAACATGATTTGCATGAATTTGGTGCAATGGTTTGCTTCATTTGAACAGAAATGTGTTTTCCTTTTGTGTTAAAGGTTTAGTTAACCCAAAAATTTAAATTATCACATGATTTACTCACCCCCAAGCCATCCTAGGTGTATTTGACGTTCTTCTTTCAGACGAATACAAGCAGAGTTGTATTTATTTATATATGTACAGTCCTGGCAATTTATTTTATTTTATAAATGCAATTAATTTTAGTTTTGAAATGATTCCAACCACATTTCAAGCAATTCAAAACCATCATCATGGCAAACAGAGCGTGCGCATCTGTCTTGGCTGCAGGAAATGATGCTTTAATATATCAGACAAATTTCTTTTCAGGCTGATATCTATAAAATTAAAATTGAAAATGTATCTGCCGATACTGATATGGTGACCGATATATTGTCCATCCCTAATCATTGCTGCTGGAAACATTCTGCATTGTATCTCATGCTGGTGCACCCTCAAATGAAGGCCTTTGTGAAGAAAAAAAAAACATCTATTCATAGTCTCAATGGCCCCTTGCTGTGTTTGCGTAAGCAGAGTGTGTGAGCACATCTCCAGTCCGGCTCCGGAGTCTGAACCTCAGGGAGAAACATCCTGCTCGGTCATTTGGTCTTGTTAGACTGTGGACACTCTCTAACACACACACACACACACACACACACACAGAAAGGCCTTTAGCTAGAGTTAAAGTGGTTAGTAAGACAGAGTAGGTTGTTTTCATGTCTTGATTTTAAAGAGTCAGTGGCTTAGATCAGGGGCCCTATTTCCCTCAGGCCGCTTTTTATTTTGCATGTTTATTTGCTGTTGCGTTCAGAAATCTCATTTTCCAGGGCTTTTCATGATCAGATGCTTTATTGGTTCTGTGGTTCTTAAAGGGATAGTTCACCCAAAAATGAGTTACTCACCATTGTTATTTCTTTCTTCTGTTGAGCTCAAAAAAAAAACTTTACTTCCACAGTAGGAAAAAAAACTCTTATGGAAATCAATGGTTACCGTCAACTGTTTAATCAACAACATTCTTCAAAACATCTTCTTTTGTGTTCAGCAGAAGAAAGAAATTCATGCATGAGTAAATGATGAGAGAATTTTCTTTTTTGGGTGAACGATACCGACAGACTTGTTATGAAAAAGTATCAGTGCATTCAAGAGACTCTAATTCAGCAATATCACAAAGCTTGCTTGGTATTGATGATATAAAAAATGATCAGTTGACATATTTTGACATTTTCAAATAGAAAACTTTTCTTTGGAGCTCAAAGATGTTTTGTCATGACTCAGAGCCTGGAGCAGTAATAATGACATCACCTGTGATCGAAAGGAAAAATACTGAAAGTAATGTCTCAGCAAAAACATTGACGATCTGCAAATGGAGGGTTATTAATTTGTGAAGGTTTATCACATTAAAAAGCTTTGCAGCTGGGCTGTTTTTAACATTCAGGTTCTGTTTGCAGTGACCTATTCCTCCTTGTGGTTTGCATTTGGCTTTGAACAGCGTTTCTCCGGGGTTTTCTTTTGTATTCAGTGCTGTATGTTTTGCTCATCAGACCGTGAAATAGATTTTAAGAGCTTTTTTTTGGATCGAAATGCAATTTCATGTAGAAGTAGCATTTCTGATATGGCTATTTTTCTTATTTTGGATCTTTGAATCGATTCTGACTTGGCAAACATCTAATGCTTAACACTTGTTTTTCTGTCGCAGAGGCACAGCTTGAATCAACTTGTTTAGTAGCTGTTCGTGAAGTTTCTCAGAGTGATACAGAATGTGCACAACACGAGGGTAGCTCTGGAAATAGTTGCTTACAGTTTGAAACATTGTTGCCAGCCCTCGGGTTGTGCTGGATCACTGTTTGCCCAACAAGATATAGAAGATGCAGAGGGGAGTTCACTCTGGAATATACAATAAAACAAAACTCAACCAAATGCACCGTCACCATAAAAAAAAGACTAGGCTATATGGTTTTCAGCAGTTTTTCAATGATTCAGGGGTTGGTTCTGTGCAACTTCCAATGGATAAAATTCAGTTTAATTCAAAGTCCAGAAACTCCAGAAGCAATACCAGATCAACTGGAACAGCCATCTTCTTGTAATTTCAGTCTCGTCCGTAAAAATGGAGTTGGGAAATAAAAAGGAAGATGCAAAGACCGAAACTGTTGGAATCAGTAAGTATTTGGTCTTGCGTTTGAAAATAAAATCCGGTGTGTGTGTCTTCTGAGACCTCTGGAACGGTTGTTAAGAGCACATTTCTGAGCGAGTGAGTCATAGACTGTTGAAAATTTACAATGGAGATGTTTTGTTCCTCTGATTTAAGAGCATAAGACATGTCTTTACTATACGATTATTGCTGCTTTGCTTTTATTGCTCATCTAAGGACTCTCAAATTAGTGTGGATTCATCAGTCTCTCTCTCTCTCTCTCTCTCTCTCTCTCTCTCTCTGCTCTCTCTCTGCTCTCTCTCTGCTCTCTCTCTGCTCTCTCTCTGCTCTCTCTCTCTCTGCTCTCGCTGCTCTCTGACTCAAATTTAGCCCACAGCTCAATGAATTCCTACTGGTGCAGAAAGGTGGATTTTTATGTGGGAAAGTAACTCTGAATTCTTTCAGATGGACAGTTTTGGGGTAACACAATAAGTAACGGGAAGATTATCAGTATTCAGATTACTTTTTTTCAAGTAACAAGTAAAGTAACATTAAGTTATTTATTTGAAAGTAGCCCTTTTATTTTCCTTTTAATGACCCTTTTGACCCTTTAATGACTGACAGCTGTCCTGCCCCGTGAGGCATTGTGTGTGCTGTGTAAACATGATGGTTTTTGTAGTTTTAGACTAAATGTGAGCATACATTTACTCATCTTACTTAAACAGAAAAAAAGATAAAGTATTCCTTAAAATTAATAAAAGCAGTAAAAAGTAAACTCACAAACCTGCAATAATTAAATGTTAAATAATAAAAATATACTTTATGTATTTAATCTCACTTTACTTTACTAGGTTCTTTGACGCTCATCCCAAAGTTACTGTCATAGCAACAGGTCCATAAGCTCAAACCTGTTCTGAAAAAATGTTCTTGACCATTAAAGGATTAGTTCACTTCAAAATGAAAATTTCCTGATAATTTACTTACCCCAATCTCATCCAAGATGTCTCATCTCATCTTCAGTCGAAAATAAATGTTTTAAATAAAACGTTGTTTTGTTTTTGTGAAAAATGTACCTGGATTTTTGTTCATTTAATGGATTTCAATGGCAACCAATGGGTTGAAGGTCCAAACCAATGCGGTTTCAAAGGGCTTCAGAGGCTCTGGACCTTCCTGGCTGAGGAATATCTAGACAAACCATCAGTCATTTTCACAAAAAAATAAAATAAAAAATTAGATACTTTTTAAATCGATTTTGGTGTTGTTACTCTTCATTGCGTATGACTTAATCACGTCGGGAAAGTCAAACTTGTGTGACGTATGTATAAGTACAAAAAATAAGGGTAAAACAACGATGTTGAAGAGTTTTAAAGTTGGAGGAGAACATGAGATGGAGTTTTTCGGCACTGTGTCAGTATTTCCACCTACATCATGCGTGACCTTTCCAACGTGATGGCGTCATACGCCGTGAAGAAGAACAACATGAAATTGTGCATTTAAAGGGGGGGTGAAACACTCAGTTTCAGTCAGTGTCATGTCAATCTTGAGTACCTATAGAGTAGCATTGCATCCTGCATATCTCCGAAAAGTCTTTATTTTTTTTATAATTATATAAGAAAGATGCGCTGTTCCGAGTCTTTCCGAAAAAAGCCGAGCGGGTGGGGGCGTATCGTGTGAGCGGAGCTAAATAATGACGTGAGCGCGCCGCTGTTTTGTGTTGAGTGCGTCGTAAAGCTGTGTCATCCCTAACAGCGGGAAAAAACTTTATTCAGAATAAAAATATGGCTTTTAATCAGATACAGCCATACATCTATGATCCGGAATCAGACCCAGAGGCTGAAGTTGAACAGGAGCAGCAGCAAAAAACGACTAGAGCAGGACGTCTCTATGTGGTACAAGTTATACACTAACTATATAATATGCTTAGCGGCTTGTGTTATTTACATATTTATACTTAAATTATATCGTCGTATTTTTGTCTTTGAAGGTGTACATGTGGGAAGTGCAGTTGTGCACGTGTGTGTGTGTGTGTTTACGCGTGGTTTGTGTAGACAATTGTAACGTTAGTAAGCGGACTGGTTTTGCACGGCAGGCTAAGTTAGTGTTTACATAGAAAGACACGGAATAGTAGCGCATTTGAATGAAGAAGCGCGCTTATTTAGTTCAACATATTTCCCCAGTCTTTGTCTATTGTTGTTTGGAGTGCTTTTACAATACACAAACATAAAGTTACACATATAGTGGTCAGCTAAACAAATGTACACGCACTACACATCGCATGCTCCATTGATCAATTAGCTATACGTGATCATGTTTGGGCTACTTGATGAGCATAGGCAAAAACACAGACATTTGAATCAGTCTTACTCACAGCCTGCGGTTCTAATGTTGGGACCTTTATCGTTGGGACTGCTCCATCCTTCAGCATTAGGCGATCGGAAAATCCGGCGTCGAGCTGGGCCTTGTTTATGAAACAGTCGGCACCGAAATGCAGCGAACAGATATAAACATTCGCGCAACTCAGTTGCTGATCCGGAAAAGCTAATTCCATCCACTGTTGCCTTACTGCAGGCTTTTTGGGGAATCTGTGCAGGACTGTCTTGGTCTGGCAACCAAAAACGCACTTTTTGGTGACATTGTTATGTGCACATCACCTGTGCAGCGCAGCCTACGAGCCAGCGCTTTGATGGGCGTAGCCTGTTGCTTTCGCTCTCTCTCTCTCTCTCTCTCTCTCTCTCTCTCTCTCTCTCTCTCTCTCTCTCTCTCTCTCTCTCTCTCTCTCTCTCTCTCTCTCTCTCTCTCTCTCTCTCTCTCTCTCTCGCTCTCTCTCTCTCTCTCTCTCTCGCTCGCTCTCTCTCTCGCTCGCTCTCTCGCTCGCTCTCTCTCTCTCTCTCTCTCTCTCTCTCTCTCTCTCGCTCTCTCTCTCTCTCTCTCTCTCTCTCTCTCTCGCTCTCGCTCTCTCTCTCGCTCTCTCTCTCGCTCGCTCGCTCTCTCGCTCTCTCGCTCTCTCGCTCTCTCGCTCTCTCGCTCTCTCTCTCTCTCTTCCGGTAGAATTGTCCGTACGGCCCATACAAGGAAATTCCGACCTTTTAACGTCAAGTGGACCCATGATCGAAAAAAACTTGCCGAAACTTATGACTAACCGGAAGTAGTATTTTTGACAAAGAAATACTCCCATCAAACGTCCACCTTAACTTTTGAAACTTTGTCCATGTTTAGTATGGGATTCCATGTCTTTAACAGTGTAAAAAGATCAGTATGCATGAAACAGCATTTCACCCCCCCTTTAAGGTTAAAAAGTATAAAGTCTATTTTTCTTTTTTAGATAATGACCAATTGTTTTGCTAGATAAGACCCTATTCCTCGTCTGGGATCGTGCAGAGCCTCTGAGGGCCTTCAAAGTCATTTGAAATGGCATTGATTTGGACCTTCATCCCATTTGGTTGCCATTGAAATGCATTATGTAAAAAAATCCTGAAATGTTTTCCTCAAATTTAATTGGTCCAGAAATTCATCATATGTGATGTCATTATGTTGCTGTCTTGCTGCCAGCCAATCGCTGCAGTGCTGATCATGGTTTCAAGTATCGACATATCTGCCCTTTCCAGTGAACACAAGAACGTGCAGTAATCTCAGACAACATAAACCAGATATTTTTATAAAATCTGCACATTTGTTCGAAGAACTTAATTAGCCAGGGATCAGTTATAACGATTAGAAGATCTTGCTGTCAAATCATCATATATTAAGGGAGGTACAAATAACGGACCCCTGGTGAGAAAAAGTAATGCAACACCAAACACATTACTTTCCATAAAAAGTTACTAAGTAATGCAAGTAGTTACTTTTTTTAGGAAGTAACTCTATATTGTAAGTAATTACTTTTAAAAGTAACTCCCCAATACTGGTGATTATGACCCAGTAGAGTATTTCCTAGTGCTTGAAATAATAAAACCATTGAAGCAGTACTTCATTAATACCATATACGAAGACATCTACTCTCCAGATGCCTCTCTGTACTATTATTCTATGCTGTGTCATTTCACCTCTAGGCTAAAGTTTTTTTTTTAATGATTCAGTGAAGTGACACAGCGCCAGAAATGTCCGACAGCTTGCAAAAACCTTGAAAAAGTCACCCAGCACCACTTTAGCAGTATCAGATAAGAGTCAACAAGTTGCCTTCCTTCCCCCTAGAGGCAAAATGATACACTATGTGGGTGGACAGGCTCATAAATAAGGACTCCTCATACCTGGTATCTGGAGCCGTTTGGGGTGTACAAGCAGCTTTACGAGCCAGCTGCGGTTACATGGCATTAGTGCAGCAATGTATAACTGGTTATGTGTGCACATGCACATGCAGCAGAGTTATATTTTTCCTTTTTGGTCATCTTTGAGGAAATAAATTATACTGTGTAAGCAGGGACGTTGCCAGAACGCATAGAAAACCATATATTAAAACCAAACTCCAGAACACTAGATATTTCAGCCTACAACTATACCAAAACCCATTTGCATTATACACTTCATAACATGAGTCACAAAAGATCTTCAATTCTACCAACAACACTAATAATAAAAGCAATACATGCATGGCAATACGAAATATGTATGTCTGTTGCATATTAAAGTGTACTCACCAGACGCTAGATGATTCTTTGAACCACATAAAATCACACAAACCTGCAATACTCTATACTTACTCTAGGTCTTGTGTGTGTGCTATCTGTCATGCTACACCCAAACTGCATATTGTAATTTAAATAAGCAGAGCTACTTCTAACACAATATAAATATTGAAAGGTGCGCTGCTGGAGACTTGCCATTGTCTGTCGTATTTGAGTAATTAATGAGATCTATGCAAGGTTTGGGTGCTGTTTTGGGGATGTTTTTAATAGTCATTTGTAAATATAATTGTTTCAAGTTCCATTTGTGTACATGCGTTAAATATGATTTTTTTAAAATTAATCTGAAGATAATTTGTTATTTAAAGGGTTAGTTCACCAAAAAAATGAAAATTATGTGATTAATGACTCAATTCAATTAATGAATTAATGTCGTTCCACACCCCTAAGACCTCCGTTCATCTTCAGAACACAGTTTAAGATATTTTATATTTAGTCCGAGAGCACAAGTGTAGGCACTCTATACTGTCTATGTCTAGAAAGGGAATAAAAAACATCCTCAAAGTAGTCCATATGTGACATCAGTTAGTTAGTTAGAATCTCTTGAAGCATCAAAAATACATTTTGGTCCAAAAATAACAAAAACTACGATATTATTTAGCATCAGTCTTCTCTACCGCGTTTGTTTTCAAACCTCAAAGATTCAAACGGATCCGAATCGTTCAATGATTCGGATCGCCAAGGTCACGTGATTTCAGCAGTTTTACACGTGATCCTAACTGCTGGAATCACATGACATTGGCGATCCAAATCATTGATCGATTTATTGATTCATGGCTGTTTTAATCTTTATTTGAGGAACACTGAAGAGAAGACAATGCTGAATAAAGTCATAGTTTTTTATATTTATGGACCAAAATGTATTTTCAATGCTTCAAGAGATTCTAATCAACCAACTGATGTCTCATATGGACTACTTTGATGATGTTTTTATTCCCTTTCTGGACATGGACAGTGAAGTGTGCATAGACTTGCGCTCTCTAAATATAAAATATCTTAAACTGTGTTCTGAAGATGAACGGAGGTCTTAGGGGTGTGGAACGACATTAGGGTGAGTCATTTATGACATCATTTTCTTTTTTGGGTGAACTAACCCTTTAAATGTATTTTTGTAGAGATTACTGTTCCTGTGAGCTAAATAAATGCTGCTGAATCAATCATGCCAGTGTTGCAAAGTCTGCGGTTTTCCCACAGATCTGGGCTACTTTTAAAGGCATAGTTCACCCAAAAATGTCGCCCTCACCCTTGTGTCGTTCCAAATTTGGATATATGTAAAATAAAAGTTTAAATCCAATCTGTTCATCATAAAAAGTGATCAAGTCACTTCCGTAAATTTGGACTAACCGCTCAGTTCATATGGATTACTTTTACAATATGAGCTTTTTGATGCATCAAAGTGGTAGTTGTGTAGACTCTCAATGAAGGGACAGAAAGATCTCAGACTTAATCAAAAGGATCTTTATTTGTGTTCCTAAGATGAACAAAAGTCTTATAGGTTTGGAATGACATGACGGTGAGTAAACAATGACTCTTTAAGCTGTTGTGGGTTGATTCAACCCTGGACGTACAAATTCAGGACAGATTGGAGAATTTGGCCCCCCAACGGAGAAAGACGAATGCTTAAAGCTTATTTTTGATTGACTTTTGGGCTAGTTATCTTGTGCAGACCTGGAAACCTATGTTTAATGGAATACTATAATGGCCAAATCCACAGAAACAAGGTTTTTTGTTTTTTGGTATGGAAAGCTATTACTTCATGTTAATGTTTGATGTGGCACACTGTTAAGACTGTCTAAAGAATCGGTTTGAGACCAACTAGCAGTTAACCATAGCCTAATCAGTCTTAGTTTTCCAATTCAACCTAAATAGGTCTACCTTTTTATGTAAAAGACTTTTAAAAGTTAGAAATAGAAAAGAACAAGATTAGAAGAGAAAAATTAGGTGATTAACTTTTATGACAAGTCCAATCAGTTTGTGCAACCAGGTATATGGATATGAGCGTCTAATTTTTACTTCTGTTCTACAAAAGTATTAGCAAATCCCTCTACAAACTATGTATGCTATGTTTCCATCCAAAGTTGCAAATTTAACTTGTGCGCAATATTGGAATATTGCATAAACATTTGTGAATAAAGCATTCAATGAATCTAAAATAACAAAATTGTCACTTCCTGATAAACTGGTGCTAAATATGACTAGAAAAATTTGAGAAGCCACTATATATTATTATATATTTAATAAATTACTTGTGCCTCAGAGTGCACAGAAGAAATGCAATAGTCATGTTATCTTGCTTTCAGAGACGGATCTGTTTGGGAATGCAGTCGCGTAAGACAGTTCTGCGAGGTAATTATTAGGAACCACTTTGATGACAGATCTTGCTCTGGAATTTCAGAAAGACAAAAATAGCATTTCAGATGGTTAATGGTTAATCCAGTTATGCAATGACATCGCAAAGTTACAAGTTTTTTATTTTTTTTAATTCTATAAATGTATTTCCATCGTTGTTTATGCGCATGTTTTCTTCCCGGATTAAAAAAGTATCTGACTCAAACGAGCGCACATTTTATGCACATTTTTTAAATGTATGCACATCTTGCCGTTTCCATCCAGCAGTTTTTGATGTGATATATCAAAATGCGCAGTAAAATAGGTGGATGGACACATCTATTCATGTCCTTTAAAAAAAGTTTAAAGCTTTTTCACAGTTAATTATTCATAGCATTTGCCAAAAATTACGTTTTCCCTTTTAAAAACATTTTTTCAAGGTAAAACATATTACTCTTTACTTCATGATTACACAACACAACATTTAGGAATTATTCAATTTAAATTTCCATTAAAGTTTGATGAAATCAACATGAATGCATTGAGCTTGAAGCAGTGAGGTTTTTTCTGTTTCTAAGCTGTTCTTGGTGGTTTCCAAGTAGTTTGCTACTTGCAAAAGTTACTATGATGTTCAGGTCGTTTGATATGAGTGTTGCTTGTCTCATTCTTTTGATTAAAAAGTACTGCTTCCAAAAGTCATCTCTCCTTGACAAGCTGTCATTCATGTCCATTGTGTGCCAATGTTTTATACTTCAAATCCCTAGGCCTTAGCAATCGACGTGCAAAGTGTGCATGTGTTCTGTGATCTATGTGAGGCTGTTGGAGTAAATTGATGTTTATGAAAGCTTCTCAGAAATATGTTATTAACTCTGGTGCTTCTTGGCTCGTAATTTCCATCTCTCTCTTTTTGCTTCTCTACAGATGTAAGTTCTTTAGTTTAACGGAAACTCCGGAGGATTACACCATCATCGTGGATGAAGATGGCTTTAAAGGTAGGTCTATTGGTTACTCTTTTACTAAGAGTGCACAGGGTTTAGTGCAGCGAGGCAAGATTAAGTCATGTAAAGTATCCCAGATTCTCTATAATTCCTTGTAGCTTGACTCCCTGCCAATGTTTGACCACACATTGCTCCATCAGCGGTCCCCCCCACCCCCCAACACACATTTCCACTATGGGTTACTAGGGGTTAAGATGTCAGTGGCTTTGGTTTTGTGGTTGGTTGAGTGAATCCATGTCATTACACACTGGTTACCAAGGTAAAACCCATTTGTTGCCATAGATACCAGAAGCTCTGTGTTGCGAAACAGGTACAGGTATTTTAAAATTCCCGGAAATTTGTGTGCTTGTTGGCAGCTTTTCCTCCCATATTTTATCTAGAGAACAATACGTCTGACACATTAATGTGGCAGAACACTTTTCGTCCCGATCTTCCCCCGTATTTCACTTGCTATCAATTTAAGAATTTTTTGGTTTTGTGGTTATTAGTCAGTGTTTGTTAGCTGTGAGTATATTTTACGTTTGTAATATATATATATAATATTACAGACTTCTGCTTTTAAACAAAGCATTTTTTTCCAACACTTGAATGTGGGCAAGTTTACTAAAATAAAAAATAAATAAAAAAACATTTAGAAAATCTAAGACCACATCTGGATCAGGTTCAGAACGATGATCAAAAGATGGTGCACTCCGATTACTAATGAATGGGCGAAAGTGCAATGCCCAATATGGTGATTAAGCCCCGCCTTCTAAATGAACGAGCCAATCGTTGATTAGTAAAGTAAAAGCGTTACTGAAGCTGCTGTTAGAAGCTCTGGTTGCTATAGAAACAGGCAGTGTTATGAGACTCGCAACAAGGATTGCGCAATAGCTTTGTCCAGGCTGAAAAATGAATGATTTGAGCATTTAGAAACCAAATTTATGAGACTGTTGTTGTCATATTTCACTTGGTGATTTAAAATATGAAATGTAATCGTAAGCTTAGCAAACAGTTTTGGACAATTTGAAAGAGATTATTCTCAAAGGGACTTTGTCGAAACACAAATGGAGTAGATTGAGTATTCAGTTACATTAGGCAGCTTTGATCTATATGCGGTTTTATGTTTGATTATTCTTACAGGTTTCAGAGTATGCGTAATAGTATTTACGCGTACTCTGTGTAAATACCCCAATCCCCCCCCCCCATCTTTCTCTTCCCTTTATAATTTTTTGTATAGCGCTTTTCACATTGCATATCATTTCAAAGCAGCTTTACTATGCCTCTACATTACAAGTGGCACTACATTCCTGTAAAATATTGATGAGCTCCTGTTGCACTACACTGATTTCTGTACATTAAGAAGGTCCCTCGCACTAAAACCACCTCCAACAAATTATCACATAGCAAATCATGTCAAGGGCAGTGATGAAACTGAGGCCTATTTGTTGTTTTACAAAAGGGATAAGCTTTTCGATACGCACCACCCTAACTTCCTGTTTCAATAGCAAATACATCAACACAGGAAAAAGAGCTGTGTCATGATTTCGTTGTGTCTTGACTCTCCTCACATAGTACCTTTAGATAGATTGAGCAAAGAGCATTGGTATATTCAAAAGATTACAGTCACTGCTCACATGCCACTTTTATTTATTTCAATTTTTTCTGTTTTTGTCTGTTTCAGAGCTGCCGGAATCTGAGTATCTCAGTGTGGCCGATGCGACGTGGTTGGCTCTTAATGTGGTGTCCGGGGGCGGGAGCGCCACCAGCTCTCAGCCAATCGGAGTAACGAAAATCGCAAAGTCAGTCATCGCCCCATTGGCGGACCATAATATCTCTGTATTCATGCTTTCGACTTATCAGACGGATTTTATATTGGTAAGTGTCATAGATGCTTAGGCTATAGAGAGCAAGATATGAACTCTTAAAGTGATAGTTCACCCAATAATTAAAATTCTGCCATTAATTACTCACCATCAAGATGTTTTAAACCCGTAAGACTTTCGTTCATCTTCGGAGCACAAATGAGGGTCTTTTCAATGAAATCTGAGATTTCTTGACAGCTACGCAACTACCACTTAAACGCTTCAAAGTTCATAAAGAGATCGTAAAATGAATCCATAAAGGAATCGAGCGGTTTAGTCAAAATCTTCTGAGAATTAATGGCTTTGTATGATGAACAGATTGAATTCAGGCTTGTATTCACATATAAACATTGATCAGCAAACATAAACAGAAGATCAATAGGCATGAGAACAAACCTCATTGGTTCATGCAGAAGCTCAGATGTGCTGTGTAACACGAGAATAGACCTCATTGGTTTTCATTTTTGAGTGAACTAACCCTATCATTAATATATGCTGGAAACATGATTTGTATTTGAAATTATTTCAGCCATTCGAGCAAAATCCTTTACATGAAAATCAAGAGTTTGGTACGAATGTGTATGAAAGTGTCTCCAAAAGTTTTACAGGTGTTGTGTCACAATGCATACAGCCACTGTATCATGACAGAAAACATACATTACTGCTCAAAAGTTTGGGGTCAGTTAGATTGTATTTAAAGAAATTTGTATTTTTATTCATCAAGGATGCATTAATTAATGGGAAGTTAAGTTACCGTAAAACATTTATAATGTTGCAAATGATTTCCATTTCTAATGTGCTGTTCTTTTGAACTTTCTATTTAGCAAATAAATCTGGGGTGGAAAAATCACAGTTATTAAAAGGGGGGTGAAATGCTGTTTCATGCATACTGAGCTTTTTACACTGTTAAAGACTTGGATTCCCATCCTAAACATAGACAAAGTTTCAAAAACTAAGTTGGACGTTTGATGGAGTATTTCTGTGTTAAAAATACTCCTTCCGGTTTCTCACAAGTTTCGGAGAGTTTTTTTTTTCGAGTATGGGTCTACTTGACGTTAATAGAGCGGAAGGTCCTTGCATTAGTCGCATACAATAGTCCATAAACCGAATCATGTCCTCATAAACTTCGAGTAAAGACACACAAATGTTGACAGGCCACTAAATACAGTACATACCACAGAGACAGACTTCCTGCTGTTGCTGCTTCTCCTGTTCAATTTATTTCAGCCTCCGAATGATTCTGGATCATATATTAGCTGAGATCGATAACAATGGGTTTCTCCACGCTTGAGGACGTCACCGCTTTGCGCGCTCGTCATTCTTTAGCTCCGCCCACACGATACACCTCCAGACGCTCATTTTTTTCCGGAAAGACTCGGTACAGTCCATATTTCTTTTATAAATATAATAAAACTAAAGACTTTTCGGAGATATGAAGGATGCAATACTACTGTATAGGTACTCAAGATTGACATGAGATTGACTGAAACTGAGTGCTTCACCCCACCCCCTTTAAGCAACACAAGTTTTTTTTCAACCTTGATGATAATAGTCAAAAAGTTCCTTAAGCACCAATTTGACTGAAGGCTGGAAATTGAGCCTTTTCATCACAGAAGTAAATTATAATTAACAATATATGCAAATAGAAAACCATTATTTTAAACTGTAATAATATTTCACAATATTACTGTTTTGTTCCAATCAATGTAGCCTTGATTAGCTATAAATCTTCTTCCAAAATGTTAAAAATCTTGCAGACACCAAACTTTTGAACTGTAGAGTATGGTAATGGTCCAGCGTGTCAGTAGCAATGTTTTCCAGTGTTGCAATTATTTTTTTTTTAATTAACAAAATTGGAATATTGCATAAAAATGTTGCGAATAAAGCACCATGTGTTCAAGTGAACAAAATCGTCACTTCCTAGGAAATTGGCACATAATAGCTTATAAAAGTGGAAGCTGCTGCAATCGGGGAAGCCGCTGTGCCTTTTTTGCCCTACATCATAAATGACTTTGCTTCAGAGCATGCACACAAACGCAATAAATTATGCCATGTTCTCTTACGTTTGGACACAATCTTGATTCATGAGACACTTATGGAAGGTTTTAATACCAAATAATTCTGATGACAGACTTTGGCTCAAGCATTTGAGAATAACACAATATTTAAGATGCTGTGCAATGAAACTGATCCGCTGGTCAGTCCAGTTATCCAATCACATCACCTGTTGAAGTTAAGTTTTTGTTGCACATCGAAGGATTTATTAGGTGTTTGTGTTTTCATTGTAGTTTATGCACATCTTATCTGATAAAAAAAATATCCGGCCATAATTTGAGTGCACAAGGTTTTTAAGCAGATGTTTAGTATTTATGCACATCTTGGCATTTCCTCGATCCGGTATTTTTTTCTCTTCGATATCCCAAAATCTGTGTAAAATTAGGTAGATGGAAACATGGCTAATGTGGGTGAGTCTATGAACGGAGTTTCATTCTTAAAGAAGTACAACATCAAATCTTCTCTGATTTATTACTAAAACTTAAAACCAGTATAAGGGTAAAAACATGAATGCTTTATTATAAGAAAAATAACTGCAGTATATGACAAACATGAACCAGTCTATTACGAGTCAGATTATATAAAAACAAGCACCGTGATCTGTAGTCTAAATATGTGTCATCTTATCAGCTGTTTAAAGTTGAAGCTGTTGCTTGTAATTTTCATAATAAGGACATGGCGTATGATGACTTTGTCTGGTTATTGCTATTGGATGATCAAACTTTTCACATAAACTGTACATACAGTAAATACTAAGCTAGTCATCACTTCTCCTTTCCTTAAACCAACCCATCGACCATGACCACAGTTAGTTACTGTCATCTCAGCACATTTCCGTTGTGTGTGCGCGTTTGTGAACACATGCCCAGTCTATCAGTGGCGGCACAGTCACCAGAGCCTGTTAATGAAAATAACAAGAAATGTGGGAGCGATGGTAATCTGGGGGTAGTTATGTAAAGAGGATAAAGCCTGTGGATCAGCAGCCGCTTGCTGGAATTTACCGGAAAGTTCACGTTCCACACCAGCTGCTCCCAGCCAGAGGAATAATCACAGCGCTTTATAGAAAGAGAGGAGATGACCTGCCTCTGTGCTGGGCCACTGGAGAGGCCATTTCCTTCTCACCCTCAGCCCTGTCCTTCGCTCTTACTCTACTTTAAGAGCAAATCAAAAAATACCCGTCTGTATCTGGCCTATCGGGCCTAGAGCACACCGATGTCGTCTTTATTTGGATGGCTAAAAAGTAGTGAAAGAGAATATTGTCTTCCAGAGGAGTTGTTTATGGATTTAAAAATTCCATCCCTGGGAAGGACTCACTGCTGTGTATGGCTGAGCTTAATAGCCTGTACCAGATATTATATTGCAGCCTCTTGATGATTATTTTTAAAGCTTTATTTCAGCAAAAAATAAAATTTGCTGTCATTAATTACTCACTCTCATGTTGTTCCAAAGCCGTAAGACTTTCGTTCGCCTTCGAAACACAAATGAAGATCTTTTTTATGAAATACGAGAGCTCTTTGTCCTTCCATTGACAGCTACGCAACTACCACTTTCAAGCCTCAGAAAGTTAGTAAAGACATCAATAAAGAAATCCATGCGAATCCAGTGGTTTAACCTCAGTTTAATGAAGTAATGTTTGCTTTGTTTGTGCAAAAAAAAAAACATTTTACCACTTTATTTACTTTATTTATCTCCAACACACTTTCACAAGAGCACCATGATGCTTGAGGGTTGACGCGAATGCAGATGTTTTTGCATGTTAAGCTAACTTTAAATTCAGTGTATTATTATTATTTTAAAGACTTAACCATCATTTAAACTAAATAACCATTGTTTGCTTAAAGGGATAGTTCACTTTAAAATGAAAATTCTGTCATCCTTTACTCACCCTCAAATTGTTTCAAACCTGTATGAATGTCTTTCTTCAGCTGAACACAAGGGACGATTTTTTTGAAGAATGTCAGGAAACAAACAGTTAACTGGAGCCGACTTCCATAGTAGGAAAAAAAAATACTATGGCAGTCAATGGCTCCAGTTAACTTTTTGGTTACTGACATTCTTTAAAATATCTTCCCTTGTGTTCAGCTGAAGAAAGACATTCATACAGGTTTGAAACAACTTGAGGGTGAGTAAAGGATGACAGAATTGTCATTTTAAAGTGAACTATCCCTTTAATAAAAGGAATGACGTACAGCAAAACTAATAGTCAAATCAGAGTTTTGAATCAATTCACTACAAACAGGCAGTTTGAACTCTTTTAATTAAAGAAATAAATCAAACTTGCCAACACTGTTTTTGCTACTGATATGTACAACATAAACCTAATAGTCTGATTAAAATGTTAAAGCCACGTGTTAAATGAATGCAACATTTGTGATTTTTTTTTTTGCTAGCAAAATGTAATTGTGCGTGTCTGTATTTTTCCCAGCACTTCTATTGTTGTATCAGTGTAAAATGTTTGCTGTTGTTTATCTATTTCATTTTCTAATGAGGTAATAACGGTTAGATATAATCCTTGAAGATGTTTTATAAGCTCGGAAAATAGTCCAAGGAAAGCATATATCCACAGATAGCAACTCTTGAAATGCCCTGATGGCTGCACTAAATGAGCAGCGCACAGCATCACTGGAACTCTCTGAATTTCAGCTTAAATGGTTGCTTAAAACATCCTTATGTATATTGTTTTCACTGTAATGTATTCTGGGTTTGCTAGTGTTGTTTGAAATGCAAATGAATGTTCATTTGTGATGGGTTTAAGTCAGCTGGTTTTGGGTGCTGAAGGAAATGGCAGAAGCGAAGTCTAAAATCAGTTTTTTTTTTTTTATTTGTCTGTGTTTAGATGAGCTGTGTTGAACGTTAATGCTATTTTCATTAATTTAAATATCTGAACGTTTCTGCCATAAATAAAATGCAAAAACTTCTTTCTACTGTAGAAGTAGGGATAATACACATCCAGATAACTTGCTTGGCATTTGTCATCTCTACTTTAGATACCGCAGTGAGTCATGAGTGTATATTATCTAACAGGGTTTGGCACTGACCACAAACATTCTGCAATGGTTTACGATGAATTATTCCCTCCTTGAACACCTGAACTAATTTAAACTGGTAACTCCCTTGTAGTATTTTTATTAAATAAAAATGAAATACTGATGTGTGATTCTGTCCATAGGTTCGAGAGAGGGATCTGCCCATGGTCATGCACACGCTGTCTTCAGAATTCACTCTGCTGAGGGTTGTCAACGGAGAAACTGTTGCAGCCAACAGTACCGGGGTCACCAATGGTTTTGTCAAGCCTAAACTAGGTAACCATCTGTCATTAGTCTGAGCGTGTGTCGACACAAGGCATCTTGTGCTTTTATAGTCCCAAGTAATGGGTCCTAGATATAAAGTGCCCCATTATGGTTTTTCGGATATTGACTTTCATATAGTGTACAATATAGGGGTTTAAAGAACAAAGTGCACAACAAATAAAGTTATTGTCTGCCAAAAGAAAGGAGTGATTTCTGAACTGCCTGAAAACTAGTTGTCAGTAATTCCAACTTCCCACTCAAACTGTAGGTGTGTATCAAATTTTCGTAATGTCAGCCTATGTTCTTCATTGGCTGGCCGTGAACAACATCTACTTTGATCCTCAAACATTAGTTGTGACTGAGACTGGAAGAGTTTGGTTCATGTCGTCGACATGTCGAAAAGACTGTGTGTCTGTCGACAGTTACAAATAAAATCACAATAAGCTCATGGAGCAAACTTGTCAATCATTTCGATGGATGACGCAGAGGAAAGTCTGACCAATTATGCCCTGCAAAAGCAAGCAAATCTACTTTGCATGCACTTCCAAAGGATCAGGACTCTATATGATAACTTACACCGTCGTTTTCTGTTTGATATTTTGATTTATTACACGGTTCTGTGAAGTACTTGATTCTGATTGGTCAATTGCGCAAGATAACAACCGTCAAAGTTGAATAACACACCCCTTATCCAGGTACTATGAGTTATCTTGACCGGTACTACTTACCGTAATTCCTCAAATAAAAGCACGAACGTGGTCAGCACGAACCAGTAAAAAGGCTGGTCTCAAATTAAGGCTGGGGGGAAATGTGTCTAATCTCCTAAGTGCTTTTTATTTAATGTGCATTCAAGTTCATCGTAATGTACAGTAGGGCTGTGTCGTGAAAGCTGACCGACATCACGCAACCATCCTGAAGCCACGCAGCCCATTCTTGCGCGTGAAACACACACTAATCCTATAGTAGTCTTTTCTATAGTTAACCTAAAAACTTTGCAGGGATTTCTCTGTAAATTAAATTGAGAATATAACTGATGCATTTATGCCATTTTAAAAACGCTATTGTAGTCTATGTGAGAGATGTGACGTCTGTGAGAATACTGTGTCAGGCAGACTACACAAATATTGATCTTCACAATATTAGCCTCTCGTCTTTTTTCTCTGCAACTTAAAATATTTTATTTTGTACAAGAAAACAGAATAGGCTTCAAAATAAACTATGTTGATGAAATAGTGTAAAGTGGTCATATGAACTAGGCTACAAGAAAGACTTTTTAAAAAACACTGCAAAATAAAACATTTATATCCAAGAAAAGTGTGTGCAAACTATAGGAAGCGCAGATGAGTAATTAGTTGGGTCAGAAAAATAACAAAATTATAGTTTTTAGGTATAAAAAATGATGTAAAGCGACAAGCTATTAAAATAAAAAGTGCTTAAAAATGCACTGCTCTGCTTTAGGAGAAGGAAGCTTTTTTTTCCCTCACGTGCAACGATATATAGAAAGTGTGGAGTAATTTAATTGGGTTAGAAAAATAACGCAATCATAGTTTTTTTTAAAGTAGAAATTAATATTCATGTAAAGAAGCTTAGGTTCACTACAAAGGGCAAGTATTTATAAGGCACATATAAAATGACTATAAACGTACCAATTTATATTGTGCAAGATTAGGCTAAATGAATATACAAAAGCATCGTTATCCAAAAGCATTATTAGTTTCATTGTTATCAACATAGTTCGAGTCTGTGTTTCCCGAAATCATCGTTCGAACGAACATCCATACACATCATCGCAAACTTGTGTGGTTGCAACGATAGCTCTCGACCTGCGCAGCAGATTGTCTTGTTTGCATGACATATGTGGACTTAATCTTATCTTGAGCAAAGTAAAGCAAGCTGACATTCAGTATGATCATATATTTTATTTTGAATACATACAAATGTCATTTATGTCTTTTAGTTTGTCAGTGCACCTTTTTTTGAAGAGCGAATGTGCGTACATTAACAAGCTTAAACAAATCTGGAAATAAAGCAAAATAACGGAGACAAAAAAGAGAATTAGTACTCAGATGTCATGTTTATAATTTATAGCAAAAAATCTAGCATGAATTCGATCTCAAGCTAATTCATTAAAACCAGTTATTACTCCACCACCTGCATGACATCATTAACACACCCCGGCCCGTTATAGCTTGCAGCCACATATGTCGTCGATGTTCTTTAACGGTTGAGATCCTGTGGAAATCCTGAAAAACTTGACTCCACAACTGGTGCGATTTTCACCGTTCGCGATGCAAGTAGGCTTTTTTTTTCTTGACGAGAAATTCTCTGGTTCACATACAATTCAATGGGTTGGAATTAAATTTCTGATCCCGACATGCGCACTGCGAACTGTGAATTTTCCTGTGACGTCACCCGTGAAGGGGTCTATATTAGAAAGCACTGAGTCAGGTTAGTAGGCTTAAATAACCTCACATAACCTATACAAACCTATCACAACCTATATAAAAATTTAGAGCAGAATAAATATTTGGTCTCAAATATTAGCCCGACGTGGTCATAATCAATTCTAGTCAGAATATGAGTCTGAAACTGCTCCATTGGGCTGTGATTATGGGGCGTGTTTCAACTGAACCAGGAAAGACATCAACTGGATAGACCTACAACCAATCAGAGCAATGAAGCGACGCAATACACTAGTTGTCAAATGTCAACAGAGCTCAACTGCACTGTGTTGCCCATGGTGTTGCCAAGTCTGCGTGTTTTTCCGCGGGTTGTTTTTTTATGTTCGTGGGTTGAAGCGAATATTATGTGATATATATAGACCCATGAGTGCCAATTTTAGAAGGCAACCATTCCGAAATAACACACATTTTACCCCCCAAACACCCTTTTTTTCCCCGGAGAACCCCCCGAGAAGCTATTCCCCGAGGATTTTGTTGTAAAAATTTGGCAACCCTGTCTGCACGCACGCTAGAATAAAAGATTTTAGCTGGTGTTGTAAAAAAATAAAATAATTGAATGATACACAGAGTACTTACCCAACATGATCATCATTTTTGAGAGAAACAGTGAAGGTGAATGCATACAAACAAGCTCTCCGCTTAGGATTAGAACAAATATAATCCAAGCACCTTTGATGACGTGCATGATTATATTACTGTTGATCATCTGTCCGTCATCGTCTAAAGCCCGCCCTGATGTTTTTTTCATTGGTCCGAACAGTTTCTGTTCGGGGATAATTAATCCTCTATGGATCGATGCCAGACCGAACCGCCCAACCTAAAAATGTTGTGGGCGGGGCTAAGTTCGTCTGGCATCCAGGCTACTCAAATATAGTCTCAGTGGTGGTTACCGATTAGGCTACAGTAATTCTGACCGAAATTGCTTGAAATTGAAATTGTTGTAAATGGTGATATTTTTGCATGTTTCTTAAAAAATAAATGATATCGGCCCACTGGAACGCTATCGCTTTTATTCGCTATTAATTTAAAACGGTTTATTTAAAGCAATTATTTTTCAAACAGATGGAATCAGAAATACAGGCCTGCTCCTAATAAAAGCCTGCTTCAAATAAAAGCCTGTGCCTTGTTCAGTTCAGGTAAATAAAGGCCCTGGTCTTTATTTGAGGAATTGCAGCATATGCTTAAGGCTGTCATTGACTCTCTGGCGCCATCTTGTGGCTGAAACCCTTAACCACCACAGGTTACAATGGAAGATTTTGGGTTCACCCAAAAATGAAATTTATGCCATTAATGACTCACCCTAGTATTGTCCCACACCCGTAAGACCTCCGTTCATCTTCGGAACACAGTTTAAGATATTTTATATTTAGTCCGAGAGCGTATGCAAGTCTATGCACACTATACTGTCCATTTCCAGAAAGGGAATAAAAACTTCATCAAAATAGTCTATATGAGACATCAGTTAGTTAGTTAGAATCTCTTGAAGCATCCAATCAAAATTTTGATCCAAAAATCACTTTATTCAGCATTTTCTTCTCTTTCTGGTTTGTTTTCAATCCTCAAATAAAGATTCACACGGTTATGAATCAGAGTATCGATTCATGATTTGGATTGCGTGTGTCAAACTGCTGAAATCACGTGACATTGGCAATCCGAATCATGAATGTAGCCGGGAATGACAGCTACATTCGTATAGTGTTTGCGTGTGTCTCGACAGTTACAAATAAAGCCACAGTAAGCTCATGGAGCAAACTTGTCACCTTGATGGATGACGCAGAGGACTGTACTCACATTGTGACTTTTGAAAGCGAACTGAACCAAGAAGAAAATGCTACATTGTAATAAAAAATGAAGTCCCTGTTTCGGAAACAAAACAAATGCTCTATAGGTGTGAAAGCACCTTAGATTCATCACATTCAGCAGTCAGACCTGTGCAATAGAGAAACACCTGCTGAAAGTGTTTGTGTTGTGGTTAGGAATCAGCTTCTGCCTTTGGTTGTCATGTTTGACGTTCTGTTTAAAGTCAACATGAACCCAACTGAACATATGCTCCTGATCTTATCATGCATAATCCATTAGTGCATGTTATTGTAAAGGAAAGAGCTTGTTGTTTTCATAAACATCCATTAAAATCTCAAATGGATGGAAGTTATATTAACTGGTAGCCGAATAGCTACACAAGCAATGTTTCAGGCTGTTGAGTCATGCAGCCTATCTTGAAAATAGTTATGCAGCCATTTAAAGGGATCATATGATTCTTATTATTTTGACCATCTCATTTGAATAATTAGTTCACCCAAAAATGAAATTTGTCATTAATGACTCACCCTAATGTCGTTCCATACCCGTAAGACCTCCGTTCATTTTTGGAACACAGTTAAAGATATTTTATATTTAGCCCGACGGCATATGGAAGTGTATGCACACTATACTGTCTATGTCCAGGAAGGGAATAAAAACATAAGTAGTCCATATGTGACATCAGTTAATTGACTAGAATACTTTGAAGCATCGAAAATACATTTTGGTCCCAAAATCACTAAAACTACGACTTTATTCAGCATTGTTTTCTCTTCCGTGTTTGTGTCCAATCCTCAAATAAAGATTCAAACGGTTGTGACTCAATGGATTGATTCATGATTCGGAATCAACGTGTCACGTGATTTTGGCAGTTTGACACGCGATCCAGATCATGAATCAATACGCTGATTCATAACCGTTTGACGAGTAAACAATGCTGAATAAAGTCGTAGTTTTTATTATTTTTGGCGAGTAGACAATGCTGAATAAAGTCGTAGTTTTTGTTATTTTTGGACCAAACTATATTTTCGATGCTTCAAGAGATTCTAACTAACTAACTGATGTCACATATGGACTACTTTGATGATGTTTTATTCCCTTTCTGGGCATGGACAATATAGTGTGTATAGACTTAGATACGCTGTCGGACTAAATATAAAATATCTTAAACTGTGTCTGAAGATGAACGGAGGTCTTACGGGTGTCGAATGACATTAGGGTGAGTCAATAATGACATAGATTTCATTTTTGGGTGAACTAACCCTTTAACATATTTTGTTAATTATTTTGTGTAATAGAATAAAAAATCTACATGTTAAAAAATCATGTTTAATTTGTCGGTCTAAAATGCCCAAAGACCACCAGTGGGTTAAAAATTGTATCAGACTCTTCATGAAACATCGTGACTGGCACACCAGCAGTCGATCTGCATTGGTAATGCCTGAATGTTTACAGTACATTTATCGTAAAATAAACAACTCTCTTCTTCCTTTCCTCAGTCCCTCGGCCAATCATTCACCCTCTCTCCAGCCCCAGTAACATGTTCTGCGTTACCAGCCTTGACCCCGACACGCTGCCCTCGGTGGCCACGCTGCTCATGGACGTAATGTTCTACTCGGGCGGGTAAGAGCTCCATGCCAGGCTTCTCCTCCTGGCTCACATATGGCCATAACCAAGAGCCATCTGCCAGATCTATTAGAGAATGATGATAACACACACAGGTCGCTGTAGGGAGTGCATTACTCGACGACTGTAAACAAGACGAGCAGTGTGCATTTGTACCATTTTGCTCTTCCTTATAGTGGCTGAACTTGTTTACTGCTCAGACAGTGGCATCAGGCCAACCCTTCGAGGGAAAGATCAGATCAGAGTTGCCTTTATTATACTCCTCCCATTTTTTTCTATTCCTTAAGTGTCAGCTGAGCTCTAATGAAGCTTGTGTAATAACAAGAATCCCTGCTGTTCTTCATTACAGAACAAAAGAGACCGGGGGGCAGAACGAGGATTCTGGGCACATCCGTTTCTTCTCCTTCTCCCTGATCGAGGGCTACATCTCTCTAGTTATGGATGAGCAGACGACCCGGAGGTTAGACCACAAAGCTCTGCCTCAAACACTCTATTTAAGTTAAGATGAAAACACATTTGACCCCATTTACATTCTCAGTTCACACCCCTGGCCTGGTCTTGTGCATGATTCATCAGTGCACGTTAAAGACCTTACCCAGCAAGCAATAGCTGTCACAATCTCGGTTAAATATAGACCCGACATAGTCTGGCTATGACTAACCCCCTTCTAGCCAAAAGAACCTTGAATTTTGGTTCTTTTTGGTTTTGCCTATGTATAATATTCCATCATGTAAGCAAAGTCAACTGATTGGTTTTATTTCTTTGGCATGTTCATGTTTCTAAATGACTAGTCTCTTCTTGGGCTATTGTTAGACGTATTCAATTTTCACTAACAGACCAAATTTTGCCTTGTTTTAGCCTGTCGAGGGTGTGTTTGGACGGCTATTAGATGTCTTTTAAATGCAAAATTGCTTGCTGGGTAGTGCCGTATTTAATTATTGACAGGAATGAAAATGAGGCTGTGAGGGGTTCAATAGATCGAATTGTTCAACACCACTGGAAATGTTCAGCTGGTGAAAGTCTTTCTGGAAGAAAAAGTGTTCAGATGTGATCTGAACCTTTAAACAATGCCTTTGAGGCAGTAAAGGGTAGACTTAGAGTCTTTACAGTGTTAAATTCAATATGACATCTTACCTAAGGTCTATTCCAAAGGAGAAAAGGTTATAAAACCACCGCCTCTGAAATGACTTTACTGTTTAGCTGACATTACCTACTACATTTTTTCCCCAACACATTCCCTCCAGGCACCTGTAACACATTTTGTATTAATCACCTACTTTTCTTGATCCAATTTATTTCCAATTCATGTAATCTCTTTTGCTTGTTGAAATGTCACATTTAAAGGGTTAGTTCAGCCAAAAATAAAAATGTTAATGGCTTCATGAATACATTTCTGATTTCCATTTCCGATTAAATGTACAGCATCATTATGGTTTCAAATGTTGCTCATTTCTTGTCAGGTTTCCAAACAACGTCCTTTTCACCAGCGCATCAGGAGAGCTTTGGAAAATGGTCCGCATCGGAGGACAACCCTTAGGGTTTGGTGAGTTCAGGCTAAAACTGGGTAAATGCCCTGCTCTTACTTTGACAATGAAAATCCCTTTGACCCAAGCAATATCTAGGAACCAGAATTCGAGGGTTGGTTCTTTTGATTTGAAACACCTAGAACACCTAAGCAATGTGCTAAAAACACCCAGTCCCTGTTTAGACCTGGTATTAAGATGCTTTTAGGTCAATCGGATCACAAGTAGGCGAGGGAGACATCCGTGTTTACACCTGTTTTTATCTCTTTTGTCCACTTTTAACCACTTCTGTTCCTAATATCTTTGGGGAGGGTAAATATATTGTTTTTTAAAGATCTTTAGGTACTGGACAAAATAAGCTAGCACAATTTACATATGAATGGAAAAGTAGACAACGGAAAACATACAGAGCATCAGCTTTAGTTTCTCACAGCCACAAAAACTGTGTGTGTGTGTGTGTGTGTGTGTGTGTGTGTGTGTGTGTGTGTGTGTGTGAGAGAGAGAGAGAGAGAGAGAACTCACGAATGGTGAGAGAACATTGTGCTTGGTAAGTTTTTCATCTTAAAAGCAAACTTGGGTCACCAGCTGTCAAAGTTTAAATCCCATCTGGCAAGCAACCATAATGTTTATGCATTAGGTCAGTAGGCGTCTTTTGTAGTTGTCCAAACACATTTGACTACATGAGCTTTTACACACTATCATCCGTTCAAATGAGTTTTCGACTACCTCTGGAAGTGGTCAAAAGTGGACAAGCTCAAAATGTTGTAGACCTTGTCTAGAGCTGTATTTAGCGCCGTCCATTTGCGACCCAATCGACCGAAACGCATCTTTACCAGGTATAAACAGGGCCCTTGAACATGTTAGCAAATGCTTAGACCTATCCTTGATTGTAAAATTCTAGCTTTCTGCACACATTTAGCTGTAATTTAAGTAACATTAGAAAAAGTTCGGCCAAATTTTGTGGACAAAAAAAGTACATCTATTGTCGATTGTGTAGCAATGTATGAAACCATCATTTTTAAAACCAAGCAGTCGGTGGTTGGTCCATGCAGCAAATTCGTATGGCCAATTAAACCCCTCATGTCAAATTCTGGATCATGTGGTTTCCTATCGAAACGACTATTTCACCTGTGAAAATTTGCAGCACGAATGACCAGACTTTTATGCCTAGTATACCTCAGTAAATAGGATCAAATGCGCAGGTTTAAACTTTAGGATGCGGTAGTTTAATTTCTAACGAAAGTCGTTTGTCTTCCACTAGATGAATGTGGCATTGTGGCTCAGATATCTGAACCGCTGGCGACCGCTGACATTCCAGCCTATTATATCAGTACCTTCAAGTTCGATCACGCTCTGGTGAGTTTCAGCATTCACATAAACGCTTTTCCATTTCCTAATATTCAGAAAGCAATGTTTTACACCAGCCGTTTTGCTCCACACAGGTTCCTGAGGAAAACATTCAGAGCGTGATCGGAGCCTTGAGGACCAATGAGAGCACAGGACAGTGAGATGGTTGGACAGGAGTCCCACGTCCCTGAAAACATTTAGATTTCTTATAACTCTTAAAAGTGCCAAGATCTTACCCGAGGACTGCTTCTGGGGGTGGTTAAGGGAGAAGGATCTGAAGGAGAATGGATAAGTGAGGGGGGGACTCTAGTCTTGCAGTCAGTATTGAGCGACAACATCACTTCCTGTCCGTTTCCTGCAAAAAAGAAAACCCTAATCCCCACCTCTACAGGGACCCTGGGTTTGTGAATCCAGTGTTTTCTTCTCTTATTTCTCCCCCACCCATCTTCCTCTTATCCACTCCTCCTCATCCTCTGCACATCATTTTACCATGGCAACAGGGCCTGGACTCCAGATAGTGATTCTCAAGACGTTGCAAATAACCATTATGTATTAGCGGCAGGTCCTCCTCCTAGAGGACACAGAATGTACTCCAATGAATCTCAAGATGTATTTTTAGTTTTTCCTGTCCCCCCTTCCTGTTTTCCCTCGCAGTGCCAAGACACGGGGCATAAACGGGCTCCTTGTCTAAAACGTGATGTTTTTCTGGATGCAATTTGATGGTTATGGGTTTAAAAAAAATATATATTTTTTGTTTTTGTTTTAGAAAATAGTCCAGTCACAAGTTCAGGTTGTGAAAGAAGCTTTTCACACTCATTAGGAAAGTTTCCCGATTATGTTTGGAGGTTTTGTTTCTTTCCCCTCACCTCAATCCTATATTCACATTTCACTGCCAAGTGGCTGGGTTATAAATTAGTTGTTGTTGTTGTTGTTGTTTTTGCCTTTAAAGTACAATCAATGGGTTTTCTGTCCACCCAGTTGAGTTGGCAGTGAATATGTGCAGAGATTGGAATCAAGGATTCAGGTGAGGTGAAACTTCACACGCACTTTTTCACTTGTGTTAAATAAACACACGAATCGTGCAGTTTACTGTATACTGTTTTTAAATGCTTGCTCCGATGAAGACGCCGTTTTTATTTCCGCCCTGGAGTCGTTGCGCGCTTGAGATCGCACAAAATGCCTCTTTAGTCTTTACCACTACTCACTCTTTTGAGTGTTTTGCAAAGCTGTCTCTTCATCCACAGAGGAAACTGTTGGGGGAAACCTGTCGTTTGTTGAATGTTAGATAATGTCTGGTGTCGCAGACACTGGCGTTAGTTTAGGCCTTCAAGCTCCCCTTGTCTGCACTTTATTTAAGGTCTATCTTACAGATCTTACTCTTCTGATGTGAATTACCGGGGATGAGTAGCTTCCCCCTGAAGGAGTCTCTTTTAGAAGGGGTCACTTTTTGCTCTTTACACTTGGATGGGTGTCTTTTTCCACAAGCTTTTCTTCTATCAGCTATGAAGCAGAAATTTGCTAAACCATACATTTATCAGTGTTAAGAAGGGGTGACTTGTTTGTTCTGACAATTAAAGACATGAAATATTTTATTCAGCTTAGTTTGTATTTAGGTTTTTTCAATCGTTACTCTCCTTTTTTTCCACTGTTTGAACCATGTTTTCTTAAGCGTACAGTGGGGGTTTACACCATGTGAAACTAGACCATGTGCCAATTGCAGATTTGTTATCTACTTTATGAAGATATTTAGTCATATCTGTGATTTTACAAATGATTTCTGTTGGATGATATTTGCTGAAGCTACTTCTAACCACCCGTACAAATGATTGATTTGAAAATTTGATTAAACCAGCTCAGATACCAGAAAAGGTCATGAATTGATTACTTTTGTTTTACCTATATGAATTGATTTTCTGCCTCTTAACAGAAATTGTAGGTCATAAACTGTTCCTTAATACTTGCACATTAAAGAGGGTGACTTTCAACTATTCCTTTCTTTTCCCTCCGAATGTATACTGCTTTATAAATGGTACTATAATCTTGTGATCTATCAATGCAGTTTGGTACAAATAAAATGTACATGATTCTGAAGAATAGAGGAATTTTAATATAACTTCAAATTACACTTTTGTTTTCATCCTGAAGTGGCTTTAAAGGGATAGTTTACCCTGTATGAATTTCTCTTCTGCTGAGCACAAAAAAAAAGATATTTTGAAGAATATGGGAAACCAAACAGATGGAAGTAAATGGGGTCCATCAACAGTTTACCCATATTCTTCAAAATATATTACTTTGTGCTCTGGGGCCTATTGCACAAAACTAGGATAAGGGATTAAGCCTGGATATCTTTGTGATCTTGTCATCTGTATGCAAAATTTAGTACACCGTTGTCGTGTAAATGTTCCCCCTAAGCAGTGTTGGGTGTAATTAGTTACTGTAATTTAATTACTTTTCCCTTGAAAAAGTAAAGTAAGGGATTACTCTTATTTTTTCTGTAATTTAATTACAGTTACTTCTGATGTAATTGAACTAAATATAATATATAATTACACATAATTCAATAGTGGACTTAACATCAACATTTAAAGTCTTAACTTTAAAATGCATGTTTTTATGTATCCTTCTCACCTTTGTAATACTTTGGTCAGTTAATAAGAGTAATTTATGTAGTTTTATTTTATGTATTGGAATTAATTAAAAGAGCCGTTTCATTCATAACCTTGAATCGCTTAACTCGAGGTTGATATAGGATTTAGAAAGTAATTAAAAAGTAATTAGTAATAAGTAATTAAATACTTTTTGGCGAGAGTAATTTGTACAGTAATCTAATTACATTATTGAAGATGTAATTAGTAATTAATTACTTTTTTAAAGTAACTTACCCAACACTGCCCCAAAGGCACTAAGAACGATAATGAAAGATAAGTGTATTAGCGGATAAATTGAGCCAGGATCACAAAGATATCCCGGCTTAATCCCTTATCCTAGTTTTGTGCAATAGGTCCCAGCAGAAGAAAGAAACTTGAGGTGAGTAAATTTCAAATTTAGTAAACGTACAACTTTACCATAGTAAACGCTGCACAATAGCAAGTGGAAATACTGGTTTAATTCAGCCATACATGTTTGAACCAGAAACTGATTCAGAAGAGGAAGAGCGAATTACACAAGTTTGTCTATAAGTTAATGCATCAGCATGGTAATGTGTTTTATGTATCACATTGATGGGTTTGGTTACAGTATATTTGATGTAGCAAATGGGCAATTTCAACCTGTGTTTCTGAGACAGTCTTTGGTTCACTGCAGTTTTAAGGAGAAAATACTCTGCAATGGTGTCGAGTGATGAACTTGCACATGGTATGTCTTAAAGCACATTTAAAAACACCACAGACATATGAACAACAATTAAAAACCTGATTTTTCACCTCAGGGGGGTCTTTAAAAGTTGCTTCTCTTTTAAACTTTCATTTCAAAAATACATTTTTGCAACCGATCGTTCAGGGTTCCTGCGGTCACGGAAAACCTGCACACATCAAGACATTTTAAAATGCTTTTCCAGGCCTGGAAACTGATATAGCTATGGTGTAATACAAATATTATGCTCTAAAATATTTCTTTAGCGTGTTATTGCTCATTTAAAATAAAACTAGTAAGCCACAGTGATGTCTGTTACTTGTTTTGAGCGACGCATTATTTTGAGTCGGTTATTGAGCAATGGCTTTGAATGTAGTTTTTAAAATATTTTATAGAAAGAATATCTGGCACAAGGATGGGACAATGTGTCACTCGCATGAGAACCACCAATAGCAAACCTCAATTAATTCCCCATATTCAAAACACCATTTCACTCTAACAACTTCTGTTTCATGCCAACCTAAAGGCTACATAAACCATACATTTAAATTATATTTTTCAGATTTGATTCAGTTGCCTGCTCTAAGTTTTTAACAAGAAAAGCAGATCCAGAACCAGCACTGGCTTTGTATGGACAAACTAGTGTCCACCTCAGGTGATGATGAAATTTCAAAACATTTTTAGGAAACCTCCAAAATGTAAAGTAGCTACCATAAGAGTTCTGGAGTTCTTTAGGAGTCAGACTTGTGTCTGTTTTTGAGGTCCGCACAGATAACAATAGAGGTGGTATCATGTTTCTGTTACCATAAAAACACCCTTGGCTCGCTTAATTCAGGCTGACATGACTCCTCATTGAGTTCAAAGATTATGGAGACATAATGAAACCCTGCATGCTGATGGTGTTCGCTGAAGTCACTGAAATGTGCAAGAGAAGATCTACAAAGACAGTCTCAAATGATGGATTTGACCAGCGCCACCATGTGGTCAACACCACAGGCAACATCCTTCACATGGCCTGGCACTGTCACCTAAAACAAATGACAAACAATAGGATAAAGAAAACGGATTACATCTATTTCGTCAATTTAACATTCATTTATAATAATTTTTAAAAAGTAGGCTTTTTTTTTGTCTATTCAATGAGTTCGTGTTCTGTTCATTTGAATAATTAATCAGCCCCATCACAATTAATTGGGGGGAAAAGAAAAAGAAAATGGCAGCTTTAGTTTGCCAAACCAAATAAGTTCTGAAATCCTCACTCTTCCATGTTAAAAGGAAAAAAGCTGCATTGTTGGCTTCTTACCCTCCATGGAAAATACTGGTCATCACGTTTCCCAATGCCGAGACATCCTCTCACATTCTTACCCCAAACAAACAGTTCACCTCGATCTGAAAACATTATTCATGCAGCATAACTCAGCCCAATATTTATTTATTATTTTACATGGATGTTGGCCAGGAAACATGCTGGATTTAACACCAACATGGTTATGCAAGCACTATTAGCAGGTGTTTTCAGGAGAATGTGTGTTAGTATCCTGTATTAGAGTACATTTAAAATGTCTTCAATCTCATTACACAATATGACAATTCATTATCTTATTTGAATTTGTATGCAAAGATAATGTTCAGCTTGAGGTTTTTACCTGTGACGGCTGCAAAGTGATTGAGTCCACAGCGAATGGACGAGACCTTCACACTGGGGTTGAACTCTGACCTCCCAAAAAATGTGGCTGGCACTCTTTCTGGGACAGCAGACTCTGAAAGTTTTGGGCCTTTTCCCAGAATTCCGAAACCCCAAACAAACACATCTCCTTCCTCTGCAGAGATTGAGTTATTTCATGTATTACATAAAACAAAATTACAAAGCAAATTATTTTGCTTTTCCACAATACAAGAATTACTCGTTCAGACATTAAAACATTGAGCATTCTAAATTATGAAAGAAGAATATAAGGAGAATGTCCTTAAAATATTCAGATCAGTTTATAGGGTTTTTGGTAAAGTACAGAAGTAGATTCACACAAATACTACGGTGGTTTAAATGATGGTATAAGGTTATAATATTAGGTGTGAAGGAAAACAAATGTCAAAAGTGTTGCAATATTTTACCTTATGATACTGTATCGATGTTTATATATATATATATATATATATATATATATATATATATATATATATATATAAATACTAAAAAAAAAAAAAACCTAAGAACTCAGAGTTGGGATTCCCAAACTTTTTAGACCATCAACTCCATTTGAAAATATTTAGATTATTAAAAAGTGTTTTTATTATATTAATTTTACAATATTAGAATAATTTAGAATATTGATTGTTTTTATTTTAAATTATTATTACCATTATTATAAATTATTACAGTATATTTAGATCAAAACTCACAATCCTGCATGTATGACAAGGCAAAACCTGACATGACCCAATGTCATGACCCTCATAATCAATATTAAATATTGTATGGTCAATGCTGAAAACATCCACCTTCCCCCTCCTCCACCTGCCTAAATCTGTATGTTTTTCTTAAAGGGTCATGAACTCCCAAAACCCACTTTTTGAGATATGAAAAGATATGTACAGGCTGCACATCACTGAAAACACTAAAAGCACTCATAAATTATCAACAAGTGAGGCAATTTGGTTAATTTTTGTGACGCGCTACAGTTCACGGAGACCGAGATGGCAGAAAGTGTCTTGTTTTTTTTCCCTTTTATGTTACAAAAGCATATTTTGTTGTTATTGTGAGTTTACACAAATAGATGCATTACTCGTATCTATATGAACAAAACTTAGTATTTTAAGTTGTTTCCGCTGATATCAGGAAACATGCTAGCGATAGCGCAAGCTAATACTTCAGCTTCCAGACTTGGAAACACTTGTAAATGTGCAAAATAATAGCACACATTTATCAAGGTTAATGTTAGAGCGAGTGGCCAAGTATAGTTGCTGCTAATTGCATGTTTCAAATGATAAGCCATATTTGATGTTGATGGATAAATGGCAAACATTTGTATTTCCTGCCTGACATACTGTAATTACCACAAGAACCAGCCGTTAACTAATAGAAGTTTGGTTGACTAATGTTTAGGGGCAGTCCTAGTGGACTAGGGCTGCTGTTGCTGCAGAGCAAGTTTGGACTTTTATCTGCTATTAGATCCACAGATCCACTGTTGTGAGCATGTAAGATATGATGCTGCTGCATTAAATAAATGCACATAGCTTGCGTACAAATCTAGGGAGGTAGAGGGTTTCAGAGAATCCTAATAGCAAATGGATCTCTCACCTATATTTGCGTTTTGCGATTGAGTTAAATGCATTGTTGTTTAAACAGAAAAACATTAATGTTAAAGTTATTGGATTACTAGGTTAATTTTTGAGAGAAGTTACTTGTTTTACCAGTAGGCCTATGTTATAAATAGCCTATAATACATCAGGAAACTAGATTAGGTAAAATAAATCATGCATATGGGTTAACATTCTTTTGATTTATGTTCATATGTGAAAGAGCATTAATTCTAACCAAATGCCTTAAGCCTAGTCTCAGACTAAAATGGATGTTTGAGCCGTCTTAACTGAAAGCAACATCTTAAAATATGTCAGTGCCATTGTTTTGTCTCAAGACAATGACTCCAGTAATGTTTTTTCTAAGGCAAGTTTATAAAAGCTACTTAAATGCCCTAATTGAACTAAGGCCTAATCCTGGCTTTATTTAAGTCCTGGCTACAACTTGACTATACAAAAAAAAAAAAAAAAAAACATGGTTGACTAAATATGACAAAAATTAAAAAGTACATTTGATGCAGGACTAAGAATAAATTAAAAAATAGCTGCTAATTAGTAATATATAGTAATATAGAACTAAATAATTTCCATATTTATGGACCAATTATATTGTACTTCAGAGAACACAATGGTACTTCTGGTCTTTTTTGCAAGTGTAATGAATTGCTCAAGCAAACTCTAGGATGTTTTGCCTCATTAAGACTGTAATCTTACCGTTGAGAACAGCCACCTGTGTTCCTCCACAGGCCGCCTGTCTGATTCGACCCACACCCCTCAGGGGCAGCAGCCGTGGCGAGCTAATCTGAAAAATCAGACTCCACAAATGAGCTGCACAGCCTGGTGTGGTTGCACACATTGGGCCTCATTCATGAAACACGAGCAGAACGATGATGGTGTGTGTAAATTGTTGATAAAGCTACATGTCGGATTCACGCATTTTCAAAATGTTCATTGGTAAAAAATTAATTTACACCTGCTCCCTACCATGTGTGAATGGTGCGTAAAACATCTGAACGACTAATTTAGGCAAACAGATAACATTGCATTTTGATGCACTATGTACCATCATAATAATTCACGAGTTTATTTGCCCTGTTTGTGTGTGTGTGCGTGTGTTTTTACCAGTCAACTTTGGGTAATATGCAGCGTTCCTCACTGTCCTTTTTTTCCCGGCCATCAAATCACAGTGGAGGGGCAGGACAAAAACTACACTGACCAATCATCTCACTTGTGATTGAACTGAACAACAATCATAGAGAAGTTAATATTGCTTTTGTTTTTACTGCATTTTTATATTCAGTAATATTCTTCAAAATTAGATACTATAGTAACACATTATTGCCATAGATGTTCTGTATCACAGCAACCAAAGTATCTCAGCTAGAAAAAAGCTGCGCTTTCAAGCGCCACCAGCTGGCCGTTTTCAGAAGAGCACCAGGCGTTTTTTTTAGCTGGCTAAAAGTGCTTTGGTGGACACACGATAATTAAATATTTATTGCTAGGCATATGGCCAATTAGTCTCTTCAGAAATTATGCAAAATACTGGAGCCAAACCTAAGAAAGAAGTCAACAAAGAAGTCCTGAGAATATTCCACATCGTTCCTGGACACGTCAACATTTGCATTTGCAACTCAGGGGCGGGGATTATGCTAATTATGAATGAGCCTGAACACACACTCTATTTAGGAATGTTTGTAATTCATTATTATACACAGTGTTGGGTGTAATTAGTTACTAAGTAATTAGTTACTGTAATTTAACTACTTTTCCCTTGAAAAAGTAAAGTAAGGGATTACTCTTATTTTTTCTGTAATTTAATTACAGTTACTTCTGATGTAATTGAACTAAATACTAAATATAATTATACGTAATTCAATAGTGGACATAACATCAACATTTAAAGTCTAACTTTAAAATGCATGTTTTTATGTATCCTTCTCACATTTTTAATACTTTGGTCAGTTAATAAGAGTAATTTATGTAGTTTTATAATGTGTATTTGAATGAATTAAAAGAGCAGTTTTTATGTCTAACCTTGAATCGCTTAACTCGAGGTTGATATAGGATTTAGAAAGTAATTAAAAAGTAATTAGTAATAAGTAATTAAAAACTTTTTGGCGGGAGTAATTTGTACAGTTATCTAATTACACTATTGAAGATGTAATTAGTAATTAATTACTTTTTTAGAGTAACTAACCCAACACTGATTATACATACAGTACATTCAACTACTTTATCCTTGGTTTGTGAAACAGGAGTAGAGTTTTCGTAAAGGTCCATTTTACGAGCAAAATACTCTGAATTTCTTGAATGAGACCCAATGACCTGTTTGCATATTTTGCATAATCTCATTATAATTGTGATATTTTAGACTAATTATATGACAGTGAAAACCACTTCAATCATTCCTGGTAAATGTTTGCCAGCTGTTGTGTGCTGTTTGCGTGTTGTGCTTTACCTGTGTGGACTCCGTGACAGAGGCCAGCTGCAGGTACTCAGAGTTTCCCCAACCAAAAACTTGCCCATCTGTGGACACAGCCAAACTACAGTCTCCATATGTGGCCACCTGCTGAACCTTGACCCCAGCCAGATCTCCTCCGACGGGCACAGGACAGGAGGACTTGTTGTGATGGCCCAGACCTTAAAAAAAAAAATCGGAGACATTAATTGAGAGGGAATGGTCACATGGTCTCAGCCATGAGTCACCTAGTGTTGTCTGGATACATTTTTTTAGAAAACACCTTTAGGCAAGTTTCATAATGGAATGGAACAGAACAAACAGGCACTGAAAGAAAAGAGATAGACAGAGATAATGATAGACAGATGGTGAAACAAACCTGTTTGTCCATCTGCCCCCCACCCACAGGCATACACTGTTTCTGTTTCTGTTAGAAACAAACTGTGATCCTGGCCACAAGCCACCTACAGGACAAGAGAAGCAGGACAGTTGGAGTGAATCTCACAAAGGCCTTATTTACACCTGATATTAAAGGTGGGGTAAGTGCTATGAATAAATTAAAGTTATATAGATCATGAAAAGAGGAAACAAACATATATTAGGAGTATAGTATCTTACTTGTCGGACACATTTTGTGAGCTGATGCTTGAAACGGACAGTGAGGAGATTTAGACGCTCCATACGGTGTGGAAATGAACGGGTCTTTATCATCGCTGAAGTGAGCGACAGTACGATCGCAAATGGACAAACAAGCGGACATGACACGAGCATATTCAAGCAAAAGCCAGCATATATTAGTTCTCGGCTAATGTCCGTCCTGTGTGTCGTGTGTTTTGAATAATGATGACTGATGGTGCACTAAGCGCTCTCCTCTCACGATCATTAGTAGACACGCCCCATACCTCCAGATTGGCTACAAGTTTTTATTGGCCTCGTTTGTTATTGGCCCGAGTATGCTTTGTAGTACAGTTTTGAAATAACACTTAACCCACCTTTAAGATGCGATTTAGTTGATCAAATCACAAGTGCATGATGTTAAATACAGGTGTGAACGTGGACTAAAACGCTTTGAGCTTGTCCACTTTTGACCACTTCCAAAGGTAGTTGAAAACGCATTTGAACAGATTGTTTTCGTAGTGTAAACGTTCATGTTGTCAAACGTGTTCAAACAGCCACAAAAGACGCCTTCTCTCCGCCTACTGACCTAATGTGTAAACATTACGGGAAGCGCGCTAGCCAGACAGGATTTATGCTGCTTTCACATGCTATCGAAGTTATCGTAAATACGAGTTTCCGAGGTAAAAATTGCACATGAACGCCCTCTGATGTCGTGTTTACCACTGGGAAGTTCGGAAATAATTTTGATACCCAAGTTCCAGAGATGGGTGTGGCATAACCGTTAAAAACTGTTATGCTGCTGTGGCAGGTGTTTTATTATTATTATTTTTTCCACAACAATTTCATTTTCTTGTCTTGTCGTTAAAGTAGTACATATTTACATAAATTAATAATCGTTTGAAGCATATTGTGTATTTTAAACACATCAAAAATCGCATGTAGTTGACCATTCCAGAATAGTGAGCAAGCTGACTATCTAGTGTGGTAAAAGTAGCTATACAATAGGATCATGTATGGCTTAAAACTATTGCCATTTTAGTCTTTAAGCAGCCTTATCTGATAGAAGTTTGGTTGACTAATGTTTAGGGCTGTTCCTGCAGAGCAAGTATAATAATCTACATTATGCTTTTATTGCGAATGTGATTCTAAACAATATGCTTTCGTGTTGTCCTGCCATGTTTGCCAGCGATTCTATGATTTTCTGGGACCGGGAAATGACTGAAATGGTTATAGTGCTTAAATAACATTTTCCAAAGACGCACAAAAGTATGAACCTGGCGTCCTCCATTCTTTCCGACAACAAAGCACCTGAACACAACAAGCTCATAATCACGACTTCTGAAGTGAGAAGTAAGAAACTTCCAATAGCACGTGAAGGCAGCATTAAACTTTGCCGGCTGAAATAAGAATAAAAATAAGAAACCAACTAGCACAATGTTATCTCACTATTCCTAATTTCTAACACACACTCACAGCGTTTGCGAGGTCTTGTGGCTGTCAGAGCAGAAAAGCCCATACATTTACCCACCCATAGACCCTCCCCTCAAAGAAATCAGGACAGAAGTGGTTGAAAGTGGACAAAAGAGATGGATTAAAAAACACCAGGTGTAAATGGGTATGTCTCCCTCGTCTACTTGTGATCCATACAAACGACCAAAACTCGTCTTAATACAGATTTAAACCGGGCCAAAGACAGTTCCTGGTCATATCTCAGCCCAGATTCAAAAGAAAATAATAATAAAGCATATTTTTCTTTAAAAAATGGTTATAATGGTGAATTTCCATCAAAAGAAGAAAATGTGAGTAGAAATTTTAGCTCAAGTAGATTATTAGGAACTATTATCATTACTAAAATTGTCTTGTAAACAATACATTATGCATTAGATTATTTTTAATGTTGATATTGTTGTATTTACCATCACATCTGAATAATCAACACATACCTGGGTGACTCGACTGTCAAAACCCTCAATCTTGTGAACAAGATGACTGCCACTGTAGGGAATAGATGAAAAGGACAGCCATTAGACAGAAAAAAGCAGCTCATAATGGTTATTAACAAAGGAAACAACAAGAGTATATATATCGTTTTTTGCTTGGATGAAAATGGTTCATATGAGTTGATAATTTGCCTGATGATAAACCCAATTCTCCGTCATACTGAATAATCTAAGCAAATCATAAAATAAAGCATCAAAGTTATACACCGTGGATAATTCAAGGCTACTGGGATACAGGGCAAGCAATTGTTCATAATGTGAAGTAGAGTCCTTTGGTGTAGAATACTGGACATATGTTGCTGAAAGACAAACCTGTACACTTCATCCTCCACAATCTTCCTCCCACACTGCCCGTAAGCATTATTACCCATGCTGAAAACTAATGAGAGAGACAGAAAACGAAAGGCATGAAGGACTCATCACTACTACAGCACAATGATTCAGTTTTATTTGAAATAGAAATCTTGGACATGATTTTTCCTACTGTATAGTATCTGAACACCTACAACTTTACTACTTGAGTGAAGACCCAAGAACACAAAAAAAGTGCTCTATAAAGGAAAATCTTCATACTAAAGCTCCGATATTGTATATGACAAAACAAACAGCTGTTTCATCCACCTATTTTATGGGTATTTTGGGATATTGGTGGATGGAACACCAAGTTTCAGAAATTCAAAAAATATACATAAAAAAAATTTTTTTATATCCGATAAGAGGACATTCGCTAAACTATAATGGAAATACATTTATCAAATAAATCCCTCAATGTGCACTCCAGGGTAAAAAAAAAAATGGGCAAAGACAAAAAATGCCATTTCTTTTAATGATTTTAACCATTTGAATCCCAAATCACTGGTCAGGAAATTAACAAGAATTGCACAAACTGTAGATCAGGGATCCCCAAACTCGGTCCTGGAGGGCCGCTGTCCAGCAGTTTTTAGCCCCAACCCCTATCAAACACACCTGAAACAGCTAATCAATGCCTTTATAGGACCTAGTAAGACATTGATTAACTGGTTCAGGTGTGTTTGATTGGGGTTGGAGCTAAACTCTGCAGGACAGCGGCCCTCCAGGACCGAGTAAGGGGGACCCCTGATAGATAATGTAACTTAACATGGAATAGCCTTCGCGCAGACAGCGTTTTACAGGAAGAAGAGTGACTCGATAATGGCTTCAAACAATTCATGAGTAGTTGAAAAATGTCAGCCAGTTTGAATTTAACGTGAGACCAAATATTCACTATAGGGTTCAATTCAAACCATGAGCCTGATGGACTTGTTCTCAAGCCACTTCTTGGATGTCTTTGCAGTTTGGGCAGGAACATTGTCTTGTTGAAAAATAACATTTGATCATTCCTCTTATGATAAAAACTTTTAATTTGTAAAAAGCAAGCCATTCTGCAATATTCTCTTGTTTTCCAAAGCTTTAAATTCCTTTTTTTACAGTGAAGTAGCTCATCAATACTGGCAGCTAAAAAGGCTCCACACACAATGACACTCTTCCTCTATGCTTCACTGTGGAAGAGATGCATTTATTATTATATTTCTCACCAGATTTCCAAAAACAACCATGCAACTCGTGTTTCACTGTGATCCATCACTCCACACCCAACTTCCCATATTCTGCCAAAAACTTTATTCTGTCCTTGATATTTTTTTTTTTTGAGACAGCAAATACTTGGTAAATAGTGCATTTGCTTAAATTGAGCTAATATGGAAACACTTCACAATAAGGTTTCATTAGTTAACATTAAAAACACAATATGTAGTTTTTCACCACTAGAGGTCGCCTATTCAAAACAAATGCGTAGCTTGATGATGCAGAGATTGAGCGCAACATTTTGTCATCTTCACCTCACAGCCGGTGGAAAAGAATCAGGACGGGACTCATGTTAAAGGATGAGATTACGGAATTAACATTATTGTAGTATGAAGCAGAGCAGGGCAGAGTGTTGTGGGAGCTGAACTGGAGCGATTGCTAAATAGAGACGAGTGCGACACATGGGGACAGCAGCAGAACTTTTATTATGTCACAGTCGCCGCTTCCACTTCTTCTGGTCAAGCGGATGTGAGGTAACGCAGCACTGTTTTATCATATAAGAAGCTTTTTGAGTGTGTTGAAAATTATGCTATAACATTACTTTGCGTTCGCTCCACAGCTGCTATGAGACACTTGTTGTAAACTGCAGTAAGATATTACAATATATTAATAAATGCTGGATGGCTTGTGTTGCTAAATGGCATGCAATTCATTTTAAAACATTGGATGATGGAGAAAATGCTGTAGTATTGTACAATAATTAGTTTTCTGTCTATAAATGTATCCAAACAGTTGTTCCCTTGTCTGATAAAACATAAAAAATACATTAAAGCGCCTTTGGTGTATCCATGGTTTCTACAAAATAAAACCGGAAACTGAGGGTAAGACAGGTATCGCATCCCTGATAGGAGACACACGGACACAGTCCGTGTCCTGCTGAAAAGGCCATTTTCACCTGGATTTAAACATTCCTGGAAACATCTGTGATAATGTAATTACACAAGTCAAAATATATAACATTGTTCTAGTGGTTCTTGGATATTTTAATCCAAAGATCTTACACATTGTGCCTTTAAATTCACAACTTTGGATGGAAACATAGCTAACATTTGCTCACCTCCCTCAGAGTCTGTGAGCACCAAGGAATGAGCACGTCCACACGAGACCTGCATCACTCGCGTCTCCTGAGGGTTCAGCAGCGGGAGAGACACTGGAGACGGTTCCAGGACATAGTCATAACCTTTATCTACAAACACAAGACAAAGCAGTTGATTTAGAAAAGTGCTCGAGGAAAAGGTTGTTTCTTAAACGTTGTATATTGAGTGAAGTTTGACATCAAATTCCATCAAAGAGGAACAGAATAGATCATTAACATCAGCCAGATCAAGAATCTTACCATGTTCAGTAGGAAGTGCTGATGAACACTTTCACTACCCCTAAACCTCAGACCAGAACTCAAAAAAACACTTTTTAACGTAACTTCCCTAACAAAAAGTACAGTGGCACTACAGTATTTTTGAAGTACCCTGTTATATAGAGTACATTTTGAACCTGCTGGTATAACTGGAACTTGCTTGTTAGGGTTGTTTTTACCCAAAGCAGATGAGTTACTAACAGGAATGCAATGGGATTCTGGGATTTCTTACTTCGGTCGTGTTGAGTACGCTGAAAGCCCAGCTGGGAATCTTTGTTAAGGCCCATGCCCCACAGTTTGGTCAGATCTCTAGTATTACAGGCAAGTAAGGTGAAGCCATATCCACAGGCTGCTGAGGAAATCTACCAAAAAACACACACACACACACACATACACATACAGTACCATTCAAAAGATTTGTTTTTTGAAAAGAAATTAATACTTTTATTTAGCAAGGACACATTAAATGGATCAAAGGTGACAGGAAAGAGATTTCTAACGCTACAAAAGATTTATATTTCAAATAAATGCTGCTCTTTTAAACTTTCTATTCAAAGAATCCTGAAAAGATAAACATGATAATAAAAATAAATGTTTCTTGAGCACTAAATCAGGATATTAGAATGATTTCTGAAGGATCATGTGACACTGAAGACTGAAGTAATGATAAAGAAAATTCAGCTGTCATCAGAGTAAAGTACATTTTAAAATACATTATTGCTGAAAAATAAATAATTAATATTCAGTAACATAAGTAATAATATTTCACAATAATACTGACTTTTTGATCAAATAAAAGCAGCTTTGTTAAGCATAAGAGACTTCTTTCAATAATATATATTTTTTTAAAACAACCCCAAACTTTTGATCAGTAGTGTTAATAATAGAAAACCCATTCCAAATATTTTGGCAATTTTTGTTAAAGGGTTAGTTCACCCAAAAAATGAAAAGTCTGTCATTAAAGGGTTACTTCACTGATTAGCATACAGCTTTGTATCAGTAGAAACCCTGGAGTATATTCAAATGAATTTGCTTGGGATTTAGGATTTTAGTTACATAACCATTCATAAACTCACATCAGTTGTGATAAACGGAAGGTCAAGCATGTACGCCTCCCCTGTACGAGAACCAATGAGGTTCATTCTCAAATTCATATTCATACTCTCAACTTATATGGAATAGTTTTACAATCTCCATTTGAACTTTTTGAAGGATCAAAGTGATAGTCGCGTAGCTTTCAAGGGACAGATAGAAAGCTCTCAAATTTCATCAAATTTATTTTCATTTGTGTTCTGAAGATGAACACGGTTTGGAACAACACAAGGGTGAGTAATTAATGACAGAATTGTCATTTGTGGGTGAACTAACCCTTTAAATCTAGGGTAGGACATAACCTTTTGTGCAGTATCCAGACGGTATGGTGTGAGCTGGTACTTCCTGGGCTTTTTCCTGCCACTGTCCGGCACTACAAAGCTTGGGATCCCTAAAGCTCCAGTAAAACTGAAGCCCCACACAAACACCTTCTCTTGGGGCTTTCTGTGTTGACCCACATACTGGAACACGGGTGTGTCATCTTGCTGCTCCCGCTTCCTTGGGGTGCCAATGGGTCGTGTGGCATACGCACGGAGACACAGATCAAAACCATGACGGCCACGGGAACTAATGTTGACTAAAGCCATTATGACATTCACCTGCATTAAATACAAAATAAATTCTGTTATACTTAATACAAATAAGCCTACAAAATATTAGGCAAATGAAGAAAATTATCAAACACTAAGAAAAAGTTCCATGGTGTAACTTGTTTGGACATATAATATGGCAATTTCATTTTCTAAATACCTTAGAACAGCATGTAATTACCACAAGTAATACTATCATGATTTCCTCGACATGGTACCATTGCATTTTCACGACATGGTACCATTGCATTTTTTGGAGGTACCGTGGTGTCTTGTAACTGTCACTACTATGATGATATATATCAACACTGTATTAACATATCACACCAGAGTATTTTTGAACTCTATTTTGTTTGGAGGTGAACTCATTATAGTTACTCACCCCTCAATGATCGGAAAATCCTTTATAGTATATTTGTCAAGTCGTTTTAAATACTTATTATCGCGTAATGTGATTCACACATGGGCGCATCTGTTCATCTGTAAGCAGCGAAATAAAATATACACGGTAATACTCTTCACTCTGTGTTTTACGTTCTTCTGACATGTTTTCTATGGAGGCGGCCATGACAGTCTCCGCGTGCAATGTGACGTATGACGCATGACGTACTAGCTAGTCATATGTTGGTATTTTTTTACGGTCTATATGGTTGGTACTATTTTTTTTTTCCTTCAAATTCCAAGAATAATAATATAGCTATCCGTACTCTTTTCCAGAGAGAAATTGTTACGGTACCTTATGTTTTGTCTCATTGGACCTCTTTACTAAATGGAAAATGTAATTTGCTGGAAGAATGTATGATTATTACCGCAGAAATATCATCTAAGAAATAAGATTAAAGAAGTTTCTTATAAGCTTATTCACAGATTTTATCCAGTAAGTCATTATTTACAAAAAAAATTAAAAAACAGATACATGTGAATTGTATTTTTTGTGACAAATATGATGAAATCATGCACTTATTTTGGCACTGTATAATATGTCACATTATGGTGTAAGGTTAAAAAATGTATCAACGAAAACATTCAATGTTCAAGACCTATTGCACTCTTGTGGGAAAATGTACTCTTTGGCTTTACTGACTATTCTGAACAAGAAGAACAATGCTTTTACTTAATTAATTTAATTGTATTATTAACCAAATTTTACATCCATGAGTGTAAATTCACCAGAAAGAAACCAAATGTCTTAATTTTACTGACTGAAATGTGTATGTATATTGACAGTATCAGAGATTGTCTGAATATGAAAGCTTTAAGAACTTTGAAAGTTTGTAAAAAAAAAAAAAAAAAAAAAAATTCTTGTTGTTACCATGTAACTAATCATTATAATGCTGTTTGTACATTACACTCCTGCACTTCTGTTATCCACATATTTATTTTTATAGTCTCCAGTTTACTTTCTCACTTATTTTATTCCACATCTCTTATTTCTTTTACTTGATTTATTCATAATTCTACATATATATATATATATATATAGCACATTTATCCTATTCCTATTTTATAATTTATTGTGCTTTTTTTGTTAATTGTTATTTGCTGTCCATGGAGCGGACCTGTTTACATTTCACTGCCGGTTGTATTCTGTATAACTGTGTGTGTGACAAATAAAACTCTTGAACTTTATATTGATGTTTATATTTGTATGTATTTTCTGTTTTTGCATTTCCCCTGGCAACTCTTTTTGTTTATTGTAAATTGTAACCATTTTTTCCCCTTTCTTTTTCCTTTTATATTGTTTCTTGATAGATTATGTTATTGTTCTTTGCATAAAAAAAATAAGGTAACAAATGTTTCTCGAGTTATCAATTATATTCGAGTTTATATAGCTTTCTTTTTTCGACACTATACACACAAAGGAACGTTTAGCAAAAGCACATTGTCATTGCATTGTTTGAAGTATCTTGGAGTATGAACACTTATAAAAAGTAACAAATATAGCATGAATTTTAGCTCCGTGGCACCGCGTGACAAATTACCATGGTACTAACATCTGATACCATGGTACTGATTTGCCAAAGTACTTTTTGTAAGTAAATAGCATTTTTCATTAATATGTTAATCATGCAATCACAGATTTCTTCACAATTTTTGTCTTCATATTACCACACATTTCATTTGTAAAATAAAGATATGTTTATTTATTTGTTACTGTTTATGAAAACAGGATTGAACACAGTAAGTTATAAAAATGCAGTATAGCTGGTCAGCAATATAGGGGCTAGACATAAACATTATTATACATTAAAAAAACACATGTCTAACACACACATAGCTTATAACAGGTTCTGGGCTAAGCAGGAATGAACAGATAATTTGCGTAGCTACAAGTATCTGAATGCCTGTTTACATTTCTAATACATTTTCAAGTCAAGTTGTAATGTGTGCTGTTGAATCATTTCAGTCGGCCTCATGTATGCTGACTCTCTTGCATGTGTTCTCAGTGCAGCGCTCCAGAATGAGCTGAGGACTGGGCCGAGGAGGAATGACTGGGATACTTTTATCCAGATCTTCTGCTTGAGGAGAGTCTGATTTTACGATGTTATCTACATAAACAAAAACATAATACAGATTTTTAATAAGATCATCCTGAGATTTCTTTCAACCAGAGCCACATATTCTGTGAGCAATGCATTAATAATAAGTTTAAACAGCACTAGGTAACTTTTCAAACTTCATAATATATTTATAAGACTCTTGTGATGATACATCGACTTACAATAGGTTGAATGACACGTCTGCCATAGCTTGACGGGGTCTGTATCGTTTTTAATCGTACTTTTAAACTTCGGGTTTCGGGTAGAAACCCGAGAACAAAAAAAACTACAAAATTCGACTGCTTTACGGCATATACGTCACTTCCACCAACACCCACACTTCCTTAAATTCGGACGTGCGAGCCCAACTTTTTTCGTTGGATAATATAGTCATGTCCGAAGCAGCACAGACAAATAAGAAAGAAAAGGTTTTGTTGGAGGAAAGCAATAAGAGGAAACGAAAAAGTGATGGGATTAAAGGCAGGACGAGGATCAACATGTGACCAGCGTTTGCTCGTCGGCGTGAGCTGAAGGAGGCGTGCCCGACCGATGCTGTCCTGCTTGTTACGGTGAGCTACCACTCAAACATTGAACTGAAGTATCATATAGATTCTGTAAAACGGTAACCAATAGACTAATATAATGACGCTGGCTTGTAAACGTGAGCATCGTGATTATTTGGTGTTTGAAAAAAATAAAACCCATGAAATTATATTCATATGACACGCTGAAACATATGCCACTGACTGTACCTGGGATGAAGACATTTCACACGCGACACCAGAAGAACACCTGCATGTGAACTCCTCCTGCAGTGTTCAACTGTTAGTGCTGCACCAACCCACGGAGACGCTTCCGCCCCGCACCACTGTATATATTTTTACAACCTGCCCCGCACCCGCGACCATTAAATAGACATACGGGGTCCGCGGGTTATGAGACGACCCACGCATCACTAGCTCAGGGCTATCAGGGCTGTCATGTCAACAAATGCACGCGCGATGGCATCCCCTGTTGTAGGATGACAGAGCTTACGACAGTAGTTGAGGACATTATTTTTTCCAACTGTAGGGGGACCCCGAGAGCAAAAGCTACCCAGTGCTGCTTTAATAATAAGTTTTGTTTATATAGCGACTTGTGTCAGTGCCCTTGGCAAAGGTAACTTGCACTTCTGTGAAGGCACCATTAATGCTGAAAAGTGCATAGAGATTTTGGAGCATAATATGCTGCCTTCAAGAAGATATCTTTTCCAGGGACGTCCATGCATATTTCAACAAGACAATGCAAAACCACATTCTGCACACATTACAATGTCCTGGCTGCGGAGGAAGAGGGTACGGGTACTTGACTGGCCTGCCTGCAGTCCCGACCTGTCTCCAATAGAGAATGTGTGGCACATTTTGAAGCGCAAAATGCGACAACGAAGACCCCGTACTGTTGCCCACCTTCAGTCCCTAAACGTCTTTTAAGTGTTGTGAAAAGGAATAGCAACATTACAAAGTGCTAAATGCTTTACTGTCCCAACTTTTTTTGAAATGTGTTGCAGGTCTGAATGACAGGAAAGGATGCATATTTACATATGACATGAAGTTGACCAGACAAAACATGAAATATTTTGTGTTCATATTGTCTGCAATGAAATACAAGTCAAAGTAATTTTAGAAATCACTTCTTTTTTATTTTATTTACACATTCCATACTGTCCCAACTTTTTCTGATTTGGGGTTGTATATAATTAATGTAAATGTCATTATACAACAATAACATTACATAAAGGGGTGAAATACATTATATATTTGTATTTGTTTCATTTAATATAAGTGTTTTAAGATATTTGTATTTATCTATTTTATATTAGGCCTATGCTAATATACTGTATTCTATAATTCAATATGAAAATATGTTTAAATTAATTATTTTACTTTTATTTTATACATTTTTATATTTCATTTGTGTGTGTGTGTGTGTGTGTGTGTGTGTGTGTGTGTGTGTGTGTGTGTGTGTGTGTGTGTGTGTGTGTGTGTGTGTGTGTGTGTGTGTGTGTGTGTGTGTGTGTGTGTGTGTGTGTGTGTGTGTGTGTGTGTGTGTGTGTGTGTGTGTGCGTACGTGTGTGTGTGCGTACGTGCGTGCGTGCGTGTGTTTATAATGCACTAGACATATTTCTTCATGAATACACAAATAATAGTGTTTTCAACTAAATATCCAAATAAAATTAATTTCTTAATTAATTCTATAAACTATAATACTGATCTGCCAACATTGTCACTATATGATAAATTAAAATAAGCTGATAAAATCACCGCTTTCTCCAGAACGACTGTACAGTACAGCCGAATCAAATTTTGTTGCAATATTGTCCTGTTTAAAACTGAGAAGCTGCTTTGACACAATCGTCATTGTAAAAGCGCTATATAAATAAAGTTGACTTGACACACCTTTGTTTGTCTTCCTCTCCTGCAGTGGAGATCGTATCACACCCCTGGAGTTTAGTCTTCCTCGCTGCTGTAAGAACCGTCGGCTCTGTTTCCGATAGGAGTCCTGACTGATTCGCTGACGTCCATTAGGATGGATGCTCTGGGCATTGCGTATGGTAGATCTGTTGGCCCAAATTTAAAATAAAAAAAGTATTACATATTTTGCTCATTTCAGCCAATGTTCAGTTATTGTTATCTTAATAAATGCTGTATACCTTCTGGGTGGTGGTGTCGCTCTTCTGACCACATCCTTCTCAGCGTCCACCTCTTTCTTCTCTCCCGTCCTGCACAGGAACATGGATGGGTAGAAGCCTGTCTCTTCTCCTTTCCTGCATAAAAATGATTTTTTTTAGACATTGGGGAATCCGACTCAATTATGAATCATCAAATGACTGCAAGCGTTTCAATTGTTTCGACACACCATGAAGTTAAAATGAGATGACTCATACCTGACCACCCACCACCCATCTAGAAGTTTATGGATGACCTCAATCATCTCTCCTTCCTCGAGAGTCAGCTCATCCGCTTCGGCAGCTTTATACCCTTTAATGGTTTTATAGAGCTCTCCTGTTGTGGGTAAATATCATCAGCATAATCCAAATAGCACAATGAATCACTCCCAAAATAGTGTTTTGGGACTCATATCAGTGGAATTATGGCAATACACACTGACCTGCATAATTAGGCTCTGGTTCCTCAGATTCATCTGCTCCATCCAGTGGCTCTAAATATGAAGCTGGAACCCAGCCTCTCCTGGACTCACACTGACAAAACCACCAGCCTGTACACATCAGATCAGATCACCTTTATCTCTCACTGTTATTATAAAATGTGGAAAGAGAGCTGTAAGTGCATTATGAGTGCCTGACCGTTTCATTGGTCATGTAATGGAGAAGTTTTGTAGTGCACTGAAATATTTTGTAATTCATATCATAACATCTAGATATGGCACAAGCTGATCCTTTACATGCAGTCTGCATGCAGTCACATAATTCCTGCATGGCACAAGCTGATTGGTCTCTGTTAATCCTGCAGCCAATGAGATTGCTTGCTCAACATTTCAACAGTCTGGTTCACTGTTTGCAGTAAGCTAGTCCTGCAGCGCGGTATCATAATCCCTCTGAAACCCTCCACCTCCCCCAGCTCCACCTGCCTAGATCTGCTACAGCGTGTCTGTTAAATATGTCTATCTATTCATGCAGCAGCATATATTTCATTAATTTAATTTATTAATTTAATTATACCTGCACTGTAAAAAAAATTCAGGTCACCATATAAAAATGTTCTAGTGACTGATCACATCTAAAAATTTTAGTTGGCCAAATTGAATTTCTGTTAATTAAATTGCATCAATTCACATTAATTCAATTTGGCCAACTGAAAAATTTAGATGTGATTAGTCAATACTAGAAAATGTTCAATTGGAGACATCATTTCTACTACTATCAACAGTTTGGGATTGATAAGATTTGTAAACGTTTCTGAAAGTTAAAGAATCTCTCACAACCTCCAAGATTGCATTTTTTTCAAATTATTCAAAAATACAGAAAAACTTTAATATTGTGAAATATTATTACAAATTAAAATAACTGTATAATTTAAAATGTAATGTATTCCTGTTATGGCAAAGGTGAACTTTCAGCATAATTACTCCAGTCCAGATCCTTCAGACAATTATTCAAATACGATGATTTAATGCTATCACTGTTGAAAATGTTTTACACAAACAGAAAGTTCAAAAGAACAGCCTTTATTTGAAATATAAATAGTTAGTTAAGTTATAGTGTGTGTGTGTGTGTGTGTGTGTGTGTATGTGTGTGTGTGTGTGTGTGTGTGTGTGTGTGTGTGTGTGTGTGTGTGTGTGCTTGTTTTTGTGAAATATCAGGACACAAATGTGTATAATGACATGGATATGACACAGGTATTACAAGAAGAGGGTGAAATATGAGGACAACCATGTCCCCACTTTTCAAAATGCTTAAAGGGGGGGTGAAACACTCAGTTTCAGTCAATCTTGAGTACCTATAGAGTAGTATTGCATCCTTCATATCTCCGAAAAGTCTTTAGTTTTATTATATTTATAAAAGAAATATGGGCTGTACCGAGTCTTTCCGGAAAAAAAACTTACACAATACGTCTGGAGGCGTATCGTGTGGGCGGAGCTAAAGAATGACGAGCGCGCAAAGCGGTGACGTCCTCAAGCGTGGAGAAACCCATTGTTATCGATCTCAGCTAATAGATATATGATCCAGAATCATTCGGAGGCTGAAATAAATTGAACAGAAGAAACAGCAACAGCAGGACGTCCGTCTCCGTGGTATGTACTGTATTTAGTGGCCTGTCAACATTTGTGTGTCTTTACTCGCAGTTTATGAGGACATGATTCGGTTTATGGACTATTGTATGCGACTAAACCTTAGCAGTAGCAAGCAAAATGGTTTTGCACGTCAGACTAGTGTAACGTTATACATAGAACAACAATGGAGTCCGTTAGTGCATTTGAATGACGAAGCACGCGATCGTGTCGTTTACTGATGTTTACTCACGCGACGATAGCCAACAGCAGAGACATTTGAAGCAGTTTAACTCACCGGCTGCTTCCAAAGCAGGACTGAACCTTTATCGCTGGGACCGCTCCGTCAAAAGCACACTTCTTGGAGTGTGGAGATCCACTTTGCGACGCGACTGAAGCGATGTTGTGAAGCTTCCCGTCATTTCTGCGTTCAAATCGGTTCAAATGCAGCGCTGCCTTTCCGGAATGCTGTGCTGAAGCGTTGAAGTCGCTTGATGTCACCCATAGGAATAAAGTGGAGCGCGGCGCGTCATAAGTGTTCACGGACGAGTGGATCTGCAGCTGAGCGAGTGTTTATGGCCGTGCATTTCCTCTCTCGCTCTATTCACGCGCGCGCACCCTACCGGGAGAAGAGCCCGTACGGCCCATACAAGGACCTTCTGCTCTATTAACGTCAAGTCGAGCCATACTCGAAAAAAACTCTCCGAAACTTGTGAGAAACCGGAAGGAGTATTTTTAACACAGAAATACTCCATCAAACGTCCAACATTAGTTTTTGAAACTTTGTCTATGTTTAGGATGGGAATCCAAGTCTTTAAGAGTGTAAAAAGCTCAGTATGCATGAAACAGCATTTCACCCCCCCTTTAATCATACATGAGTTTTTTTGAGAAAGTAAAAAATGCAAAATGTTTCCTAAGATTGTCAGGTTTAGAGGTAGGGGCAGTGTAGGGGGATAGAAAATACGGCTTGCAAGGTACTAAAACCATTATGCCTATGGAATGTCCCCACATTTCACAAAATGTGTGTGTGTGTGTGTGTGTGTGTGTGTGTGTGTGTGTGTGTGTGTGTGTGTGTGTGTGTGTGTGTGTGTGTGTGTGTGTGTGTGTGTGTGTGTGTGTGTGTGTGTGTGTGTGTGTGTGTGTCTCACCATTGGTGCTTTTCTCCACGATGTCCACCATGTCTCCCATCTTTAGAGTGAGCTCATACTTTGAGCTCTTACTGTAGTCTGCGATCACTCTGTAGCTCTCAAGCATAATAGGCCCTGTGATTTCTGTACAAAGAACAACAGCTATAAAAACCTGTTGAGAAATGGGATACGAGATTTTGCTATTAAATTATATCATCAAAAACAGGAAAGTTGATCTTGCCTGATGTGGTGTTGGTGTTGCTCCGTGCTCTGTTTGTGGACATAATAAAGGTCTCATTTCTTTTGAATCTATAGAAAGAAACATATGTCTGTAAATACTGCTTTCTTTTTTCATTTCTTTTTTGCATTTAAGATTTTTTTTGGCCTTTTTAATTCACAGTACAAAGCAGATCCAGCACTGGAGGGAAAGCACAATCTCATGGCAATGTGTAACTATTTTATATTTTGGCAAATTGGTTACTAATTCATATGAATCTTATTTCTATATTTTCGTATGATCTACTTACTCTCCAGTGATGGGTGTTTTTATAAAAATCATAAATGTTCATGCATATCAAATTTAAGAAATTGTAAAAATGTTCCTGTGAGTTCAGATTTGTGGGGAACATGATCAGCTACATACGAACCCCCCACCCCACCCCACCACCCTAAACCTACCCAAGAGTGTGTCATATGCACGCCATAAAGTGCCTATCATATGCACGCGAAAATCTGCGCAGCACTTGCACGCCAAAACCCATTTTGGCGTATCCATTCCACGAGATTTAACACTCTTACTATTTATACGCATGACCATGAGATCGTGTTGAACATCATCAAAAGCAATATTTGAGCATTGTCCATAACCACTATGGCTTAAAGCATCAAAACGTTGCCACAGCTCTAACTAACTTTGACCAGACAGGCTTACGGGTGCGGTGCTGGTGGAGTTTCATCTTCAGGCCGCATTTTGAAGAAGTCACACACAAGCTGACAGCGAGAGATCTTCGGCAGCAGGCTGAGAAGGGCCCGGAAGTATTCAGCAAGAGTCGCCTGCCTCGTCTCTGTCGTTTTCTGATTGTCGAGCCATTTAGGAGCTGAGAGAGATTTAATTACAGAAGGTCAGGTGGACTGTTTCACTTGTGTTGTCTCTGCGGTGACCATGTTGCACAAGCTCTTTTGAAACACTTTTTTGTTACAATATCTGTATCTTGCCTGCCACGTTGGAAAGTCCAAAGAAAGTACAGCTTATCAACATCGGTCACAATATCCCCCATAAAAAAGAAGTTTTTTTTTTTTACTTTGAACTTTGCAGAACTGAAACTTAAACTAAAAAAACCCAAAATAAAAAGGAATATCACTGTATGACATGCAAACAGAAAAGGCTTTAACATTACGTGTAGAGTAGACACCTTTCATGAACTTTAAACAGACTGATATGCTTGACATGAAGCAGGTGTTTCCTATTCTGATAGGAACACTGAGACCTGAAACTTATTTCTGTATTTTCTGAAAAATGAAACTCACATGATGGCACATTTATTGCTGGTCGTAACTGTTTTATTTTATTTTTTCTGAAAGACATTACTGTAAAAAGTGACAATAAAGACATGTACCTGGTAATGTAGGAATGATTCTGTCCTTTGCATCAATGTCTCCTGCCTCAATAGGGAACATTTCCTTCAACGTTTTCTGTAAATTCAATGTTTTTGGGTTACACTTTATTTTTAAGTGTCATTGTTACAGTGTAATTATATATATTTTATTACTATGTCAAGGACATTTTAACATATAACAAGGGCACTGTAAAAGTGTTACCTAACAACATGCATGAATAATATCAACATGCATTTTTAATGGATATATATATATATATATATATATATATATATATATATATATATATATATATATATATATATATATATATATATATATGCATAGTAATGTGTAACTCCATCACCGTAAAATATTGTGAACTATTTTTTTAATATAAAATTAGCTTATGCATTCATTTATATATATATATATATATATATATATATATATATATATATATATATATATATGTATATGTATGTATATATATATATATATATATATATATATATATATATATATATATATAAATGAATGCATAAGGTTCTCGATTAAAAAAAATCTAATTAATTAGAGGCTTTGTAATTAATTAATCGAAATTAATCGCATTTTAATTGCATATAAATATTCGAACTGGAACAATGATAAGTCATTTTTCACATGGATTTTTAGTATACCATTGAATAATGACTGAATACATAAGCTTAATCAACAAAATATTGTTTATTGATTTCAGTCCAGCAGACCAGTGCAATGTTTGCCATTAAGTGTAGCAAAAGCATATTTGTGATATTTGAGGCTCGTTGTGCTGCGGTGATACGCAAATTCCTTGTTGTATAGCTTGCACACAACCATGCTCTTGTCGACGCTTCCATCCTTTCGTTTTTTAAAACCAAATTTCCCATCCACGGGGCCAAGCAAAGCGGTGTAATTCGCTTCTTCGTTCCTGTTCACTATGGTTTGTTGTTGTCGTGACTCGTGAGCGCTAGTTGGTGTTCCAGTATAATCGGTCCGTCGAAACTCATTCATTGAAAAACGTTCCACGGTGCAAAAATAAGAGTGGTTAAAATAGTTATTTATTTTTTGGCGTAATTAATTAACGCGTTAAAGTACCGTAGTTGATTAATCTTAAATCTTAATTAACGCGTTAAAGTCCCGGCCCTAATATATATATATATATATATATATATATATATATATATATATATATATATATATATATATATATATATATATATACTTGTTTCAAACTTTAAAATGAAGTTCCATTTGTTAATATTAGTTATAATATATATGCTTTTACCTAACATTAACAAATAATGACTAGTTACACTTTTTTAGCCCGTATTGTAAAATGTTTAAACATAATTTTATACAAATGTGATCATGCGTGACTAGAAATACAGGAAATGCTCGCGGCAATGATAATGAAATCAGTTAAGTAAAGGGAAATGAAACACACTCTGCCACTTTCAATTGTAGAAAACAGAAAAAGAGACTTACATGAAATGTGTGGATTTCTGGATAGCGTCTGTACACCAGCTTTTCAGACTGATCACTCCATTTAACCAGGAGCATGTACACCTTCAGTAAAAAAATAAATAAGATTAAATGTTTCTTATAGGAAAAACTCTATGACAGTTGTAATCATATCAAAGCACTTTACTTCACACTAAAAAAAATGCTGGGTTAAAAAACAACAACCCAAGTTGGGTTGAAAATGGACAAACCAAGAAATTGAGTTGTTTGAATGGGTCTATTCACTGGGTTCAAACAACCCAATTTCTGGGTTTTTCCTTTTCCAACCCAACTTGGGTTGTTGTTTTTTAACCCAGCATTTTTTAGAGTGTTGTTTATAGCTATGCACTTGTCTTGATATTTCACAATAATGTGTAAAAAAATAAAATGTAAAATATCATGTGTGAAATGCTGATTTTGGAGTATTTTACTTACATAGTGCTGACTGGGAAAGAATCTTTTCTCGAAGCCTAACAGTTCCACATGTCGCACATAGGATTCAGCCATCCTGCAGAACAAAGGTCAGACAGCGAGCTGTGGGAGAGTGTGCTGAGCTGTTATGATCACCAGGGGTTTATAGAGTTATAGACTATGAGTGTGGGAGGGGCGTTCTGCAACAAAAACTTCCTATTCCACAAACCCTGATGAGGAAATACAGATAGAATATTCCACAATTAGTTTTGTTTAACATTATACAATAAGTGAATTTATGTCTGATAGTTAACAAATATTGAATGATATGATTTACACTGGACATACTTTGACATGTTGTACATTACAAAATTCAACACATTTTTAAGTCAGTTTTAATGTTGATGTTTTTAAGTTGAAATTACTTAAACATCCAAGTAAAACCCATTTAATCATGAAAGTAAAGAAAGACAGATAAATACTAGGTAAGGACTCCCAGAACATTAATGAGTGACAGATGCGCACCTATCAAATAATTTAGGTGCTATTTGTAAATGCAGGAAAGGAAAATCTTGCTGGTGTGCAACATAGGAGAAAAAAAAGAAGAACAAAAATATTACAATAATATCCCATATAATAATTTCCCATTTTATGATTAAACAACCTTAATTCCTAATTCAATTACTTTATTGGTATCATGGTAAAGAAGAATGCAACACATAGGTCATTTCCATGATAAAAGGTTTATTGCAGGTATGCAGAAGACAAATGACGTACGGTGAGTAACTGAGAGAATGGATAGGTTGTCTAGATCAGGGGTTTTCAAACCTGTCCTGGAGGACCCCCAGCTCTGCACATTTTGTATGTCTCCCATATTTGACACACACACTTCAGGTCTTGCAGTCACAATAATGAGCTCATCAGGTGTGTTAGATGAGGGAGATATACAAAATGTGCTGCGCTGGGGGTCCCCAAGGACAGGTTTGAGAACCAGTAGCGATGAATGACAGTTCTTATTGGATTCAGATGGGAATGGCAGATGACTGGAGAGCTGGAGAAGACTGAAGACGAGCTGAGACGATTGCACGGGTAAGTGTCTAAGAGGTAGGAACAATGAGACCAGACAATAGAACTGATGGTTGACTGCTCATATAGTGCATGGGTGATGATTGAATGCAGGAAGGCGTGCCAAACTCTGGAGAAATTGGCGTCTGTGATTGGAGACAATGTCTTCAAGTATCCCAAAGTGATGGAAGAGTTGATTGAAGAGGGTTTTGGCCATCTCTAGGACAGTAGGTAGCCCTTTCAAAGGAATTTATTTACAGGCCTTCAACAAAGGAGATCAGTAAGGAAGTGCATTAGTAGGACCAGGGTCAACTCGGGACAGGTAGAGGTACCAATTTATCTCCAGGAAGATGGTGTGGGACCTGGGAGATTGCACAGACTGAGCATCCTTGGATATATCGGGAGACCTCCTGGCCAAACATTAGCAGTTGCTGATGAGCAAGATGGTCAGCTGGCAGCTTGGGTGTCCTGAGCCTGGTGATGTGTGTGCTGAGTCCATTTAGGACAAACAAAAGTGATTTTGTACATCCCTCTGGACCTCCCAGTGGAGACCACGAGACTTCCGCGATTTGGTCATCAAGGGACCACTGGATGGGACAGACAATGATGACTGGAGGGAGAATGGGTTCGGAGGAGCAGTAGTAGTCTCTGGATTGTGTTTACATCAGCCTTCTGGGCCTTGTCACCAGGTCGGTAGGTTACGGTGAAGTTGAACCGAGTGAAGAAAAGGACCGAGTGAGCTTGACGAGTGTTCACTCTCTTGGCTTCTTGGAGGTACTAGATTTCGATGGTCATTGATCATTTTGAATGGGTGTTGGCTCCCTCCTAGTGTCGCCACTTTGATGGTCAGCAGTTCACGGTTGCCCCTGTCATAGTTGTGCTCCACCGGGACAGTTTATTTTTAGTAGAAGGCACATGGATGGAGTTTGGGTCCTGTTGCTGAGATGCCATTGAGGACAGCTTATACCCCAGTGATGGAAGCGTCCACCTCAGCAATGAACGGATGTTCAGGATTTGTATGGTCGTTGGATAGCAACAGGATTTGTTCAGTATCTGTACAGAAGGCTTTCTGAAGCTGACTGAAGGTCATGGTGGTAGGGTCGTTGTTCCAGGACGGAGAGAGACTTGGGCAGTGAGAGATCAACTGATCTTGCTGAAGTTATTCATGAATCTCCTGTATTTCTATTAATTTCTTTCTCCTGAAATTGGCAAACCCCGGGAAGCCCAGTAGCTCCTTGATGGATGGTGGTTGTGGCCAGCTCTCGATGCCTTGTACCTTCCTCTAGTCCATCTGGATGCCATGTTGGTTGTAATGGCGGACCACTCTTAGTTGGGACGTATGCTTAGCTTCTTTGACAAGCTATTCGACTCATAGAAATCTAAATTGTACCTTTTTGTTGTGGATGAGACAGGTTCCAGCCGATGGATGTACAGGGCAGGTGAGTAACAGAGGAACGTGGACGTAACAGAGGAAGTGAATGGTGTCACGGTGGAACACACACTTCTTGAGTGCTTCAGGTATAGTTGGAAGTCACAGAGTTTCCGCAGGATCTGCATCATGTGGTGAAGATGATCAGACAGGTTTCGGGAGAAGATAAGGATGTCTTCAATATAGACAGGTATTCTCATCCCTGGTCCTCGAGGTTGACTGTCCTACAGAGTTTAGCTCCAACCTTAATCAAACAGACCCGAACCAGCTAATTAAACTCTATTAATGCCAAAAGTGAAATTATCCTTTGCACCATTTTAAAAATGTACAGTGTAAATAGTCAATAGTAAAAAAAAAATATTCTGGTTGCCTGAATAATTCTGTAAAAAATACAGTAACGACGTAAACATATTTACAGAACAACCTGGCAATTTTACAGTATCAACCAGTAATTAACAGTAAAAAAACAGCAATTTAAACCAGAAGTTCATCACAGTCTGAATTATACATGCTTCCAGAAAATGCACAGAGTCATTAACACAAAACACCATAATGGTAACACGCACTAAAATAATGCAATAAACATTATTAAACAACAAATGTAACATAAAACCCAAATGTGCATACCTGATAAAAAAACAAAAAGCAAAACAAATTAAGAAACATAATTATTTAAACAAAATACTTTCAAATGTGTCCCAAAGGGAACTCTGGGAATGTCAGTTTACAGATTTTCACTGTAAATTAAACGTATAATTTGCCCTTTTTTACTTCTACAAGCCGTACATTGAACAGTATTTTACTGTACAAATTGCCTTAAATGGCTGGTTTTACAGTTATACAGTCTGTAGTACGGGATCTTAGTGTTAACCTATTTACATTTGTTACAATATTTTACAGTTAAAATGACACTAATTCTTTACAGTGTACTTATTTGAAAAAGTAACTCAAATATATTCTTGATAATCTAAGCGTCACCCCAAAATTGTTAAAATAAAATAGAGAAATGCATATTTCAGCATGTATAAATTAACAGTTATTCATAGTTGATGTCATTGTTGATTTACAGTTAATGCTGACATTCTCAATGAGCAGTTTTTCACGTTCACATCTGTCATTTAGAGGTGTTTGTTTACCGAAAAAGAGAAGGAAGCGATTGTAAATCCAGAATCTTTTTCAAGTGTTCATTGCCTTTCATGGCGTGTTCCTCTTTTTCATCATCATCATCAAAATGTGTTATTGTCAGAAATCATTGAATGGTTGGAAACAGACATGACTCTTATGGCGATCAAATACTACACTGCTTCTGAAGACATTTTATTATAAAGCTTTATAATCATTTTCTTGTTTATTTTTCCACTGTGACAGTGTTTCTCAAGCTAGACGATTTCACAGGGGATTTTGGAAGACTGATTATGAAAGATGTAACCACAAACCTCCCCACATGCATGTAGCATCCTTAAAAACTGCAAAATGTTTAAGATTTAAAGTCAGTATTTTTAAGATAATGTTTTAAATTATTGGCTTGGCCTGCATAAAACATTATAAAAGGCCTTTGCTAACAAAAGTTTTTCTTAATAATATAACTTTATAATATATAATATCACTTTTTTGTAACACAAAGCATAAAGGGATCTTTAGTCATGAAATTATATTACATTTATATTTTTGGAAGGGGGTCCCTTATGATATCATCTCAGGGTCATTGGCATTGAACTTTTATTTTTTTAAACCCTAAATCACTTTTGTTTAATATAAAATATAAAATAAATAAAGACTACACACATAAAACAATATATTATTAGTGATGAATATATTAATGTTTTTATTCAAACAATTTTATTATTATTATTATTATTTTTTAATAAAAATAGCAATTTTAAGTGTACATGTTCAGGTTTTGATGTGCACATGGCAAATGTATATAAAAAATAAATGCTCTTGAATAAGGTTCCTTGTGTTCCTGTGAGAAGTCATTATCGAGTCAAATCAAATGTGGAAGGAGTGAAGAAACTTGTGAAAGACTCGTGGTCTGGGTAACTTCATGGACATTCTTCACCCACACAGGACAATACTCCCTTTTGTAAACACACACCCACATATTTCACTTTTCTTTTCTTTTTGATGATGTCTATTTTTCCACATGACTGTTTGTGGTTGCTATCACATCTGTGCAATATTTATAGCATCCCTCTCACACAGTTTTAATAAGAAAAACAAGAAAATCGAATGGAAATCGGATAAAAAATATTTTACATTGTTTAGCGCATAAGAAAAAATGGAAAATTAAATTTTATTAATATGTTATGCTATGTCCTCAGGAAACCAGGAAAAATAAAAAAGCATGAAAAGGCAAAAACAATGGCATTTTTTTTTTAATCAATCAATTTTTACCTAATTTTTTAGGTTTCAGGATTGTATAAAGATGACCCTCAACTATGTTAATTATGATATATAAAAACAGAATGTTTTGATATCATTTTGCTTCAATATATATCTATAGATTGATGCAAATGAGTGTGTTCTTGGGGCAACATGCATAATAATGGGACTAGAGACTGGCAAGATTTTCTTAATGATATCTAATATTTCATAGAAATATTGAAATATAATTTATTTCCCTTCACTTGTTGTGTCTCCTAAAATGCCTGATGAACATGCAGGACAAGTCCTGGTGTCCTCTAAAGTGGACATGTATGAAATCGATGTCCTGTTTTATAACAGTAAGTCATATATTGATTTGAAACCCCTTTTGAGATGGTGATTTAATGACAAAATATTAACAATTAGTCATATAAAAGTTAAAGGGATAGTTCACCCAAAAATGAAAATTAGCCCATGATTTACTCACCCACAAGTCATAGGTGTATGACATTCTTCTTTCAGACAAATCAGACTTCTACTAATAAATGTCCTGGCTCTTCCAAGCTTTATAATGGCAGTGAATGGCTGTTTCTGTTTTGAAGTCACAAAAGTGCATCTATCCTTCATAAAACTGCTCTACGGGGGGTTAATAAAAGCCTTCTGTAGTCAATCGATGCGTTTGTGTAAGAAGTTAAATATGATCAGTTAATGTCAGTCATTTTTAAAGTCCAAGGAAAGGCAGTTGTCATTGTGAAACTTCCAAACATGTGGCATCTCTGAGAAGCCCTGAATGTGCTCTTTACAGGACATCCAGACTGTGACATTATGTTGTCAGAGAAATTGACTAACAATGTTGTCTATACAGAGGACAAAAATCTATTCCTGGCTCCCATGCAGGAGGATATATGTGGGCAGTTGACTATAGCTTTCATCAGAGCATCAGTGTTTCCTGAACTACTGTCACAAGACTGCTCGCATCAGTATTTTCATGCATTACTATAAAGAATGACTAACAACATCTAAGAAATGAAAGCTTTAGCATAAGTTCTGCCGGGAAGACTTAATTGTGAGGTCACTTCAACTAGCTATCCAATCACATTCTAATACTTGGGTATAAAAGATCGGTACTTACTCATGTTTGAGTTTGCAGATGCTGACGCCCCAATTCACCGCCATCCTCCCCACCACCTCCAAGTCAAAGGGCCTCTGCCTTCGTCTTCAGGCAGGATATGCAGAGTCCATACCCTCTGATTGCGAGCTACGGACGGGCATATGCCAAAGTACTTTATTGCTTGCTGGGTTGTTAATAAATGGATTATTCTCACAGTATTTATTCTCCCGATTCTTTCTGGCAGAACTGTTTTAACCGAGGCCTATTTATGTGCTTTAATGACAAATATCGAAGAAAGCTGTCTGGTGTCATTTCCTATAAAAGGAGACTTTCCGTATTGGCAAATCACAGTTGTTGTTTTTTACACAGCATTCAAGAAGTTGTAAAATGCATGATTCATATGTTATGAACCTGTGAGTAAAGATAAGGTCATGAGGAGGAGTGCCTTTCACGGCTGAAAAATAAGGTTTAGTCTCTCTCTCTCTCTCTCTCTCTCTCTCTCTCTCTCTCTCTCTCTCTCTCTCTCTCTCTCTCTCTCTCTCTCTCTCTCTCTCTCTCTCTCTCTCTCTCTCTTTTACAGTTTTTCGGAATAGAGAAAGTATGTAAGACCAAACAGGAAATAATTATATTTATGTCTCAATATATAATTATATGCCTGAATATATATGTAAATCTGAATATAGTTATTATATATATATATATATATATATATATATATATATATATATATATATATATATATATATATATATATATATATATAGGCTAATTATATGTTATATATTTATTTATAATAACATATATAAAATATATAATTTAGGTTTATTTCCCAACCATTTCAACTTATGAAGAATCTTTAAAAATCTTTAAATATTTAAAATAAGGCTGACGTCTTTATTAATGTGTTAAAAACACCGCCTTTATTTAGCGTTAGCATCCTTTTCCTCAGTAACTGATCTACGGCTAATCACTGCCCTCTGGCGGTCTTCACCCAACACTGCGCGCAAAAACGGTCGTTTTTAGCTTCGTGTTACTGCGCCTGCGCAGTATAGTGTGCGTCCATTAGCACAATCGCCACTGGGTTTCAAACAGGATGAACGCGCCACCAGCATTCGAGTCCTTTTTGCTATTTGAGGGAGAAAAGAAGTAAGTGCAGTTCAACGCAATCTTTACTATTCAGTGAAACTAACTGATAGCTGCCTGTAATGAAACAAACAGCCATCTGGAATACAGGAGGTAGCTTGCAAAGTGTTTAGCTTGTTGGCTATAATGGCTAACAACAGATAGTAAGTCCATCTGTAAAAAATATAAATGAATAAAAATAATGTTGCGATTTTAAGTAGACCTGTGCAACTTTTCAGGTATCAAACAAGGCATATTTATATAAAATATAAACTGGAAATAATGCTCTTCATGAATAAGATTACTTGTGAAAGTTACTGAACTGAAGTTAGATTTGACCAGTAAAATTAAACTAGTTAAATCAAATTGTTAAACGTGTATGTATGTACGTTTTTGGACATTATTTAGCATACCATGATGCATGTACAGTATGGTGATTGTCCAGTACTACACTCTTAATCAAAGTTTCACAATTATTACCACCATTGTACCGCCACAGTAAACGGTTTGTAATGGAAAGCTATTTTCTTATGTTCATGTTCAACTTCCTTTTACAGGATCACAATTGTTAAAGACACCAAGGTGCCAAATGCATGTCTGTTCACACTGAATAAAGAGGATCACACACTGGGGAACATCATCCGCTCGTAAGTACTTGATGGCCATTCAGATTTAAGTCATTACTGTGACACTCTACTGGTCTGTGAAATCAACCTCTGCCACGTTTCCATAAGGCAACTGCTGAAGGACCCTCAGGTGCTGTTTGCTGGATATAAGGTTCCTCATCCTCTAGAACACAAGATTGTGATCCGTGTTCAGACGACACCAGACTACAGTCCCCAGGAAGCCTTCACTAATGCCATCACTGATCTGATCAGTGAGCTGTCTCTGCTGGAGGAGAGATTCAGGGTATGTGTTTTATGCATAGCATAAGATTGTTTCAAAGCAGCTTCAAATTAATAAATGATCAAAAATTCTGGTAGCACTTTATTGTTTACAGTCATGTTCCCCATGTCCATACTATATACTTATTATAGTAATTACAATAACTGGGTAATAATTAGGTTTCTACTCTAAACCTACCCCTTAACCGAACCTTAAAGCTACACTGTGTGATATTTTCCCCAATCTAGCGGTGAAAAGGTATATGACCATCCAGTGAATATTAGTTTCTGTTCCTCTCAATTCTGATTTCGTTTTAACTCCTACGGTGGCTGATTTAGTGCAAGATTAACATGGCTTCCAATCATAGACCGTAAAAAATATGGACGACTCGGCATCATCCGTTTCCGCTTGCCAGAGTTAAAGCTTTCAGGCAGCCTGCACGGCGCTGACATCTTGGGACCGAGTCTGCGCACAGTGCGCAGTAGAGATTTCGGCACCGGAGTTGCGCAGTAGAGCGCAGGAAGTACAGTCGCGATATCAAAAGCCCGCCCACACTCTCACAGATGCAGAACAATTAATTATGTTTGGTGTGAAATAAACAGTTATGGAAATGTAGAAATTAAAGCTAAAGCTCCAATCTGCTCCCAAAAATCACGGAAAAAATCCGTTAGTGCCTCAGTGACGACTTCATTCAGAGAAGCCGTCAGTCTCAGCTGTCAATCATGACGTCACACCCCCCGTTTTTAAAGCATCAGATAACTAACTAAAACTAAAGATCCTGATCCAGATCTTGCATCCTATCTGGCAACCTCGAGTCAGGGAGAAGGGGAGAGGATACACCGCTCTACAGTAATTTGAAAGTGATTGCAGTACCACTTTTGGCCACAATCTTACATAAACTTCCTTTAAGTGAACGTGAACGGTTGAGAGAAAGCACATGCGTAACATTATATTGAATCCTAATATACCTGCTGCTGTCTGTGTCATTAATGTGATTATTTATAAGAGTAAGATGTTTACATGCAATTTTCATTATTCTGATTATTCGCTAATGGTTATACCACAGTCAGACAGACATACAGTATGCATATTACCGCCCATTTTTTTAATCTACTTGCTTCAGTTTCAAAGTATGTTTTCATGGACGTACTGGATTTTATTCACTATTCTGGGTTTGCCTACGCTGCCATGGCGTTCTTCCCGCAGTCAAGATGAAGATGTACGGAGCAGAGACTGCGTAGCCAGTTGTGTTGAGAGAGTTTAGTGATTTGGAGAAGAGAAACTTTAACGAACTTGTGTGAACAAGACATGGCATCCATGTAGAACCGAGCACATGCACACTGGTCAGAGCAGTAATAATATGATTAAGGTGTTTACGTGTCTGTTTATTGAGATTTAAAATCGGTGTGCACCACATAGTTTTAATGCGACTATGGGTTTAATCGTATAAGTTTGATCAAATAATTGCTAAAATCCCATTATAATTGCATTATAAGGGTGCATGTAAATAGCCTGGCTCTGCCCTCCTACGTACTTCCGCTCAATTTTCATTTTCCTTCAGTACTACGTCTGGGACTGCTGTGTAGTCTGCTGTGTACAAATTTTTACTGGTCCAATCAGCGAACAGAGGGAGTGGCTGAGAACGATGACGTTGATGTCATGCGCTAGTTTGAGATGTAGTTCAGTAATGTCGGCGGAGTAAGATGCAAACTAGACCATTCATTGCATTGTGGCACCGCTGCCGAATAGAAGTTAAAGCCGGAGCAATAACAGTCTTTGCTGGGGTTAGTTGGTGGCCATGATGTTGCGGCCCTCCAACAGGGTAAATTCGGGAAAAGTTTGATTTTCCAGATCGCTTCGTTAGTGATGAAGGAGTTGGCTGAAGCCCTATTCAGATGGTAGCTGTTTCTCGTGGGGTTGGAAGGTATTGCCATCATTTAGGTTACAGGGACTGGTCAGTTATTTTATTGCCGTCCGTCTCTCACCACCCGCGTAAAAATCCCCGGCCGAGTTACCTACTGCTTCTGACAAACGCAAGGTAATGTTGATGTAACAGCTGTCCGAATCCACATCTCTGAGTTTTCAACAATATATCACTTCAAAATTCACTGTTTGAAATCATTTTTGACCACTGCAGAACACCATACGGTTGCTTTGATGTTATTAGGATGCATAGACTTGTATTTCCTTAAAATGCTGGCAAGTGTTTAAGAGCAATATATTTCATCACTGATCAAACAAATCAAAATAAAAACACTTAAACATTTGAATTGGTCCATTATTTATAGCAGCATTTATTATCATACCAAGCATATGACATTTTATTTACAGCATACAATGATGTTACGGATCGCGTGAGTGCCGCCGATCACAAAGTTCTCCTGTCCGCCGTGGCGTGAATAAACCACAATCCGAATGCACGAGTTTTAGGTTTTATCCTATAGTTTTATTACTGAGGTGGCCTGCACATGTGCACATTTATTTTGTCGGATTTCCATGAGTGAAACAGGCGAAGGGCGCATGACATACGTCACGACCAAACGATAGCGATTGGTTATGGCAGATCCAGAGCGGCTCAGGGCAGATCCAATAGTTTTAAACTTCAACAGAGTACCCGCCTTCGCGGAAATAAACCCTTGTCAATGAAGAGTGGCCAGACTCTATGTACAAATGAAATGTACGAGAGTCTGGTAAAACCAGGCTAGCATGTAAACTCACTCACTGTTAATGAAGAATAAAAGATAAATAAAATCACTAAAGTCACTAATCTTCACTGAAAAACTTTTGTTAAATGAATGATCTATATTTTATTTATAAAAAGTAAACTATGCAGTGTTATTTTACATTTGATTTTAATTTCTGATGTTCAGTTGTATTTTTATTTGCTATTTTGTTCTTATTGTATTACTGACTATATACATGTCTTTAATAATGCTTGAAATTTATATTAGTCTAGTTTATTAGTTAGTTGCTCTTTAGGCTGATGATTTTTGTTCGTTATTCAGCTGCAACAGAATGTTTTGCAAAAAAAACAGAATACATGTGTTTTTTTTGTACCAAATTTTTTTAATTAAAATTTGAAATTAAGAATTGGAATCGCTAAGCAGAATTGGATTTGGAATCAAAATAGCAGAAATTCAAATGAAACCCAGCCCCACTGATCGGTGTATAACATCATAGCACTGCGAGAGCGAATGGAAAACACACGGAGCCGTAGGTTCTGAACGCTCTGGCGATATTTTGAGGACACCAATCGCATCCAGTCAAACACACCTTGAGTGTTACTGACTGACTGGGAAGAGATGTGCTGCAACAATGTCAGATGTGTTTTTTGAACATATAGGCATGACATCCTATTCTAGTAGACCCAAAATGTTAACCAAGATTTCGCAGTACTCCTCATCAGTCTTGTTTACTATGTGACCTTTTTTATTTTAGGTTGCCATCAAAGACAAGCAGGAGGGAATAGAATGAAGAACCATCACACTGCATTGGATGACAACAACTTATTCACAACGAACTGAATAGTCACTGCAATGGGTGACAATACTCCCGTTTATTTATTTTCTTAAAATGTGACGGCTGACAAGCTCTCAGAGAACAGCCTCTAGTAACATTGAGGTCAAGATATTTGGAGTTCCTCTTCCAGTATTGTTTTTCTAACAACACATGTTGGAGTAATAAAATTAATTATTGATTAATTGAATATTTCGTTGCATTGTTTATGTACAAGGAAATCATTTCCTCATCAGTCAAGTTCCACTTTATTGTGATGTACTTTATTTTTTTGTTATTAATAAATTGACTTTTTTTATGAAATGCATTGATTTGTGATTTATTCAAGTCTTATGTTGTCTTCATGCTATTAGAAATTACCTACTTCCCACTTCTGAAGTCGTGATTACGAGCTCATCGCCGTTGAAGTCCAAATTTTTAAAACTAGAATTTACAATTATTCCGATAGCATTTGAAGGCAGCATGAATTGTAGCATAGTTTCATGGGTTTGTGATCCATGCGGCTTGAAGAGGTGGGAACTGATATGCCTTCAGTTGTTTTACGGGGACACATTAAAGTGATGCACAAATGTTTGCTTGATGGCTGCGGAATATATTCCGAGTTTTAACTGTGGTTGTAAAGGAATAAGAACATGTCTGAGGTGCGAGGCACAGAAGTCTAAACATTTACTGCTGGAGAATGACCTGGTGAGTCAACAACACTACGTTCAAAAGCGATTGTCTTAACATGCATAGCCAAAGTTTCACTCCATCACAACCTGAGTTAAACGGGGTCCTCCATTTGATTAAATTCAGATAGCCTGACTCCCAAAATTACGCTACTAATCTTTACACACGAAGGTTTGGGGTTTAGTTAGGGTTTTTTTTTTTTTTTTTTTTTTTTTTTTTGTGTGTGTGTGGTGAAATTCTCATGCTCACCAAGCTTTTATTAATTTGATGTAAAGTTAAGCAGTACTACAAAAAATTAAATAACTTTTCTATTTGAATATATCTTAAAAATGTAACTTATTCCTGTGATGCAAAACTGAATTTTCAGCATCATTCCTCCAGTCGCAGCGTCATATGATCCTTCAGAAATCATTTTAATTTGGTGCTCAAAAAATATTTCATGGTAATATCTATGTTGAAAACAGTTGTGCTGTTTGATATTTTTAGCATATTTTAATTCAATGAACAGAACATTCAAAAGAACAGCAATTATTTAAACTTTTGTAACATTATAAATGTCTTTACTGTCACTTTTGATGCATCCTTGCTGAATACAAGTATTAATTTCTTTCAACAACAGAAACATTTTACTGCCACAACTTTTGAATGTCATATAAAAATAAATAAAAATTCTATTGCAGATCCATTATGATTTCACCTATGATCCAGTGTCAAAGACAGCGGTCCGAGAGGAGGAGAATGGTGCTCGACAGTCCTTTGTGTTTCCTGGAATATTTCTGTGGGAGAATTTTGTGTCAGAAGATGAAGAGAGAGAGCTGATCGCCAGAATGGATCAAGACGTCTGGAGAGAATCTCAGTCAGGCCGACGGAAACAGGTGATTAAGGGGGTAAAACTTTATTTATCAGCAGCATGATCTTTATGTAGTAGACATTTTAGATAAGAACATTTGTGATTTAAAGTTAGAATATTCATAAATCTATAGTGGAAAATTGTCATAACTGGTCACCATTTTCTTCTAGTAAATCACTTTTTGAGGATTTTTGCAGTTTACTACAACTGTGCTGTGGTATGCCATCAATTTTTAAAGATGACCTGTTATGCATGTTTTTGAGCTTTGCTGGAATAGGTTTTTTATACTTAAACATTCAAAAACATTATTTTTCACATGGACCAGTGTGTTGTGATTGTTCATCCGCTGTAGAGCTTGTTTTGGAAATGTTGTGCCCCTTATCATAATAGCAACACAGCCTTGTCCCCTTTATTTTGCCTATGCTTTGGGCGGGAATTATTTAAATGAAGGATGTGATGTGTACAGAAACAGTGTGCACTGGTTTAGAGAATAACTCCTTTTGGAGTGACTATGCACTTTGTAACTTTGCAGAACTTTTTCATGCTGAAACAGCAACATTACACCCTAAAGAAAGTCGAAAATGTAAAATAAAAATAATAGGCCTTCCTTAAAAGTTCAGAAATTCGATGTAGTTTCTCAATTATGAAAGTTGTTATTAGAAGAGGTTATACAAGTTGTAAACCAGTACTATTGTAATAGCATCCAAGTAACTGTATATGTATAAATATCCAAAGGACTTTGGGCCAAAGGTGAACTTCAAGAAACGCCGTGTCCGTGTGGGAGACTTCACAGGCCTGCCTCCTATCAGTCGTCACCTGCTGGACAGGATGTCAAAGGCGCCTCAGTTGGCCTCCTTCAAACCAGTGGAGCAGTGCAACCTAGACTATGATCCCGTCAGAGGCTCTGCTATTGACCCTCACTTGGATGACAGTTGGCTGTGGGGAGAGCACCTGGTCACCATTAACCTGCTCTCGGACACTGTCCTCACGATGAGTTTAGACCGAGGCTGGGGAGAATTGGGCCACGGGGAGGTGAGAGTAGCTGTGCATTTACCACGCAGATCATTGGTCGTACTCTATGGAGAGGCACGTCACCGGTGGAAACATGCCATCCACAGAAAAGACATTCATGGACGCAGAGTGTGCAGCACCTTCCGGGAACTGTCTGCTGAGTTTCTTCAGGGAGGAGAGCAGGAGAAACTGGGAACAGAGTTGTTAGATATAGCACTGAGTTTCAAGGGTACACCTCTATAAGTTATACCTCTATAAATGTATGTTCAGTTTTCATTACACACAACTGTAAAGTGATTCATTGTAAATCTTAATTTAAATAAATGCATATTAATTTTACTCAGTGTTATTATTTTTTTAATGAACAATGGATATGAGCTGCAATAATTTCTAACTAGTTAGAAATATATACAATAATTAGTTCTAATTTCCAACTTCTAATAAAAATATTGATGTAATGATTTCCTTTTATGTTTAGAGCAAACTAAAATTGTGTAATATTTTCATCTCCCCCCCCCCCCCCCCCCACATATTTCATATTGCAAGGGCACATGAATAATGTATAATCATGGGCCATTGATTTTAATTATTTATCATGTATAATACATACTGCAATGTTCCATAAAAATATGAATTCTCAATATTGATTTTATAGAAACTAAATGTTTCAACAAAGCTGCACTATTAGCCTTTTACCTTAAATTTATCTTTTTATTTTATTTTTATTAAAGAAATATGTTTGATTTGGTTATTGTATCAGTGATTCTCAACCATTTTTACTCCAAGGTCCTCCTTTGTCTGAAAAAAATATTTGAAGACTGTCCTATAAGCTGATAAATACCTTTGGTACTTATGCACTTCAGCTCAGCAGCATATTTCGAATATTTATGATATATGCAATTTTGGACTCAAATGTGGAGCACTGAGCTGAACTGGTTAAATTGTAATAAATACAAATAAGCACATGCCAGTTTATTGTTGTACATCTTTACTTTTATGTTCCTAAAAATAATTTTAATTAAATTAAGATTATATTACCTTATTGAGCCCTTGGAAGTTTGCCCACTAGGTGAGATGTGCTGGTTAAGATTTATGTTACAAGTGTGCTTGAAATATTTATATTTTTTCAGTTATACTGAACATTTAAGTTTTTCTGACTACAATGCCACACTCAATATGGCGGAACGGCGACGCCAAAACCCATACCAACTGAAGCGTCACAGCTGGTCAAAGTTCAATTGTATTTTCCCGGGAAAATATCTGACGTTCTAAACCACATGAGCTCGTGTATTGTATATTTAAAGATCTCTAGCACCGCATGTACGTTCGAGGTAAGCTGTTCAAATAGTTTTGAGCACCAATACATTTGTTTTTATTCCTAACCATAACACAACGTTTATTTAACAAAACTAAACTCGACCGCTCAATAAACATAAATAAATAATGCAGTGAGGATTTTAGCAATCGAATAATGTTAACGTCTTAAGTTGACAGCTACGTTATTACGTAAATATAAACAATATGTAATCTTTGTTTTCAAATTCGGCTTTAGCATGATTTTAACAACAATATTGTTTTGAGTAATATAGTTTAAACCTGACAAAAAAGTAATGTAATGTAACTTTTGATTAAGTTGTATATTTAGACATTTCTTTTGGGAATTATAGTGTTTCCCAAAATATTTCGGTTGCATTTCCCAGTGTTTTCTCAATGTAAGTGATGTTGCTCTCTGGTCTCTATAAAAGTTTTAGGGTAATCTCCTGTGTTCAGAGCCCCCGCAGGGTGTGAATAGACCACTTGTCCTGTATCATTACATAACAATACAAGTTTCTGACATATAAATACCCAATAGCAAGAGATCTACAAAGTCTCTGAAACCTGCAATCATTCCAGCCTACCTTTATAAGGTCTGACTAAACACACTACTCACACTTTCACTGTGTGTAGCCATGGAGAAGATAACAGAGAAGATCCTGCTGGAGAAAAGCTCTCCAAAAGACTAACAAACTGGACCAGATCAAGACCCTCAAGTAAGAAAGATATTTTTGTTATTTTAAGGCACACTATGATGTAGGTCAAACGTTTTTTTTTTAAAAATTATTATAACAATGTTTTTGAAAGTCTCACCAATGCTGCAGTTTTTTTGAGCATAAATACACTAAAATATTAATATTGTGAAATATTATGTCAATTTAAAACGAACCTGGGTTAGTTCACCCAAAATGAAATTGATGTCAGACACAGTTTAAGATAGTTTATATTTAGTCTTAAACTTAAAACTATCTTAAAGGTCTTACGGGTGTGGAATGACATTAGGGTGAGTCATTAATGACATCAATTTAATTTTGGGGTGAACTAATCCTTTAATATATATTTAAATGTAATTTATTCTGTGATGGCAAAGCTGAATTTACAATCATCATTATTCCAGTATTCAGTGTCACACGATTCTTCAGAAATCATTGTAATGTGCTGATTTGTCTCATATTATTATCCATGTTAAAAACCATTTTTTATGGAAACCGTAATACACTACCATTTCAAAGTTTGGGGTAAATAAGATACATACATAAAAAATAGAATTTAATACACAAGTGTGAGGTAAGTAGATTTTTTTGACAGTAAAGACATGTATAATGTTACAAAATATTTCTAATTCAAATGCTCAATTTTCAGTATTAAGCAGCAAAAACTAATTTTCAACATTGGTATCAATAAGAACCATTATTAATAATTGAGCTCAAATAATAAATTATAGCTGAGTACTTAATTAGCATATTACTGGAGATGCTGAAAATTCAGCTTTGCTTCACAGGAATAAATTATATTTTAAATTATATTTAAATGGAAAACAGATATTTTAAAATATAGTAGCCTAATATTACTGTATTTTAATAAATTCAGCCTTGGTGAACAGAAGAGACAAATCTATCAAAAACATTAATAAATCGTAATTTTACCGCCAGTGTATAAAAAAAGAGAACTTTCTATTTGAATTCTATTTAAATCCTTAGGTTATAAAAACAGAATTGTCTGGCATATTTGATCTGAAATATACATGTATTCTCTGTTCAGTCTCTCGCGGATGGGTCTGAAGAGCGAGGATCTGCCTGTTCCTCTGCTCTCTAAACTCTGCAGTCTAGAGCAGTTGGATTTGTCTGGGAACATGTTGCAGGAGATTCCCAAAGGCCTCGTTCTACCCTGCCTGAAAATCCTCAACTGCTCAAACAACGATATGGAGGATGTGGCGTCACTGGAAGCCCTGAGAAACATCGAAGAACTTAGACTTGAGGACAACCTCTACCTCACAGTGAGAATCACACTTTAAAATAAAAACCCTTGTATTTATCTTCAATCCAGAGCATCAGCAGTGGCGTTTGTAGACACTATAATTCTTGCTCTCTGTGAATTATTTTTTTATTTTTTATTTAGGTCAATGATGAACACAAAGTGATCTTCATGTTACCTAAACTGAGGGTGTTCAATGGGAAGGATATCAGCTCTACAGCCCATCATATTCGCCATGGCAGCACTGAGATCCTCAGGAAAAGGGTGAGAACTGACTTTTACACTAATTCATATCATTTTCATGCATGTAATATTTCTGTCTGTTAATGTAAGTTAGTTTGCACATTTTTAAGGATCACATGACATTGCGATCTTATTTCTTCAATGTTTTTTGACCTTCTTCAGGTGATTGGTTTGTGGGAACGAAGCTTCAGTCTCCCTGATCCCATTACGGCACAGAGTCTGGCTGCTGTCGAGAAGAGTTTTGTCAATGCTGTCTACAGCCAAATCAAATACGGCCCCAGTTCCTTGGGTGATTACACAAAGTGGAGGGTTGGTACTCTTGCCTGTTTATTGCTGTCACTGGGTCCTCGTGTGGATTTTTGCATTAATAGAAATCTATATCGTTGTGTCTCTGTGGTTGCATTTGAACTCCTTTTGTTTCTGCTTTTTTTTTTAGCTTGAAGCGATTGCAAAGGAATATCTAAAGTCACTAACGTGCAGTGAAGAAGGAAGCAAAGTCACAGACATAACTCCAACAAAGGAGAATGAGGTAAAGCCAGTGGCATAATTTTTTTGATGTAACGCCAAATCAAATCAATTTTTTTAAATGGTACGGTTTAATTTAAATCACTCAAACACTTATGTATATTATTCAGACTCCCAAACTGAGCAAAAATATGCAATTTAATGCAGTTGCTGATATTTATGTGGCCAAAAAAATTGTAATTTTAATAGCTTCTAATGTAAATCAATGAGATCTTTATAACAGTGTACCAGACCACTTGCATAATCTGCATGTAAATATCAGTTGACAGTCTATATTTCCCAAAAATATGTTTTAAAGGTGCACTATGTGACATTTTTAAAGTATAATATCCAAAATCCACTAGGCTTAGTGTTGTGTATTTTGTTCAGTTGAGTACTTACAATATCCCAACTATTTGTAAATCGTGAGAAAATTGCTATTTTAACCAATGAACCGGGACGTCTGAGGGAGTCTCCTGTCATTTGTGTCATATCTGCGTTACCCTCAGTTTCCAGTTTTATTTTGCAGAAACACTTTACTCTTACTAAACACAGCAGCCGCTGAGAAAACGCACAGAGTAACGTCATAACGTCATTTTAAACACACTCAGATGTATCTTATATGATAAACAGAGCTGCGTTACCTTATACTCATGACCGGAAAAGCAGAAATGGCGCCGGCGACTGGGGCATAATAAAAGTCTTATTAACAATCGCTCCAGCTGCCTTGCTCAGCTCCTCAACACTCGGTCCTGCTCTGCTTCACACTACAGTAACGTTAATAATCGCATCCATGAACATGATTTCTGCCCGAGTTCTATCCCGATTCTTTCCCACCGGCTGTGAGGTGAAGACCACATGTCTGTCATGGCGTCATCAAACTACGCCTTTTTTTTGAATAGGTACCCTCTAGAGGATGGAAATGTTACATAATGCACCTTTAAGGCCTGTTCACATCGAGAATAATTTTTAACAATAACAATATTACCGTCCACACCGACACACACTTTCGTATAAGAGCGCTGAAGTTTTGTCCTGCCACTTTAAATACTTGAGCTCTTTAAAGCTGGTTAGATTTAGTTTGGCTGTCAATGTATTTATTGCTCATCAGTTGGAAAAGAAATCATTCTGAAAGTGATTCCAAAGATATTATTTCTCTCTCTCTCTCTCTCTCTCTCTCTCTCTCTCTCTCTCTCTCTCTCTCTCTCTCTCTCTCTCTCTCTCTCTCTCTCTCTCTCTCTCTCTCTCTCTCTCTCTCTCTCTCTCTCTCTCTCCTCTCTCTCTCTCTCTCTCTCCTCCTCTCTCTCTCTCTCTCTCTTCCTCTCTCTCTCTCTCTCTCTCTCTCTCTCTCTCTCTCTCTCTTTCTCTCAGTGTGAATGGGTTTTTAGTAAGATATATTTCTATGCATACATTTTATGATCAAAGCTCTGATAATCAGATCAAAACCATCAGGGCAAAACCTATGATGCTACATACAAATAAATGTTCCTCAGAAGTCTGATGTATCATATTTACTACTGAAATATAAAATGATTTATGGATAATCAAGAAAAACTAATTCAGTCCAGTAGGTGCTGCTCATCTTGAAATATTTCTTACAATTTAAAAACTTTTTTTTTTAAATAAAAATCAGTAAAGATTTCACAGCAAAAAAACTTGACCTGCAGTAGGAAGTTTTTACAATGAAAAGGCATTTTACTTGCTAATAAAGTATGAAATATCAATCAGCGTTTCAATATCAATAATTTTTTCAACAAATGTTTACTACGAGACATTTTTTTACTCGTAGTAATGTTTACTACGAGAAATGTTTGCAATTTCGAGACATTTAAGAGTCTCGAAATTGCAATCCACGCTCTTATATCTTCAGGACTGGACTACTGTAATTCTTTATATAAAGGAATTAGTCAAGCCTCTATTGCATGGCTGCAGAAGGTCAAAAAAAATCTGCTGCGAGATTATTAATGAATATTAAAAAACATGGACACATCACTCCGTCGCTAGTCTCTTTACATTGGCTCCCAGTACTACTTGTATACAAATCTCTGCATGGCCTTGCACCGTCTTATTTATCAGACCTGTTAATTAAACTTCAATTAGGAAGAACACTGAGATCAACAACTCAATATTTGCTTAAAATTCCAAGGACTAAATTAAGCCGGAAAGGGGATCGTGCATTTGCGGCAGTAGCACCTAGACTTTGGAATAGCTTACCAATAAATGTCAAGGATGCTGATTCCATACATGTTTTTAAAATACAACTTAAGACTCGCTTGTTTTCCATGGCGCATCCCTAGTATTAAAATAGATATTAATACATAGAGATAGAGAATAATTTTATTATGATTATTATGTGTATTGTCATTACTATTGTTTTTATTTCTTTTATATATAGATGTTGTAAAGCACATTGGTCAACGTGTGTTGTTTGAATGGTGCTATATAAATAAAGCTGACATTGACATTGACAAATGTTTGATCATTTAGAGGCTTTAGAAATCTGCCTATTACATATAATACTATGGGCTTTATAGAGTTAAAATGATTTTTCCATTCAAGCTGTTTGAAAAACATTAGACTATAATACAATAGAAATGAAAAAACTAATAAAATCTTTTTTTTACACAACACAGACTCAAGCAGAGAGAAGGACTCGTGATCTTGGTGGTAACAGTATCGCAAGTCCTCTGAAAAGAACCCGAAATAACACAGACGTGTCTGCAGAGGCCAGTCCACGAAAGTCGAGTCGCTTAACGAGCGCAGCTCCAGTTGAGGCTAGTCCACGAAAATCCACACGAGTGCTGAGCACTCCACAGAAAAACGACCCTATATTGTCCAGCCCCAGAAAGCATGCCAGAATAACCAGTGTGGATACTCCAGAGGGAAGTCCAAGGAAATCAAGCCGCCTGGAAAATATTTCTCAGAAAGTTGTTAGTAAAACTGAAAGCCCAGAAAAGCAGCTAAGAGCACAGGCGTCTCTAGCCCACATCAAGGCCGGCCAAATGTGAGAGCCCGAGAAAAACTGTTAAAGATCAGAATACAGCTCAACGAAGCAAACGGACCACTGCCGACACACCCCGGAAAACTACCAGAGTCAAACTCCATGTTCCTCAGGTGGGTCAAAGACATGATGCATAATTTCTTCTGTATATCTATTCATTTATTAAAGGGGTCCTAATATGCCTGTTGTTTTTTGGGTGTACTTGAATACGTTTTCGGCTTGAATGTTCAAAAATAAACATACTTTTTGTCATCATATTTGACATTGCAGCACTCTCTTCCCAGTCTGACAGTATCTCTCTGTTTTGCTCCTGTCTCAATGAAGTCCTCCTTATAAAAGCACATTGTGCTCTGTCTGATTGGTCTGCTGGACCAGTGTGTTGTGATTGGTCAACTGCTTTGGGCACATTTGCTTCGAGCGTGGAAATGTCACTGGGCAAATGCTTTGGGCGGGAATTAATTGAATAAGAAAATTTTTGACGTACTTACCCGGAAGAAAACTCGAGACTACAATGGAGGCATTTCAGGGAGTTCAGAAACAGTGCGCACTGATGTAGAGAATAACTCCCTTTGGAGTAGCTTTGTAACTTTGCAGACCTTTTCATGCTCAACAGAAACATAACATTAAATTAAGTAATGTAATGTAAAAAGCATAATAGGACGCTTTTAAAGGATACATTAACAATCCATCCAATGACTTAAATATCCAATGACAACTATGATGAGAAATTAAAAACCTGCTGAATTATGACTATTTTTTAGTCTATTAACTATTGACTTAACTATTTTTTAAGTCAAGGTCTTCAGATTATAATAAAGAAAAAACACCTCGTATAGAAGAATCAAATTCTTGAAAGCCTAGTAATTTAGCATAATCTTTTATAATTATTATTTCAGTATTTATTACTTTTCATTTAATTTAAACAAATACATGTTTTTGATTGGTTAAAATATAAATGTATGATTTTTCAATGCCAAATTAAAGTCATGTGGTGTGACCAACATGCAGGGAAAAAAACATAAAACTAGACATTTTATCATAGACAGGAGCCCTGCTGTGCCAAGATACATTTTTTTAATACAAAATAAAGTTGGATTAGTTTGTAAAATACCATGTGGCTTATCCCCCTATTTAATTATATTTTTTTTATCCATAAATAATTTGATATTTGTAAAATACCTTGAACATTTTTTTTTAAAATATGTATTGATGTTTTTGAGATGTAATGAAAATATGGCATATTAGTTTCTTATTAGGCTACTTAGACCACATGACTTTAAAAAATATCTATAAATATATATTTCAAACATGTAATGTAAACTGCATTTATTCTGTTAATTTATCTCATATACTATTATTTGTTGTTTTTGAACTTTAATCCACTTTCTGACCATAGTTTTGGTCTAAGCAATTTCCTGATTGCACCAGATTATTGTATTTGCATGTCTATATTCACTGAATCACTCTCAAGGTGTGGATTCCTATTGTTCCCTTACTGTGAGTGTATTGTGTGTATTGTTGTTTGCTCAGCACACACTCATTAGCGCATCGTTAATGTGCGTCTCTCTCCCCTGCCGTTACAGGAGCCGGTGAGTCTGCAACCGTTCCATGTCCTGCAGTGTCACAGCCGACAGGACAGTCCCGACGACTTCAGCACTCAGCTTTGGGCCTGTGCTTTTGAGCCCCCGCAGGATTGCAGTGGTGGTGGTGAGCACTGTCAAGTAATTCAGTTACATGAAATCAGCTGTTGGCTTGAATTTATTTTTGCTCTTAAATGTCTGCAATTGCTTTGAATCTTTTAGATACCAGAGATGGGTGTCGGACAGTTGCCACATGTGGGGGGGAAACTTTGTGCGTGATTGACTGCGAGTCAGGACATGTGCTGAAGAAATACAAGGTTCCTGGTGAAGTGAGTGCGAAGAAGTTCTGTGCAATACCGTCTCTTACCACCAGGCGGTGTTTGTGTATAGACCAATCAGTTTTCTGCATGACAGGATGAGACCTGGAATACACTGACTATTCAGAAAATCAAACCTCAGTTCTGTTATTTCTGCGTTATCGAGAATGTACACAATTTTCCATATGCGTACCGGAGTGACCTACAGAATTTGCATAAGTTCAGTCTTCAACAAAGCAGACTTTGAGAAATATTATTTCAAACAAATACAATATAGTCCATTTATAATTAATATATTAGAGAGATTTGTTCTTCACGGGTATTGATTATTTGTATGTGTATGTCTGATAACCGACAAGTAGAACTGATGTTTAGTTAATATTGTACCTCTGTTTTTGTTCAATTTCATATCACAACAATAAAAGAACATGTTTTTATGCCAATAACAACAATAACATTAACAGGGGGGGGGGGGGGGGATTATTCAGTTTAAACTACAGTTTAAATTGAAAATGTAGGTGTTTGAAAGTGAAGGAATAAAGTTTACTGGAATACATTATCAGGAAAGCAACAATCAAATCAGTAAAAAAAAAAAAAAAGAACTGCATTTTGTTCTATTAAGATTGTAATTTTATTATATAATCTTATAAATGACAGTTTTGCTTGCAATTCTTGAAATGTTTATTGATGATCCCATATTACAAACCAATATCTGATAAGAGGTCAGATGGGGCAGGCGCAGGTTTGATGATATGGGTAGGTTTAAGGATGGATTAAGGCTTTTGGGAAGGGTCACCAGTGTAATTATAGATACACTATAGATATACAGTACTGTATTCAATTCTGAACATAGCCACCAACAAATCTATTTCCATTTTTTTATTTGGTTTGTTGTCACACAAACCAACTCATTTAACTGCAGGAGTTAAAGGCTATAGTCTGCAGTTAACTGGCATCCACTGCCTGTAAATTTAATGTTGCATTCCCTGTTGTCTTGTAGGAGTTCTTCTCGCTAACATGGTCCACGGTGCTGATGTCCAGGACAGGTGGCTCTAGCCGACCCTGCAATATCCTGGCTGCTGGGGGAAAGAGGGGTCTTGTAAAACTCATCCACCCCAGAGTCAACCTGGCTTTCGGAGAGTTTCGTGCCAGTCGGCGTGCCATTTCCATAATGCGCTTCAGTCCAAGCAACGCTAGCTTTCTCTTCAGTGAGTAAAACAAACAGTTAATACAATAGGGGCTTTCACACCAGAGGGACGTTTTTATAGTTCCTATAACTATTGTTCCCATTACTTGGCGTGTTCACACTGCTGGATCTGGGAATTATTTTTGTTCTAGGAACGGCTTCTAATTATAGGACTAAATTAACTAATACAAATAGGAAATACTTGAGACGTAAGTGTAAGTTGATTGGCCAATGCATGCTATAGGATACAGCAGTACCCGCCATTTTTAAAAATCAGTGTAAACTCAGTTTATATATACCGAGGTGGGAGGAGCAAGCATCAAGCACAGTGGGTGTAGAGTCAGGCCTCAGAGAGCCATTTATTAAAATGAATACAACATAAAAATGTCCAAAAGGGAATTAAGTGTCTAAGGGAAAAAAGTGGGGCGTGAGGGGCGGCGGCTCGGCTTGCCTGGAACCGCAGTGTTTGAGAGGCAGGGCGGCCTGCTTCCTGCTCGGGGCTAGTCCGGTAATTCGGGAATCCCTCCCCACTTCCCTCTCCCCTACTAGGCCTAGGATGACACAAGCGTGCATGCACAGGGAAAAGAGGTCCCTTGAGGGGAAGTGTGCTTTGCATTTAACAGCGGCAGTGACAGCGCTTCATTTACTTTAGCTGTGCCTCATAACGCGTTGTCAGTCCTGGTTGTTACAGCATCCCTCCTCTCTCTCACACACCCACTCCAGTCAGGAACCTGGCCAAGGGTGGCGATTTAATGGATAGTTCACCCAAAAATGAAATGTGTCCCATAATTTACTCACCCTTAAAGGGGTACTTCAGCGCTGGGAAGATTAATCTGTATTTAAACTGGGTCATTAATGTAGTAGAAATGTGAAATTATTTTTGAATTTGGTGCTTTCTAGACTGAGAAAAGACAGAAAATGTATTTTTGTCTCATGGGGATGAAAAACTACAATTCCCAGAATGCTTCACTGCCCTGTATGGTCGGGCACCGTATCCGGTCGGCTAAACTCCGAACACATCTTCCCTTTTTAAGAATGACTTCAGTGCCGCTCTTTGTTCTTTTCTCAGAGGAAAGCTTAACTCCAAGTCTTCCGGAGGCGCGGGCAGAGCTGATTCGAAAGACCGCCGCCGTTCGCCAGTTTCTGTGTTTACTAGAAGACTGTGTTACTAGAAGCACGCAAACGCAACTCGGCCCTCGTCATTATGGCCCCGCCCGCCGACTCTATAGCCTACCTACACGATGTGATTGGGCCGTCCAGATTCTGAGGAATACAGCTCAGATAGAAATTGAGAGTTGCTAGACCACACTTGCGGGCAAATTAAATTTGCTGCCGCTAGGGTGCGTCTAGATTTCTAGGCTAGCTCTCGTGATGAGAGCTGAGGTAATCGCGACCACGTTCGCGGCATACATTCACAACGCGTTTTCAGTTCATGCCTTTGGAAGCTTAACTTTCATAGAAATTAATTCGAGAAGTTAAAACACTTACATTGCTTAGCATCCTGTAACAGATTCAACCCGGCGCTCTGGTGGAGTTTAAATAGTCTGTAATCGGTGCTCTTGGGAAAGGGAAAAGACGAATGGCAAAAAAGGCAGGTCCAAGGCACTCAGTTAAGTAAAGGATGAGGAAATAATTAAAAAGCCTTTATTTGGTATGGCTTAAATCATTTTAAATTACAAGAGCCAACATGTTTCGACCCAAATTGGTCTAATCTAATCTAAAATCTGTAATTTAAAATGATTTAAGCCATACCAAATAAAGGCTTTTTAATTATTTCCTCATCCTTTACTTAACTGAGTGCCTTGGACCTGCCTTTTTTGCCATTGCTTAGCATCCGTTTAAATTAATGGCTGTAGCTGAGCTGTGCTGTAAGTGTGATCTCCATTCCCCATGCACGAGTTGAAAACATGCGGAAATGGCTCCCTCTGCTGGCTGTAGTCTTTAGGCTCTGGGCAAACATTCCTCTCGTTACGCAATTATCGTCAATTTGCGTCACGAGAGGAATTTTTCCAGAAATAAAATGCATAAATCTCTCGTCTCAGGGGGATATAAGAGGGGGGAGCACGATCATTTGAATATACTTCAGGGTTTCTACTGATACAAAGCCATATGCTAATCGCTGAAGTAACCCTTTAAGCCATCTTAAGTGTATATGACATTCTTCTTTCAGACGAATACAATCAGAGTTATATTAAAAAATGTTGTGTCTTGTCCAAGCATTACAATGGCAGTGAATGGCAGCCCAAAATTTGAAGCCCCAAAAAAGTGCATCTATCCAATATAAAAGTAATCCACAAGGCTCTGGAGGGTTAATAAAGACTATCTGAAGTGAAGTTTGTGTAAGAAAAATATCCACGCTTTTTATGTTTTTTGTAAGTTGAATACAGAAGGTTACCTGGTGGACGCTAGATATTTTACTTCATAACATTAAATATAGATCTTTTTCTTACACAAATGCATCGCTTCAGAAGGCCTTTATTACCATCCCTTTAAGTTAGGCACTGATAATAAGGGGGAGGCAGCCATTCCACCATAATACTTACTCCACAAACTATCTCCATAAACATGGAAAATCGCAAAAGATGGACCGAGATGAAGTCCAGGCACTTCACAACGTTTATGAGACAGAGTTGAGTGCCACGCTTAAATTGTGTCGCTGTCGGCAGGCTTAAGTCACTTCAGAGTTCCTAATGGCGGCGCAAATGCAACCAGGAAAATGGCCCTAGGGGAATATTTAGTTTTTGGGTGACCGCCTTGCCCTGGTGGGCTCCTATAACTAAGCTCCTGTAACTACCGGTGCAAAAGCCTCTAATGAGATTAACTGAATAGACTGATTATCAACTTATTTTAGCTATATAGACATAAATCACTTTGTTTCTATTTACAGCTGGAACGTATGAAAATAAGATCTTTTTGTGGGACATTGGTGGACTGGATCAAGATTACAACTTTAAAATCAGGTTATTATTTATTGAGTAATTTTTTAATACTGCATTGCTAACATGCTGCATTTATGTTCAAAAGCATTTCAATTATTATTATTATTTTTTTTAATCTACCACACTTTTCTATTTCATAACTGTTGTATTTCTTATATTACCCACAGTAAGCTGCTGGTCCTGGAGACGAGCTCCACTCCTCTGCATCTCTCTCTGCTCCCCGCGTCTCCAGACACACACCTGCTCTCGGCCTGTGATGAGGGGCTCTATGTCTTTGACATCCAGCTCAGTAAAAATACACAGAAGAGGTTTGAGTTCTCCATCAGTTCAGATATGATCATTCCTCTGCTGATTAATCTATGTGGCAAAGAAAAAAGTTTCTTTATTGAAATTTGCTTTTTTTTCTTTCTTTCAGAAACGAGGAGATGGAGATTGTGTTTCCAATTTACAAGAAAAACGACAAGAAAAAAAACACCTACCGGACTATTGACGGACTGAGCTTCCTCTCAGATGATATAGTGGGTGAGTGAACGATAAGAACAATATAAGACTAGTTAAACAAATAATACATTTAATATATAATGTATATTTTACAAATGAAGGTGCATTTATTTTCGATTTTTTTTAATTATTATTATTCATCCAATATATATATATATCCTCTTAAACATATTTGTAAAAAGTACTGATCATTTCTTCAAGGTTGTCACTTTTTTTGTCCTCCATTGAAAGTCTATTCACTCGAAACTCTGATGGTTCAAAATGTTAATAAAGAGATTGTAAAATAAATCCATATGAAGCTAGTCCTATATGATGCTTTAGCCCAATTACAAGTCTTCTGAAGAAACCTGATCGCTTTATATTATGAACTTTATATGATTTAATTTAGGCTTTTATTTACATTGATCAGTGAACATGAAAACTGAATGTAAGTCTTTTGGGTTTGGAACGACATGAGAGTGAGTAATTGATGATTGATTACATTGATAACGCTTTAGAATAATAGTCATTAGTTAACATTAGTTAATGTATTAACTAACATGAACTAACCATGAGCAGTACATTTGTTACTGTATTTGTTCATCTTTGTTAACGTTAGTTAATAACAAAACAGCTGTTCATGTTAGTTCACTGTGCATTAACTAATGTTAACAAGATTTTAATAATGCATTAGTAAATGTTGAAATTAACATGAACAAAGATAAATAAATGCTTTATAAGTGCAGTTCATTATTAATTCATGTTAACTAATGTAGGTAACTAATAATGACCAATATTCTAAAGTGTTACCACTGCATTTTTGAGTGAACTAACCCTTCAAAGCCCTCAATTATAGTGGATATTTTGCAATCTCTTTATTAACACTATGAATATTCATTTTTAGATGAACTATCCCATTAACACATTTCGTGGCCTTTGTTCTGTGTGATATTGAAGGCGATAATGATGCATCTAATTTTTCCTCCCAGCATCAAAGAGCCACATGCAGGGGTCTATCTACTTGTGGAGCTGGAGTGGTACACGGGCCTCTTGGAATGGCAGAAAAAAAGAGACTGCAGCTGTTGTTCTGGCAGAGCTGCAGTGGTCCAGCACTGATATCCCATACCTGTCTCTAGGCACCTGTCCAGGTATTCATGTTGTCTTTACAAAATGTTATATGGTCAAATATATTAAGAACAAAAAACAACTTCTTCTCATTACTAATAGGTAGAATCTGTCTGGGAAGTGTTCATTAACCCTTGTATAACCTAATGCCCATTTTTGTCTTTTGCCTTTTTGTTATTTTGTATCATTTTGTTAATGCCAACTGCATAAATTTAGGCACAAATGTGTATTTTTATTGAAAATTTACTATTTCACCCCCATTTCTTTTTAATAAATCTATTTTACACTAGAAACACATTTTACACTCAGGACCTTAAAAGGTACATACACACACAGTTTCTGCCAGTCTTGAGTTAATCTTGAGTATATAGTGGTATTGCATCCTTCATATCTCCACAGAGTCTTTAGTCTTACCATTTTTTTAAAAGACAGTGTTGAGGCTATCCTGTAAGCCTCGGCATGGATGGCGTGGTGTTCTCAACTCATAGCAACAGGAATCCAAGCTCAAACGTTAGCTTTCTTTTCTCATTTATTATAAAGGTAAAAGGTAAAAGGAGTCCATCGAATGGCTCTTCACCCAGTGTGGCTATAAACAACTGTTGTTGTGCTGTTGGTGGAAAGGGTGTTCACGGCTATGGTAAGAACCGTGCGTTCCCCGCCATCCACACCTTGTCTAACTAATTACCACACCTGTAAATATACTCAACTCTCGGTGAAGTGCCACGCCTAGTGCAATGCTCCCTCTAGTGGCTAAAATAGGAAATAACAAAATTAACCTGTCTAAAAGTGAGTATAAATGGCTCCTACAGACAGATACACTGTACTGATTCTTTCCGAAAACAGCTAAGCTTGTGAAGGTGCGGTGGGCTGAGCTAAAGAGACATGAACATGAACACACACACACACACACACAATACATCTTTGGATTATCCCGCCCTGGATAACTTTTGATTCACTTTATGTTTGTGTTGTTTACATTATATGCACTTACACTCCGATTATCAACAAAATCATTGCCAAAAAACCTGCGGTTTCGACTTGTGACAGGGACAAAACAAACAATATGTGATTTAGCCGCTGAGGGAGTCTCACAGCCCAAAACGCTGCAGGAGTCAGATATATTGACAGTCATGGATGAGTTTGTGATGAGAGCTGAGGTAAACGCGTCCGCGGCATAGATTCACAGCGCATGTTCAGTCTGACGCGTTTTCAGTTTATCCCTTTAAAAGCTTAACTTTTATAGGAATTAGTTTGAGAAGACTTACTTTGCTCTGCTGGCCGCACCGTTTAAAGGGATCCCATGGTGTTGAGACTTGTATGGCTTAATATAACATAAATGATGTCTCTTACTGAATTATGTGGTAGAAAACCCATGAAAGATCTACGTTATTTAAAAAATCGATTTTATATTTGGACCATGGGCGGCGCCATTTTGTTTGTGTTCTAGGTTGATGACGTAGAATGGTTAAACTCCTCAATCAGCTGGCGTTACCCGTAGCTATTTTTACCACAACGCAACTCCAAAATTGTTTCAGAGTTAAACAAAACCAATGAATTGCTTTGTAATTGTACTTAAAACACACTCAAACATACATGTGCACACAAACTCACCTACACAAGTCACAGATCGGCGGGCGCGCACACACACCTGACAGACTGCTCTGTCTCAATCGCATGCATCATCACCAAAACATCCTGCCTCCTTCCTCACGTTACCTTATCCCATCGTCCTACCTAGATATTTCCCTCTGCTGGTTACATTAGGCATTACAGTTAATCTACTGCATATCAACAGTCTATCTATGATATCAACACAGGGAAGGGTTATGTATGCGCGCACGCAGTGCGTGTGTGTGGGTTCGCGCCGATCTGTTGGGGTGTGTGTGAGTCTGTGAGAGAGAGAGAGTTTGTGTGCACATGTATGTTTGAGTGCGTGAAGTCGGACAGCTGTTTGTAAATCGGCTGTACACTCGTTATTGCGTTGCCACGTGAGACTGAATCACTGCACTCGAACATGTCCACTATGGTGTCGGACAACACTACAAATGGCCGTCCCTTCAAATAATGCCCTATTTAAGGGTATAGGGGGTTGATTTCAGATTCAGCCCCTGTCGTGGAGACTGAGCAGCCCAACATCTCGATTGAGACAGAGCAGTCTGTCGTGTGCGCGCCCGCCGGTCTGTTTGTGACTTGTGTAGGTGAGTTTGTGTGCACATGTATGTTTGACAGGGTTGCCAACTCTCACGCATCTGGCGTGATACTCACGCTTTCAGGCTCTGTCTCACGCTCTCACTCCGCCCAACACAATCTCACGCCAAATTGCCAAACCTGCTTTTGATATTAAACAAAGCTATAAGCTTTAATTTTTTTAAATGTGTTTTAATGAAATTCAAACAATAAATAGCGTTTTGGCGCTAATGTGGCATAATGTTAAAGCCAGAGTCGTTGAAAAGCGGAGTTGCATGCTCTCGTCTCCCTGCGGTGCGCGCTGGTCACGTGGCCCATGAGCGCTCAATACTTCTAGCGCTGTGCCAATGAATTTAAATGGCTTAAGCGGATACACAACAGTTTCACCATATAGATGTTTGCTGCAAGTTTTGGTAAACAGTACAGCATAGTGTTAGTGTTTATTGATTATTAAGTCAGCCATATTTACAGGATCGTTTTATTATGGAGAGTGATAGAGATTCAACATTGTTAACATTAATGTTATTCTTGTATTTAGCCCTCAGGTATTCCTTACTAATAGGTCACACTCATACTCATTAAATTATATTTATTGAATATTTTGAGGAGATCTTTTGGTACTAAATACTATTTGTGCAACAATTATTGTCAATAAATGACCACTTAAAATATTTTTCTTCTAATATTTGTATTTCTTCTAAAATTTATATTACAATTAGTGTAGTAATTAATATTAAAATAGAGAATTCCAATTCAAAGAGGCAAATTAGAGTCATTTTGTGGCTAAAAAATATTAATGTTTATTTGTAATGCCATTAGGTGCCTTATGGCTCTTTAATAAATATACATGTATCTAATCTAGTTGCTCAAAAATATATTGCAGTCTTTGCATTCTAATAAATATTTAGATATGATGATCAAACACTAAATTTCTTTAAATGTGAAATTTCAAAACTTAAATAACTTGCATCCTAATCTTTTTAATGAATAATGATACTTATATAAGCAGTCACAAGTGAATATTAAGGAATGGCACATATAATTTGACCCAAGAAATCTTTAAACTAGTGCCAAAACAAACATATTATTATGTACAGTATATATACTAGATATAAACTGATACTGAATCAAGATCAAAAGCATCACCCCCCCCCCCCCCCCCGGCCCTCAAAAAATCTCACTCCAACCTAAACTTAAAAGTTGGCAACCCTGTGTTTGAGTGTGTTTTAAGTACAATTACAAAGCAATTCATTGGTTTTGTTTAACTCTGAAACAATTTTCGAGTTGCGTTGTGGTAAAAATAGCTACGGGTAACGCCAGCTGATTGAGGAGTTTAACCAATCTACGTCATCAACCTAGAACACAAACAAAATGGCGCCGCCCATGGTCCAAATATAAAATCGATTTTTAAAATAACGTAGATCTTTCATGGGTTTTCTACTACATAATTCAGTAAGAGACATCATTTATGTTATATTAAGCCATACAAGTCTCAACACCAGGGGATCCCTTTAAACATGAATGCCTGAGGCTGCAGCTTCAAGCTGTGAGTGTGATCTCCCATCCCCCATGCGCGAGTTGAAAACATGCAGAAATGGCTCCCTCTGCTGGCTGTAGTCTTTAGCCTCTGGCCAACAATTCCTCCAATGGCGCAAATTGGCGATATTTGCGTCATGGGAGGATTTTTTCCAGAGATAAAATGCATAAATCTTTTGTCTCAGGGGGATAAGGAGGGGGAAGCACAATCATTCGAATATACTCCAGGGTTTACATTTACATTTATGCATTTAGCAGACGCTTTTATCCAAAGCGACTTACAACTCAGGAGAACAGGAAGCGCCCATCAACTGGGTTTCTACTGATACAAAGCCATATGCTAATCGCTGAAGTAACCCTTTAATGTTGTGGTCTAAAAACAAAATGACAGCGCTGCCGACGGCTTCTGTAACTCGAAAGAAGCCCGTTGATGGGCGCACCCTTGCTCTTGCTATGGTTGATGTGCGTTCACAGTTGTCCTGGAGAAGTGCCCATATAAGGAATTCTTCCATTTCTGAAGTCATACAGGGCCATACTCAAAAAACATTCCGAAACATATTTAAATCCTGAAGGAGTGTATTTGGCTCAGAAATATTCTGTCATACTTCCAACTCGTTTTTTGAAAGTTTGGCCATGGTTAGCATAAGAATCCAATTCTTTAACAGTGTAAAGAAGTCAGAATGCATGACATAGCATTAGATCCCTCCTTAATGACAAAGATTTCCGCATTAAAACCCATTAAAACTGCTTTTTTAACTATAAAATGATGGAATCTGGTGCTTTCGATAGCTGAGGTAAAAAATAAACTCCTTTTATTTTTGTTTTCTGCTTCGAGCCAAATTGATAAATTATACGCTTATAATTGTGTTGGTATGGGTTAGGATGTCTGAGTGTGGTTTGTATGTGTGTAATATTTAAGAAAGAAAAACTACTTCAAATCATGAATCCAACCACTGATTATACTAATGGAGCTTTGCTGGCATCTAACAGGGAAAATTTGGCACTGAGCCCAAAATAGTTTTTTAATGAAAGCTAATTTTTTGAGATGTGAACATCAAATTTGGAACACAACTTAATGGATTTGATTTTCAAGTAGTTTTAGAGTTTAACTTTTCATAAAATATATATGTATGTAAAATAATGTACATAAACTTAAACCTCTATAACTGGTTGTGTCTTCATTTTTTAAACAATAATCTGCCAAGGGTCTTCTTTAAAACGAGACTAAACTTAAGTCTGTGCTCCCAAGCTTCACATTTTTATGACTTTCCAACAAGCTTCACAGTTTTTGGGCATAGACATTTTTTAACTCTATGGACCTGTGATTTAACTTTTTTAACTGACACACAAGGATTAATAATGCACCAATCACTGGTGAGATTAAACTGATGTGTGATTGTTTTTCTTGTAGGTTGTGGTTATGTGGTGTGTGGGGATGAGCAAGGCAGACTATGGATGTACCATATCACAGACACTGTGATGAAAAACTTCAAGAATGGAAAAACGATCTCAGCCACTGAGGTAAGTGAACCATTGCTGGGTGAGCGATACAGTATGGATTTAATAATAATCTTTTAGGGCATTCACTGAAAAAAATGGTAAACTAAAAGAGTTTACATCCTAATGCACTGGTTTTATTCAAGTCAAAAATATTATTTTGAAATTGCTGAATCAACATATTTATGTGTTAAATCAAGTAAACTATAGCTCTTTAAGGTATCAGTTGCAGGTAAGATATTCCTGTAAGCTACAGTATAGACACTCGCTGAATCCACTGAACGTGTCAACATGTTAACTCTAGAGTAGTGATTGTTGTTCATGTTTGTATACAAAGCTCCTGGATGTAATTTTCCTCATTTGCTTGTGTTATTTCAGGTGCTGGAGTGGCCATCACCGGTAAGAGCTGGAATGGGTGCATTAGAGGGGCCTTCTATTAACAGCATTGCCATGGATCCATATCTACATTACTTGGTTGCCCTTACTGACAAGAACATGGCTGTGGTTTGGAAGAGAGACAATCACTGAGCACAGAGATATTCAGTTGCTGGCAATATACGTATTGCTTTGCATTTCTGAACTCGACTTGAATTGAGATCATGATTGTGTGCGGAGTGCAGGAGTTAAAAAGAAGACTTCGCCTGTTTTTAAGACTTACTGTCTCAAAGAGACAGAGACTAATTTAGCTATTGTGTAAATGTGTCCTGTTACCAGTTTTAGTAGATGAAGGCAATTGTTATTGCAAACTCAATCATAATTTCTTATTTTAGTTTTTAAAAATATATATACTGTATATAAAAGTGGCACCAAGTGGCATCTATGATCAACTTAACTCATGATGCTTTTAAGAAATGCAACCTTGTTTAGTTCTTGTCTCTATGAAAACCCTCCTTCCAAAAAGCACAGTGTGCTCTGATAGGTCGGCTAAATCAGTGTGTTGTGATTGGTCTGCTTCAAGCGTGTTTCTGAAATGTCACACCTCAACTTGTCACAACCTCAACTCAACTTGACACAATCATGAGTTTCACACATTACTAATGTAACTGAACCCCTTTATTTTGCGTATGCCTTGGGAGATAATTATTTAAATGAGGAATATTGTGACGTGTTTGTTCCCGGAAGAAAACTCAAAGACTACAGTGGAGGTGTTTCAGGGAGTTCAGAAACAGTGGCACTGATGTAGAGAATAACTCCCTTTGGAGTGTAGAAAAAGTTGCATAATAAAAACATAATAGGACCCATTTCATTTCAGAGAAAAGACTGTCAGAAAAGAATGACATTGTTCAAAAAATAATTGTTTTCATGTTTTTGTTGTAATGAATAAACTGGTGTCACACACCATTTTCTTATTTACATGACTCATTCATGCTTCACACTTAGTTGTAGGACATGTTCACAATCTGACTAGTTGCTGAACTGATGCAGATACACACCTGTTGCTGAAGTAGATGGATTGGTCTTGAACTATGTGTAATATAAAAGTGTGGCAGTCTGATTCTGCCTCTACAGCTCTCAATTGTTTGCATTGCATTTCCATATTTCACCATTGATGGTGAAATACTGCAAAATACCTTATATACTGCAAAAAAATGCTTCATTTTGATTTTCTCCTCAGAAAACAACGAGTAAATGAATCTTGATTTAATAATTTTTTAGGTAGTTGGACAGGAAACAAGAAAAAAATACTAAATAAGAAAAGCACTTTTTGCGGTGTAGGACAATTATTACATATCCTACTGTAGCCTACCTGCTTGTTTAAGCCATATGCTAAATGTTTTATTACCGACTAACTTTACAACTTAAAATAAAAACCAAGAAACTAAAATAGAAATCTAGAAACTAATATTTGTTGCAGGTTAAGTTTATATAGAGGGCTATCTCATATCTGCTGCCTGCGATAGAAAAATGAACATGATGATTTTTGTTTTGTTTTGCTGGCTATATTACAAATATTAAAATGTTGATATTATGAATATTAAACCTTTTCCTAAATGTAAAAATTATCATCTACTCTCCCTCTACTCACAACTCATGCTAGAGCTCACTATCCCTTTTTGGTTAGAGTATCTCTTTAACTGGTTTATTGAAATGTCAACATAAGCAAAATTAGACTTTAAAATGGGATTGGTTCTGCATTGGCATTTCTCTTTCCATTATATTTATTTCCTAATGATTCAAATCATTACATTATGTGGGGTAAATTATTACGTTCTGTGCTATTTCTATGATCTATGATATAGCTGCCTTCTTTTAAGTTCAGTTTGGACTATAATGATTTACTTCAGCTTATATTTCTTTCTCATTTTTGCTTACTTAAACTTGAGTGTAATATGAACAGAATGACAGTGACTGACAGCCATTCACTTTCGTTGCATTTCCTTTTCCATACAATTAAAGTAAATGGTGACTGAGACGAGCTTTCCACATAAATAATAAAATAATAAAATAAACCAGTGCCGTTTGGGGTTGGACTATCCCTTTAAGGAAAACGTGACACAATTTACCCCACTTTCCGTTTATTGGGTGTTGGTCCTTTCAAAAGAAACTTGAATAGCACACATAAATACCATATATAAATTATAGTCTTGCTTTCTTTAATGTTGTTATCGCTTCGAAGCGGATGACACGATGCAATATTTATTATATAATCCGCGAATGTATGTGGTGTAGTCAAAGGAAGTACGCGCTGTTCCCAGTCATGCCTGTACTGTCTCTCTCATTGTCCTTGCTTCGCAGTGACTCATTGGCTTTCCGTTGCTGCTGAGGTCGTGATGACCCAGAAGCCCCGCCTCCTCTGATCGCTGATTGGCTGATCACAAGTGTCTTCAGATAAACACCACAGCACAGAGACGGTATTTTCACATCTAGTGATGTGATGGGGCCAGAAGACATGCCTTTGTGCACGAATATTAAACTACAGACAAGGGATTGATTTTTGTTTGTTATTTGCGTTGTTAGAATTTGAAAATGCGCGGACGCGTTACGGGCCAGGCCATGGAGCTGCTGGGAAGCGGCGGCTCCAGGATAATCTTGACCAGGCTCTTTCTATCCCCATCAGCCAAAGCAGCCGCTCCGCAGTCGACCGGAGTAACGTTACATGGCATCGACAAAAGATTTCGATCTACATCGTCCATGTCCAGTCACTCTGAGCTGGCTCGCGAGCGGTCCAAAACCGTTACGTCTTTTTACAATCAGTCTGCCATCGACGCATCTGCCGAGAAGGTCAGTCACCATTTCCCGATAGTTTTGCGTCAACTGTTGTCTCTTTACCCCCGCAATGATGGAGGTCGACACTCTGTGGTCTCCATCCATGATTTGGATGGCCTAATCCAAATGTAATGAACACACTTTCAACGGTTAACTTACTCGTGAAGTCATTAAACTGACCGAGATCCTCAACTAGTTATTGCTGCTACTAGTTTTTTGAGACGTCGTATATAGCCTCAAATGTTTAATAATTTCAGTGGTCCAGTGGGTAAGTTAATATTTTCATATGAGATTTCTGTAGTCGTCCGTTGAAATGTCAATTAGCTATTTAGCTGCTAATAATCTCTATCATATAAACTGCTTTCTGAAACCATAAAATGAATACAATACCCCCCAAATATTGAACCCTTTAAAATAAATATCACTGCAAATATCAAACTTAACTTTCTGAAGCAATTTTAATATTTTTTACAATTATCAGGTGATTTTTAGTTGGATGTGACATAAACCCCTAACCAGAATGTGTTCATATACATTTTGTCTTTAGACCAAAATGTCGATTAGTAATAATATATTTTTTTCTGCAATGTTTAAACATTTTACTTTACCCCCGGCCCATTGTCCAATAATATGCAAACTAAACTGTCTTGGTTGCTGTATCTAACATAGAGATCTAGGATTGGGTGTCAGCACAGCAGTTAAACTGCCATGAGGTCTACACACACTCACAGGTCACACCAAGGGCAGTAGCCTTCAAGAATCCCCAACCAGTTGACAAGTGCATTTTATTAGTTTGTGTTCTTGATTGCATGTTAAAAACATGTGTCTGGATGTCTATGATGGTGTGCATGGTATCCTTATGTAACCTGTCCTACTTGGAGCATCTCACTGGGATTGCACTAGTGACTCAACAAAACCCAATGTGATCACTGTGCTCTGCCACTGCTCTTTTTGTACTTAATAGGTTCATTAAGTACATTATGTTAATCAAATGGAGATTCTATGATAATTTACTCACCCTCATGGAACATTTAACTCGTCAAGCCTGTCATAAAAATAATAGTCGAAAAAAAGAGAGAACGTTTTGCAATTTATGTTTTTTAAGTAGTTGATACATCAGGCTTTTATGGTCCAATTAGTGTTTTATAGTGAGAATATGGAGATGCACACAAGTACTAAGATTATATTTAAATACTTTGTTTTATAATCAAAGCTCTATATTTATTAATAAATATGCTTAGATATATACTAAAAGGGTTTTTACTAGCTGAAAGAGTATGCACTGTCAATTAAAGAGCAGAAGGCATGTAGCAGATTGTGTAAAATAGGTACTTAAGACTCGTGTCTTCTGAAGCCGTAGTTAATGCATGTACATAAGCTCATGTGAAAAACCAAACAAAATTTAAGCTGTTATTCAGTGACGTCTCATTCATTCTTCCCTGTGGTTAGACAAGACATAAGAACTAATGACTTGATATTAACATTGTGAATTGAACAAAATAAATATAGATTTTTCCTGTACTCCATTCATTACAAATAGGGCTATCAATAAGCGTAACTTTACCCATGGATAATAACATTCATACTTCATAGGATATAAATTTAGGGTATGTTTGCATGACAACGATGTACTAAAAACAGAAACCTTTTTCTCAAAACAATCCCGTTCACTCAGATCTGTGAAAACAACTAAAACTGTGTATTCTGCTTCCAGGCCAGTAGTTGGTGATGTCACTTTGTAAAGAAACACTTAGCACGTAATATGCATGCGCAAGACATCAACATCTTCACAAATTTGCATTTTTGTTGTTTAAATGGGGACGATAATGAGATAATTTTCAAAAAACTGCACTTTGAAACTTGTTTTCAGGCCCCCAAAACAATGATATTGTTTAAATGAACAATGAACGGCCAAAATTAATTAAAAAAAGTTTTAGTTTTTATTTGAAAACTGTGTAAACTGCCACTTGTTCATATCCTATAAAACAAAGTAGATTTGGACTAAATGCTATGGTATTTTTACAAAACGGGCTGAAACCCTGAACTATAGCTTGGTCAACTGAGTAAATTTCCTAAGAAAGACATCATTCAGTTATTCATAAGAGTTCGCTCAGCACATGCATTATCAAATCAAGCAGTTATATTTAAAGTATATGCTATTTTTAACAGCAATGTTCCCTCCACAGCCTTCTGTCAGACTGACACCAGCCACAATGCTGTATGCTGGAAAGTCTCCTGATGGGCAACATATTCTGGTAATTACACACTCCTGTCAGCAGTCCTACATTTATCCCAACCTACATTGGTCCCGGTCTTCTAAAAAGTAGTCATTTAGTAGTACTTTGCATTTTATCTGTATTTCATCATTGTTGCATTGGAGATCAGATCACCAATCTCCTAGGTGATACGTCATAAGATTATATATATATATATATATATATATATATATATATATATATATATATATATATATATATATATATATATATATATATATATATGTATGTGTATGTATATATATGTGTATGTATGTATAATGTATGTGTGTATATATATATATATATATATATATATATATATATATATATATATATATATATATATATAATATATGTGTGATTGTAAAGTCCATTTTACTTGTTACAGTGCAAGCAAAGACGTTTTCAGTTCATTCCTAAGGAAGCTTTATATGCACTTGAGCATGAACCTCAACTTCCATAGGAATGAATTGAAAACGTTTGCTCTGCTCCGCACCAGTGTGCATGTACCATCAGTGTTGGAGAAATGCTTCAGTTTTTCATTATGAGTTCTAATGAAGCTGTGTGTGATTTGATGTATTGCAGAGCAGTGCCAAGTATCTGCACAAAGAGCTGCCTGTCCGTATCGCACATCGCATTAAGGGCTTCCGCAGCCTGCCCTTCATTATTGGCTGCAACCCAACCATTCTCCAAGTGGTGAGTTTCCCTACGTCTCTGTTAGATTTCTCTGTTATCATTCATTCTGTTGTGACTGGTAGGGTTACCGTCTCTCTTACGTTTTGATTTGTTGGAGAAGTTCCACCCTTGATACTCTCAGAGGGCGTATGAGGTGATGAGGAGCTGGAGCCGGTTAAAGTGTTAGTTCACCCCAAAATAACATTTCTGTCATTAATTACTCGCTCTCATGTCGTTATAAAACGAACCCGTAAGACCTTCGTTCATCTTCAGGACACAAATGAAGATATTTTTGATGAAATGCTAGAGCCCTCTGACCTCTCCATTGGCTGCTATTTAATTACCATTTTTAAGGCCCAGAAAGGTAGTAAAGGGATGGTGTTTTTTTTTCTTTTCTAGGCTTGGTTGTGTTTATGGGGCGCAGTATAACATGTCTTAATACGTCTTTTTTTTATTTAACACCTCGTTTGCTTCCTGCTTCTATGAAGCCCATCCCTCTGATAAACGCAATGGTCTTAGATTGGTTAGATGGCCAAATGTAGTTTCCTGTATTTTTATTGGCTGAAGTGCCAAGCACAGGTTGTCCGGAAACCCCACGCCCCTCACCATTACGGGCAGAAGTCACATCTGCAGTGACTAGCAAGGGTTTATGATGTCACCAACCCGGAAAGAAGCTCGTTGTAGTCCAAACCGGACGTTTTTGTAGGGAATAAACTGCCATAACTTTAAAAGACAATATCTCCGTTTGCATTGAACTTTCAGGGCTGTAAATATGCAGATAGTGTTTATGCTCAAGCAGCAACATTACACACATACTTAAGTTAAAAAAGTGAAATCGCATGCAACCACCCCTTTAAAATAGTTCATGTGACTACAGTGATTCAACCTTAATATAATGAAGCATTGAGAATGAGTATAATGATTTAAGGTTTTGGAGTGACATGAGGATGATTGATTAATTAATTACAGAAATGTAATTTTTGGGTAGACTAACCCTTTAACTTTGGCACAGTGTTCAGACTGAGAGCTGAACTGACCATGTTCGATTCATTGTCAGTGTTGATCAAAACCCCTAGTGCTCTGCACTGACGTCTTGCTGAATTTGACCCTGCTTGAGTCCTTCAAACAGAATCCTATTATTGATTTGGGATGGATGGAAAGTGCATTATCATTACATGTAGGGGTTTTATTTAGTGCATTGATAAGTTTTAATGAGTTCACGTTGTGAAATCCATCTGACCATGCCACTTTTCTTAGATAAATCAACTTGCCTTCTGTGGTCTTATTTCATAACGGTACACTATCTTTTTAAAGTTTTATGTCAGTGTTTTTTTGTTGTTGTTGTTTTAAGAAATTACTGTCTTTTTTATATATGCAAGAATGCATTAATTTGATCAAAAGTGAGAGTAAAAGCATTTATAACTTTGCTAAATATTTCTGTGTCAAATAAATGCTGTCCTTCTGACAAATTTGAATTACAAATTAATCAGCACCGATAATCCTATTAAGAAGAAATTAATATTAATAGAAATATTTTTTAACGATTTCTGAAGGATCATGTGACACTGAAAACTAAAAATTCAACTCTGCATCATAGAAATAAATTACATTTTAAAATCAAATAAAACTAAAAAATATATAACATTGTAATATTTCAAAATAACGACTGTTTTTACTGTGTTTTTGATCATATCATATTTGATCAATAGCATCAAAAAAAGTCTTACTGACCCCAACTTTTTATTTGGTAGTGTATCTTTTAGCCCTCGTTTCGATAAATAATTTGATGTTTACGGTTATTTGATAACACGTTCTGATATTTTGAATGTGTTTAACTTCTGTGGTTCTGTTCTTCATATTGACTGTAAACTTGGCTTACTGACTGAATGCTTGGACACCTGTTCTCATGTTTTGTTTATGGTACAAACTCAGTCATGTTTTATTTGCGCATTGTATTATTCGAACATGTTGACTACAGTGGGGTTCAAAAATCAGATACCACTACTAGTGAAAATGCTTCTATTTTCTAATTTAATTATTTATAACAACATTATTATTTTTGCTTTAATGACAGCTGAACTCAAGCTGCACAAACTCCACAAGTTTGTGTAAAAGCTGATAATAACAGTCTCAAGAATGATTTGAGAATATTTTCAGGTTTAAATTGGATTTCATTGTGGACTTTTGGACCCCACTATATGTGTTGATGTCCTGGACTGGTCTGCATGAGCTGTTTCTCTCTTCAGTACAAAACATAACTTAGAATACTGACCACCACAGTCATTCCCCATTTCAGTGGTCCACTAACAGACAAAAAAAAAGACAATCAGCAAGTAATAAGTAGAAAGAGGATACAGTTTCCCTCCCCTTTCCCCTTCTTGTTTACTTCCTTCTGCGAATCCTCCTCCTCCTGTGAACTTTTACCCACATCTCCTCTGAGGAGAGTCTCGTCTACAGCTTGTTTTGTTTTGTTTGTTTGAAGGAGACGAACTCACCAGTTCAGTACAGAGATGTCCTGAACAATTCATAACAAATTCTTCAGTCCTAAAAAAATCTGTTTATTAACTCTTTCCCGCCAGCGTTTAAAAAAAAAAAAAAAGGAGGACAAAAGTCTCCAGCCAATTTTCAATTTACAATTAACAATTTTCACAAAAATGTAATAGCTCATAGAATATGTTTTTATAAATATCTGAGCATGCAATATATAAAAAGAAAGAGCTGACCAAAAAAACTTTTACTCTAGCTTCATGCATTCCTTTTTTATTAACACCTCAATATTGGCAAGTTTCATAAAAAAACCAACATTTTGAGCAATAAGCTGAAAAAAGTCAAGTTTTTGTGAAAGACTACATCCAGATCAGACTCAGAATGATGATCAAACACAGATGGAGTAGATCCCGTCCATCAACACCCCTAATGTGTACACACTCATCCTGGGTTCACATTTTATTCTCTAACATTAGATAGCTTTGATTCATATGATGTTTAATGTTGATGATCACGTTATTTTTCCATGCTTACATAATTTCGCTTGTTTTACTGCGTCTTCCTCATGTGTGTTTTGATCAGAAGATTCAGTACTCATTCAGAAAATGTGTAATAGTGCCCCCTAGCGTCTAACAAATTCTGTATTTGGCGGAGAAAAAGTTAAGCAGTATTTTCTGTAGAAGTGTCAACATCCTAAAAGTATTATTAACTTAGGCCCCATCCCCATGAAGCCAGAGCTTTTCCTCCCCCGCCCCATTTTAAGAAATATCTGCGTACACACCATAGACCGTAAAAAAATATGGACGACTCGACATCATCCGTTTCCGCTTGGCAGATTTGAAGCTTTCAGGCGGCCTTGCACGGCGCGGACATCTTGGGACTGAGTCTGCGCAGTAGAGCGCAGGAAGTAGAGCAGGAAGTACAGCCGCGATATCAAAAGCCCGCCCACACTCTCGCAGATGCAGAACAATTAATTATGTTGGTGTGAAATAAACAGTTATGGAAATGTAGAAATTAAAGCTAAAGCTCTAATCTGCTCCCAAAAATTTTGAAAAAAGTCCGTTAGTGCCTCAGTGACAACTTCACTCAGAGAAGCCGTCAGTCTCAGCTGTCAATCATGACGTCACACACCCCGTTTTTATAGCATCAGATAACTAGGGGTGTCAACAATAATCGATTCGGCGATGCATCGCGATGCGGGGCATGAACGATTTAGCATCGATGCGGCAAAGTGCCATAATCGATTATGTCACTGTTTATTTTCTGGCGGACGATAAAGTTGTGAAGTTTCAAATACTTCCGGTTCTGAGAGAATAACAACAACAACAAGGAAGATGGCTGAGGCGGAGGGAGATGACCGGGTTATTAAAAACGCGCTAACGACCCGAGGTGTGTAGGATTGTACGTATATTTTTTTTGCACAATAATCAATGAATCTATAATGACGAAAAAAACGCCGCAATTCACCTTTATTCCACAAGGTGGCAATGTCTGATACGCAATGATGAAGTGACGTTTCACTCATAGTTACCTCTGACAGAAAACGAAACAATAATCTGCAAAACTTGAAATGGCTCAGTGATTTACCGCAGAGAGCAAGTACTAAACACAATCATATGTTAGTGTCACTGTCACTGATGATGGATGTGGTCAAGAAGCTTTCAGTGATTAAAATATTGATTTTGAAGACATGAAAATGAGTTTGGAGAATATGCTGGAGATCGCGAATATGAGGCAGATGCTGGTAAACTGGTAAACGAGCTCTGACGAGGTCATGGTCAGATTAAACATCTGCTCAAACTGAATCTTTCCAAGCTCCAAAAGGTAACGAAATAGGTTTTATTTTATTCTTCTGTAGCTGTTATACTCTAAAATCAGGAGTTTTATATATTATCACAACAGGTAGAGGTCTATCCATGTTAAATATAGATCTGGGTCGCTAACGACCTGAATATGTAAGAATGTTTGGTGAAACAGTCATGCATTTAAGGGCTAATTGCATTTTATTTAATTACATTTTATTTTATTTAATAACTTTTATGTCAAAGATACAGGAGACGCATAGCAGCCAATACAATCTGTTGTTTAATATCTGCTTGTATTGCCTAATGACTGATGAAAAATTTGCTTTGTGTGCAGTAGAATTTTGATGCATCACAATGCATCGTAGAATCGAATCGAATCGAATCGTTACCTGGTGAATCGTAATCGAATCGAATCGTGAAGGAAGTGCCAATGCACACCCCTACAGATAACTAACTCAAACTAAACTTATTTTAAAAACAAACACTTGAAATGAAATCATCGTGATGATAACTGCCTTCAGTGACATAAACTAACTTTGCGGAAACATTTTTGAAGTGTAATTTTATTATTTAGTTTGTCTCGCGTCCATTAGAAAACACAGAGGGGCGGCTATACTGGGACCGGTCACCGGGGGGCGATCGAGGCGCGAAAGCTTCAGTAAATGAGAGGGAGACTGCAGGCTTGGTACACACGAAAACGATGTATACATGCCAGTCCAGTGTGTGGCGCTGTAATTCTGCCACAGAAATACACTAAAAATGGAGAAGAAGAGTTGTGGCTAGAAGGGGTACAGCAGAGAAGCAAGGCAAAAACTCATAAAATATGATGTAATAAAATAACAATAAATAAAATTGTTGCTTCTTATAAGATATTTTATTAATGCCTACACCTACCCCAACCCTAAACCTACCCTTGGGGTGGCTCAGTGGTTCATGTAGGTTGTCTACAAACCAGAAGGTTGGTGGTTTAATCCCCGGTTCCACCTGACCAAGTGTCGAGGTGTCCATGAGCAAGACACCTAACCCCAGCTGCTCCCGACGAGCTGGATGGTGCCTTGCATGGCAGACACTGCCGTCGGTGTATGTATGAGTGTATGAATGGGTGAATGTGAGGCAATATGTAAAGCGCTTTGGATGGCCATAGGGTCTGTTGAAAGCGCTATATAAATGCAGTCCATTTACCATTTACAATAATGCACATACAGTAATTAAATGAAACAATATTGATGTGTGCATGCCAGTGTCCGTAGTTGTATTGCCCTTTAGTCTTTAACGTGCAAACTTTACACTTGCAAACGTGCACTTTAGCGTGGTGTGATGACATTACTGTTTCACAAAATGTATGGATTGGCTGTACACATGAAAACGCAATGGTGATTGTTTTCAGATTTATCCACTCTGGAACTCAGTTTAAAAAAAAAATCGGTTTCATTCTCCCAAAATGCTGTATCCTGAATAGCTGTGGACTTGTGTACCAAATTATTAGCCTAGAAATCTAGACGCACCCTAGCGGCAGCAAATTTAATCTGCCTGCGAGTGTCGTCTAGCAACTCTCAATACCCTTCTGAGCTGTAATCCCCTGACTCTTGCCGGGCCAATCACATCGTGTATAGAGTCGGTGGGCGGGGACATAATGACGACGGCCGAGTTGCGTTTGCATGCTTCTAGTAAACACAGAAACTGGCGAACGGCGGCCTTTCGAATCAGCTCTGACCGCGACTCTGGAAGACTTGGAGTTCAGCTATTCTCTGAGAAAAGAACAAAGAGCGGCACTGAAGTCATTCTTAAAAAGGGAAGATGTGTTCGGAGTTTTGCCGACCGGATACGGTGAATGTTTAATCTATCAACAAGCTCTTCTTCACCTTCGTTGCTCTGGTTGGTTGTAGCGCTATCCTATCGCGTGCAGAGGGAGTCTGAAAGACAACCGTTTATCCCGCCCCTCGGATTGAGCCCTGTCTAGGGTGAGTTTCCAGACCAAACATCTTGATGTGGGTCTGGCTTGTCAGGCTACCAAATTATCATATTAGAATGATTTCTCAAGGAACATGACTCTGAAGACTGGAGCAGTCTTATTTTATTATTTAGATACTATTGCAATTCATATGAATATTTAGAGTTAGTCTATATTTATATTTAGAATTTGTGTATATTTAATATTTTGTTTATGTAATATTTTGAATTAGATTAACTTGTACATCAAGTTGAACGAAATGAAAATGAGAAATTTTGCTTGAAATAAATGCAGCCTTCTTAGGTAAGCATCATTTTTAAATGTTAAAAAAATTCAAAAATCTTGCCAAACCCAATCTTTTGAACAGTAGTGGTGGATGCCATTTTGATTATCAAATAGATTTATGCCTATAGATTTACTAGAAAACAAGATTTTTTTTTTTTTTAAGAAATTATGATTTTTATAGCGTCATCATGACATGCAAACATTTAAAAGGGAAATTGTCTAGAATTCGGTTTCCTTGTCCGCTAAGATTATTCAAAACCTTTAGCATGTTTATTGTGTTTCCCACTTCTTTTTATTAACATTTGTTCCTCGAATCCATTGAAGAATGTAAGCAATGCGCTTATGGAGGGTTGGTGAGGGGCCAAGAATGGGGCTCAAGGAAGGATGAGGCACACAGGCCTCTGGGAAGACCAGCTCCAGGAACCGAACCACAGCACATTTGTTACTCATATATTATACTCATCCATTCTCTCTCTCTCTCTCTCTCTCTCCACAGCACGAGCTTTATATCAGGGCCTACCACATGCTGAGCGACTTCCCTGCTGTAAGTTCGAGTTGACCTGCACATATTTATTCATGCACATCTTAGTCAACTGTTGACCAGCTTGCAAATTTCCATAATGAATTCTGTAACCTGAGAAGCCTGTGAGTTTGGTGTACTGATTCTGTAAAAGGGATCACCTCTCACCAGTGAAACATTAGTCTTTGTTGACTGACTCACTGACTATGTACAATGCTGACTCATGAATATGTTAAATGCAAGTTTGTCTTATGGTCAAATAAAAAAAAATCCCCCTTTTGCACAATATCTGCTTACTGGAAATATGAGGCAACTGAACCGATTGCTCTAGTTATTTTGGTAGCTTTTACATTGAGTCACAAATTTTGGACACAATGACCCATTCTTTGTTTTCACTTTCCCCCTCATTGTAGAGTAATAGTATATGCCGAAATATGACAACACAGTAATGCTACAGTTAAAACGTTAGGTTTTTTAAAAGTCTCTTACCCTTACCAAGGCTGCAACATATTTAAAACAAAAACAGCAACATTGTGACATTTTAAACAGCTGTTTTCTATTTAATACATTTTAAAATCTAAATTTCACATGATCCTTGCTGATTTGCTGCTCAAGCAACATTTTATTTTCAATGCTGAAAACATTTGTGCTGCTTAATAGTTTTTGTGGTAGCCATGTGACTTTTTTTTAGGATTATTTGATGCAAAGAATGTTGAAAAAATCATTTATATAGAAATAAAAATGTTTTATCTAAGTCACAACTTCATACTTCCTGGGATGCTTTATAAACGCTATATTGAAGGAGCTATAGATTTTCTTATACTTTTTTGTAAGTGAGTTCAAGCATTTAAAACCAACATTTTTGATAAAATATTTTAAAGATAATGAGAAATAAATTCATTAAAAGTGTATCCAAACATTTTCTGCTAGAGTAACTGGATCAGTTAATTTTTTTTGTATGAAGCCACATAAGCGGAATAACCGTTAAGACATGATCAAACCTCCAAGGGTTTATTTAGCTATAATGACTGTAAATTGCCTATTACATAGGAGAGATTAACATTCATTTTGCTAACCTTTCCACCAATGTTTTTATCTTCAGATTAAAGACCAGGAGACTGAGGCTCGCTATAGCAAACTTGTAAAACTTCTTCTTGATGATCACAAAGATGTTGTCACCATGTTAGCTGAAGGATTCAGGGAATGTCGTAAACACATAGTGGTAAGGTTTCAAAAACCCTAGAGGTTTGTTCTACCTCGGCAGAATGATCTTACTGTAGCATGTTTCTAGATTGTCCATGTTATGCTTCAATTGCGGTAATAATCAGTGAATCTGACCTAACGTTTTTGCATTGTTTGTGCAGGACGAGATGCTTGTTCGCAATTTCTTGGACACAACGTTGACGTCCCGTCTGGGCATTCGAATGTTGGCCACACACCACATTGCCCTGCATGAAGATAATGTACGTCTCTAATTTTCTCTAAGATTGTTTCAAAGCAAGTTACGTTGTAAAGATCATCAATTATTACATTTGTTAATTTCATCTACAAAGCAGTTCTGCAAAAAAGCTCAGTTCAGTTCTCATACAACAGTGTTCTCCTCTGGATAACAAACAAACGCCGTGTCATGTGATTCAGGCTGCATCACAAATCAGAGTTCAGATCAGTAGCATTCAAATATTCATCCAGTTCCTTTTACTTAAAGGGGGGGTGAAACACTCAGTTTCAGTCAATCTCATGTCAATCTTGAGTACCTATAGAGTAGTATTGCATCCTTCATATCTCCGAAAAGTCTTTAGTTTTATCATATTTATAAAAGAAATATAGGCTGTACCGAGTCTTTCCGGAAAAAACCGAGCGGCTGGAGGCGTATCGTGGGCGGAGCTAAAGAATGACAAGCGCGCAAAGCGGTGACGTCCTCAAGCGTGGAGAAACCCATGGCTATCTCAGCTAATACAGATATGATCCAGAATCAAATCTGAGGCAGAAATAAATTGAACAGGAGAAACAACAACACAGGGCGTCCGTCTCTGTGGTATGTACTGTATTTAGTGGCCTCTCCACATTTCTGTGTCTTTACTTGCAGTGTATGAGGACATGATTCGGTTTATGGACTATTGTATGCGACTAGACCTTAGAAGTAGCAAGCAAAACGGTTTTGCACGTCAGAATACTGTAACGTTATACAGAACAACAATGGAGTAACTGTTAGCGCATTTGAATGACGAAGCACACGATCATGTAGTTTACTCATAGACAGTAAAAGAAATGGACAGAGCGTTCCCATTGACGTCTACGGCGAAAGAATGAAGTCAACCTAGGGGCACTCACTTCCTGATGGCTGAGCGAACTGCGCAGGCTCAGACTGAGCTTGACGACGTAGATGTGACGTGAGCCTCCTGTCTGACAGCTGTGAGTCTTCTAGTAGATGTGGAAAGCGAAAGCTGAATCACGTTGTTTAAATATTTTCTCCCGTTGCTTTTGGCTCACTATGGGCTTCTCCCCATTCTTCCCCCTTGACTTTATCAGACTAGTCTCCAGGACATGTCTCCACGTCCCCCCGATTGTCTCATAGACAGTAAAAGATTGCCTGCGAGCGTCTCCTCAGGTCTATACGGTAATTTCTCAACTGTGCGACAGGGTCGCGTTGGTTATGACGCAATCGTTAGCCTATTTTTACAAAAACAGCTTCTACGGGGCGATAGTGTAAGATACAAGGTAATGGAGCCTTTTATACATTGTCATGTTTCTTTAGAAATAAACAATGGACAAATGGAGTCTTTAAACGTCTCAGATGTAAAGTTATTCACTGTCAAAGTGACTCAAAAATGAATGGGAGTCAATGGGATGCTAACAGAAGGTGATGGCTTGGTTAGCAATGGCAGCCCCTAGGGGTGGAACGCTTTCCGAGCGCTAGATTACCCCCTTGAGTTTACTGATGTTTACTCACGCGACGGTAGCCAATAGCAGAGACATTTGAAGCAGTTTAACTCACCGGCTGCTTCCAAAGCAGGACCGAACCTTTATCGCTGGGACCGCTCCATCAAAAACACACTTCTTTGGTATGATTTGGTGAAGTCCTGTGACAGCAGTGGCGTGGAAGTCCACTTTGAGACGCGACTGAAGCGATGCTTTGAAGCTTCCCGTCATTTCTGCGTTCAAATCGGTTCAAATGCAGCGCTGCCTTCCCGGAATGCTGTGCTGAAGCGTTAAAGTCGCTCGACGTCACCCATAGGAATAAAGTGGAGCGCGGCGCGCCACATAAGTGTTCACTGACGACTGGATCTGCATCTGAGAGACTGTTTACGGCGTGCATTTCCTCTCTACCGCTCTAGTTACGCGCGCGCGCCCCCTACCGGGAGAAGAGCCCGTACGGCCCATACAAGGACCTTCCGATCTATTAACGTCAAGTAGACCCATACTCGAAAAAAACTCGCCGAAACTTGTGAGAAACCGGAAGGAGTATTTTTAACACAGAAATACTCCATCAAACGTCCAACATTAGTTTTTGAAACTTTGTCTATGTTTAGGATGGGAATCCAAGTCTTTAACAGTGTAAAAAGCTCAGTATGCATGAAACAGCATTTCACCCCCCCTTTAAAGATTGATTCATCACGCCAGTATGGAGCCGAAGCGGGCCATAGGGTCTGTGCTGAGGACCGGTCTGGTTCTTGTGGTCTTTGCTTAGGATCTGTGCAGACGGCTGTCATGTAGACGAGACCTTCACATGGGATTGTCTAGTTGACGTGGTTTTTGCTGACAGTCAGGGCTTCGATTTGGTCATGTCAAGGTGCAGGTCTACCATCTGATCTGGATATGGACTAATGCGGCTGATGAGTATGAGACAAGCAGACTAATAATAGCATTGATCATGCCATTCTTCTTACAATGTAACGCGTACATTGGGTGTTATTGGAACCGTTCTCGGTTCCGGTTGACACGTTACGCAGCCTAACATGCGTTTAACTGATTTGATTAATAGAAATTGATAATGCGTTGTGTATGTCAGGTTAAAGAGATGTGTCTGCTTCCTGAACAAAACTATAAAGACTTTCAGAGTTTGGGTGCTAAATAGGAAATGGCTCTACCGCCTGAAGTTGATTTTGATACTTGATAGATGTTTTTTTTCTCTATGTATTATGAATGTTTCCTAAAATCAGATATGGATCTTAAAATCATTCACATTACACAAATTAAAATTTACTGTGAACAGTAGATCTATATTAGGATACTTTCCAGTTCTCTTTCAAATACCCATGAGCACATGGACAGAACATGTCCAGCAGCAGTAAGAGCATTGCCTTCTTCAACCATTTGCCCAGTGACATAAGGGTCTCATACAGGCAGCCAAGTGGGCCAACAATATTTTTGCATGACCCACATGCATAGACTAAATATACAAATGTACACTCCCACCCATCTGCTGGCATGTTGTAAAAAGACATGCTGCAACACACTGGTGCTTACTTGTGGAGGCACTTGGCAGCTATGGTAGTTCAGGACTGAATTTATGAGATAAAGTGTATGAACTCTCTTGTTCAGCCGTAGCAAATATGCTTTATTTATATGCTCTGTGGCCATATTAAAGTTTATTATTATTTAAGAATGATCAAATTGAAAATAATTGCACATACAGTTTAGACAAAAATTTAAAGGAAGTTTGTGTGTGTGTGGTTAAATGTCACCACCACATTTAAAATATATATATATTTTATTAATTACAGCCATAAATGTTGAAATGGTTATCAGAAATTAAACTCGTACAAACTGATTCGATGCAATCTTCAGTGGATTAATAGTTCATACATTGCTTTTTCGTGATTGCCCTAATTGAGGTGACATTCTACTCCTTGAAATTGTTTTTCTATGGCTACACTATCAAAAATTCAGAGTTTAAGTTGTAATCGGCTAAATTGCTCAGATTATAATAAATAAAAAAAGCTGACTAGCCCTATTCAGATGGGACTTATTTTCTAAACAACATTTGAGTTATTCTTATCACTCCATGTGTCTTCACGATTTTCATGTACTGATTCGGATGGGACTAATATCTGTGTTTATTACAGAGGTGGGAGTTTGTTTTGTAGATGTGAGCATTTTCAGAAGGTCATATGTTGTATTTGCGTGCATCAAGTATAATGTATATGTCTTTTAATTTATTGTTTGCTGATATAATGCTCAGGTAGGTCTAAAACATGAGGAGAAGCGTTAGAATAATACAACATCAGCAATCACAGACATTCGGATGGGATTAGATTCCTCAAGAGATTCATTGAGATTTATTCTCGCACAACCTCAGTATAAATTCTGGGGCAAATGAACCACTGTTTTTAGGCAAAGTATATATGTCAATTTATATAACTTCCCCCACCCCTGGAAAACTTTTAACATATGTGCTCATCTGTATCTGTCTGATTTTCTCACACTGGATAATAATTACAGTATAAACAGTATCTCTGCCTGTGTTGTAACACTGTTTATATACAGTCATATTAGCCCTATTATGGATGCTTACTGTATGATTTTGAGTCTTGACAATTTTCTGTGTTCTTTGCTCTGTCAGGCTGACTTTGTTGGCATTATATGCCGCCGCCTGTCGCCTAAAAAGATCATCGAGAAGTGGGTTGACTTTGCTCGGTGAGTATGTCATTTTTCCTTTTGTTTGCCATCTGCCTTTCATCCTACTGTCTGTTTGCATATGTGAGTGCTTAAGACTCGAGGACTATTTTAAGAGGTTATTGAAAAGCTTTTTGTTCTGTTATCAGTGCAGTCAGCTCCATTTACAGCAGCGTGTGTTTGTGTGTGTGCGCTCTGTTTGCCAAAGAAAGGGGTCAAAGCCCAGATCTCATTTGTGATTTACCAAGAAGAGTGTTAAAGGTCTCTGTCAAACTACTGTCTAACATTTGCTGTGTGGGAGCAAAACAAGCTTTTACTTACGCTATATGAGTTTAATGTGTCAACAGGCCAGGAATGATTTGCAGTGCATATAAACATGTCTTTCACAGTTTACTGCAGTTACAGTTATAGCAGCATAATTGCAATGCATTATTCCAAAATAGAAAATTGCAAGCTTAAAAAATATATATATATTAATATATTTGTTCTGGTGCCTGTAGATGTTGTATGAAATTGTAAAACTGGGCCAGAAGAAATAATCCTTATTGTTGACATTCAGGCCTTGATATTCAAATGTTTCATAAAAAAATTTAAACTGGAACTTCTGTTTTCATAATGTTGCCGCCCATGTCCTGAGGTGTGTGAAACAACTCGCACACTTTCTCACTGATGTCTTGTGTGTTAAAAATTCTGCCTTGTAAATCGTCTCATGTTAACTGATCTGAATGACCTCAGAAAACGGTAACAAGAGGACGTGCTTGCTTGTAATTGGCTGAACAGATTTTATATTTCACACGAAACACAGGCAAATGCCAAATGCACAGATTGTAGCATATATATTTACTCCAGAAACTCTACGAACATGGAAAACAGTGATAGACCTCTTAATCTTTACGCTAAGGAGAAAATTCAACACAACTGTGGACCAAGCGAAACATGATTATTTATTGTGTGGCTCAGCTAGCGACATTGGGCATCAACCACATAACAATCGCAAATACCTTTTCATATATGGTCAAATTTCTTTGTATAACAGTTGTATCAAATAATGTATTAGACAGGACTGTTAACCAGATCATGAACTAATGAAGAATGGGAGCACTGTGTGCTCAGGCTGTGGCGTTCTCAACTCTGTCAAAATAAAATTTTGCTGCACAGTCAAAATAAGTCACAACAACAAGTGTGGCTTGCGTCACTCCGACTTCATCCTGGTGGTGCGAATGCAACCAGGAAAAGGGCTGTAGGGGAACCTTTAGTTCTTGGGGAGCCACCCTGGTGCTAAAGCCCTATATGATGATGAAGTAGTGTGTACCAAAGCTTGCCTACTCTCTACTCAAAAGTATTCAGAGAAAACAATACATATTTTAGGGCATAGTATAAGTAGGAGAATTAGGGATGCACCGATACCATTTTTTTACTCAATTTTAATTACTTACATATTTATCTGTACCTGACATAAACTATGGAATGGCTTCAAGACACTTATAATATAGTGCATGAAGCATTGATGATGCTTTATAATGTTTTTGTGCCTCTTGGCACAAAAACTTGTGCTGGAGCTTGTGGGGCTTAAAGGGGTACTTCAGCGCTGGGAAGATGAATCCGTATTTAAACTGGGTCATTAATGTAGTAGAAATGTGAAATTATTTTTGAATTTGGTGCCTTCTAGACTGAGAAAAGACAGAAAATGTATTTTTGTCTCATGGGGATGAAAGACTACAATTCCCAGAATGCTTAGCTGCCTTGTGAGGCCATTCCCAAAGCCACCGCTACTGGATTACAGTGACTGAGTTCAGAAAGTACAATTAAATACTGAACGTGTGTGTTCAATATAACGATCGAGTTGCCGCGTGAGTCTCACAGCAGACTCAGATTAGGAGTCAGATTACATTTAACGTCATAAATGATTTAATGAGCTCTCGTGATGAGAGCTGGGGTAATCGCGACGGCATGCATTCACAACGCGTTTTCAGTTCATGCCTTTGGAAGCTTAACTTTCATAGAAATTAATTTGAGAAGTTAAAACACTTACATTGCTTCGCATTCCGTTTAAATTAATGTGCTGTAAGTGTGATCTCCATTCCCCATGCACGAGTTGAAAACATGCGGAAATGGCTCCCTCTGCTGGCTGTAGTCTTTAGGCTCTGGGCAAACATTCCTCTCGTGACGCAAATATCGTCAATTTGCGTCACAAGAGGAATTTTTCCAGAAATAAAATGCATAAATCTCTCGTCTCAGGGGGATATAAGAGGGGGGAGCACGATCATTTGAATATACTCCAGGGTTTCTACTGATACAAAGCCATATGCTTATCGCTGAAGTAACCCTTTAACAATAACACAGAATATTATACACACAGTATTAGATTTGGGTCGGTCTTGTCTGAACGAGACCCGATCCGGCAAATAATTGCGTATCAGTGCCGTGCATCCCTAAGGAGAATTGGGAAACTGCGAATCAACTCATTCTTTCATCCTGCAAATGTACGGATATGAAAAAAGAATATAGAGAAGTTCTCTAAGATAAGTTTATCCTCATTTATACTAAACTCAGTATTGACATATTGGTACATTCTGGTCAATAATAGTTTGTTTTGGTTTTATGTGGCTTTCAGGGAAATAATCATCTACTTTCAATATCATTTAGTTTTTGCAGACAAAAACAAAACCACTCTTGTGGACTTTAGTAGAAGTGGCGGTCAGGCTGCTCTGCTCCTGCTCGTCTCATGAGAGTCTCATGATTAGCAGAGGCTGCCTCAGCAAAACTGTCCTGTTTCTCTTCTCAGAGGCATGATCAAAGCGTTCTCTCAAAGGCCAGACTGAGCCCAGATTTTACTGGCTATAAATGAGATGCCCTCATTAATTAGTGTCAAATTATTTCTAAAATGTCTTTAACTGGCAATTTAATAGCTGGCAATTCATTCAGTATTTCCACACCAGCACTTGTATAACATGTTGTGGCAGAACCAGTAGCCTGTATTTACTTTTTTCTGTATGCAATTTGTTTGATTTCTATACAGTACCAAATGTTTAAAAACAACAGAATTTGTGTTTTATGATTCTGATCTACAGGCACCTTTTCTGAACTCCCAACAATGCCTTTATTGTAGTCTTGAATTTTATTCCGGGAATGAATACATCTCCAATATTCCTCATTCAAATAATTTAATTCCTAGGCAAAATAAAAGGTTGGGTTAGCGGTGTGTTGAAACTCCCAGTTTCGGTAAGGGACACAGCGTTTCTGAAATGCACTGGAAGTGGTTGACCAATCACAACACACTGGTCCAGCCGACCAATCAGAGCAAATTGGATTTTATAAGGAGGGACTAAACAGGAACTAAACAGTGAAATGCTGCCTTCACATGCTCTCGAAATTATCGTAAATACGAGTTTCCTAGGTAAAAATTGCACATGAACACCTTACCATTTTGAGAGCAGCATTACTGACAGACTGGGAAGAGATGTGCTGCAATGTCAAATATGTGAAAAACTATGTTTTTTTTCTTTTTTTCTTTACAGTCTTCTTTCAATCAATCAATCAACTTTATTTATATAGCACTTTTACAATTAAAGTTGTTTAAAAGAGGCTTCACAGTGTTAAACAGGACAATATTGCAACAAAATTAGATTTGGCTGTACAGTCGTTCTGGAGAAAACAGTGATGTTATCAGCTTATTTTAATTTATCGTATAGCGACAATGTTGGCAGATCAGTATTATAGTTTATAGTATTAAATAAGACCTAATTAATTAATTTTATTTGTATATTTAGTTGAATAACTTGGATCATAATTTTAGTGTCCCCAACTGAGCAAACCAAGCCAAAGGTGACAGTGGCACATGAAAAATAAACCTTGGGAGAAACCAGACTCAGTCGGGGTGCCAGTTCTCCTTAGATCAGAGTTATTGCGCCGGTGACAGGTTTATTGAGGATGACCTGCCGGTGAGGTGAATTCAGAGACACCAATTGACATGGACTCAGCAGACACTCCAGGATATGTTGGTCATGTCCAGATGCCACTCTTTTTATGATGTAATGAGTACATCAGGTGTTATGGAAAGTGTTCCTGGTTTCCGGCTGACCTAGTTAATGCAGCCTAACAATCAGTCAATTGATTTCAATAATGAAAGTTAAAAATGTTCTATGTCTATGCCATAGTAAACAATTGTGTTTTTAGTCTAGATTTAAACTGACTGAGTGTGTCTGCTTCCCTACTAGGAAGACTATTCCAGAGTTTAGGTGCTAAATAGGAAAAGGTTCGACCGCCTGCAGTTGATTTTTCTAGGTATTATCAACTGGCCTGTGTTTTTTGAGACTGCAATAAACGTGATGGAGTATAATGTGTTAAGAGTTCGCATTATACATGATCTCTTAACACGTATAATAATAATAATAATAATAACTATACATTCTTTACACTGGGGAGCTAGACCATTTAATAAGCAATTAATAAGCAAGATTTTAAAATGTATGCAATGTTTAATAGGGAGCAAACCTCTTTCAACCTAAGAGGTTAACTAAGAACACTGGAGTGGAGACAAGTGACAATCTTTCCAAACTTGATTGGTGGTGTAAATGTCTTGCCTCTGTTCCTTGCAGACGGCTCTGTGAGCATCAGTATGGGAATTCTCCACGGGTTCGTATCAACGGCCATGTGGCGGCCCGCTTTCCCTTCATTCCACTGCCTCTGGACTACATTCTGCCTGAGCTGCTGAAGAACGCCATGAGGTAACATTCCTGTCACGTATAGGTCAATGACAACACACGACACACTTCCTGTTCTACTATGCTAATTAGCTAATATTTAATTCCTGGTCAGGAATTTGTCAGATTTGTTGTTGATGCAGTTGCATTATTTGGACTGTAGGGAGTGTTGTCTTAGCCGTCACTTGTATAGACAACTCTAGAACCATTACCACTATAATGCAGTGAAATCTGTTGTTGCATGAACTATGACCCAAAAATATGTGTATTTTGCCTGTCTGTCAGCGCATGAAGGAGTTATTGTACTGTGACCTTGTGTTAACACAATAGCCTTTGGTGAGACGCCAGGAAAAACAAGTCATTTACATTTCAGGCAAGTTATGCAGGAAGCCTGGAATTTGAAACTAGAATTTTGTACTGAATTGTTGGATGTTTGCTGTTCAATCTGGCGCAGTTATGGCATCCACGGCTCATTGAGCCCCATTTGTCAGGCAGAAGTTATGAAATCATTTAAATGAATAAAGAAGTCTAAAGCACTTAAGTAATATAGAAGTTTTTATTATACAAGGCTTATAATATCTAAAATATTATGTGTTTTATCTGACCAAATAATTTGACAAAAAAGGCAAACTAAAGCTACATGTTTTATTTTAGTATGTACAAAAATGCACACAAAAAAGCTCAGAAGGAAAAAAACATACATTGACAACAACATAATCACTAATTTTTTTGTATCTCTCTCGTTTTTGCATATTTTCATCATTTATTTGTATGACATCTTGGCCAAAAATTATATAATTTGGCATGTTTCATTCATTGTGTTATCACAAATCCAACAATTGACTCCAAGCACTACTAAAACTATAGATTTAGTAGTGCTTGGAGTCAATTGTTGGATTTGTATAGTTTACAATATACAATTTTTGGATATTGTGTATATATACAATATCCAAAAATATTTAACAAATTTGGTATATTTGAATAAAGGGTGAAGATGTCAATTTTCCCAGGCTGGACATTACTTTTGGCCACTACACATACAAATCTTTAAAAGTTAATGATTATACTAGGATAATATTTCTAAAGGATATTGCATAAAGAGTACGTTTTTTACGGTAATTAGTACGGTAATTATTGATTTATTGATTCGTTATTTTGCTGACACAATGCTTTCAGACCTTCTGAACTTGTATTATTTGAGCTTGCTTAGACAAGAATCAATAGGCCTATTGTTCATATTTTCACATGCTGAATAATAAATTACTGCTAAAAGCATCCCATAGATTCCATTACCACATAACGGTAACAACCACCCAGCATACCCTAGTAACCATATAGCAATGCACTAAAATCCACCAAGTTCCAACAACACCCTAGTTTTTTGTCTAAAAATTGTTGTCTGCATGTGCAAACGGCACAAGTTCAAGCTGAATTTCCAGTTATGGGACCTATCTTAGCAAAGAACTCCTTTATCTATGTGAATATTTTGCTGTTTTAGCAAAGTTCGTATAAGGTCACCCATCTGTGGTGTTCTGACACTGGTTGCCTGCCAAGTTCAATGCCACGATACAGGTTTTCTATGATGGTGGCTGACAAGCGAACCAAACAAGCCTCTCAAAATAATGCAGTCTGCTGAAACCAACCTGTATATTTAACAAGATATATCTCCATACCTGCATGATAATCAATGTGGAGCAGCCTGGAGGTCTGTAGTTATACTTTTTTTATCATTTAACAAAAAAGGTAGTAGGGGTTGCACAGACTAGTCTACTTACCATGACACGTTAAGCTTAACGTCGACTACTCCCTGACCATGACCTATAGAGGGCTCAACAGGATGATAAATCTATGAAATCTACATTTATGCTCTGTTTCCATCAGTTAAAAATACAAATAAATGCATACTCTGAGAGCGCTCTACAAGATATGTTTAATTATACTAATTGGATGCTCAAAATTGATGTGTTAAAATGTACGTTTAAAAAACAGTTTATTGTACATAGATTTAAAGGGTTATGTAAAAAACTGTTTATTGTACATAGATTTAAAGGGTTATGTAACCCAAAAAGGAAAATTCTGTAACTAATTACTAACCCTAATGTTGTTCGACACCCGTAAGACCTCCGCTCATCTTCTGAACACAATTGAAGATATTTGTGTTGAAATTCGATGGCTCAGAAAGGCCTTCATTGACACCAATGTCATTTCCTCTCTCAAGACCCATAAAAGGGACTGAAGATGTCATTACAGTCCCCATCTCACTACAGTGGCCCTACAATCATTTTATGAAGCGCCGAAAATAATTTTTGTGCGCAAAAACTAAATGACGACTTATATAGTGATGTCGGATTTCAAAACACTTCTTCCTGAAGCCTCGTAGCTTAATGACACCGATTCATGTTCCGGATCGGGTGTCAAACCGGCAAACTGCTTAAATCACGTGACTTCGGCGATCCGAACCGCTGATTCGATATACTGATTCATAACTGTTTGATGTCTTTAGTGCCCTTTATGGGTCTTGAGAGAGGAAATGACATAGGTGTCAATGAAGGCCTGTCTGAGCCATCGGATTTCAACACTAATATCTTCATGTGTGTTATGAAGATGAACGGAGGTCTTTTGGGTGTCCAACGACATGAGGGGGGAGTAATTAATGACAGAATTTTCATTTTTGGGTGAACTAACCCTTTAATTGCCTTATATCTTGTCACTTGCAGATCACACACACACAGAAACATTCAATAGTGCAGAAATGTATTGTCAACACTGTTTTTTGTTTGTTTTTTTACCAATAAAATCGCTTGGAAATTGAAAAGTTCTAGCATTTCATAGTAACTAAAACCCACAGCTTCTCTATTAGTCGATGCTGTCATGTAGAATTCTTTCACATGCAATCGCTCTCTCGCTAATGCATTTAAATGAATGTAATCTTTACTATGCTATTTTAACTGATTTAGAACAAGCAGAAATCTGTGAGAAATATAAGATCCCAAAGACAAAAAAATGATAAAAATAAACTGATGTTGGAGCAATTGCCTTGTGAGCAGTGCTCTGTCTAATGACTCCTTCACGTGTATTCGGAAATTTGATAATTCCCACTTCTGAAGCCGTAATTTCGAGCTTATTCCATTTAAATTTTGAAATGCGAGGGCAATGTTCATGTGCAATTTTTACGTAGGAAACTCGTATTTACGATAATTCCGATAGCATGTGAAGGCGGCGATATCTGCCAAAGCTGTGCACAAGACAACAACAGTATCTGACATGTCATCGCTTATGGCGAAAAATAGTCCTGACTCGTTCCTCTGCTTTTCCTCTGCATTTCATTATCTTACAAAAGTCTAGTACCGAGAAAAAACATTGCATTGGGAGGCATGTTAAAATGCACACCTTTTTTTCAAAATATACATAAACTAATGTGAAAAAAAATCTTTATTAATCTTGTCTGTGCAAGTTATAGCCAATATTTCAGCTCTTAAAAATATGTAAACCACTCAACTCTTGACTTTCACACAATACGATCAAGGGTGGAACGGTTTGTTTAAATGTAATAATGAGAAATTCTTGACCAAGTACAGTAAGAATTTTACAGTATTGTACTTATTTGTATGGAAGAATTAATGTTTTTCATTAACCATAAATATGAGTAACTGTTTTTATGCCTTAACCCCAATGACCATTATAAGTGCAGTACTTTAAATTTGATTTGTGCTTCTTTTTTCAAATTGAGACATATATTGATCTTGTTCTCATGGTTCTTTACACTTGGATCAGACTCATCCAGTCATTAGAGAACGGCATGTTCCTGGCAGAAGGGCAGGTCACAGTTGGTTAATACAGCAGTACAGTTCCCCCTAGTGAGAGTGACCCAAGACACACTCATCACGTTTCCTCATTCATTTGATTTCTTGGCATGACTTTATATTAAAATGGGTAGAGACAGTGGCAAATTACCTTTTGATTGGCCAAAATCTGTGACATCAAAACATTTCAACATTGTTTTGAATATTAATTAGATTATATTCAATTCAAACCTGACAACTCTAAATAGTTTTAGCATGTTATTGAATATGGCAATGTTAATGTATTTGGTTTTGGCTGACTAGATCTGCTATGCTGTTGATTATTGCTGCTGCAGAGCAAATATGGACTTGTTATTGCTAATAGATGCACAAATACGCTGCTGTGAGTAAACAACATATGCTGCATGAATAGGAGGTGGAGGATGTCAGGACTAGCCTACAGCAAACCATGAATGAACTAGACTATTTAAGCATGTCGAGCAAGCAATCTCATTAGCTGCAGGATCAGCGGCGGTCTATCAGCTTGCGCCATGCGATAATGATGTGATTGTTTGCAGACTGCATGCAAAGTACCTATCAGCCGGCGACCTCTAAAGTTTCATGACTGAACTAGATATACACTATATTGCCAAAAGTTTTGGGATGCCTGCCTTTACATGCACATGCTCTTTAATGACATCCCATTCTTAATCCGTAGGGTTTAATATGGAATAGGTCCACCCTTAACAGCTATAACAGCTTAAACTCTTCTGGGAAGGCTTTCCACAAGGTTTAGAAGTGTGTTTATGGGTTTTTTTGACCATTCTTCTAGAAGCGCATTTGTGAGGTCAGGCACTGATGGACAAGAAGACCTGGCTCGCAGTGTCCGCTCTAATTCATCCCAAGGGTGTTCTATCGGGTTGTAGGGGTGTAAGAAAATATCGATATGTGAGAATATCATATTATGTTTGCCGATACTGTATCGATTCTCGAGAACTCTGTATTGATATTTATATATTTATTTTTTAACATCCAAGATTTGTGGCTTTGTGTTCGGTTTAAACCACAGACCGTATAAAACCCAACCACTACACGACGTATAGTGTAGTGTACAGAACGTAACTGACACGGAGCCGGAGAAGTTCAACGCTAAAAAACCTAGCTCACAAGACGATATAATTATTCTGCTCCCGCGGTATAAAGAGCTGAAGTGTGGACTCATTTTGGCTTCAGCTATAAAGAACCCACTAAGGAAATCAACAAGAATCATTTTGTTTGCAAAATTGGCTAAGTTAAAAATTAAATGATCTGGAAACACTTTGAATCTTAGAGCTCGCTTAACATCCCGACATTATCCGCGCTGCTGAGAAGCGTTTCGATAGAATATGTACAGCACTTTTCACTCTATGTAACAAAATAAGCACACACAAAAATTGACAGCGGTGGCAGCAGAACGAAAGCATCTGATCACAGCGATGTGGATATTATGCACCAGCTCTGCAGTTCAGTAGCCTACTTGAAATGGCACTTTATACAATAGACTGCTTTAAAGAAAACAGCTTTACATTATTAAATATATGACAAGTCATGGAACTATGTACTTTCTGTTGTTAAATAGTTTAGAGATGAAAAACTGCTATACTGTGAACCTTAGAAACATATATACATAAAGTATGCTGTCACTTTAATATTTTTCATTTACTTAGATTGCTCAAAATACTGATTAGTGATATAAATGATACTCTTAATTAAATAAAATGGGTACTTGTCATGGTTTATGTATATGGTTGTTCTTTATTCTTTTAAATTAGATCTTTCTTTTAAAAAACACACACAAAAAAGAAATATTGCAATACAATGTTGCAGTATATAGCAGTAAATCGTATTGTAACCCCTGTATTGTGATATCTATCGTACCGCCAGAGACTCGTCAAGACAGGCCAGTTAAGTTCCTCCACACCAACCTCGCTCAATCCATAGCCCCGTTTCCACCAAAATTACCTGGAACAATTTGTACCAGGAACTTTTTTTACAGTAACTTTTCTCCCCCCAGACCTGCAACTGTCTGCGTTTCGACCGCGATAAAGTTCCGTGAAGATTAGGCAGATTAGTCCGGTGATGTAGGACTGCGCGTGACTGCTCCTCCAAGTCCGTGACGGACAGTAGCCTAATCATTTTTGCGCGACACTAGCCACGTTTACAAGAACACATTTTTTGTCATTCTGATTGAAAGATTTAGTGGACTGTTTACATGAGACGTTATCTAAACCGATCTGGTGTTAACATGTGATGACTTTAAATCGCAATCATTTTATCACATGCAGTTTGTGTGCCGCATCAAAAATGTCGCCGCTGTTTTCTCCAGCAGCTGGAATGTGTTAACTGTAGCCATAGCAACTCTTAACGGCCACCAGGACTAATACAGTAGTATATAAGATATTTATTTGTTGTAAAGTGTAATAATCATCTCAGAAAAAAAACAATTCTGACAGGCGCAGTTAAAGTAAAAACTGCCTGGGGCAATATACGCTGTGTCATTATTCCATTCATAACTTGCGAGTAAAAAGTTTACCCCTCAGAAAAATGAACTTTCCTCTCTTGTCAACATGAGCGCGGCGCACGCTGTCACGTCATGTAAGGACGCACACTTAAATGTAATCGGTCAGGTCGTTTACATGGTGAAAAATAGACTGTAAAAAAATGAATAACGAGTATGGAAGATATTCAAGCTGTGCTGCTTTTGCTGGTTATGTATACGTTTACTAAAGAGGTAATTAACAACGACAGAAAAGAGCACTAGCATATTCAGAAAGCTTGTAAAGCTAGATTTAAAATGACAATGTATATCATTATCAGCTGTTGCGGACATTGAACGTGAGATGGCTGAGACGAACACGCGCCATCAGACAGAGAGCAAGACTGATATTTACTGAACGCAGAACGAACCTCGCAAAAGACTTTTAAAAATGCCGGTTGAAATAAAATGCTAAAGCAATCAGCATGTTCAGCGCCCAAGTCCCGCCCTCGAAAGTTCCTGAACTTTGAAAAAGTAATACCTCGCGAGCAGGGCCGTTTGGAGGGGGAAATATTTACCCGGAACCTCATTTAGACCCTGGTTCCTGCGGTCAAAACACACCGAGTACCACCCAAAGTTCCTGGGTAAAGTTCCTGCGGTGGAAACGCGGCTCAAGTCTTTATGGACCTTGCTTTATACACTAGTGCGCCGTCATGTTGGAACAGGAAGGGGCCATCCCCAAACTGTTCCTACAAAGTTGGGAGCATGAAATTGTCCAAAATGTCTTGGTATACTGGAGCATTAAGTGTTCCTTTCACTGGAACTAGGGGGCCAAGCCCAACCCCTGAAAAACAACCGCACACCATAAGGCAGTTAGGTAAGTACCGTTCTCCTGGCAACCACTAAACCCAGACTCATCTATCAGATTGCCAGACAGAAAAACGTGATTGGTCACTCCACAGAACATGTCTCCACTCCTCTAGAGTTCAGTGGTGACGTGCTTTACACCACTGCATCCAATGCTTTGCATTACACTTGATGTAAGGCTTGGATGAGCTGCTCGGCCATGGAAATCCATTCCTTGAAGCTTTCTAAGTATTGTTCTTAGGGTTGGGCATCGTTTTGATTTGAACGATTCTGATTCCGATTCCGATTCTTACTTTCGATTCCGGTTCTTTTCGATTCTCGATTCCGATTCTTTGAGGGGTGGAGTCAAAACATGTCACATCGATATTCAATGCTATTTTCAATACAATGGGGGGAAAACGCTGCATATACTGTCAATTAGATATTTTTTATATAATTTTTTTTTTTTGTCTGTCTTTTGAAAGTCTAGGCAATCAAACATTTCTTCTGAAGAGATCACTTTATATGATAAAGCTTTTAAGCTTTTTCTCATATATAAACATTGATCAATTACTATTAAAATTATCTCACAAATATTTTTTAACTCAATGTATTTTTTACAACGGGGTAATTGTGTTGCAATAGTTTACACACAGCACAAGTAAGCTTGATTTTGAATGGCAAATTGAATAAACAAAGATACATATTACAAAAAATAGCACAAATAAATACAATAGAATAAAAGATATAAATGAAATAGACTACTTTATTTTTTCAGGTAGGTCTAACATTCAGGTAAGAAACTGAATAAAAAAACGCAAAGTGGCTAAATAAATTTAAAATAACATTGGATAATTTTTTTGCAAAAAATTAAATAGTTTCATATAAAACCATTAAAGTTACACAAGTTGATCAGTCAAGAGCAGTGTGATCGTTTGTCTTTTTGTAGTTTGACTTTGAATAACAAAGGACTGCTGTCCCTTTAAGAACTGCTTGTTTCAGACTGTGTTTACATACTGTTCAAAATGTGCACTGAGAATGAGTGTATTTGACCAATAGTAAGCTGGAAAAAGAAGCGAATATTTGCACTTGTATGTCAGGGTGGCTTTATTACGGTAGGCTATGTGTGTGTGCGCGCTTCAGATGTGAGCTTGAAATCTGCGGGGATTCGTAAAATTATGTGCAATCCCGCGCAAAATTCAGACCGATCACACACACTAACACTAACACGCTGTTGTAAGGAAAAGTCCAGCAGAACGCGCGTCCGTCGTGTTCAGAGGTTAACCGGCTGAATGAGAATATGCGGCTGCGTGTCAACTCGCTGTCGGTCAGAGAGGAGAGGAGAGCAGCTGGGATGGATTGTGTAGGCTGAGCAGGCTATCGTATCTTTTCAGATATTTCAGTATCGATATTTTTGACAACACTAGTTGCACTGTGCTGACCCAGGCTTTTAAAAGTGAAATAAATCCACACTTCAGAGCTGCTTACCGGGCTTCCATGAACAAGCGGGCGCGCAAGCACCGGAAATCAGGTGGCCATGGAAACCAAAACTTGCGCGCTTGGAACCGAAGATCGGAACCGAAAATAAATTTTCTAAACGATTCCAATGGAATCGTTATTTTTTAAACGGTTCCAAGTTGGAACCGGTTCTCGATGCCCAACCCTAATTGTTCTTGAGCTAATCTGAAGGCCACACAAAGTTTGGAAGTCTATAGCAATCGACTCTGCAGAAGTATATCAGTAGATGTACATCAGCAGCACTTTCACAATTTCACACTCAACTATTGTTGGGTTAAAAGAAAGCTTTATAGTTATTTCAGGCCCCTACTGATTTGCTGATTTGTTCATATCATATGCTCATGTTATAATCAGATGCTTAAATGAGATCACTCATGAAAGGTTTCTCTTTGTTCCTCAGGGCCACCATGGAGAGTCACTTGGACACCCCTTACAATGTGCCTGATGTGGTGGTCACAATCGCCAACAATGAAACTGACTTTGTCATAAGGTGAGTCTGAAGACCGATTCTAATGCCATAATGCTATTGAACCACGTCAATCAACCTGCACAATAATTCATTAATGTATGATGTTACATAAACATGAGTTCTGAATAACATAAAAAACATGTTCCAAACTGACTGCTCGCACTAAAATGACATGAATTTAAAGGAAGTGTATGTAAGATTGTGGCCAAAACTGGTACTGCAATCACTTTCAAATGACTGTAGAGCCGTGTATCCCCTCTTCCCCTGACTCGAGGTTGCTAGATTGGCTACAGGATCCAGCAGGAACGTTTGTAGCTGCAGCTGTGGTAACTAGAGTAGATCTGGCAACCCGGATTCTGAAACACTACTGACTTTGTGATTGGTCGATAGTTGGAGGGTGGAGCTTCAGGCCAAAACATAACATGTCAACATCAGTTGAGGGCTGCAACAACAACTTTTAAATGACAATATTCTGGCCGGACTACTGTTGTCAGTGATAGAAGTATCTGAAATTAACATGATTTCTTAATGTCTAGTGACATATCAGGACCATTTTATGATTCATTGAAATACATTTCGTACATACAGTTCCTTTAAGAATCAAATTTGAATCTGATTTCAAAAGAATAAATTTAAAAAAGGCTTTTAAAGGAGTTTCTTCTGATGTTTGGAGTACAAAATTAATCAGATGAGTCAGATGTGCCGAAACTATCTTGGCTGTTTGAACAAAGCCTAATACATGAACAGGATTTTAGGTGTGGTTGGTCTGCTTTAAACTCAGAAGAATGGAATTAATGCTTTTTCCTCGAAATGCTGAATAATTTGTTGAAGCATTAGCATCTACAGTGAAGCATATAGTTATCAGATGTTTGCACAGAGACCTCATCATGCAGAGTGCTGCCTTTATAGCCATGTCCATTATCCTGCTGTGCACACTCAGCAGTGTGGATAAAACCTCTGTTGACACTGAGCAAATTTACCCATGGACAATGTTTACCATAAACTCGTTGGTTTATTGAAAGCATGAACCTCAAATGCTCCGCACTGGCTGTTTTTCGGTGGCTTTTGGTGGATGTCTGAAATGAAGAAGCAAAGTCCTCTCTGTTTCTGGGTTTTTGGTCCAATGTAAATCCCTCCACCATTTGGTGTGTACACAGTTTTTTAGAAAGTTAAAGGCTTATGAAACATGATCATTTACCTTTTGCTGGGTTCAGACTACATAATATCAGCACGATCCAAAAATGCATAGAAAAATAAAAAGCTCACAGTAAAAAGAATACATTGACAACAAATCAAAATCAGTTAATAATAAGTTGGTTGTCTTTCTTTTTTACATGTGTTAAATAAGCCCCTTTCACACTGCACGTCGGACCCGCAATATTCCCGGAACATTGCCGGGTCGCCTTCTGTGTGAAAGCAACCACGTCCCGGGATTGATTACCGAATTACCGGGACGAGCGCTGTGTGAAGAAAAGCCGAAACTAATGCCGCAACATGTACGTAGTTATCGTGCGATTCCTAGAGCTTGTTTTTTCAATAATACAACCCTGCAGTGCCAGAAGAGCTAGTCGGTGTTTTAAACGCAGAGAGTGTTCGTATACAAAATAAAGTAAAATTAAACAAGCAGAAATGTGCGCAAACTGGACACAAGTCGAGACCACGGAGCTCCTTACTATCCGCGCTGAAGCTGAGATCGCTCGCCATTATACGTCACATCAGGATGTCACGTGTCAACTCGACCCGGGACCGTTATGGGTTGTGTATGAAAGCGCACATATTACGGTATTTCGCTGGCAGTGTGAATGGACCAAATCTAGAGGCCCGGGAACAAATGCCGGGTCGCATTATCCGTGTATTTGCCGGAATCGCAGTGTGAAAGGGGCTATAGATGCATGTATAATTTCTTGTATGACACCCTGGCCAAACATTTTGTGCACGCAATTTGGCATGTTTCATTGCATTATCACAAAATAAAAGGGATCGTTCACCTTGAAATGAAAATGTTGAAGACTTGGGTAAGCATATTGCTTATAGTCAAGTGTTTAAAAGGATAGTTCACCCTGAAATGAAAATAGTCATCTTTTCCTCACCCTGCTGTTGTTTCAATGCCCTATGTCCTTCTATCCTTCTCGGACCTCAAAAGGAGACATTTTAAGTCTCACTGTATCATTGTGTGATACTTTTGTGTTCTTTTTGTAAAGTTTTAGCCTGGTCGCCATTCACTGCCATTTATATGGAGGAGCGCGTGCGTGCAGGACGTTTTTTAAATTTCTGCTTTTGAGGTCCGAAAAAAATAGAAGGACATAGGGCATTGGAACAACAGCAGGGTGAGTAAAAGATGACTATTTTCATTTCAGGGTGAACTATCCTTTAAACACTTGACTATAAGCAATATGCGTACCCAAGTCTTCAATACATGTTTTTAAAAATAATATTTCTCTATACACCCCAAACGTCTGAATGGTAGTGTATACATAATAATCTTAGGCCGTGTGTCCACCAAAGCGTTTTTCATGTGGCTGGCGTATTTTTCCAGTTGTTTTCAATGGGAGTGCCTCGTTTTTAAAATGGCATGAGCGTAGTAAGAAGCCTGAGCATCTATTTCATGCTCAAGCGCTCTGCGTTTTTTTACCAGCCACAGGGAGTTGAAGAATGTTCATCTTAGAGTAACACAGAACTCAACACTGTCACTTTTTATACAACCGACCAATCACAGTGGAAGAGGGGCGGGACAACAGATGACAACAAAAAGCAGTAATAATGGAACAAAATTTAAAACAAGAGCAAATACTTTATATTGTATGTTTCAGATACTATGATTGAGATATAATTTTTTATATAGAAACAATACAGAAACCAACTATCTGTTAATTATATACTGCTAACACTTCCAAGGATATTCCGTCACAGAAAGTAGAGTCTCAACTGAAAAAAACTGCTGCAAAAATACTCTCAAGCTCCCAAAGCTAGGAGTTTTCAGCTGGCTAAAAACCCTTTGGTGGACATGCTGCCTTGCTCTCATCAAGTGTAACTTTTTTTTTTTTTTTTACTTTGCTTCCAAAATATAGTCGGAGCTGATAGGCTTATGGGCAGCGCTCTGATATGAAGGATCGAGATATTAGTACGAGTCCCAATCCTGTCCCCGCTTCTTTTCCTGTCAGTTCTCTACACTTTCCCATCTCAATGAAGGCAAACAAAATAAATGTGTAAACCTATTTTGTGCAGCTTATGTATTACTGCTAACTGTTAATTGGCTATTTTGAATCATTAGTCCATAAATCCTTGGGGAACACCAAACAAGTATAATGATGGTGGCAGCCATGCAGGCAGGAATTTTCACCTTTCATTTAACCACACTAAATGAAAACCACTAAAACAGCTCACTCACAGATCATTTCAAGCTCCTTTTGATTCAGCGGTGATGTTTGAGTGGGTGCGTTTCTGAATCTGTGATTAGTCCATTCACCTCCACTAGTTTGGATTCCTCATGGCTGATCTGCATACTGGTTCTAAAATATTTTTTTTAGTTTGAGGTGGCAAAACAAAAAGGTTGCAAACTATTGCACATGATGTACTATATGCACTTACACAAGCATATGTAAATGAAACGGATTTGCCTAAATTTGTTCAACTCATTTTGCAGGATCTCAGACCGTGGTGGTGGCATTCCTCACAGCATTCTGGATAAGGTGATGGATTACCACTTCAGCACAGCTGAACAGAGCACACAGGATCCCCGCATGAGCAATCTTTTCGACAGCATCACCAACAGCGGCCCCCAGTCCGGACCCATGCATGGGTAAGAGCAGATGGATCCAAATCTGTACAAAACAAGCTGCTTTTAAATGTTGGAGCTTTTTACGTAGATGTGCTGTTTGAGATCATGTTTCGTTTTTGCATTTACAACATGCTTTTCACCCCTTAGCATGTAAATATTTACATCTCGTTCGCATGCAGCAGCTGACTTTGCAGGATTCTTTGCGTTCTTGCAAGAGCAGTGTAGTAGCTAAAGGTGTCAGTTCAACATGATCCAGACTCAGCCAGTTCGATCTGGATCTGCAAGTCTTTGGTGTATAGTGTCACACTGCCCTCCTCACTGCGAGTGGTCTCAAATCACAATAACAGAACAACAGATGCCGACTGGTAGGACTGGGTGATATTTTATTTCGCGATATGAGTTTTTATTTCACAATTACAATGTATGACAATATAGGTTTTTTTTTTTATTATTAAAAAGTAGCATATAACACCAAACAATAGGATGAATTCAATTATACAAATGAAGTGGCCGTTTACACAATAGTCTTCGACTAAAAATGTGCAACTTTTTATGCGTTTGGCTGTTCATTTACATGTCAACAGCATTTTGGGGGCCCAGAAACGCAAAAAGCCAGAGGGGATTCATGAAAACAGGTTATGTGACATACCTGTGTTTAAGAGTAAGCAAGCTGATAACCTCAACTTTCAGTTTCAAAAACAGAGGTACATTTCAGGGTATGTAATTAGCCATAGAAACTCACTCTCTGAACATAACCTGCTCCAGAGCAGCTCATGGGTTAGCTTCGCCTGGATGCCAGCCGAACTCAGCCCCGCCCACAACATTTTTAGGTCAGGCGGTTCGGTCTGGCCTTGCTCCATAGAGGAGTAATTATCCCCGAACAGAAACTGTTCGGACCAATGAAATCATTAGGGCGGGCTTTAGACGATGATGGACAGATGATCAACAGTAACGTAATCATCACGCAAAGGGGCTTGGGTTATATTTTTTCGAATCCTAAACAGAGAGCTTGTTTCTATATGCATTCACCATCACTTTCTCTCAGAAATGATGATCATGTTAGGTAAGTACTCTGTGTATCATTATATTATTTTATTTTTTTACAACACCGGCAAAGATCGTGTATTTCAGACTGATACCAGTGCACGTGCAGACAGGGTTGCCAAGTTTTTACAACAAAACCCGCCAACTACTATCCCTAAACGATAGCTTCTCGGGGGGTTCTCCGGGGGTAAAATGTGTGTTATTTTGGCAAGGTTGCCTGCTAAAATTTGCACTCACGGGTCTATATATCACATAATATTCGCTTCAACCCGCGGACATAGAAAACAACCTGTGGGGAAAAAAACGCGGACTTTGCAACACCATGGGCAGCACTGCAGTTGAGCTCTGTTGACATTTGACAATGCGTCGCTTCGTTGCTCTGATTGGTTGTTGGTCTATCCAATTGATGTCTTTCCTGGTTCGGTTGAAACACGCCCCATAATCACAGCCCAATGGAGCAGTTTCAGACTCATATTCTGACTAGAATTGAGTATGACCACGTCAGGCTTGGGTTAGCTTGCTTAAAGGGACTATTCACCCCAAAATGAAAATGTTATCTGCTTACCACCAGGGCATCCAAGATGTAGGTGTGTGTGTGTTAGTAGAACACAAATAAAGATTTAGTGAGTGTTTCAACTTTTCAAATGAATTCCTATGAAAGTTAAAGGGGGGGTGAAACACTCAGTTTCAGTCAATCTCATGTCAATCTTGAGTACCTATAGAGTAGTATTGCATCCTTCATATCTCCGAAAAGTCTTTAGTTTTATTATATTTGTAAAAGAAATATGGGCTGTACCGAGTCTTTCCGGAAAAAAACGAGCGCCTGGAGGCGTATCGTGTGGGCGGAGCTAAAGAATGACGAATGCGCAAAGCGGTGACGTCCTCAAGCGTGGAGAAACCCTTGCTATCGATCTCAGCTAATAGATATATGATCCAGAATCATTCGGAGGCTGAAATAGAAACAGCAACAGCAGGACGTCCTGTCAACATTTGTCTTTACTCTCAGTTTATGAGGACATGATTCGGTTTATGGACTATTGTTTGCGACCAAACCTTAGAAGTAGCAAGCTAAACGGTTTTGCACGTCAGACTAGAATAACGTTATACAGAGAACAGCAATGAAGTCCGTGCATTTGAACGAGGAAGCACGCGATCGTGTCGTTTACTGATGTTTACTCACACGATGATAAGCAACAGCACAGACATTTGAAGCAGTTTTACTCACCGGCTGCTTCCAAAGCAGGACCGAACCTTTATCGCTGGGACGGCTCCGTCAAAAACACTTCTTGGAGTGTGGAGATCCACTTTGCGATGCGACTGAAGCATTTCTGCGTTCAAATCGGTTCAAATGCAGCGCTGCCTTCCCGGAATGCTGTGCTGAAGCGTTGAAGTCGCTTAATGTCAAAGTGGAGGAATGAAGTGGAGCGCGGCGCGGACTATAGCCGACATTAGTGGTCACGGACGACTGGATCTGCACCTGAGAGTGTTTACGGCCATGCATATCCTCTCTCGCTCTAGTCACGCGCGCACGCACCCTACCGGGAGAAGAGCCCGTACGGCCCATACAAGGACCTTCCGGTCTATTAACGTCAAGTCAACCCATACTCGAAAAAAACTCTCCGAAACTTGTGAGAAACCGGAAGGAGTATTTTTAACACAGAAATACTCCATCAAACGTCCAACATTAGTTTTTGAAACTTTGTCTATGTTTAGGATGGTAATCCAAGTCTTTAACAGTGTAAAAAGCTCAGTATGCATGAAACAGCATTTCACCCCCCCTTTAAGCTTCCAAAGGCATGAACTGAAAATGCGCCAGACTGAACCTGCGCAGTGAATGTATGCTGCTGACGCGATTACCTCAGCTCTCATCACGAGAGCTCATTCAGCTCATTCATCTCAATGAATGTAATCTGACTCCTGCTGCGTTTGTGCGGTGTCTCTCACTCGGCTCACTCACATCATATTAAACACACATGTTCAGTTTTTAATTGTAGTGTTTGTTCTCTAAATGAACTGATTTTACGAAAATTAATTGCGGTGGGAAACTGATCCAATAATCCAGTAGCAGTGGCTTTGAGAGTGGCCTCATAGGGCAGCGAAGCAATGCATTCTGGGAGTTGTCTTTCATCCACATGAGACAAATACATTTCCTGTCGTTTCTCAGTCAATTAGGCACTAAATTCAAAAATAATTTCACATTTCTATTACATTAATGACCCAGTTTAAATACAAAACTTAAACCTAAATCACTGAAGTAACCCTTTAAGGTTTATTTGAGGTATCTGATCAACTACTATATGTTGTGATGTGTAATCTGACCGAAGAACAACTCAATAATGCCACTTGTTTTCTCCTCCAGGTTTGGCTTTGGCCTGCCCACATCCCGAGCGTACGCCGAATACTTAGGAGGTTCCTTGACCATCCAGTCGATGCAGGGCATTGGCACAGACGTCTACCTGCGCCTTCGGCACATTGACGGCAAAGGAGAAAGCTTCAGAGTTTGATGACATGGTCTATTCTTAGAGCTTGTGGTCAGTCACCATGTTGAAGATATTAAGGGTCGAACCAGGGCGTTCAACAGTTAACCTTTCACTCGTTTCACCTACCATCACATTTTGGATCACGTTTTCGGCAGATCGTGGGTGTCATGCTCAGGATTTGCATTGTGTTTGTGTAGTTCACTGTGATAAAAAACAAAACAAAAAAAAACACTTTCAGCCTTAAGATTGCTAAGCGATTTCATGATTAAAATCCAGCATGTTACTGTCCAACGTGGGACGAGTCCTTACACTTCAGGCTCCTGCAGAAGAAGCTCTCCAGACAGCCATATCCTGGTTTCCTTCAGAAATATGAGTGAATTGTTTGAAAGATGTAGTGTTCACTCCCAGCGGTGAATGCAGAAGCTCAGAAAGGCTTTTAGTAATCTACTATGAACTCTGACTAGAGGTCGACTGCCTTACGAAAAAGACTTGAAAATGTTGTCAGTCTTGCTTCACACCAGTTGTTCAAGTTTGACATTTCATATTAACCATTTGAGCTTAAGAGTTTGTTGTAGATTTCATTCTAGAAATTGTTTGCTAAAAAGCCTCTTGGGTGTAGCGCGGCGCAAAATATATTTTGTTTTTGTTCTTTCCTGCAAACAGTGTTTATATAGATGTTCATATTTGAGTAGATGTTTTTACACTCTGCCTAGCTGCACACGTGTTCTCTTGATGGATTTTGTTAAGCTCATGGATGCCAACATGTATGAGACATTTGTTTACCAGAATGGATTTTGAAATGGTCCCCAAATTGAATTGCTAATCTAACGTCTGGAGAAGTTCACAGTACACACAGTGATCCGTAACATATTTTGTCTTGTAATGTTGTGCCTGTGGTTTCTTTTCTGTCCTTTTGAAATGACCTTTCAAGAAAAGGAGCCTTAGTGTGTGTTCTTCTAATTATCTGTCCTCAAGTGCTGCAGATTTGTTGCCCATGTTTGCCCCCTACTGGTGGAAATTGAGTATTAACTTTTGACTTTAAAACATGGGCATACTGATGATGATGTAGTGTAATAAATGGTATTGTACAGTAGGTTTTGGATGATTTAGAATGAAGCTAACATGCACATATTACCATATTCCTTATGTTTATATAAAAGGCCAAATTGTGGCATGATGCACCCAGAATGATAGCATGGATGGGATCATTTTATTGTATTTCTTTTCTTTTTGATGTTGAGTTTGCATTACATAGATGCCAAATACGCATAGTTTTTGGGCATTATAAAATTATGGATGAGAGCATGTGTCTTTTTCCTTTCTCAGTACATTGCTGGTTTTATACTGTTAATTGAGTAGTGAGACATTTTTTATCCAAACGTTAGTGGAACATGCTTAAAGTTAAAACAATGACGTTTATTCATGTATAATGATGACTTAAGCATCCAAATTCGTTTGGAGCATAGCCTATTTTTTAAATTACTTTTAATAATTGACAGATGCTTTAGTCGCATTTACTACAAAGTGCACTATTTAAATGTAACTGTGCTAGCAACAAGGCAACAAAAAAATCTATTTTTAGATAGGTCTCTCACTAAATTAGGTAGTCCTCAGAAAACACGACATAAGCGCTTAAGCTCTGGGAACGAACTGGCCAATCGGAGAACGCTTTCTACTTGTCGCTCATTTTGCGCCTTCGGGAGCGGTTGACGTTGACATGTCTTTGGAAAAGATCTCGCCGTTACAGATCAAGCCACGGCTTGGAGGGTTTGAACATGTATTTCATTAAACAAAAACATTATTTAAAAAAAATGTATATTATAAAAATGTATGTATTAAAAAAATTTAACAAAAAAACTTCCAGCTGATCCTCGTCACGTGATGTACACACGTTCAGAGAACTTGGGAGAGATCACGTGACACGAGAAGTCTGAATCTCCGCGAACCGGTTCTTTTGAATAGTTCGTTTCAAAGAACCGGTTCAAGCAGCTGAATCACTATTGGCATGTCTTGTCATAACGTTTTACAATAAAATCACATGTAAACATTTACGTATTGCTGTTTAATGGGTGGTTTTAAACATAATGGTATTTCATTTGTCTTCAGTTTGTTCAGCCAAGCTTCAGCCCAAAACGTCTTTTAGAACCTTGAAAAACTACATTGAACAATAGTACAATTATTTTGTTATTTCATTATTTTCATCTCCCCAACATAAAAAAAAATGCTACAGTAATGTATAGTAAATAATAGTTTTTTTTAACCAATTGCCTACTATATAGGCCTACTTTAATTAATTTGTTGTGGTAATGTATATATATATGCCTATAGTATTTAGCCAATACTGTACTAAGTTTTCTAAACTGTAGGGTATATTACACTGCAATACAGAATAGTAAAAACTAAAATATACTTAAGTATTTACAGTATTACAGTTCACTACAGTTAACACTACTGTGTGCTGTAGCAATCATTAACAGCGTGTTTTAAATACTAATATATTAGGGTAAACCTGAGCTTTGTTCAGCCCTGGCAAAAACGGAAACTGTAGTGTCGAACACCCTGTTGATGACGCATAAACTGCAACAATGGCAGCTGAGAAGGCCCCAATTTGTTCGGAAAATTTTCGGAACCTGATGAAATTTGTATAAATACGTGTTTACAGTTTTTTTCGATTGCTAAACAACAGTGAGCACAACTGGAGCGACATGTGCAAAACTCTTAACAGTCTGCACTACAAACAGTCACCTGAGCTAAACAATTCACACATCACCTGCAAAACTCATTCCAAGCAACACAACCCTCACCGAGATAATCAACACACACTGTCACTCAGAACACGCTGAGAGTAAAAACACATCAGACACCAAAACAAAAAATACAAACTTTCCACTGGTAAATGGTTTACTTACTATGGTATTACTGTGCTCAATTGGCCTGCCAACTCTCCTCCTGAACCTCATAGAGAATCTGTGGGACATTGTGAAGAGAAAGTTGAGAGACGCAAGACCCAACACTCTGGATGAGCTTAAGGCTGCTATCGAAGCATCCTGGGCCTCCATAACACCTCAGCAGTGCCACAGGCTGATCGCCTCCATGCCACGCCGCATTGAAGCAGTCATTTCTGCAAAAGGATTCCCGACCAAGTATTGAGTGCATAACTGAACATAATTATTTGAAGGTTGACTTTTTTTGTATTAAAAACACTTTTCTTTTATTGGTCGGATGAAATATGCTGATTTTTTGAGCCAGGAATTTTGGGTTTTCATGAGCTGTAAAATCATCAGTATTAAAACAATAAAAGACCTGAAATATTTCAGTTGGTGTGCAATGAATCTAAAATATATGAAAGTTTCATTTTTATCATTACATTATGGAAAATAATGAACTTTATCACAATATGCTATTTTTTTTAGAAGGACCTGTACTAAACTCAAAATTATTAGTTCTGTTACCTTGTTATTAGTGCTCACATTACTTTTTTGAAATTATTAGGAAACCGATTGCCGTAAAATTCTCAAGAAAGCTGAACTTAACACTCAATTAAGTAAGCTTAATTGCATCAAGTTGTTCTTAATTAAACCATTCAATTTGTGTCGAAGTGTACTCCCAGAATGCATTGCAGCACGGATAAATTAATCACAGGGCAATCGTGACTACGTTTTATTATTTTTGTCTTTATTTGACCATTTTATTTGCTGTTTTTTTTGTCAGTATAACCCCAATAGCCTAATGACATGCAGCAAATGAATTGTAATTGTCTTATTATGTGTTAAAAAATGTTTGCATGAGGGTGCAAAAAAATCTAAATATTGAGAAATACAAAATCATACAATGTTAACTATTGCCACAAATGAGACTTATGACTGGTTTTGTCGTCCAGGGTCACATATACAGTATACAACAATTTACTACAGTAATTTTTCGTGCGTCGAGACTTTTTTTAAAACAATTTAAATAAAATATTTGATTACGGTATTAATACATTTTATTAATAAATATTAAGGTATTTACTATTTTCCATGTGTGTTGATAGCACAGTGAAGTCATAAACATATTTCCAGTAGATCGTAATTTCTGCTATTCTATGGCAAGCCGTTTTGACTTTTATTCATTGACAGGATATGAATTCTTGATATCAAAAATTATATTTTCACTAGTGAAATGTCACCATAAGCTCCCATTCAAACTCAATTGTTGATATCAAGAATTAGCATATAACCTGTAAAAAAAATATGGACAACGCGACTTCATTCTCTTCCGCTGAAGTATAATTGAAGCCTCCGGAGGTCTGAATATGGCGCTGACATCGTGCGCAGATTTGGGGCAGAGTCTGCGCAGTAGTGATCTCAGGACCGGAATCTGCGCAGTATTGAGCAGGAAGCAGAGGTGTGATATCAAAAGCTCGCCCACACTATCGTTGATGCAGAACAATTATTTATGTTGGTGTTAAACAGTTATAGAAATGTAGAAATTAAAGCTAAAGCTCCACTCTCCTCCTGAAAATCCAGAGAAAAGTCTGTTAGTGCTAGCCTGGTTAAAACCAGACCATTCTCAGTAGTAACTGAGCTATGGTCTGGCAATGGTTCATAGATAAATCATTTCCAAAGGGGCGTCACCAACAGACATCAGTCAAATACCTGTCCGCGGCGACTGGACTGCAGTTGTATGGATCCTGACGTGCCAGCTCCACAGAGCACAATTTCAAGATTTTCTATTAAATTTATGTAATATTTCCCTCAAATCATCAATGTACTGATTTCACCCTCTGCTAAAAGATATACCCATCGTGCAGGTCTTCTGTCAGAATTAGATTTAGAATTGAGCTTGTGTCTATATAATGTGTGTGTCCGGTGTGCGACCCCCTTACCATTCATTTACCCACCAAAGGGGCAAACCGAATCCAGTCGGCAAGACAGCAATATCATCTTGTATAGATATGAAGGCTTCAAGTGTTGTTCTTTGCGCTTGTTTTAACGAAAACTAAAAGTTTAAATCACTTAAAACAGACGCGATAGCTAATTCGAACGAGTGATGTTGCACAGCGGCATCCATCTTAGTAATGTACGAAATCTGCTTCACCATCGCTGCGCTGTCGTCATCGTGTAAAGCCCATCCCAACATTTCTGATTGGTGCCACGATTTCGACGGATTAGAAATGGGTTTGAATGGGCTCTTTTGCCAGACTACTTGCAGAGCAAATCTAAATTTGCCGGAAATTTTCTGGGTTTTCCCAGGCTATGTTAGTGCCTCAGTGACACCTTCACTCAGACAAGCTGTCATTCTCAGCTGTCATGGCGTCACACCCCTTGTTTTTATAGCATCAATTAACAAAAAATAAACTTATTTAAAAAACGAAACACTTAAAATGATATTATCTTGATAAAAATTGCCTACAATGACAGAAACCAACTTTGGGGGGAAAAATATTTGAAGTGTAGCCTAATTTGATTTAGTTTGTCTGGCGTCCATTAGAAAACACGGAGAGTGGGTTATGAGTAGTCAACCCCAAGTGGGTTATGTGTAGCCTATCCACCACTTGGGGCGTGGAGGCTTTAGTTTCTGAAAGGAGTGCTAAGGTAAAAATGTAATTGTTGACTTCAAGAATTCATATCCTGTGAATGAATAAAACTCAAAACGGCTTGCCATACTATTCATCTCTAGCCTACTGTCTGTGAGTCATAGCGGAGACGGTTCTCAGTTCAATGAATCACTGACTCGAGAACCGCACAGACTGATTCAGTTCGTTCGTGAACGAAGCATTCGCGGTCAACCGAAGATCCGACTCAAAAGAATGAATCGTTCGTTCGGTAACCGGACATCGATTGAGCGGAAAAGCGTGTCCAGTGCGAGCTGTCAACGTCCATTTCTCTTCCATATCCACTTTCTATCGGCCCTAATGTGGATGTGAACGCAAAAAGTGACTGGCAGCAAATGTGAGTTGGATGTGAGCGTAATGATATTTCATTGCAGCTGTGCATGTATGATGATCTGTGATGCTTTCTCATTGTGTGCTTCAGTGGTCAGGAAGGGAAGTTATGTGTGGTGAGAAACACATCTGTGGCCTGGCGTTTATTTTGTATAGCTCCGGTTTGCAAAATAACCTCGGGTAGACGCTTATGTTTAGACAGAGACTGTCCACTAAAACATATTTTGGTCCCAAGCGGATGAGGTGGTTTGCGTCGGACGTGGCGCTCATTTAAATAACCAACACAACGCAGCTAACTTAACGTTACTCATCTTTAAAAATGAACACACATTGTTTTACAATGTCGTGGATGTGATGTGGAAAGCATATTACATGTTCTGTGGCTCCATTCTGACATGAACAACAAATCCTTAAATATTAAAATAGACTATAATTACAAATGTCCAAAAAGCTTTTTAAATGAGTCTACTGCATGTGTTAATTTAGTTTGCATATCTTAAAGTGATAGTTATTCCAAAAAATTAACATTTTGTCATTTACTCACCCCCACGTTTTTTATTTTCTTTGTCTGTTAAAGGCACAATACGATTTTAGATTATATATGTAAAAACCACTAGAACAATTTTATGTTTTGTTGACTTGTGTACTTACTGTGTTCCAAATGTTTCCAACTATGTTTAAATACAGATAAATAAATGATTTTAACCAGGACACGGACCGTGTCTATGCGTCGCCTATCAATGACATCATACCCGTTACTCTCGATTTCTGGTTTAATTTTGTAGAAACCATGGAAACCCCAAAGATGCTTTAATATATTATGTGTTTTATTAGACAGATGAACAACTCTTTGGATACATTCATCGAAAGAAAATGAAACATAGTTATACAGCTCAACACAGTTTGTCCTATTGTTTAAATCTCCTTTTCTTGATTTACCGCGAGTAGCATACCGTGTTTTACCCATAGACCGTAAAAAAATATGGACGACTCGACATCATCCGTTTCCACTTGCCATATTTGAAGCTTTTAGGCGGCCTGCACGGAGCTGACATCTTGGGACCGAGTCTGCGCTGTAGCGATTTCGGGACCGGAGTTGCGCAGTAGAGTGCAGGAAGTAGAGCAGTCGCGATATCAAAAGCCCGCCCACACTCTCGCAGATGCAGAACAATTAATTATGTTTGTGTGAAATAAACAGTTATGGAAATGTAGAAATTAAAGCTAAAGCTCCAATCTGCTCCCAAAAATTCAGAAAAAAGTCCGTTAGTGCCTCAGTGACAACTTCACTCAGAGAAGACGTCAGTCTCAGCTGTCAATCATGACGTCACACCCCCCGTTTTTAAAGCATCAGATAACTAACTAAAACTAAACTTATTTTAAAAACGAACACTTGAAATGAAATCATCGTGATGATAACTGCCTTCAGTGACATAAACTAACTTTGGGGAAAAAATATTTGAAGTGTAATTTTATTGTTTAGTTTGCCTCGTGTCCATTAGAAAATACAGAGGGGCGGCTATACTGGGACCGGTCACCGGGGGGCGATCGAGGCGCGTAAGCTTCAGTATCTGAGAGGGAGACTGCAGGCTTGGTTTTACCCAAGGGGGTAATCTAGCGCTCGGAAAGCGTTCCACCCCTAGGGGCTGCCATTGCTAGGGGCAAGCCATCACCTGCTGTTAGCATCCCATTGACTCCCATTCATTTCTGAGTCACTTTGACAGTGAATAACTTTACATCTGAGACGTTTAAAGACTCCATGTGTCCATTGTTTATTTATAAAGAAACACGACAATGCATAAAAGGCTCCATTACCTTGTATCTTACACTATCGCCCCGCAGAAGCTGTTTTTGTAAAAATAGGCTAACGATTGTGTCATAACCAACGCGACTCTGTCGCACAGTTGAGAAATTACCGTATAGACCTGAGGAGACGCTCGCAGGCAATCTTTTACTGTCTATGAGACAATCGGGGGGACGTGGAGACATAAAGTCTGATAAAGTCAAGGGGGAAGAATGGGGAGAAGCCCATAGTGAGCCAAAAGCAACGGGAGAAAATATTTAAACAACGTGATTCACATTTCACTTTCCACAACTACTAGAAGACCTACAGCTGTCAGACAGGAGGCTCACGTCACATCTACGTCATCAAGCTCAGTCTGAGCCTGCGCAGTTCGCTCAGCCATCAGGAAGTGAGTGCTCCTATACTGACCTCACTTTCCGCCGTTGAAGTCAATGGGATAGCTCTGTCCATTTCTTTTACTTATTTCTATGGTTTTACCATGCCTAATATAGATATAGCTGACTACAGTGTGAACCACAGAGCGAACGTACAGAGACACATAATATAACATAACTTTCAACACACTCAAATGTATCTATCTAATATGATAAAACAGTGCTGTGTTACCCCACATATGCATGAGTGGAAGTGGAAGTGCTGGTCTGCAGTGTAAAAAAAGCTCCACGAAATCAAGATATCATCAAGTTATGCCTATGTTTTGAATAAGCGACCTCTGGTGGCGAAAAATTACATCTTGTGCCTTTAAACACAAAAGAAGGTATTTTAAACAATGTTGTTGGTACCCAGACAGTTAATGGCACCCACTGACTTCCATAGTATTTTTTTTTCATAGTATTTTTGTCTTCCATAGTCGTTAATAGTTTTTTTTCCCCCAAGAAACTCTTACAGGTTTAGAACAACTTGAGGGTGAGTAAATAATGACAACATTTTTATTTTTGGGTGAACCATCTCATTAATTTAATTATTTTTAGATGGCGCTTTTATACTTAGTTTTATATTTGATGATTCTTGTGTATCACTAGGTAGTTAGAAAGCGATTCAGACTTATTTTTAATCTAAAGGAATCTGGAACCAGTAGGTTTTGGTTAACCAATTACCAAAGTAAATGAAGCACAAACCTCTATGTTGTTCAGATGGTTAAACATTTTTAAAATAACATGTAGAGCATGTTGTGGGTGCCTACTGCCTAGTATTGTTTCCGCCCCATTAGCTTCAGCCCTAGACTTTTATGGAGTAAATCAGGAAGGGTATCTCTATTTTACCGGGCTGTAGTAGAAAACATTGTGGTATAGATTAACTGTAACTGCTTGCAGTGCAATTATAAGTGTGAGTTGGTCTGGTGCGGATGTCAGTGAGGATTATGAGTAAAAAATAGTCCTGGGAGTTATCGTGTGAGCAGTCAGGGAAGAAAAGATTTCAGATCTACACACAAGTAGGAGTTTGTGGCCTCTGGTAGAAAGTTTAAGTTTTTAATTTTATTGTTATAGAACCAATTTAAATATGTATTTTATTTATTATTATTCTTTATATAATGATTTGAATACTACAGCACCGTAGAGTCTAACACGTATACAATCCAGATTTTCCTGCAGGGACAAAGTATTTGAATGTCATTTTAACATATTATTTATCTTTTTGTCATTCTTAACATTTTCTAAATCTTTTTGTCTTATTCTGTAACTTTTTTCTTTTTGTACCAGAGATGTGCGATGAAAACCAGTCCTAAAGCAGGGCAAAGCCAATCAGGTATGTATTAGGGGTTTTTGCCATCTGAGCATTATATCAAATGGAAATCTGAATGATTTCTATAGTCATATACCACAAGATTTTTAAGGTTCTTCTAAAAACACCATCCAGCTGTCATGATGCATATCCTAAAAAAAATTAAAATTACCAAAAATAATGATTTTTTTTTATTGTATCATATCTGAAAACATATTTCTGGGACCTATTTGTTACTTATTGTTGTGAGTGTTTGTTTAAATCTTGTAAATCTATTAAAGTTTTCAATGCAGAACTAAGCTATTTTCTGTGAATGGGAGACTTATGATTCATTAGCCGCTAAAAGTAACTATAAGCTAATCAAATTGCAGTTAAAGGTAAAACTTTTGTTGCAGTTTTTTATGTTTATGTAAATAAATTTAATATGATTACAAATGCAAGTTTGTAAAGCACCCAGTGGCGCCTCCAGGGGGGCCAAAAAAAACTAACTAAATAAGCTTTTCCCCCATGTTGATTGTTTATGCTTGATAATATTAGAATAATATTTTAAGTTCTACACCTATTACCTTAAATATTTCACAACAAAATTCCACAGTAATGAACATTACTTTATTAAGGATTTTCTTCTCAAACTCCGCCTTCTCTTTACTCGTGCGTGCATGCGAGTTTTAGCGCACCACTTTAATCATACCGCTGGGTTCGTGTGAGGATCGCTTTGAGCTTGAAACTGACAAAACTCACAAGTAAACTTCAGATTCACAGTGTTTAACTCTCTGTAAAATAGGAAATTTGCCTGTTTTCATTTGATGCATGAAACAACTTCACTAAACATTATTTGTAGCGCCCGACAAGCTTTGTGTCTTGCTACTTTTACTGTACAAATTATTACTCGTGTAATTGCTTAAGCGGTGTTTCAAATGTGGACAAAACGTCAATAAAATAGCTGCTAAACAATGTTAATATTACATTTACATCAAGAAAGCAATTCCATGATCATACATTTGTTAGTTAACTATAAAAAACAATAACTCTAGAGAGGAGCATTTTGGGAACATATTTATCACCTGTTCATTATATTTTTACTTAATGTAATGATTTCTTCATTATTTAATAAGAATAAGTTTAAATGTTTGTTTAAATGTTTATATTTCACCAACGAATTGTAGAAACATAGTAAAAACAATTCTGTTATTAAAAGTTGTCTTGTAATTTTAATGTTCATACAACTCTTATTATTATTTGAATGTTGATTTATTACTCTTATTATTATTTGAATGTTGATTTATTACTCTTATTATTATTTAAATGTTGATTTATTACATTCATTTGAAGAATTAATTGATTATAAATTAAACTTTGTTTTCGACCGTCCGCATCCTGAATTTTCATTTCGGTGTGTCACTCATATAAATGTATTTACACAGGATTTACAATCGTGGGAAATGTGCTTTATGTTCAATAGCATCTAAATTAACTGGTTTCATGCAGGTCAAAAATGTAATTTAATCTGCATATCAACCTGACAAATTAGAAATTTCCCTGTGTATTTAGTGTGCCAGCCTAGGATTTTTACTGTCCCCCTCAGTCCACCCCATTACAAATTTCCTGGAGTTGCCACTGCAAGCAGTATACAAAAGTACAAATGGCCTCTTACATTAAAAATAAGGTGCATACAATATTTGACATTGGTTCAAATTAATTATTTACAGCTACTATGAGCAGTGAGCTCAATGTGCCAATGGGCTCCCCCACTCCTGGGGGCTCAGACCGGCTGCAGGATGGAGGTGGGATGGACTACAGGGACTGGGTTCGACGAAGCTATCTGGAGCTGGTCACCTCCAACCACCACTCGGTCCAGGCTCTCTCATGGAGAAAACTCTACCTCAGCAGGGCTAAGCTCAAGGCCTCCAGCCGAACCTCAGCCCTGCTGTCTGGCTTTGCCATGGTCAGTATATTACACTCTGTGATCCGTCATATATGTGCGGCTCTTCATACACAATGGCTGCGTTTGAATGCTTAGGTAGCTGACTTGTTGCCTCACTGCCCAAGCAATGACTTTGCAGGTAGCGAAGATACCTCCCAAAACTGATTTCGGACAAACTTCTGAGGTAGTGTAATGGTTTAATGATCTACACCCAAATAGAGTGAGCTATATATATAAATATTTGAAAATATTTGATTACTACAATAGTAATTTCATGCTAGAAATAACATCAAAATTTGGTTAAAAAAAATTATGTTTACACAAAGTGACCACCAAATGCGACTTTTTGACATTTATTTTTTCTGGAAGCTGTCATGGAAAAGAAACGTACAGGATTGTGGGGTATCATAGGCGAAGGATACATCTATGCTGCCTTCATCTCTGGAGACAGGAAGTGAAGCTAACTTTGGATTCAGATCAATTCCTACCTGGGAATGTATCCTCCAAAGGCAGTGTTTTTCAGCTTTTGGATGCAGCCTAAAAGTCTTGTATGGAAGATTGTTTCCACCACGGAATAAAAACTATTTAAAAGATAATTGATACATTTTTTCTCAAAATTCCTACTTTTTTTTCTTCTTGCAATTGTGAGTTATAATCAGAATTGCATGTTATTAACTCAATTGTTTAATATAAACTCACAATTGCACAAAAAAAAGTAAATTGTGAAAAAAAATCAGAATTACAATTGCATGTTTATAAACTAAATTCTTCTCGCAATTGCGAGTTTCTCATTTTTTTCTCTGAATTATGGGATATAAACTTGCGAGTTATAAAGTGGGGGGGGGGAAACAAAAAAGGTTATATGTCAATTTAGACTTTATAACTCACAAACTCACGTAATTCTGATGTAAACTTGCAATTGGGAGAAAAATGTTGCAAAAAGTTTTTTTTAATTTTTATTCAAGTTAATTTATTTATAAGCTTCCTTAGCCTTGTGTACTCACTTTAGATTGTAAAGCTTGTGTGTTGTTGAATTTCTTAGAAACATTAGATTGTTTGGAGATAAGATTGTCTGAAACATTGTCCTGTGGCGCTTTGAACCACTTTAGCCCAAAATAGATCATTTAAGGGACCATCCACATGACCGGAAGCATTGTTCACATTCATTTTCTCCATAGGGATTTCAAACATTCTTCAGTAAAGAGTTATGAAAGCAATAACTCTGAGATGAATCGCATCATTACAAACTTGGAGCAAGCAAACATGTATGAAAAGACAAGACTGTAACTAGTTCTATTATTATAATTCTATCTATTTTTATTGTATTTTATTTAAGGACAACTAAATCTTTATAAGTGATGATATAAATGTATTTTTAGCTTATCACAAAATATTCAAACACACTAGAGAGTCTGACTTACCTGACTGCATTGTTTGCAATGATTCATGGGAGTGGGCAGTATTGAGCTACCTTTAAAACAACAACTGCAACAATTGGGTTCTGGAGGTTAAACTCATAGGAAAATTATTTCTAACAATAACTTATAAACCTTTAAAGACAGCTGTGAGTTTTGAGGCTGTTAATCAGTGTTTTATTTGAACTTAGTTTTAAAATAATTGAACAGTTGAATTGGTGAAAAACATTACCCATGATGCTGTACAAAAAAAAATTCACCAGTCAAAACAGGCAAACCACACGCTTGTTAGCTCTGCTCACTCCCATGACGTAATCTACCTACACTCAAAATACATAATAATATGCATATTTTGCAATGACCTTTATATATATATATATATAGTACAGGCCAAATGTTTGGACACATTACTATTTATAATGTTTTTGAAAGAAGTTTCTTCTGCTCATCAAGCCTGCATTTATGTGATCAAAATACAGATTTTTTTTTTATATTGTGATATATATATATATATATATATATATATATATATATATATATATATATATATATATATATATATATAAAAATAACATTTTTTAATTTAATAGTTTATATTTCACTTTAATTGAATAGTTTATATTTCACTAAAGCTGTCAAGAACACAGTCTTGTACGTTTTATAGTGTCATCAATTTCAAATATTAAATACATTCTATTTTTTTATTATAATAAAATCTATCCATATATAGAGACAATTATATATATATATATATATATATATATATATATATATATATATATATATATATATATATATATATATATATATATATATATATATATATAAATCTCATATATGTATGAGAGAGAGTGAGAGAGGATTTTTATTGTTGATATCTAACGGTATTGTTTATGACAGCCACTTTAATATCTTAATGTGGTCATGACCAGGTGGCCATGGTGGAGGTGCAGCTGGAGATGCAGTACAACTACCCACGTTTCCTGCTCATTGCCTTCAGCGTATGTACCACAGTACTGGTGGCCGTCCACTTGTTCGCCCTCCTCATCAGCACCTGCATCCTGCCCAATGTGGAAGCTGTAAGCAACATCCACAATCTCAACTCCGTCTCCGAGTCTCCCCACGAGAGGATGCACCATTATATTGAGCTGGCCTGGGGCTTTTCCACCGCTCTAGGGATCATATTGTTCCTGGTTGAGGTGGTGCTTCTCTGCTGGATAAAGTTCTTGCCGGTAGACTCTGGGGCACAATCCGCGTCCGTCCAAGCAGCCCTTAAGCAGAACTGCAGCTCCCCTGTGGGTCCGCCCGGCCACAGTGGCTGGCAGGCGGCCTTGGCCTCCACCATCATCATGGTGCCGGTTGGATTGATCTTTGTGGTGTTCACCATTCACTTCTACCGTTCGCTAGTGCGACACAAAACAGAGCGGCACCATCAGGAGATCGAGGAACTGCACAAAATCAAGGTGCAGCTGGACGGCCATGAGCGAGGCCTGCAATCGGTGTGAGATCCAGGGAGGCTTTTCGTTTGGCGCAGGGTTCCATTGCTAGACTCTTTAGGCTTTCAAGCACATCAAAACTCCTCCTCAAGACTTTCTATATTGTTCTTAGAGGAACGGCCTTTTTGCCTGGTGAAAGAATAACTTGTGTAGAAACTATAGAGGATTTACAGCAAAAGTGCGCACGTTTACAAGATTTCAACTGCAAGGGCTATTTATTTACATTTCTTTAGGCTTTAAGTCAGTTGTGTTTTTAAGTGCCATTTTCTGTTTCTTTGCCTCTAAATACACTACATGAATGTCACAGAGTGGCTTTCTTTAATAGAATTTGTCTATTTCTCTTCCGTTTGCTCTGCCATTCTGGAACGATAGTTAATGTGCCACAGATAATGAGACCAAATGAGTTGGTCTTGGATCCATTATGGATCAGAGCTGCCAGAGTCACTGCCAGACTAAAATATCCAGCGTTTCCAATGTACATGGTTGTTCGAGCTTCAGTTTAAAGTGATTGTCCAGCCAGAAATTAACATTCTGTCAACATTTACTCATTCTCATGTCATTCCAAACCTGACTTTCTTTCATCTGAACACAAAAGAAGATATTTTGAATGTTTTGAATATTTTCAATGTGTTGGGTCCAAAACAACATTGGATCACTGTATGGACAAAATAACGCACTTCTGCAGAAGAAAGAAAGTAAGTCATACAGGTTTGGAACGACATGAGGGTGAGTAAATGATGACTGAAGGTTCATGTCTTTAACAAAAAACCTTTAAAAAAAGTGATGCACCACACACAGTCTATGTTTAATGGTTAGTGTGTAATACTGTAATTTTTTTCAGCCTGCAGAATTGTCATGCCAAAAAAAAAGATTCATTTTAAAGCTGTTACAGAAGTATCACTCATACTAGACCTATATGTAGTGCAGTATTTTTAGCTTGGGTGTGAAATCTAGACGCTTTAGCCATGCACAGTGCGCGCTTGTATTTCATTGAAGCTTTTGCATGTGTAATGTAATGCACTGTCATTTGTCAAGCACAAAGGTGGAGTTATATCCATATTTCACACAAGGCCAATTGAATGTTATTCCTTGGGCTACTAGAAGTTTACGCTGTGTGACAATAATCACGCTCGAATATGATTTGCTCCAAGAAATCACTTTTAATGGGGACAGTAAGTTTTAAAATACTTGAGAGAGACAAAGGGGCTTGCGTCACAGCTGAAAACGTTTAATGTGAACGGAGTTGTATCGTCAGAGTCAATTAGAGGAAAACATTCCAGGGGGGAAAGAAGTCGGACCAATTTCTGCCTGCCTTAACTAACTAATCTGACAAAAGTGCACTTGTAGTGTAGTCCACGGAGATGATGGATGTGTCCGGTTTATTTTTCAAGTCTGCAGACTGATTTCAACTGCTGTAGTTCTTTAGAATGCGGAGTTATAGTTTGCTGCGTCATTTCATGTCTGATGCATTAAGTTAATTTAATAGTGTGTTTATGAGTTTACTCTGTAATAAGGCATAGTGAAGCGCTACTCTTGTCACAGTTGCTCAAACAAGGGAACTTGACCAAAATTGTGTGTATGCTACTCCACTTGAAGGGGCTTTTAAAAAGCACTTTGCTTTGGTGTGTGGAAACCTACTTTAGTATCATTTTTTGATACTTTTGTTGCATTGTGCCACACTATCAGTAGAGAAAGTCAAGTGAAACATATTTTTGTGTCCAGAACACGTAGCCGACTATTATCGAAACGTTATGTTGAGCATGGCCATTTCACACTGTATGTACTTGTATGTTAATTTATGTCAAATAAACAGCCTATTTTGTTTACTTCAAAACGTTGTCATTTCTGTGCCCAATGGAAGTTTAGCGCGCATTTTTCATTACCAGGATAAAAAAAAAAACAATAAGGTGCATCCCACTGTGTGTGCTCTATTCCATGCTCTTTTGTACAAAATAGTGAGAGTAAGCAATGAAAAAATTCACTTTAAACTCAATTAACCGGAAAAAAACGTGTCTGAAATGGGATCTCTTTGAGTAGGTACTTATTTTGAATAATTACTTCACAAATGCTAAAAGTGTGTTCTATATCAGGGGTTTCCAACCCTGGTCCTGGAGCGCTGCCACACTGCAGATTTTAGCTACAACTTGAATCAAACACACCGAACCAGCTAATCATGATGGTGTTCAGGGCTGCTGGATAATTACAGATAGGTGTGTTGGAACTGAAATCTGCAGGGTTGGACACCCCTGTTCTATGTAGTGTGAATGTAATCTACAGTCGCCATGTTGTCATTATTATGTGACATTTGTGTCGCTTCACTGCCATTCTCAAATCCTCTCCCATGCCTCAAGGGATAGGGATCGTACGCACACTGCAGAATCTCGCCAGAAGTAGGTCATCCCGGTGTTTTTCTTATGAGTACTGTGAATTCGGACATATTTATTTTGTCACATACTGTTATGTTACTGTCCTACTGTATAGTAGGGAAGTATGCAAGCCTTTTTGGAGCCTTTGTGTGGAATGTTGAATGCTTCACACACTCAACTGTTACAGTGGGGAGGGGCTATGAGGCTGATGTTGAATAACCAAAATTACCTTAAATTCATTGTGTACATAGTGCATGAGTGTGTCATTTGGGACAAAAACTAATATACTAACTGCGTAATTTAAGTATTTTTTTTCGTTGTTGTTTTCTGCCTTTTAGTTAAAAACATTTATTTATTTTTTTACCTTAGTTCAGTGGAAAATTACACTCTTACTTTAAGAAACTAAATTATTATTTGTCTTGATTGGGAAATGTGCTTAACAATGTTTTTACAATGCAAAATAAAAAAGGCACAAAAATGTGCTTAATGTAGTTAACTTTGGGCTGAAATATTGCCCGGTCATGTAGGCTAGACTTGTGTGAGAATCATCATGTACTGCATTAGACTGATCCTGGTCGTTAGTATCCGTCTTTCGTTCACTCTGATCCTGGTCGTTAGTATCTGTCGTTCGTTCACTGGGAGCGAGTGAATGGTCAGGTTTCACGGCTGTGACTGGCAGGCGCACATGAACCAAGGCTGCACACTGCGACACACTGGCTGAGAAAAGAGATCAAATTATAATGCAAAAATGCTAAAAGTCTAGTCTACCTTCCGCATAAACGTTTTAAAAAATCATACATCAGAAACTTTAAAAGTGAACGGTGAATTTCTGTCATTTAAACAACCAAGAATATCCAAAATATGGATATTGTATACAATGATTATATTATTACCAATAGCACAATATTTAATCTCTGCATCTGAAATAGATGTTAAATGCATTAGGTTATGAAATATACTGTGGGATTTTTAGCTTTCTACATGCACACATACTGTTTACCCACAATACTCTTGGCTTCTTGGCATGACAAATGCATTGGAAGTAGGCCTATTATTTACCACAGAATATGTTTTCCTTTTTTGACTCATAGAGCCACATAATATTTACATTGCACAAAAGGTTCTTTAGATCATTCAAATGTTCTTTACACTAAGAATAAATTGTCATTTTATTATTCAGTAAGCATGTGCTAGTTTTGCATTGCACACAGTAATTCTAACCCTCCTGAGCATCTTCACATGAAAGTCCATATTCTGTCAGCAGGCCACAAACATTTACATTTAATTCATTTAATAAGGCCTGAACTGTTGAAAAACACAGCTCTCATCTCATCATCTCATTTTTAGTGTTATTGGGACTGTTTTTGATAAGTCACAAGTGTTTTAACTAAACAAATGAGCAGCCAAGTGTTGAACATCCTCTTCTGAACTCGGTGACATTAATTACTTCTCTAAATGAATAGTGATCCCTTAGGCTTGATTAGAAATTCAGGTGAAGCTGCCTTGTGCCACAGCCTAATGATGATGAAGTGAGAACAGGTGTGCAGTAGAGACCTAAAGCCACTAGATAAACTATAAAGGTTGAAAGGCAAAAGCAGTTCCCTTGTTGCCTAATCAATCAATGAGTTGACAAACAGATGCCTGAACCTGTTTCAGACAGGCTTCCAAGTTCTTTAATGCTTTAGAACAACTAGCCTATTTTACTTATGACTTGTTGCTATTAAGTAACAAGGCTACTTTTAAGGGAGAATAGTGTTTTTTCTAACGTGTTTTTGCGGTTTAAAAACGTGAGATGCAGTAGCCTTACAAGTGACAAGCCAGACCCACATCAAGATGTTTGGTCTGGAAACTCACCATTGACAGGGCTCAATCCGAGGGGCGCGCTCTGCACGCAATTGGATAGCGCTACAACAAACCAGAGCAACGAAGGTGAAACAGAGCTTGTTGATAGATTAAACATTCGCAGTATCCGGTCGGCAAACCTCAGAACAAATCTTACCTTCATAAGAATGACTTCAGTGCCGTTCTTTGTTCTTTTCTCAGAGAAAAGCTTAACTCCAAGTCTTCCAGAGTCGCGGCCAAAGCTGGTTCTAAAGACCGCCGTTTGCCAGTTTCTGTGTTAACTAGAAGCATGCAAGCGCAACTCGGCCGTCATTATTTTAAGTCCCGCCCACCGACTCTACACACGATGTGATTGGCCCGAGATTTGCTGCCGCTAGGGTGCGTCTAGATTTCTAGGCTAGAGATGCAGGTCAGCGGAACGACAAAAGACGCAAGGCGTTTTTTTTTTTTAAGAGGTAACCTTTTTAACTTGAGCAAAGCGTTTTTAGAATATGCGGCAAAAGAAACGGGCGCGAGTTCCAATGGTTCAACTAACTATACTAGACGTCTAGCGGAGTCTAACCGTTGAGCACATACATTGTCAAACAATGTGCAAGTAGCGCAGTGGAATAGAAGACTCATTCTGTGTGAACGACCTTGATTAATTTAAAAAAAATTAAGCAAGCGAAGGCATTGAAAACTGACCATACTGGTATCTTTGTCAACTGGTTTGGGAAGATTCTTAATGCCACCCTAGATCCTACCTGTATTTAAGGTTTGGCTAAAGTGTTTTTTTTTTGGGGGGGGGGGGGGGGGTTAGTTTCCAACTTCAGTAGAAGTTTAATGGCAACTAAGTGAGCTGTTGACTTGTTGAAAGTTTAAGCTTAGCAAGCATCCCAGCAGCGATGATGAGTGAAAGAACACTTCTGACTTGGTATTGCTGCCCTTTGGCATCATTGACCAAGATCTGAATGAGTTTAATCTTCTCTCTGAGCTGGTAACAATCTCATGTTTGTAGGTTATTCTCTGAAAAGTTTGAGCAGAGACCCAGTTTGATTTACTGACACTATCTTAAACCAATACAACGATAACTCTTTCTTGTCTTGCTCTTAACTGGTAGCACAAGCTCTGTAATAAATGTAGTGGTTTTTCAAGAGTTTTTAGGCAAGGGTGAACGCAGGGTCTCATGGGTCTGGGAAAAATTCCTTGGTCCTATTTTTAGGCCTGGAATATCAGTACAGTTCTTTGAATGCTCATTTAAAACTGAGTGCTCTGCAAAAACATGTTCAGTGGTGTTCTGAACCATTGGGTTATTGGTTCAATTAAGAACTTCTAAGGGGAAGTGTTTTAAGTTGTATAATATGTTTAATTATGGATATTTCCAGTTTTTTTTTTCCTCCTAATGATAAAGTATGCTTACAAGACACCAAAGCGCTGTGTAATATTGCTCCGCTGCACCGATGATATGGCAGCAAAAAACCTGAATGCAGGAATGACAGTATGGTTTAGCCATATTGGTCTAGAAAATCGCAACTTTTCATTTTCCTTAGTACATGATGAAACTATACACATCACAACATGTAAATAGGAAAATGGTGTTATTTAGTCACTTATTGAGCAGTAGGCTAGATGGAGCCGTTTACCTCCAGTCTTTGTGCTAAGCTAGGCTAGCAGTGGATGCTTCAGACAGGGTTATGGCATGTATGGAGATAAAAATGGTAGATCTGGACTTATCTAACTCTAACTTATCTAAACTTTAGTCTCAAAGTCAGCGTGTTCCTTTAAGACATTCAAAAATGGTCTTGAGACTTGTTTTTCATGCTCCTCCATTTCTCAATGTATGAAATGCAAGGTCTAGAAACCTATTAATTGAAAGTTGAACTCTTAACTTTAGTGTTTTATGGTCAAAGATGCCCGTCTAGTACATTTAAATGGAAAAGTAGCATAGGGCCAGCCAATTATGTATTGACTTGTAACTAATTTCTGTTAAGAAATAAGCATATGTTATGGGGAATAGAGCATTAATGAATTAACTTGTGCGAAGGCTACTTCAGCTTTTAAAAACTGTCCAGATGATGGGAGCCATGTTTACGTAGAAAAACAAGGGAATAATAGCGAAGTGGAATGCAAAAGCACATTGTGTGAATGGCCATATTTTTCCTTTTTTAGTAATCATTTTATTTTTTTCAAAACTGGCTTTTCTCTATTAATCAGACAGTTAAGACTTCATTTAAAATAACTTCATTTTGAGGCCTCTTTTATGGTCAGCGGCCCCTTGGCATGCGTGTTGGTTAATCCGTGTTTTTGTCAGCTCTAAATTACTGTGATGGGAGGCGTTACACATTTGCTGTCACTAAGCTGAAACAGATGGCAGACACTACATTTCAGCATAAGCTCTAACTTGCTGCTATATATGAAACCATTCAATTTGAATAGAACTGTGTGAAAATAGCATCACATGAACTAAATTAGTTTTCCATTTTTAGTGGAAAACAATGTTGACCTAACAGGCCAATGTCTGCTTAAATCTCACCCCACAAGCTCACATTCATCTGCTTCCACTTTTGTCAAATTGAGTACAATGCCCACATCTCAAAAACCAACCAATGCATAGAACCAAATCTCTGGCCTACATTAATTTTCTTTTCCTAAACATCCATTGTATGTATGCCACAATACGGAAAATACCCATTACTACTTCCTTTGCACAGTGACAATAAATAGGAGTCAGCAGGGATTATCTGTACAAATTTAATATTTTCACATTAAAAAGTAACCATAAAATTTTTTTTGACCATAACCACAATTCATTTTAGTCTTCCCTGGGATAACAATTAGCAACAGGTTCAACTTAATGTGCAATGATTATGTAAAATCTGACAGATTTGCATTAAGAAAAGATTTAGCATTGAAAAAAATGAAACGTATTTGAGTAGTCTATCCATCGGGTGAGTATATTTTAATAAGGTGCTGCAGTCCTGAAGGGTAGCCGGTGAGAGGACACCTGTGGTTGGCTTTGACATACACATATATACACTTGTAACAAAACACATAGCCTGAAGTGGCAAGGGCAGTGTCATTGGTGCGCACTTTCCTGCAGAGCGGGCAGACTTTGATGTGTGTGAGTGACGTCTCCTGGCTGTGAAGGTGGAGAGGCGGCGGAGGGGTCGGAAGGGAGGTCAAGGACTTAACGGTGCTCTGGTTCTCGGATGAATACCACCACTCCAGGAACTGAAGGAAAAACACTCCAATCGAAAGGCTGGTTGAAAGAGATACAGCCACACCCCCAACTGCTGTAGACACCAGATGCTGACATTTCTCAACAAAGCTGAAAATAAAGATATTTCTGTTAGATTCTTTATATTTTAGTAAAACCAATATACAAGACAAAAAAAGTCACTTTTTTTCTAGGGCTGGGCAAAAAAAAAAAAAAGATTTCTCAATTTTAATCGAATCTCATTTTTATGAAGCAATTTTGATTCTTAAAATACTAAGTATTGATCTTTTAAAGCTCAACCAAGTCTGCACTTTCACAACGTAATGCCGCTTTGACTGCCGGGTAAAAGTCCTCTGCGCAGCTTGCAAATATGCGGTCTCAGCTGAAGTGTGCATCGATGGCGCATAGCAGCCGCAAAGGAGGCGCTCACAAGCACCCTTCTTTAAACGTAGGGATACTTCACCGCTTTTTCATATTAAATTATGTTATTCCCTTAACTAAGACGAGTTGATACACACCTCTCTCGTCTCAGTGCGTGCACTTAATCGCTCTGACGCGCGGTGACATTCTGATAGCATTTAGCATAACCTACTAAGCCCAGTTCATTCACTATGGTACCAAACAGAGATCAAGTCATAAGCGACCAAACACCTCCACGTTTCCCCTATTAAATACAGTTACACGAATAGTTGAACGATCAAGTATGTTGACACAAAATAAAACGTGGAGCTTCTCTAAGCAGATTAAAAAGGAGAACTATAATGTATGGCGGAATAGCACTTCTGAGAGTACTTCGACTCGGCGCAGTAAAAAGTCCCGGCTGAAACATCCTTCCTCACATCTCCCCCTCTCATTTCTGTCAATAGGGGGGAGAGGGAGATGTGAGGGAGGATGTTTCAGCCGGGACTTTTTACTGCGCCAAGTCAAAGTACTCCCAGAAGTGCTCTTCCGCCATACATTATAGTTCTCCTTTTTTTAGTGGGTTAAGCTAAATGCTATCAGAATGTCACCACCGCGCATCAGTGCGATTAAGTGCACGCACTGAGACGAGAGAGGAATGTATCAACTCTTCTTAGCTAAGGGAATAACAGTTTAATATGAAAAAGCGGGGAAGTATCCCTTTAAATGACAAATGGGACACCTTACAGTCTTCTGCAGCAGTCTTGCTTAACAAGTCCACAAGTCCACAAGAGCACGTCATTTGGGACAGAGCCTTAGTCTAAGCTGTTTTCCATTGATGAACAGAACATTGTAACGCCTCCCATCCAATATATCAGCTTGGTTACTTTTGATATGAAACAGATATTAAAGGAACTGTATGTAAGAAATGTATTTCAATTAATGGCCCTGATATGTCACTAGACATTAAGAAATCATGTTAATTTAAATTACTTTTATCACTGACAACAGTAGTCCGGCCAGGACATTGTCATTTAAAATTTGTTGTTGACATGTGTTTTGGCCTGAACCTCCACCTATCTACCAATCACGAATTCAATAGTGTTTCGGCGTCCGGGTTGCCAGATCGGCTCCAGTTACCACAGCTGCAGCTACAAACGTTCCTGCTGGATCCTGCAGCCTATCTGTCAACCTCGAGTCAGGGGCAGGGGGAGAGGGGATACACCTGCAGTACCAGTTTTGGCCACAATCTTACATACACTTCCTTTAATGTACAAACTGACTCCCTGTATAATTTATAGTTATAGCATTAGTTGAGAGACTTATTTCCTTGAGAAAATTAGCCATGCATGTATACAGTACCTGATGTATATATCAAATTGAAAGCTTGTGAATCAAATACTACCAACCCAAATCTAAAATAAACTCAAATTAAGACATATGATGAACTCACCTTTGACTCTGGCTCAGTGCTGGGTCTAATGGCTTGAGATCCAGGCTGCGGATGTCATTAGCCGTGAGATATGACAGTTTAACCCCTGCCAGCCACAGAAGTGGAGAATGTGTTCGTGCTTTGCCGAAAACATACAAAAGCTGTTGGCAAAAGACCCAGCCATCCCAGGCCATGCACACAAAGGGGTACGCAGCCAGAAAAGCCCTGTACAGCTTCTGCATGAAGGACTGTGGCAAGCGGATCGAGAAATCGTCTTCATCTCTCTGTTGAGCCAGGACTTTTCCCAGTTTGGTGCGCAGGTAAGGAAGGAGGGCCAGAAGGAGCAAGGAGCGCCAGTGCTGTCTGCGCCGGAGCCCCAGATGGGCAGCACGTGTGCCGTCTGCTCCAACACGCTTCAGGCCATAGAAATTCTCTGAGAATGACGCGCTGGTGCGGGAGAGGAAATGCTGCTGCAATAACATATCCAGGATGGCATAAATCTCATCAAACCTCCTCCAAAGAAACCCATAGCGAGCAGGGTTAGATGTAGCAAGGATCTGTGGACAATGGCAGGGTTTTTACATCAGGAGCATTCAAGGCCAGCACAGTTAATACTGTAAAGTACATCTTTATACTTCTTTTAAACATGCAAAAATAAAAGTATGCTTGCAACACTCAGTGAATCAAAGAGTACCAGCTTATGAAAGGGGTGTTCAAACTAGGATCCACTAAAAAGTTAAGAGAAAAACTGTGTAAAAAATAAATAGGATTAAAATACATACAATAACAATAAATTGAAATACATTAATAAATTAGTAAATCACAGTTCTATAATGGGTAGAAACAAAATATTTTCTAACACGTATATTAGACGCACTATTCTGCCAAAAGTATTGGGACACCCCTCCAAACCATTAAATTCATTCCAATCACTTCCATCACAGGTGTAATCAAGCACTAGGCATGCAGACGCTTCTACAATCATAATGGGTCGCTCTCAGGAGCTCAGTGAATTCAAGCATGGGACTGTGATAGGTTGCCACCTGTGCAATAAGTCCATACATGAAATTTCCGCACTACTAAATATTCCACGGTCAACTGGTAGTGGTATTATTGCAAAGTTGGACAACTTTGCAATACAACAGCAACTCAGCCACAAAGGGGGGTTAGCGCCTGCTGAGGCGCACATTGCCTTACATCACCAAGTGCAGTGCAAAGCGTTGGATGCAGTGGTGTAAAGACATGTTCTCATTGAAGTGAGGAGTTGTCATGAATCACCCTTCTCTGTCTGGCAATCCGATGGACGAGTCTGGGTTTGGCAGTTGCCGGGAGAACGGTACTTCCCTGACTGCATTATGTCAAGTGTAAAGTTTGGTGGTTATGGTGTGGGGTGGTTTATGACCCCTAGTTCCAGTGAAAGGAACTCCTAATGCTTCAGCATTCTAAGACAGTAGGCCGATAACACCAACAAATCAGCTTATTGAAATAACCAGTTTTCCCCGTTTACATGCAAACCAGTAAACGGACAACGCAAGTAAACCGCGTTTACATGATTATTTATAAACCGGGTTTTTCCTTGTAGTGCCGTCAAAAATAATAATGTCCGTATATCTGAATATGAGTTTTTCAAAAGTTACGTCACTTGTGATGTTAAATAAAGCGTGTCAGCGGGAGATTTACGGCTCATATGATCCCTTATGCAGTTATGCAGCGTTTTGACTGAACCTCTTTTAGGCTACTTCTGCTGCATGAGAAAAGAGAACACCTCTTTACAATTTTCTGGGTCTTAAACGAGTCTGTGTCTGTGATATGTCCTTATTTCATGCAAAACGGTAGCTCGCTCTGTCTGGATGCGTTTAAATCTGCTGTAAGTTTGTGTTTTTGTAACCTATCACACATGCGCACTTCAATAAGCTGACAGAAAGCAGGTTAATGCGTTTACATGCAGCGCGAAATCGAGTTAAGAGGCAAAAAACTACCTGTTCCGACCGGTTTATTCTTACGCCGTTTATGACATTACTCCAATAAAAGAAAATGGGTTACCGCATTTACATGACCATGTTCATTGTCGGCTTATTAGGCATAATCGGCTTAAGAACGTGCATGTAAACGCACCCATTGACACCCTCAAGTGAGAGGGTAAGACACAGAAAGAAATTTCTGAACGAATAGGCTGTTCCCAGAGTGCTGTATCAAGGCACCTCAGTGGGAAGTCTGTGGGAAGGAAAAATGTGGCAAAAAACGCTGCACAACGAGAAGAGGTGACCGGACCCTGAGGAAGATTGTGGAGAAGGACCGATTCCAGACCTGCGGAAGCAGTGGACTGAGTCTGGAGTAGAAACATCCAGAGCCACCGTGTACAGGCGTGTGCAGGAAATGGGCTACAGGTGCCGCATTCCCCAGGTCAAGCCACTTTTGGGCTACAGAGAAGCAGCACTGGACTGTTGCTCAGTGGTCCAAAATACTTTTTTTGGATGAAAGCTAATTTTGCATGTCATTCGGAAATCAAGGTGCCAGAGTCTGGAGGAAGACTGGGGAGAAGGAAATGCCAAAATGCCTGAAGTCCAGTGTCAAGTACCCACAGTCAGTGATGGTCTGGGGTGCCATGTCAGCTGCTGGTGTTGGTCCACTGTGTTTTATCAAGGGCAGGGTCAATGCAGCTAGCTATCAGGAGATTTTGGAGCACTTCATGCTTCCATCTGCTGAAAAGCTTTATGGAGATAATTTCGTTTTTCAGCACGACCTGGCACCTGCTCTCAGTGCCAAAACCACTGGTAAATGGTTTACTGACCATGGTATTACTGTGCTCAATTGGGCTGCTCCTGACCTGAACCCCATAGAGAATCTGTGGGATATTGTGAAGAGAAAGTTGAGAGACGCAAGACCCAACACTCTGGATGAGCTTAAGGCCGCTATCGAAGCATCCTGGGCCTCCATAACAACTCAGCATTTTACATTTACATAACCACATAACATTTCTGCAAAAGGATTTCCGACCAAGTATTGAGTGCATAACTAACCATAATTATTTGAAGGTTGACTTTTTTAGTATTAAAAACATTTTTCTTTTATTGGTTGGATGAAATATGCAAAATTTTTGAGATAGGAATTTTGGGTTTTCATGAGCTGTATGCCAAAATCATCAGTATTAAAACAATAAAAGACCTGAAATATTTCAGTTGGTGTGCAATGAATCTAAAATACATGAAAGTTTAATTTGTATCATTACATTATGGAAAATAATTAACTTTTATGACATATGCTATTTTTTTGAGAAGGACCAGTAGCTGCAAAGGGTGGGCCAACTCCATATTAAACCCTAAGGATTAAGAATGGGATTTCATTAAAAATCAGCATGTGAACAACAGGCAGGAGTCCAAAAGCTTTTGGCAATATCATGTACTTATACAAAAATATATAATTTTTTTCTGTGTAAATTGGGTCACAAGAAACTATATGCCTTTTCAATTCATATTTGGGGGTCCGTGACATCTAAAATATTTAAAACCCCTGACCATGCAAACGAGCTGAATTAAGTCCTAGTACAGAACACATAGTAGGCCTATACTATAATTTACAACAGTTCTTAATGGAAATCACACCATCATCATAATGTAAGGTACATGTTTGTAAAATGGTGACAAATGCAGTACAATGCATTTTAAATTTCGTATGCATACCTTAACAGCATGCAGTAATGCAGGTTTGACAGCACCCATCAAAGAGTCCTGCGCTAAAACCTCAAATACAGACGGGCTGTCTTCAGCTGGAGCCGCTGTGGTTAAATGTGCACCTCGCTCTGCCATACTGCGAACTTTGACACTTAAGACAACAATAAAGCGTCCTTAAAAGTGTATTATTAGTCCTAAGAGTCTTTTGATAATATTATTTCTATCATTATACCAAACAATACTTTTAAGGCAGAAAATTACAGTGCAGAAAAACAATGCATGACAATCAGTGTCAATGTTTGTTCCTGTAACTGTCGGTGCTATCTCACTCACTGGCGGCTTAAGCCAACAAAATAGGTTCACACTGCCACCTACTGTGCTGGGGTGTGAAGAGGATGAGAGAAAAACATGATGAGCACTGTCTGTTTATAATGGAAGAACTATAAAACTATCAAGAAAACTACTTTTCAAAATAAAAAAATTAAACGGATTAACGTCATATTGTAGCCTAAATGTCAAACTTCCAAAATAATCTAGTTTGTGTTTTTTTTTTTTTTGTCAAACAACTCTTAGAAAGATTGTTATGTGTATTTGATGCAGTTTATTCTTAAAATATATGTGCCATTGTATGTTACTAGGAAACTATATGGACATAAAACTCTTTGTAAACCATAATTTATATATGATTTTTAAAAATATTTATTTAATTTATTTTGGTCCATGAACCAACCCATGTTATATAAAAAAACATGTCAAGGAATCCATAAAAGATCTGCATTTTATTAAAATACATATTCTTGCAATGTTTATTAATGTGACCTATTTTTTAGATTCTTATGGGATTAAAGAATAAATGTCTTTGAAAGAGTTTTTTTTTTTTTTTTTTTTTTTTACAATACATGCCTGCATATGTCCTGTATAAAATGTATGCATTTGCATACAGTAGGCTATATGTGACCCTGGACCACAAAACTGAAAATTTGAAATTGAGATGTATATATCACCTGAAAGCTGGTTAAATAATCTTTCCATACAAGTATGGTTTTTAGGATATTTGGCCAAGAAACAACTATTTGAAAATCTGGAATCTTAGGATGCAAACAAATCTAAGTATTGAGAAAATCACCTTCAAAGTTGTCCAAATGAAGTCCTTAGCAATGCATTTTACTAATACTAATATTTTTGATATTTACAGAAAGAAATTTGACTAAATATCTTCATGGAAAATTATCTTTACTTTAATAGCCTAATTTTTGGCATAAAAGAAAATAGGTCATAATTTTGACCCATAAAATATTGTTGGCTATTCCCACAAATATACCCGTGAGATTTATGACTGGTTTTGTGGTCACACGTGTAACTTGTTTAATCTCATAATGTACAAAACAATATATTTGATATAAAAAGTAGTATCAGATAATCTGCAAAATTTTAAATAGTGAACAGAATCCTCTTGGATTTAAAATATTCTTTGAAATGCTCACATCTTTATTTACTTATTTAGAAAGCCTACATATGATTAATATTATAAATTCTCTTTTGATTATGGCTTCCTCAACATTGCATCCTCAGCTGGCACTATGGAGAAATCCCTTTCTCTGACCAATCCCTAAGACTCCTTCAAGTCAAGTCACCATTTATATAGCTCTTTTTACAAAACAGATTGTTTTAAAGCAGCTTCACTGTGCAGGAAAGAAATGCAACAAAAATGAGATCCGGCTGTACAGCCGCTCTGGAGAAACCATGATGTCATCCAGCTCATTTCAGCTGTCATGTGTGTCAATACAGGCAGATCAGTATAATATAGTTTAATATTTAGTGTCCCAAATTAAGCAAGCCAAAAGCCAAAGGCGACGGTGGAAAGGACCTAAAATTCCATCGGGTGACAGAATGAAGAAAAAACCTTGGGAGAAACCAGGCACAGTCAGGGTGCTTGTTCTCCTCTGGCCATCAAACAAATAGTGTATGATTATGATTCAGGCAACATTTCAGGTCAGAAGTCAGACTGGATGGGAAACATTCAGAATAATTGTCTAGTTCCATCTGGTTGAAGATCAGAGTCATCACACTGGAGATCAGTGTCACTGTGTTGATGAGGCCTTCATATCTCTGCAGACACTTCGGGGAAGCATTGTGGTCATGTCGCAGGTCCACCATCCGATCTGGATATGGCCCAGATCCAGCCAACTGCAGTAAACCTCAGGATTAACAGATTGACTAATATTAACAATTCTTCTCGTGATGTAACGAGTACATTGAGCGTGAAGTGTTCCTGGGGCAGGGCCTCCTCATAAACAGAATCCTTCTCCTTCAGATCCTGCATCCTTAATAGTCTCACACCTCACAGTATTTATCCTTCTCGTATTTATCACCTAAACTCTGGAATGACTACTGGAATGGGGTTCATATTGTTCGGGAAGCAGACACATTCTGTCAGTTTAAATCTAGACTAAAAACTCTATTTAATCTGGCATATATAACACATTATCAATTTCACTAACCAGTAGTTTGAATACTTAGGACCATGGGGTTTTCAGTTTTTATAAATCTGCAAAAACAACAATTTTGTGTTTTTCTGTCAATATGTGGTGCTTTGAGTAATGAGAAAAAAATAAACTTAAATGATTTTAGAAAATGGCTGAAACAAAGTGTGAAAAATGTAAAGTGGTCTGAATACTTTCTGTACCCATTGAAGAGGCAGTGGATTCAAGAATCCACCCCGTCAGCCCATATCACAAAAGGAATGGCCTCTTCTTGGGCATGGTCAAGTGGTGTGTGTGTGTACTGGTAGTTGACAAATAAGCAGTAAAAAAAATGTATATTTTTGTTTGTAAAACAGCACTTTTGAAAAAGATGCATATTATGTATTGTGAAGTCTGATATTTGAGTCTCAAGTTTTTTTTTTTTTTTAAATGTTATACTGAAATGTGTCCTATGGTGTAATTTAGAAAGGAACTAGGAGTGACACACCAAAGGACTAGAGAAATTAACACTTTTACAGTGATTCCAAAAAAGTAAAATATTTGAACAATTCTGAGACATAATCCTACCATGCGCATATCATGGGCTTCACAGGGGCTTCTGTAACAGGACCTTAAATGGGGTCCTTCAACTAATTAAATTTGTCGGCGGAATTGCCTGATTTAAAATCAGGATATGGTGTCACACCGGAGGACATGGTTTCCATTTACTAGACAGTTGTAAAATTATGCCTGAGATATTTATTAACATTTGTATGCTTTTCTTTTTAATTTATAGAAATGTATTGAACCATGCTTGAATAACACCATAAGACAATGCAGTTTTTATATCAACAGGTCTATGTAAGACGAAAAAATTTAACCATTTACTGCATTTAAAATGATGACAATACTGTTTATTTTTATCTTGTGTGAAACAGTGCAAATGCCATGTCCATGTCACATCAATAACCCGTGTCCCTTCAGGACATATGTATGGTGGCAGGCTGGTCTTCACTGTATACCTATGCCAGTTTTTATAACATGGAAACTAACTCCACAGCCAGATTTTGTGCGAAATGACGGCACAAATCAAAATATTTCACTTTAGGCTCTTCAGGGTTAAAAGTTTGAGGTCATCTGCTGGAAATTGGATGAAATCATAGAACTGACCCTGACTAAAATTAAAAAGTTGTTTATTATTTATGCATGTAGAATCAGCAAACAATAAAATTGGACAAAATTGAGATAAAAAAAAAGTTTAATGAGTTTAAGCAACGATTTCTTGGCGAAACAAATACAAAAAAAATAACGATTACTAGTTGCAAAGTTACTTGGTAGATGTCCGAGCACAATAATGACAATCAAGATAACGAATAACTATCAGATAGATGCCGCTAAAAGTGTTAAAAGCCTTCTCTTCAGCTTCCTGAACTATACATGCAAGCACACAAACTATTCATAAACATAAAACTTTCAAAAGAGAGCAAATTAAGAGTATGCATGAGAAAATTAAAACAGAGTAATGATAAAAATTATAACAAAGCAAAATTCTATATAAGAATAAAACTTTTTAGATATTGTTCTTTTGGAAGGAACTCCGTCTTTAAGGGTATAAGTAGTTTACAGTAAAAACTGCTGGGCATGAAAACTGTTTACTGTGACAACATTAGATTGTGGTAACACTTAAGAAAAATGGTCCGTTATTCATAGATAACTATGCAGCAGTAATGCAGGACTAATATAGCACTACATTAACACTTCACCTACTACTATGAACTAATATAGAAACAAGCTGAACCAATCAGTAAGTAACATTGAATTTAGGAGATAGTTCCTATATTAGTTCATAGTAGTAGGTGAAGTGTTACTGTAGTGCTATTTATTAGTCCTGCATTACTTCTTGCATAGTTATCTATTAATAACGGACCATTATTCTAAAGTGTTACCGATTGTATTTCTGTCTCCTCTCATTTGTTAGGACAGATGTATAGGGAACGTTTACTGATGTTTCTGACTTTGTTTTGAATGTCTCTTCCCACACTGTAAAAAATTATTTAGAAAAAAAGTTACCTGGTTGCCTTAAAATTTTGAGTTCATTGAAATTAAAATTTTGAGTTAATACAATGAACATTTTTTGAGATTCGACAACCTTTATTAAAATATTATTAAAAGATTTTTGTAAGCATATTGGGTAATTATGTGTGATTTATTTCTGATGATGCAGTGAAACATGCCAAATTGTGCTATTTTCATGATTTATCAAAATTTTTATGTGGTTCAGATACAAAAATATTTTGAGTTTCTATTTATGAAACTAATTTCCTTCATTGTATCAACTCAAATTTTTAATTTCAATAAACTCAAAATTTTAAGGCAACCAGGTTACTTACTTTTTTAATTTAAACCAACAAAAACCACCACAAAATTTTTACAGTGCACTTGGAGGACGGTGATCTGGCTTCTCTCCAGTGTGGATCTTCTCATGCGTTTTCATGTTTCCTAACAGAGAGAATCTCTTGTCACAGTGTGAACATTTGTAACTCTTCTTTCCATGGTGAGCTAACTCGTGCTGTTTATGTTCGGAACTTGTAAAAAACGACTTCCCACACTCAAAACACACATAAGGCTTTACCAAGCTGTGTCTTTTTTGGTGTATTGTTAAAGAAGCAAGGTACCTAAATCTCATTTCACACGAAACGCACGAATAAAGTTTCTCTTTAGCGTGAACTTTCAGGTGGTTCTTCAGGCCTAATTCCAAACTAAAACTTTTACTGCATTGATCACAGTAAAATCGCGATCTTACAGAATGAGTTTGGAGATGGTATTTTAGAGTGCTTTCATGTGTGAAACTCTTCCCACAATGATCACATGTGTAAGGCTTCTCTCCAGTGTGGATTCTCATGTGTTTCTTAAAGTTACATCTTTGTACAAAACCTTTCCCGCACTGATCGCATGTGTGTGGCTTCTCTCCAGTATGGATTTTTATATGCAGCTTTAGGTATTCTTTGGTATTAAAACTCTTCCCACATTGATCGCATGTGTGCGGCTTTTCTCCAGTGTGGATCATCATGTGCGATTTAAGTTCTCCTTGGCGAGCGAAAGCCTTCCCACAACGGTCACACGTGTGCGGTTTCTCTCCTGTGTGAATCACCATGTGGCTCTTTAAGCATTCTTTTCGTGCAAAACTCACTCCACACTGATCACATGTGTGCGGCCTTTCTCCAGTGTGGCTTATCATGTGTCTCTGAAGGTGGTCTTTTCGTGTGTAACTCTTTCCGCATTGATCACATGCGTGTGGCTTATATCCAGTGTGGATTTTCACATGCTCCTTAAGTTCTTTTTTGAGCATGAATCTCATCTCGCATTGATCACATGCGTGCGGCTTCTCTTTATTGTGGATTCTCATGTGTGACATGAGGGTCGATTTAATTGCAAAACTCTTCCAACACTGATCGCATACGTATGGCTTCTGTTCGTTGTGATTCATCATGTGTGTATTAAATTGGTATTTTTCTGTGAAACTCTTCCCACACTGATCACATGTGTATGGCTTCTCTCCAGTGTGGACTTTTATGTGTTTCTTAAGGTGTGCTATTTGTGTGAAACTCTTCCCACAATGATCACATGTGTACGGCTTCTCTCCGGTGTGGATTCTCAAGTGTATGTTAAGTTGAGATTTTTTAGCAAAACTTTTCCCGCATTGATTACATGTGTGCGGCTTCTCTCCAGTATGGATGTTCATGTGGGACTTTAGGCCTAATTTGCTAGCAAAACCTGTCCCACATTGATCGCATGTGTGCGGCTTTTCTCCAGTATGGATTGTCATGTGTTTTTTTAAGTCTGCTTTGAACACAAAACTCTTCCCACATTCATCACATGTGTGTGGCTTCTCTCCAGTGTGGATTTTCATGTGCGCCTTGAGGTTTTCTTTGAATGAGAAACTCTTCCCACATTGATCACAGGTAAAACTCTTCTCTCCAGTGTGAATCTTTATGCGCTTCCTAATGGCTTCTTTTGGTTTCTGCTTCTCTCCATCATGAACTCTCATGTGAATCTTAAGGTATGTTTTACGTGTGAAACGTTTTTTACAATGAGAGCATTTGAAAGATTTTTTGACTTCCGTTTTTCTGGCTTCTGTTTTTCCTTTCTTGTTCACTTCCATTGGGTCTAAAACAAACATCATACCATCAAAAAAAAATCAAAAAGAAACAAAATAAAACTAAACGCTAAATTTAAGATCTTTGTTTTAAAGGGATAATTCACCCAAAAAGTGAAAATTATGTTGTTTACTCACCTTCATATCGTTCCAAACCTGTGAGATTTTTGTTCATCTTCAGAACACAATTGAAGATCTTTTAAATGAAATCTGAGAGCTTTCTGTCCCTCCATTGACAGTTACACAACTACCACTTTCAATAATGTTCATAAAACGATCATAAATCTAATCCATATGAATCAGGAGGTTCAGTCCAAATTTTCTAAAGCGACTAAATCACTTTATATAATGAACAGATTCAATTCAGGCTTTTATTCACATATAAAAACACTGACCAGCAAATTTAAACTGAAGCTAAACCGAACTTGACACACACGAACAAAGCTCAAATGTGCTACGAAACACACGAGAATGAACCTTTGGTTCTTTGAGCTGTCGTTTACCACAACTGATGTGAGTTTTTGTGAATAAAAGCTTCAATTAAATCTAATCATTAAATAACAGATCATATGACCCTGTGAAGAGTTGACTTCAACTCATTCGAGAACTGAAGAAAACTCTGAATCAACATACACCTATGCTGAATGTTTTATATATTCTAATCATTTGCTAATAACATGTATTCATTACTTCAATTACTTCAAATTCATTATTTCTGCCTTAAATTAATACATTGTTTAAATTCATTCATTTTTGAGGCGTCAATGTAGTAGCTGTGTAACTGATGGAGGGACAGAAAGCTCTCAGATTTCATTCAAAAAGATCTTCATTCGTTTCCCGAAGATGAACAAAAGTCTTATGGGTTTGCAAAGACATGAGGGTGAGTAATTCATTCAAAACAACTACTGTGCAAGATTATGAGCATCTTTGATGACATGAGCATGATTGGCATTTTTTTCTCCCATTCCTTTTTACATTCCTTTAAGTATAATTTTATTAGTATTAGTTTAAGAGTAGTATATTTTTTTTAATGTGAAGGCTCTTCCACCAAAAAACATGATATACGAAAAAATGAGAGAAGTTGCAGGCAGATGGTCAACATCATTAGCAGACACGCCCCCTACCTGCTGATTGGCTACAAGTTTGTTATTGCACTCAGCCCGAGTCCGTTTTGTAGTACGGTTTTGAAATAACACTTACCCCACCTTTAAATAACATGCTTTTATAATGAATTTCTTAGTATTTAATGAATTGACATTTTGGTCACTAGTATGAATTAGAGAAACTGCAATGTGCTATAAGCTCCGCTTCCTAAAAAATGGATCTAATCACCAACTGGTAAAGTCATTTCATTACTGCAGCTGCGTTTAGAAGCGCTGGTTAAAGGGTTAGTTCCCCCCAAAAAGAAAATTGTATCATTAATTACTCACCCTCATGTCATTCCAAACCTGTAAGACCTTCATTCACCCTCAGAACACAAAAGGAAGATATTTTTGACGAAATCGGAGAGCTCTCTGAACCATCCATAGACAGCAACGTCACTGCAACTCTCAAGACGCAGAAAGGTAGTAAAGAGTGAAGACATTGGTAAAATAGTCCATCTGTGCTTCAAACTCAGTGTTATGAAGTGTCAAGGATGCTTTTTGTGCGCAAAAAAATAAATAGCGACTTTATTCAATAATTTCTTCTAGTCTGTGTCAGACCGCTATGCTTGTTTACGGTGTAAAATAAAGTAGTTGTTTTTGCGAACAGAAAGTATTCTTATTGGTTGAACCACTGTAGTCACATGGACTATTTTAACAATTTATTTACTCTTTACTACCTTTCTGGGTCTTGAGAGTTTCAATGAAGTTGCTGCCTATGAACAGTTCAGAGAGCTCTCCAACCTCGTCAAAAATGTATTTGTGTTCTGAAGATGAATGAAGGTCTTACGGTTTGGAACAACATGAGGGTGAGTAATTAATGACACATTTTTGGGTGAACTATCCCCTTTAACATAAAGCTCAGGGAAAAATGAAGAGACCACTTAACATTGAGAAATCCATGTTAAGCGGTCTCTTCATTTTTTCCAGAGCTGTAGAAAGAGTTATTCCGGGCATATATGATGTTGTAGGAGCTTGCATGCATTTCCCCTGCCAGTTACCATCGGCTTGCTGGACAAAAAACATTTTTTTATAAAGTGTTGCTTTATTGGCAAGATAATAGTTGTGTCTGGCTCCATAGGAATGCACTTGTTCGGTTCGTGTTTTGTGTTAAAGAGCCTTTAGAATGTCCAATTACCTTTTCAATTTCAATTAATTTTCTCTGCTAAGCTTTTTCTGTTTTAAATTTTTTATCAAATGTGAAAATCAAGAAAGTTTTAGTAAAAGTACATAATTCAGGTCATTTGTTTTGTCTACAAAGAAGTGATAAGCATTTTATTATCTAGTGAGCCACCTGGAGAGGGCATCATAATGGTCTTCAGCATCATAAATGAGTAATCAAGAACCGACACCAACCTCTTTGTTCTTCAGTATCATGACGTTTCGTTGTGCAGGGTTTGGGATCACTCATGTTCTCACTTTCCTCTCTTTCCAAGTGTGAATTAAGATCACTGTGGGGTAGTTCTGCCAAAAAAGACAATTTCATTTCCCACAAGAAATAATGTAATAACATTTAAAAGAAATAATGTTATATAATTATAAACATAAATATTAAACAATTTAAATGACTTCTTCAGTCTCATGAGATTTATCTAGTTACACGTCTTCTCATTGGGACATGCTGGAGGAGCACACAACACATGTTAAAACATATATTTACTCTTCTAGCTGACCAGGACAGCCTAGATCACTTCAGTCATTCAGGCCTGCCTTCTACATGACCAATTCACAGTCAACGCATTTACTTTTCATCTTTAATCCCTTGAGAATAATGACCAATATCGTCTGAACCTCTAACTGAGAGAAAGTACATCTTATCATCAGCATGTTTTGGGAAAGTTTCCTGATCAGAGCTAGAGCTTGACCAACTCCAACCTTGAAGAAGCTGTGTGTGTGTGTGTGTGTGTGTGTGTGTGTGTGTGTGTGTGTGTGTGTGTGTGTGTGTGTGTGTGTGTGTGTTTTAATGATCTAAGTGCATGGTCTCAATCGCAAAAAGCAGGTGCACTTCCAAGGTGTCCAAATCCACTAGTCTCTTAATGAGTCATTGGTGCATTTTGGGCATAATAAACCAATCAGAGTCTCATCTCCCATTCGCTGTTTACATGGCGGAATTTGTGAGCAGAATGACAGAAAGATTGCCCCTGTGTGTGTGCATGTTGTGCACCCGCTTATAGGTGCACTATTGACTTTAGACCAGTTTTTTGTTGGTCAGTGTTGTTTGCAGCAGTTGTTTTCAGTTGCCTCAAAATAGCAATGCGTCTGAACACACCTTGTTTTCAGATCAGCACGCCCATGGGCGAACAGATGGGTGCGAGTGCATTTGCCTTTAAAACAATGTGGAGCTGGACATGAAAATGATAACTGCGTCTGGCTAAAACTAACACACAAAAAAAAACAGTTGCACATCACATTGGGTGTTTTATTGGGCCCATAGAATCACCATAGAAGAGCACCATACTTTTTCATTTAAAGGTATAGTTCATCATTTACTCATCCTCGAGTTGTTCCAAACCTGTATGAATTACTTTCTTCTGCTGAACAGAAAAGATGATATTTTGAAGAATGTTGGTAACCAAACAGTTGATGGTCCCCATTGACTTCCATAGCAATGATGACAGAATTTTTATTGTCAGGTGAACTATACCTTTAATGCCGATTTGCAGTTTAAGTTTATTGACACCAACAAATAATGTTTTGACAGCTGGTTCATTCCTGTAATCCAGTACAATTTTGCCTTCATAATTTTTGCACAAAAAAAAGGTACACGTTTTTTTCATGTTTTACCAAAATAGTGGCATGTTTAACTATTGGGAATATATATGAGTCAATAACAAAAAGTACGACTTTATTCAGCATTATCTTCTCTTCCATTTTCCTCAAAAAAAAAAAAGATTCAAACGGCCATGAATCAATGAATCGATCAATGATGCGGATCGCCAATGTCACGTGATTTCAGCAGTTTGACACACGATCCAAACTGTTCAAATCACTTGACATTGGCGATCTGAATCATTGATCGATTCATTGATTCATGGCCGTTTGAATCTTTTCTTGAGGAAAACGGAAGAGAAGATAATGCTGAATAAAGTTGTACTTTTTGTTATTTTTGGACCAAAATGTATTTTCGATGCTTCAAGAGATTCTAATTAACTGATGTCATATGGACTACTGTGATGATGTTTTTATTCCCTTTCTGGACATGGACAGTATAGTGGGCATAGACTGCATATCATCATTTATGACATCAATTACATTTTTGGGAGAACTAACCCAAAGCACTGCAAAAAATGTTCTTCTTACTTTTTTGGTCTTGTTTCTATTCTAAATATCTAATAATTCTTAAATTAAGATGCATATACTAGATTAGTAAAATGACAAGTTTTTCTTGTTTTCTTGAAAATAAAATCTAAATGAGGTGCTTCTCAAACAGAAGGCTGTATCCTAGTGAGGGGCTGCGGACGTCCTTCCAACACCAGTCCTTTTGAGCCTTCATCTTGGGCCACTTAGCCTAAATCACACACCCCCTTTGAACCCGAACCATGAACATGCCATTCATTCACTTTCATGAGCCGTTTGGTGTATGTGCACACAAGTAGGCTTAGGCTACTCTTAGTAAACTAGTCATTTTAGGCAAGTATACTTGTAAGTTTTCTTTAAGTGAACAACATCATACTTCCTGAGAAGTTAATAAAAAGTACAGACTGAAAGTATACTTTCTTAGTTTAAAATAACACACTTGAATAAACTTCTTTTTTTTGTAAGGGAAGCAATGAAAGTTACAGAAGCTGAAGAATGTTGGAATGGATTTTTTTTTGTGGCTGAAAATAATGTATCATTAAAATAATAATAATAAATGTGCATGAGACACAAATAAATACAGCGGAACCAAAGCCAAGTAAAAATAATAATAATTATGTTTCAACAACAAAAATGTCAACACTTAAAACGTGTATTCACTATCTGATGTCTGCATTTACATCTGCAAGATGTATTTTGTAGAGTGTTTGCTTATCTGCAATATGTTGAGTTATCCTATTAGATAATATAGAAATTTAGAATCCATATTTAAGATGTTAAAGATCTAGAATGTATGTAAAAGCCTTTTCTAATAAGACGTTTATAAGATGGCTTTAACAGATCTTTAGCAGACATCTTACAAACGTACTTGTGCACACCAAAAATCAAACCTAATTATTTACAAAAACTTTTTTACAGCCTCCAAAAAATTTTTTGGTCTCTCCATACATACACACACACTATCCTGATAGTCAGTCAGAGACAGCAATCAGTGTAAAAAACATTCTTTTGTCCCCATACATATACAGCGTTAATGGCCGACTGTTTAGACAGCAATTATCCTCCAAAAAACAATTTTTGTCTCCATTCATATACATTCCTTTGATGGTGGACCATACAGTCAAAAGACTTTTGCATTTAATAAAACGATACATTATTTTAATTACAATTAAGCTCAATATATTCTGTAATGATATAGCCTATACGGCACATAATGTTTTATAAAAATATTATTGATATTTTTTTTATATTCATAATAATACTTAATAGTTGTCTACAGCTGACTTGTCTAGGAGATGCCCCAGATAGAAAAAGACATCTGGCCCAGTTGTGGCCCACATCTCCCACATTCTTCTGGCCCACACACCATTTGGAATGACGGCGATGAATCAACTTGAGTGTAGCTGGCAATAGCATACATACATATCCTAACCTCATCTGGGCCAACTATGGTACATATGGCTCTATTCTGGCAGTGGCAAAATGGTCACATGGGCCACATCTAGGCCACAAACAGCATAATCATACCAAAAATCAAACTCAATTATTTGCCAATTTTTACATCCTCCAAAAAAGGGTCATACATACACAGATATGTTGATGGTCAGTCAGAGAGCAATTAGTCTCAAAAACCTTCTTTGGTGTCCATACATATAGGCTTTCCTTTGATGGTCAGCCATACAGACAAAAGACTTTTGCATTTTTATAAAATTAACCCCCCCCCCCACACACACACAAACACACACACACACACACTACAAATAAGCTCAATATATTATGTAATGATAGCCTATATAGCACACAGTGTAGGGGCCAGATACGGCCTCATATGACCTTTGCTGCTTCCAAAACTGAGCCATTTGTCTCATAGTTGGCCCAGATGAGGCCCAGAAATGCTATCTGAGGCCAGTTTTATAAATTATAAGTCTTTCATGGATTAGTGCACTATTATTTTACAGAAGACTCCTGAAAGAGCGAAATAAACTGCTGAGAGATTTCACAAATTTTGTCTGAAAAACTTATTAAGTGTGTTGAATAAGAATGATTTATAGCCAACAGCCATAGGCTATCACCCTGTAACCCAAGAGTGGTTTTCCTTTGAAGATAAGCAGGGCTGAACCTGGTCAGTACCTGGATGGGAGACCAACTGGGAAAACCAATTTGCTGCTGGAAGAGGTATTAGCAAGGCCAGCAGGGTGCTGATATTCCCTGTGGTATGTGTGGGCCTTAACGCCCCAGAGTATATTGATGAGGACACTACTTTCAAAGAGCACCGTCTCTTCTGAAGAGACGTTAAATGGGTCCTGACTCTCTCTGTGGTCATTACAAATCCCAGGATGTCCTTTGGAAAAAGAGTAGGAGTGTAACCCTAGCATCCTAACCAAATTTGCCTATTGGCCTATGTCCATCATGACCATCCCCCTCTCCTGATTGGCTTCATCCCTCTGTCTCCTCTCCACCAATTAGCTTGTGTGTGGTGGGCGTTCTGCCCAAGGGGGTAATCTAGCGCTCGGAAAGCGTTCCACCCCTAGGGGCTGCCATTGCTAACCAATCCATCACCTGCTGTTAGCATCCCATTGACTCCCATTCATTTTTGAGTCACTTTGACAGTGAATAACTTTACATCTGAGACGTTTAAAGACTCCATTTGTCCATTGTTTATTTATAAAGAAACACGACAATGCATAAAAGGCTCCGTTACCTTGTATCTTACACTATCGCCCCGTAGAAGCTGTTTTTGTAAAAATAGGCTAACGATTGCGTCATAACCAACGCGACTCTGTCGCACAGTTGAGAAATTACCGTATAGACCTGAGGAGACGCTCGCAGGCAATCTTTTACTGTCTATGAGACAGTCGGGGAGACGTGGAGACATAAAGTCTGATAAAGTCAAGGGGGAAGAATGGGGAGAAGCCCATAGTGAGCCAAAAGCAACGGGAGAAAATATTTAAACAACGTGATTCAGCTTTCCCTTTCCACAACTACTAGAAGACCTACAGCTGTCAGACAGGAGGCTCACGTCACATCTACGTCGTCAAGCTCAGTCTGAGCCTGCGCAGTTCGCTCAGCCATCAGGAAGTGAGTGCTCCTATTCTGACATCACTTAACGCCGTAGAAGGCAATGGGATCGCTCCGTCCATTTCTTTTACTGTCTATGGTTCTGCCGCAATATGGCTGTCGTTGCATCATCCAGGTGGATGCTGCACAATCGTGGTGGTTGAGGAGATTTCCCCTTCTATGTAAAGCGTTTTGAGTTACTTTGAGTACCCATAAAAGCGCTATATAAATTTAACAAATTGTTAACTTAAGCACCAAGGAAGCGTTAGGCCTACCAGACAAAAACTGTACTGGACCATTCCGTGTCAACTCAACCAGATGTCCTTGGCTAAAACATTTTCTTTTTCTGTTAAAATAAATGCATAAATGAAGAAGAAAGCAAAAATGATATGCCAAGAATGTATTTTTTCTGAGCCACTATTCACTATCCACTATTTTGAGGGGGTAAAATGACCATTTTCACCCGAGATTTTGAGCCAAAAAATTACTTTAGAAAGTATCATTAATTTTATTTTTAAACAAAGATTGGTAAGTCTATTATCAAAATCTGATGACTTAGCTATCTTTATTGCATCTTTATCTTTATTTATTCCAGGGGTGACAGTTAAAAAATTGGAAAAAGCTATTTTGGCGCAAATTTGCATGACTGTAATTCAATAAGTATTTTATGTTTTTAAGTATTATAACATTATCTTAATATTTTGTATTTTATATTTCTATGGCGATCTATGTTCAACGTCAGATCTACGCGTCGCATATGGTCGTATCCGGTGTAACATCTGTGTGGTTCCGATCTTACACATACATCTTGTTTGCTGGTTCCGCTCTTCATTTTGTTTTTCCGGGTGCGCTCCATCTTCCAGCGTCCGACCAAGCTGTGGCAGAAACCGCATCTCCCATATCCCCGCCGGGAAGAGCTCCAGTAATAACCAATCTCTTCGATTCTTACATCCCTTGTGCGTATCTATGATTTTGTTGTTTTATCAATTTTTTGCTTTGTAATTTAGACAGGGCAGATGCCTGTATTTTCAGTCGATAAAATCCTGCTTCCAAGGTTTTTCACTAGCTTAGCATAGCTGGATGATTTTGGGTCACGCCCAATTAATAAACTTAACAGTCAATACATTTATGAGGTGCAGCTGCAAATATTATTTCTGACATTTATGCATTATTATGTAATGTCTTGTTACTGTGGTTATGTTATTGTGTTGCTGTCTGTTCATGTAGCGAATGGTCTACATAACTGTCCCTGATTTTTCCCTGTGTAAATTACAGGAATTACAGTTTTCTAATTTCATGACCGTTAATGAAAATGGCTAGTTGGCAATCAAATATATTTTTAGATTCTATTATTGTTGATTGTTACATTGTTAAAATGTGCATGATATTTACTTTCATTTATTTCCTTCTCTTCAGATCTGAGAAGCTGTCAGAATGACTGACTCCAAGTATTTTACCACCAACAAAAAAGGCAAGTAAATTTAAAATCTCCTTAAATATTTTAATTTAGGTTATGGAATGAAGTAAAATTATTTATGTTTTTTTAAAACCACCAAAATAAATTTAAAATGTAAATGTTACTATTTTAAAAACATTAATCAAATATTTTTTAGTTAATTTTGACTAAAATAATTATTCATTTTAGTGATGTCAAATAGATGAATCACATTCAAAATAAAGGTTTGTGTTTAAATATTATGTATGTTTGTACTGTGTATAATTATTATGTATTTATAAATGAACACGTATATATTTATATAATGTATATTATGTATAATTATAAATATTTGATCTATAAATATACATAGTTTTCTTAAATAAGTGTGCGTGTGTGTGTGTGTGTGTGTGTGTGTGTGTGTGTTCAAACATACAGAATAATTATACACAGTACACACACAATATATTATGTGAACACAAACCTTTATTTTAGGTGCGATTAATCTATTTGACAGCACTAATTCATTTTCAACTAGTGTGTAAAATAATTGTGAATTTAAAGTGCCCCTATTTTTGTTTCGGTGGTCTCCAACAGGTTTACATGCATCCAAGGTCTAAATATATATTGCCATCTCGCTTCTTTTCTCACAGTGTCTGAAACGGTTTGACCAAGGAACCGGTCTTTCTAAACCCCTCCTTTTTTAAGAGCTTCCTCTGCTCTGATTGGCCGGATGGACCAGTTAGTTGTGATTGGTCACTTACAACACTTTTTGGAAATAAAATGGCCATTACCATATCTGAATTTCAGCTCCTGAGGTTCCTCAGCACAGTGATATGGCTGCAGTTTTACCATATAAAAACCATATTTGAGCACAAGCCCTTATCCTTTGGAACTAGATGCAAAGTGTATCTGCTTTCGTAGCATGTCAACAACATTAAAACAAACTTTTGCAGGCCTCAGCTACATCTTCAGTGTTTGAGGGTTAAATTTGTCATTGTTTTTTAGTTATGCAATTTTTTTACAAACCTGTGTAGGTTCAAATGGGAAAGAAGGCTGCAATTATTGTAGACTGCATTTTTATGCAGTTTAGAATCGGTTCTTTTGAAAGACATAACACGATTTATTGTGCACTTTGATATTTGAAACGTTGCAGACCTTTTACATTCACAAACAGTTATATAGCACACTGCGTGAATGGTAATATCCAAAAAAGCATAATCGGGAACTTTAATGCTTCTGTTGTGTTCTGTTGAAGTTGTATCAGCATTAGCTTTTGAAAACCTCAGATCAGATGACCACTAATCATGTTACTCTCTTGTTTCAGGTGAAATCTTCGAGCTGAAGGCCGAGCTGAACAATGAGAAGAAGGAGAAGAGGAAAGAGGCAGTGAAGAAAGTCATCGCAGCCATGACAGTGGGCAAGGATGTCAGGTGCACCGGCTCATTTATCACCATTACACAATCAAAGACAATATCTAAATTCCCACAATATATAAAAGACAATTCATTTGAATTAAGCTAATATCTTTTCACTGTTTCTTTAGTTCCTTGTTTCCAGATGTGGTAAACTGCATGCAGACCGATAACCTGGAGCTGAAGAAACTGGTTTACCTGTACCTTATGAACTATGCCAAGAGTCAACCTGACATGGCCATCATGGCCGTTAACAGCTTTGTAAAGGTAAGACTTTCTGTTAATAGTAAAATTTGGAACAATCTGATCAGATGCCAGTAGCTATGTTTATATGGACACTTTTTGCTTCAATCTGAATGATTTCATTCTGACTGATGAATCCGAATGTTTACATAAACCCTAAATAAATTTACTAATTTACCATTACCAGGGGCGTAGCCATCTTTTCAGAAGTGAGGGGGACAGAAATGTCGTAATACCATTTTTTTTGACCGATATAATTTATCGCATTTCTAGCTTTTAATTTGGTAAGATATCAAATACACTGCTGATCAATAACCACTAATATCTATAATATTTTTGCCAATTTTATGATTTGTTTATGTAGCTACTTTAAACACTTGTGCATTAAGTATCCATAGATTTTATGCAATGTAAAAAAAATTATAATAATTATATATATATATAGGCTGCATTTATTTAATAAAAAATGCAGTAAAAAATGTAATACAGTGAAATATTATTCTGATGTAAATCAGAATAACTCTTTAATATATAATAAAGTGCAATTTATTTATGTGATCAAAGCTGAATTTATCATCATTACGCCTTCAGTGTCACTAATCATTCTCATGAGGATTTGATGCTCAGCAAACATTTATGATTATTATCAGTGTTTGAAAGTTTTGCTGCTCATGGTGCTGCTTCATTTTTGTGGAAACAACCATACCATTATAACATTTGTGGTAAAATTAAAAAAGAGATTACTACTTACTTAATTACTACACTAATTTTAATATAAATAATATAAATATTAGAAGAAAAATATTTTAAGTGATCATAAATGGACCATAATTATTGGACAAATAGTATTTTGTACCAAAAGATCTCAAAAGTACCTCAAAATATTCAATAAATAACTAAATTAAAAGAACATTTATTTAATAAAAAAATAGTTAAGGCGTACAGTCACATTTGACCATGATAGTAAGGAAAAACTCAAGGCTAAATACAAGAAAAGCATAATATTAATGTTAACAATGTTGCCATCGATCTTCATAATAAAATGATACTGTAAGTGTGGTTGATGTAGTAATCAATGCACACTATGCTGTACTATTTACCAAAAATTGCTGCAAATACATTTATAGTGAAGCTGTTGTCTGTTCAAATGTAATGATTGACACAGCGCTGGTTTGTTTAGAACTATTGAGAACGCCGTGATCACGTGACCATGTCCTGCTGCGAGATGAAAGCATATCGCAACTCTGTTATTCAACTGCTCTGGTTTTAACCGTTATGCCACACTAAGTGTGCCAAAACGCTTTATGTTGTCTGAATTTCGTATTAAAAAACATATTTTCAAAAACAATATGGATTTTCTTGGGCAGAGTGAAACGGTGAGACAGAGCCTGAACGTGTGTGTCTCACGACATGTGTGAGAGTTGGCAACCCTGAGTTACGGTCGAATGCAACACACCGAGTGTGTGTGTGTGTGTGTGTGTGTACATGTTTTTCTAGCCTGGTGGGGACTTCAACCTGAATGCACACAGACTCATGGGGACTGTCACTGTGGGGACCTAAATTGAGGTCCCCATGGGTACAAAAGCTTATAAATCATACATAATGAGTTATTTTGAAAATGTAAAAATGCAGAAAGTTTCCTGTGATAGGTAGGTTTAGGGGCAGGGGCAGTGTAGGGGGACAGAATATATGGTTTGTACAGTATAAAAACCATTACGTCTATGGTGAGTCCCCAGAAAGATAGCGCACCAGACTGTGTGTGTGTGTGTGTGTGTGTGTGTGTGTGGGTGGGATAGTAGTGAGTGTGAGAATGAGTGTGAGAGAGACGCGCAAGAGATGGAGGGAGAGCAGGGAAAGGAAATGCAGCTGAACTAATGCGCTGTGCGCATGTTTTAAATAGCGTAAAAAAAATCATGTGTTTGATTTTTTTCATAAACTATCTAGTGTTTATGAAATTCCAACAGATTGTCTGAAGTTTATCTTTCCTTTTTAGGACTGCGAGGATCCAAACCCACTGATCCGAGCTCTGGCTGTTCGTACAATGGGCTGCATTCGTGTGGATAAGATCACTGAGTACTTGTGCGAGCCTCTGCGAAAGTGTCTGAAGGATGAAGACCCCTATGTGAGGAAGACCGCCGCAGTGTGTGTGGCCAAACTTCATGACATCAACGCCCAGATGGTGGAGGACCAGGGCTTCCTGGATTCTCTCAGGGACCTGATCGCTGACTCCAACCCCATGGTTGCATACTTTTGATCTAATTTCACTGAATGCATACCTGCACATTCACAGTATTTTACTAATATTTGAATTTCTCATAGGTTGTGGCAAATGCAGTTGCTGCTCTGTCTGAGATCAGCGAGTCTCACCCCAACAGCAACCTTCTGGACCTGAATCCCCAGAACATCAATAAGCTCCTGACGGCCCTTAACGAGTGCACTGAGTGGGGCCAGATCTTTATCCTGGACTGCCTCTCCAACTACAACCCCAAAGACGAGCGTGAGGCCCAGAGGTGAGGGAATAATGATCCTATTAGGTTTCTTTATCTCTATGTGTATGGAGATTAAGGAGCGTGAATGAAGTTTCCAAAAAAAAAAATGTTTGTAAGCATGCAAAATTTGGCCAGAAAGGTGTGGTTATAGGCTATCAATTTGACTATAATCATAGTAATCATATAATCATAATCATACATATATACATATATATATATATATATATATATATATATATATATATATATATATATATATATATATATATATATATATATATATATATATATATATATATATATATATATATATATATATAAAAGACTAAATAAAAACGATATATGAAATTACTATTGTAATTCTTCACTATTAAAATAAATAAATAAAATAAAATATATATATATTAGGGCCGGGACTCGATTAAAAAAAATTAATCTAATTAATTAGAGGCTTTGTAATTAATTAACCGAAATTAATCGCATTTTAATTGCATATAAATATTTGACCTGAGAACAATGAGAAGTAATTTTTCACATGCATTTTTAGTATACCATTGAATAATGACTGAATACATAAGCTTAATCAACAAAATATTGTTTATTGATTTCAGTCCAGCAGACCAGTGCAATGTTTGCCATTAAGTTTAGCAAAAGCATATTTGTGATATTTGAGGCTCGATGTGCTGCGGTGATACGCAAATTCCTTGTTGTATAGCTTGCACACAACCATGCTCTTGTCGACGCTTCCATTCTTTCGTTTTTTAAAACCAAATTTCCCATCCACGGGGCCAAGCAAAGCGGTCTCATCAGCTTCTTCGTTCATGTTCACTATGGTTTGTTGTTGTCGTGACTCCGGAGCGCTAGTTGGTGTTCCAGTATAATCGGTCCGTCGAAACTCGTTCATTGAAAAACGTTCCGCGGTGCAAAAATAAGTGTGGTTAAATTATTATTATTATTATTTTTTTGCGTAATTAATTAACGACCCAAATATATATATATATATATATATATATATATATATATATATATATATATATATATATATATATATATATATATATATATATATATATATATATATATATATATATAAAGATTTTATTTGCCAGTCAAGGCATAAAATTACAATACTGATATTCATGATTGTCTTAAATGTCGCATTCATTTACCAATGTTAAACCATCTAACTTATTTTTACCAGCTGAAAAACAGCATGAAACCCTTAAAGGGACAAATCACCCAAAATTAAAATTCTTTCGTCATTTACTCGGAGTGGCGCAAGATCTCGCGAGACTGAACTGTGATGAGATTTCTCGTTGAGGTGAAAAGCTGTGAGAAAGCCTTTTTTTTTAAAGTGAATATAGTTTTGTATAAATTGTATCTTAATTTTAATCACTGTTTCAAATGCCTGGATTTAATGAATAAGAAGCAAATAGACTATAGCAGGTAATAATCGTGATAGAGGCGCCGGAGCGATCGCATTGCATATGAACTGGAGCATGTCTCATAAATGAACTGAAACTCAGCAGGCTACTTGCCTCACAGACATGGGAAAACTTGAAATGTCCACTTTTAAACTAAACAATTAGAAAATAAATAGTCAAGCAAAGGGCACAGTTCACCCGAGCAGCTCGTGATTGGCGTCTTGGACCGCGGTTCTGTTCAGATTTCTGCGCTCCATCACTGCATGTGCTGTGAGTTTAACATGACTCCTGAGTATTTAATTTTAAGGGTTAGTTCACCCAAAAATGAAAATTCGGTCATTAATTACTTACCCTAAATTCGTACTGACACCCGTTAGTCCTCATCTTCGGAACACATATTAAGATATTTCTGATGAAATCCGATGGCTCAGAAAGACCTCCATTGACACCAATGTAATTTCCTCTCTCAAGACCCATAAAGGCATTAAAGACTTTGTTAAAGGTCCCATTCTTTGCGTGTTTTCGAAGCTTTGATTATGTTTAGTTAAATAGTAGTTGTATTTAGACAAAATCATAGCCTCTACATAGTGCTTTAAAATTGTGTGTGTGTGTGTGTGTGTGTATAGGATATACTTTATATACAAAGCGTCATAAAATGCATTTTGTCTTAATAGACAGAATTAATTATACCTATTAATATTACTTATTCTATCAAAGGCAATAGTACCCCATTCAAATGCTAATGCAGAGTGTTTTCTGTGGTGAACCAAGATTTTTTGAAAAATTGGCAGCCTTGCCTTTACAGTACTTCTTGTCTTTTACTGTATATGATAATCCATACTCAGAAAGTAGAACTGAAATCATATTCATTACAAAATGATGAGTTAAAAAAAATCATTTTATTAAAATATGGACATGACTAAATCCAGAGAAAGCTGATTTTTGTTAATCTGGTTGAAATGGCCATGTAAATTTAAGGCTAGGCTTAAAGGTGCACTATGCAACTTTCCGTCCACTGGAGGGCGCCAATTCTAAACAAAGGCGTAGTTTGATGGCGCCAAGTGTGAGTGCAGTATCTTGGGACATGTGGTCTTCACCTCACAGCCGGTGGAAAATAGGACTCGGCCAGAAATCATGTTCATAGATGCGGTTATCAACGTTACTGTAGTGTAAAGCAGAGCAGGACCGAGTGTTGTGGAGCTGAGCACGGCCGCTGGAGCGATTGTTATACAAATACCCGCCTCACGAGCACCGGGACTTTTATTATGACGGGACGGGACGCAGTCGCCGGGCACGCGCACTATTTCCGCTTTTCATGAATATAAGGTAAAGCAGCTCTGTTAATCATATTAAGATACATTTAAGTGTGTTTAAAATGATGATGTTACTCTGTGCGTTCGCTCGGCGCTGCTGTGACCTGTTCACACTGCTAAGAGAAACAAGATTAATTATATACACCAGGCATATGATAACATTTTAATTTATTTTTTGTTTGATAATAGAAGAGCAATACAATTAATTAGTACTGCTTCAGAGTGAGTTGTATATTACTATTCATTTAATTTCATCACAGCTCTATTTTAGGATGATATTCGACTTTTTATTTACATGGTATTTATTAAGAAATAAACCTCTGAGAGGAAATGAAGGCTTGCTTTTTCTGTTTAGGTCTAACACTTGTTTGATTCCATTCATAGAATTCATATGTAATTTATATACCAGTCCAGCATGCATAATAGTGCAATACAGGCCATGTAAAGTGCTAATGAATTGCTGCATAGATTTCACAAGATTTTCATAGGAAGATCAAACTGTTTATTTGATCTGGTTTGGTTTTTAAAGGCGCAGTGTGTAATATTTATGAGGATCTATTGACAGAAATGCAATATAATATAGATAACTATTTTTTTCAGTGGTGTATAAAGACCTCACATAATAAACTATGTTTTTTTTTTACCGTAGAATGAGACATTTCTATCTACATACACTGCGAATCCCCTTTACAGTAAAATCGCCATTTTACGTCACCATGTTTCTACAGTAGTGCTAAACGGACAGACTGCTCTACAGAGCGCTAACTACTCCCTGTTGTCTCAGATGAAGACATCTTTGTCCTGTGTCAGCCACCGCAGCTTCTCTATGTGCTTCGAAAGGGAGGGTTGAGCAGTGAGTAGTTAAAATTCGAAACTCACGGCTAGATGTCGCTAAAATTTACACAGTGCACCTTTAATGCAAGCTTGGATTTAGTGGCGTTTACACAACACCATTGTCAGTTAAACCGGTTAATTTACATGACAGTGGTGTTTTGATGGTATGAAAGCAAGTTGCAATGCAAGTTTTTAAAATAATACCATTCTCAGTCTCAGTGTACACTACAAACAATGTGAATTTGTGAAAACGGTGGCATCATGCACATGGGTATTACGTGTTCAGTCCTGGCAGCTTAATACAGCCCTTTTAGTTATTTTCGTGGATCCTTGTGAACAGGGATGATTTTTACGCAAAAACACAAAAAAACTTTACAGTTTTTAGTCAGGGTCCCCGCGGAGTCTTAAAAAGTCTTAAAAGTATTAAATTTCAAAATCAAAATATAAGGCCTTAAAAAGTCTTAAATTCGCGGAAGCACTGCGTTCTAGGTCTTAAATAATGTTTAACAGGTCTTAATTTTCCTGCGTCCATGTAACGCTACCTCATTGAAATGCTCTCGCCTCCCGCAGCACGCGCGCACGTGTGTGTGTGTGTGTGTGTGCGTGTGTTTGTTCTGTGGTGTTTGTAGTTCTTTCTTTCGCTAGACCAACTATTGTTCGCTCTATTACAACTACAAATTAGACAAGCATGCCACGTGTATTGCAGCCAATCAGCTTTCGTGTGTTTGGCACGAGCCTCTTTCTGATCGTACCTCACAGACGTATAAAACGGATTTTATTCTTCAGCTGAGTCTGACGGTTCTTGCAGTTCCGCGATCGTGAACGCGAAGGCGAATCTTTCTCACCATCTTGCTTAATGACCAAATAAAAGTATAATATACCCGATTGCACTAAAAGAGTTAATAACAGTGATGTAAACTCCGAACTCAGATGTCAGGCTGTGTTTGCTGCGTGTCAGCGCTGGCGCGAGTGTATTGAATGTGTTATTTCTATGCTCATTACCCTAAGGTTACTCTTGAACGATCAAATATACACATTATGCATATGTCTATATCCTGATTTGAGTTAAAAAGTTTGGGACGTGTCAGTAAGCACTGGATCTGCGCATTAGTATGTTCTCAAAGTGAAAGCAAACTAATATAGCTTAACAACAACACAAACGGCGAAACAGCACTTACACTTAAAGAAACACTCCAACTTTTTTAGAAATGGGGCTTATTCTACTTTGGTACTTTGCTACATTTAGATATGTGGGGAAATGCATTTTAAGCTAAGCTAGCGGCGACCCTGCCAAACTAAAACAATGCATGCACTGAGACATGCATTTGCCCACATATCTAAATGTCTAAAGAAGTTGAATAAACCCTATTTCTAAAAACGGTGGCGTGCTCCTCTTTGTAGATATGCATCTTTATGTTGTATTTATTTGTCCTATTGTCATTTGTTTATAAGTATAGGTTTTATTACTGACCGATTACTTGATTACGTAATCACTTGAAAACGTTTTACTTATATTAAGCAATTATTGCTGTGGTTTACGTTCCCACCCCAAGCGAACGTGTTATTAAAGATAGATCGCACACAACTGAACCAGCCTTTTTTGATAATAACAAAACAAGATTCATGCATTTTGTCAGTTTTATTGCCATGTGTGACTATTGTGCATCTAACATAATAATATGGTTAATGTTGCATCCTAATTATTTAAAAAAATAAAAATGTTTGCAAATCTATGAAAGTGACCACCACAAAATAAAAACTAATTTTTTATATATATATATATATATATATATATATATATATATATATATATATATATATATATGCGCTTATCCTGGTGGGATTGAGCTATGAATAATACGTTTACTAATACTTTGTTCAATTTAAATAAATTAAATAATATAATTTTAAGTAGCCAAATTGAGTGATTCTGCATTTCATATGCATGTTTTTTTATTGCGTGATATAGGTCTTAAATTTTATTCATAATGGTCTTAAAAAGGTCTTAAAAAGTCTTAAATTTGACTTGGTGAAACCTGCAGATACCCTGTTAGTACATTGTTGTAAACATAGCCTTAATCAAACCAAGGTATTTCATCATTCTCTTTCTGAATGTTTGCCCTCAAGCCCACATCAATATTGTCTCTAGGGCTGAAATAGCTTTGTGAAAATGTGCAAGTGTTCTACTACCAGTACAGGAATAAAATACATTATGTGTTTTCTGAATATCAAATGAAAGTAACATAAAGACTAAATAAAGTAGCGCCTAGGACAGATCCTTGGATGGATCCATACTTTATATTAATTTTTGCTATGTGTTGTCAAAAACATGCTAATGTGTACGGGGAAAGTTTATAATCAACATATTCCTAATACAAATTTGAAAAACCTCATTTGAAGAGTACCAGAATTATTAAGGATGAAAAACCTATCAATCATAACCCCCTCTTCCTGTCTCTTTTAGTATCTGTGAGCGTGTGACTCCACGTCTCTCTCATGCTAACTCAGCTGTGGTGCTGTCGGCGGTGAAGGTGCTGATGAAGTTTCTGGAGCTCCTGCCCAAAGACTCAGATTACTACAACACTCTTCTGAAGAAACTCTCACCTCCCCTCGTCACGCTGTTGTCTGGGGAACCAGAGGTCCAATATGTGGCCCTCAGGAACATTAACCTTATTGTGCAGAAACGGTTAGACTACTGTCCTCATTTTTCAGGTCTTTTTGTTTTCTGTGGCACTAGTTTAAGAGTTTGTAATGTGCTAATCACTCAGTCTCTGACTTAGATGTCTAAATTCAGTCACTAGATGGCAGTATTGTCTGTTTGCTTGGCAATTCTGAACGTTTTGACTGAGACTAAGACAGTTATCGCTCTACCTGCAGGCCTGAGATCTTGAAGCAAGAGATCAAAGTGTTCTTTGTCAAGTATAATGACCCCATCTACGTCAAGCTGGAGAAACTGGACATTATGATCCGCCTGGCCTCTCATGCCAACATTGCCCAGGTATTTGTTTTAACTATTCGTTTTTCAAGTCAGTATGTTTTACTTAGAGAATGTTTCTGAGAACATGATATTCAATAATAAAAACAGTGTAGGACATCATTTTTGTCTGTTATAGTCTGAAATAAGAGATGCCACTTGTAGTCTGTTTCTCTCATTAGTAGGCAGAGATGGTCAGCTTATCCAGAGCCTTAAAAGTTCAAATAATAGAGGTTATTCTGCAACAAATTAAAGCTGAATTAATTACATCATTATTTTCAATTATTTTCACTGTCACTTATGTAAGTGTAGAGATCGCACTCTCACTTTCAAATATGCTAAATCACAGAGTCATACGTTTCTTGTGATGTTAGGGAAAAAAATGGAGCATTCCCTTGAGATGTAGATTGTATAAACTGGGAAATATATCAGCACTTTACTTCAAATGAAAAAGTAAATGTTCAGCTGAATGTTACATAACACTGTAATATTAAGTGATTTGCTGTTGGGCTTCTATTTGATTTTGTCCTTTATGTTCGAATATGAAAGACCTAAATATGTTCCTTTTTTATTTTGCAGTTTAATTTCTTAATTGATTGCGCAATTTGTGTTGCAAAGATAACAAATTAACTTTCAGTAGAGCTACATCGTCAATTTGTCTCTAATTACATATTGCTTAAAAGCGTGGCTAAAAGGAAGAGGGTTTCTTACACTTTCTATTCAGTGGCGCTTTGTCATTGTGTTTAACTAAAACACATGCTGAAGCTTATTGAGGTTTGAGCTGCCTGGCATAAAATGACAGCTGTAATTACACTGCATCTGACAAAATTGCTTCTTTGCATTCCATTGCAATACATACACCTATTTGTATTATGTCCAGGGTTTGACATTAACTTTTTTGCTCACCAGCCACTGTGGCAAGTGGTTTTCCAAAGTTACTAGCCACACACATTAACTGCCATATAGATATTTTTAATATTATCTCATAATTTGGCTGCTGTCACTTTAAGACCCGACACACAGATCCATTATACTGTTACACGCGTTTTCTTTCTCAACTGTTCAATTAAAACATAACTGACTGTTTATGTAAACGCTTGCTGAAACTGGCATTTTTACATTATTTTGTGTGTATTTGACTGTATAAGCACAATAAGCAGCGGAAAACTACTCAATTTAGTACTGAGAGGTGGCTTTGGGTTTGAGCACAAAATCTGTGGGGGGTGAGCCAAATTATAGGCAATATGTGCAAAAAATGCACTGAAATTCAAGCCCTGTAACAGCAACAATATTCATCCAAAGCAAAGGAAACAAGTGAGAGAGGAGAGACGGGTTTTTGTGTCAGCTCGCTTTCTGAGAGGTGAGGGAAAGCAGAGCTGGTCTCATGTATCTATTCTGCGAAAATTATTATTGGAAGTGTTCCAGATATTTTAGTATCTATCTATGTATCGAAAATAGACTTTTTTGACAAAACACTACATTGCGCTTAGTTTATTATTATGCCTATTTAAAAGACTAAAATTTAAAAATGTATGTAATATATATAAAATTCAACTCGCCAAAGTAGCTTGTAGGAGTGACTGCATTACACACCACTGCTGAAATCCTTTTCTGCTGAAAAGCTTTTGGCAGATGTTAATGTTAAGCCCTTCATTTAGTCTTTTCCACTGTAAATATGTCTGTTTCTAAGACGTTTACATCCGACTTTTCTCACTCTTCCCCCTTGAGCTTATAACTTTATGAGTTATCGATTCCCTGTTCTTTCTCTTGTGGAGGTCATTCAGCCTTTCACATTCAGTTTCTATAGAAATCCACTTAAAATGATGTTGATGTTTGAAGGTTCTGGCTGAACTGAAGGAGTATGCCACGGAGGTGGATGTAGACTTTGTTCGTAAAGCCGTTCGAGCCATCGGCCGCTGTGCCATCAAAGTGGAGGTAATTCTTGCTTCGTTATTCATCGCTAAATGCTTGCATTGTTTATTCCCTATAGTAATGTCTGATAAATCTTGGCTATAGAGATTGTTTTTTGAATATATAACATAAAAAATATTTATTCAAATTTCCTAAGCACAAGCAATCTTTATTGATTTTATTTCACTGCATATTGTGTTCAAAGTGCTTTGATGAGTTTTATCATTGTCATTGTCGTTTATAGCTGTGACTAAGTTTTCTCTCATATCTGTGTGTATAGCAATCAGCTGAGCGTTGTGTTAGCACCCTGCTGGACCTCATCCAGACCAAAGTCAATTATGTTGTGCAGGAGGCCATTGTGGTCATCAGGGACATCTTCCGCAAATACCCCAACAAGTCAGTCCATAACTCTCCTCTGAACAATTTTATTGGTAGAATGAAATCACTGTTTTTCTGGTCTCCTCCAGCACTTTCATAAAAAAAAAAAAACTGAGCTTCTGCACAATCACAATGCATTCTGGGATTTTTCTTCTCTGTAAAGAATACGTGCCTTAAGGCCCCAGTATACTTACAACAAGTTATTTTTCGTTCTTCGCTTAAGGGTAAAACGAAGTTCGTGACCAAGCTTACTGTTAGCGAATATCCGACACCACCCACACAGCGGAGAGCAACGATTAGATGAGTATGTAAATATGTGCTGCGCTAGGGCTGAACCAGAATATTTAAATATATTAATTTGGTGGGTTGGTATTCCTTTTTCAATTTTAGGATTCGAATATTAGTTTTTTTTATTTTTTCACACCTGACCGACAAATATAGCATCAATCAAAAAAAAAAAATTGTGTTTTTTATATATATATATATATATATATATATATATATATATATATATATATATATATATATATATAAAATATAATTTTATAGTCTAGTTGTTTTTAATAGAATGGGCAGTTGAATAGGAACCCAACCTCATTATACTTAATCAATATATTTGCTGCTTCTTAGCCTAAGGATTCTCTGCAATGGAGTATTCTCTGTCTAGAGCGCACAACTTTCATGATCTTAAATGGAAGCAGCGCATGCCCAAGCTTGCATTTTGGGTTAAACTGCGTTGGTTTGACATTGTGGAAAAAAGAAAAGAATAATAGAATCAAAATGTATCAGCCTTTTTTAGCCATTAGGGATGTGACGGTCAAGAAAAATGCTCCTCACCATCGCTTTGCAGTGCTTGTGCACTGAGCGGCCGTAAACGAAATACAGTGTGGCTGTGCGCATTTTACTTTCGGTTTAGAATTAGCGCCAATTCAGGGCCGGGTTGCTTGAATTGTGGGTTCATTAGCCTATTATTCTTAAATGAAAAACACAACAACAAAACAATGCAATGGCAAAATCAACTCAAATTACAAATAGGCGCTTTTACATTTCGCTTTGTAACCAAAAATATATCACGGTTCTCATCCTCACGTCCTCCGGCTGTTGACCGTTGGCAATGTGTTGCGTGATATCTCTTCGCCAAAGTAGCAGTGCTCCGCCTGTGCTTCCCCATAATATCCCAAATCAATATCTGCCTAGGAAATCACCTAGTCTTAATCTGCATCGTTATTTGTCCTTGTTGTGAATATGCAGGCCACAAGAAGTAATTTATTTATTTATTTATATTTTGGGATCACTTACTTGGGACATGCTAGCTGACAACATTCATTCCATTCATTATGCTAAGCTAAGCTAGTGGCGACCCTGCCAAACTAAAACAATGCATGCACTGAGACAAAAAAGAAGTTGAATAAGCCCTATTTCTAAAAACACTGGAGTGTTCCTTTAAACATGAAAAAAACTTCATTTTCTATACTTTTATAAAGCTGCTCTCCAGTTTGTTCATGTTTTCACTCCCACGCATCTGACCTCGATGGACTGAGCAGGACAAATTAACCAGAAATGATTTCCATGTCAAATTAGGCAGTGCCTCTGTTCAAGCCTACCTCGTCATGGACCAATAGTAGTACAAAGGTGTTTACTAGCCATAGAGAACTTTCGAGGAAAGTTAGCTAGCTAACTAATTTTTTGTTCGAAATTACATCACATCAGTTCCTTCTTCGATTTCACTTGAAGTATATCGAGGCCTTTAGAATAAGACTAAAATGAGGTATCTCAGCATTATTAAATAACCTACATTTTGGAACAGCCTCTATGTATAAAAAACACCTGTGATCCTTAAAATGCTGTGTACACAATACTAAAACATACCAGATTTTGGAACAGAGTATATATCAGTTTGTCTTTTAAAAAAACAAAAAAGGTCCTTGTAGAATGAAAGAGAATGTAACTAGTTGCTTGCTGAATCACCTCTCTGTTGTCTGCACAGATATGAAAGCATAATTGCCACTCTGTGTGAAAACCTGGACTCTCTGGATGAGCCCGACGCTCGAGCAGCCATGATCTGGATTGTGGGCGAATATGCAGAGCGTATCGACAATGCTGATGAGCTCCTGGAGAGTTTCCTGGAGGGCTTCCATGATGAAAGCACTCAGGTTTGACATTATTGTTTTAGACTGTAATCAGGGGGGGTAATCTAGAAACAGGTTATGCTCAGAGTAAGCGGATAACCTCAACTTTCAGTTCCAAAACCTGAGATGGCTTTGAGGGTATGTAAGAAGCCATAGCAACTTTTGTTCTGGAGCAGTTTATGTTCCAGGGTTAGTTGACTTTTTTAAATTATAAAGCACTATTATAACATAAAGTAATGCTTATTTATTTCATTTATTCTCATCTTGCACAGTGTGGATCTGCATTAAAAATGTTGTTTTTCTGCAACAGTATGTATATAAATGGCTAAATTTGTTTACTTATAAGGCCATGTTATCTTTGCAAATCTGTTCAATCAATCTTCCTTTAATTTATAATAAACAATATGAATTCTCATAAACAATATAATTCTTGTTCTCAGTAATAAAAGAAATAATGAACTGGGACGGATTGAAGATTAAAAGATAAGATAACAATAATAAATAGCACAACTGCCAACAATAGCACACTTTTTCTGAGCAATCATTTCTATGGTGCACCTGGATAACTCTGACTCACCGTTAACTCTTGAGTTTTATACTCCGGGTTGGCTGAACTTACTCCAGACTGCATTTTTTGGAAATTGCATACCTCAAGAAAGCAAGTTTTAGGTTAACTAGAGTTCAGGGTACATGTGATGTTAAGTTAAGCTTGTTTTCTGGAGAGAGAAAAAAAACTATGTGTATTGTGGGATACACATAGTTAATGTGTTACATAGGTTAATGTGTATGTGGGATTGTTTGTGTTTTGTTTTGTGCTTTGTTTTTCTTAGTTTCATTTAGAGTTTTGTTTCGTTTACAGTTATAGCAAATAGTTTCTTTAAAAGCAGGGACTTCACCTTATTCGACTGCATTGTTGCTTTCAGGTCCAGTTGACTCTCCTGACAGCCATAGTGAAGCTGTTCCTGAAGAAGCCTTCAGAGACTCAAGAGCTGGTTCAGCAAGTGCTCAGTCTGGCCACTCAGGTGAGATGTGCTTGAGCATTACAAACCATTGTGTTACACTAAAAATAATGCCTAGTTCAGACTGCACGATTTTTAAACTCGTCGGATTACTGTTCTTTTCATGCATCTGGGCCGGCGTTAAGTTGCTGCTGTTTTCATACTGCAAAATGGATCGGTGACAGGGGGTTTCACATTGCATAACTGTACAAGAGACAGAATCCCCGACAGCTCTGTCCTGTCCGCAAACTTTGTTTCACAACCACACACACGTGAGAAGCGATAAGGAAACAATGTGAGATCACACGTGTCTTGCTCTCTCACTGTCTGTCGTCATTGGTGATGTAATTTTCTGTCAGAGCACATTTCACACAGTAGGAGTTTGAATCGCAGACAGGTCCTGATGTTAAGCATGCCGAATATCTCGCGGGTGTCTCTGTGATTGCGTTTTTGATCATTCACACTGCGTGTTTGTCCCCTCACGTGCACAAGCACCAATTTGCCTATGATTTCGGGCATTTGCCGTCGATTTCACAAACCTATCAGCGAGTCAAACTTGGGGCTAAAACCGGGCGCAAGGCAAGTTTATTCGTATAGCAATAATAGCACATTTCATACCTAATGGCAATTCAAAATGCTTTACATAGAAAACACCTGATAAGGGTTCTCCGATCAGGATTTTTGGGGCCGATCACCTGTGTCCGATCACTGGAAAAAGTATTGGCTGATACGATCACTTATACAGACAGCTTTTTGACTTCTTATCTTCTAGTGGTTTCTTAATATTAGTCGTCTAATTGGTTAGTTGTGAGGCACATCCCTATTTCCTTCTGAAAATGTCAGATATATTTGTTAGGCCTTTAGTCCACCACATTATAAATATGCAGTTATATATATAAAACATGCTTTCAAATCTTATTTATAATGAAAGACAATTGACAATTGAAAACTTATGCTCATTGCATATAATGTATCTGCATCAGCACACACACGTTTGCAATTCACATCATAACAAATATTCCATCATAGTGTCACATCTCAGAAGGAGCTCAGCATCTGGCTGTCAGTGTCCCATTTACTCTCCTTTCAACCTGGTCTCGTTCTCCATTTCAGGACTCAGATAACCCTGACTTGCGTGATCGTGGCTACATCTACTGGCGTCTGCTGTCCACCGACCCTGTGACGGCTAAAGAGGTCGTGCTGTCTGAGAAGCCTCTGATCTCAGAGGAGACGGACCTGATTGAGCCTACCCTGTTGGACGAGCTCATCTGCCACATCGGCTCGCTGGCCTCCGTCTACCACAAACCCCCCAATGCCTTTGTGGAAGGAAGCCACGGCATTCACCGCAAACATCTGCCCATCCAGCACGGCAGGTACTAAGATGGCTAAAACAAGATCTCGCTAAACCTCTTAAATATTTAATTGGCTGTCTAGAAATTGCTCCATGTAAGTGTGAGCGCTGTAATATGGTTGAAAAAGTATTTGGACCAGATTTACTAACATATCTCATCAGTGCAAACCCATTTTTGGCTTTAAACAACTACTGTCTAACCTGGATGCCAGCTGAACTTAGACATTTAGCCCACAACATTTGAGTTCGGGAGTTCGGTCTGGACTTGATCCTTTGTGCAGCAGCTATGCTTGAAACAGAGCTGTTCAGAGTGATCAAATTGTCAGGGTTGGCTTTATAGGATGATGGACAGATCATCAACAGTAACGTAAAAATCCACGTCACCAAAGAGCGCTTTGGTTGAATTTGTTTACTAAACGGAAAACTTGTTTGTATATGCATACACCTTTACTACGTCAGGCTAACTACTGTCGGGATTTTTAAAGACATGCAGTGATAAATTAGTGATGGAAAGCATGGGGACTCTTGTTTTTTGCAGCTGACCTTATTGCATATGCTCTCCTACAGTTTACCTTTCATATGCAAATTTCATGGGAGGAGTTTTTAAATCATGCAACGTGATTTATTATTGTTTTAACATAGTCTGTTTACTGGTATTTGCATTACATTGTTTAACGCCTAGTCTTGCGTAGCTAGACCTTCATACTGACGGCAGAGGGTCTGGAATCCATCATAGCTTTCATTGACCAAGCGACGCCCAAGAGGCCATCTGACTGGCATGTTAAGTAACCAATCACAGTTAGTTTTGTTCTGGGTTATGTTTAAAGGAATAATAATGAAAAGTCGGTATCCCGCTTTGATAATGGACTGGCCAACTTTCTGTACCTTAATGCCGGGACACACCAAGCCGGATATTGGCTGTCTGGCTGTTTTTGAGTGATGGTCGACCAAGTTTTTTTTCGGTGTGTGCTGCACCGTTGGCTCTAGTCAGATGCCGTTGTTTTTTTCGGGGCCGATTCAGCATGTAAAATCGGTGTTGGGCCGTCGTTGAGAGAGAGAATTCTGATTGGCTGTTCGGGTCAACCAACGAGCCAACACGAAGCAAAAAGCGAAAGCGAGCAGATTAGTCAAGACAATACAGACAGAAGGCTTCTATAATCTGAAGAAAGTGATCAATGCGATTTATATAAAAAATTATAAGCTAGCGCTGCTAGCTGCTAGCATTCCCTTTTTGAATGCTGATATAGACAGATATTTACTCACAGGCAAGAACAGAACGCACATGCTAGTTGATAGTCGCCTTTAGTTTTTTGGTGTGTTCAATCATTGTTTTTGGCCAAGACGCACAGTCAGTTTCGTCACCGCTAATTCTTTGATGTCTGCTTGGTGTGTCCCAGGCAGGCTTTAATGCATCAGACTTTCAGCCAACGGTCTGTGGGTGTGACGCCTGAGGCTGAGACTATTTATCACCTAAAAAAAGCATTTAGCGCTTGACCTGGCTGAGATATTTGCTGTAGGAGGAGGAACCGCAGAGAACAGAGAGCGCATGGTAAAAAGGAGAGCATTTTCACCACTCATATTCATTTATTTAGAGTGTCAGAGGAAGATGCTATCTAAATTTATCATTTGCGAAGCCACGTTATTTTACATTTTTCCACACCTGTGTTGGTAGAAGATTACCCGCACCTGATTATCATCGGCCCTGCTGTTTTGTGACCCTGCACGAATTTGTTCTGCTCTTGGTAGATTGTGTTTGTCATAATGGAAACGAGCTGCTGCATATGCGCACTTTAATGTGTGCATTATCAGTAGATCACATGCAAAAATTCCTACTCCCATCTGCGCTTTTATGGGATTACGGATCACACTTATTTGCCCTATTTAGTAAATCTGGTCCATAATCTAATAATCACAAACCACTCAAAATCACAAAGTCATGGTCAGTCATTGGCCAAAAGGGTTGGCATCCCTGCTATTTGTTTTATTTCTGAATCAGTCTCAGTATACTAATACAATGGGGGACTCATGGAAAGTAGTGCCACACAGAACCCACGTTGTCCTCTCCATCAAACAATGAAAAAAGGACTTGTCGGTCCCATCCTTTGTGCACTTAGTTTCACTTAGTGTTGCACGTCTCAGTGTGTATCATCATTCTTTTGCAGTATCGACACCGGGGAGAGTCCAGTCAGTGCCGGCCCGGCTGCTTCCATCGATCAACCCCAAGTTATTCCATCTCAGGGTGACCTCCTGGGAGACCTGCTTAACCTGGACCTCGGTCCCCCTGTCAACGTGCCTCAGGTGTCTTCCATGCAGATGGGTGCTGTGGATCTCCTAGGCGGTGGTCTTGACAGTTTGGTGCGTGTTCTTGAATTATAATTATGTTTTCTTGGTGGTTTTGATTTTTTTTTATCTTAATGTCCACCAACCCTTAAAACAATTTACAGTGATGACCATATTTTCCATCAGAGTACCATGGTAATACTATAGTATTTTAAATCTGTAAAAAATTAAATAGGATAAACGAGAAAAATATAAATTCTGTCATATTATGCCATATTAACTGTTTATGATTTTACAGTACACTTGTTCTGTAGTTATTATGGTATTTTAGCAGAAACTATGGTTGGTTACTTTTGAATAGGAAGTAGTTTTAAGTTTTAAACAAATCACTGGAAATGTTATAAGTAGGGTGCACCAATCATGATTTTTCATGGCAGACTCCAAAAAACTATTTTAGAAGCAAAATTGTCCCTTTTTTATTGTTGAAGCACATTTATTTGTTGTTTATTGCTCTACAACAGGCCAACAGAAAAAAACTGTAATTAGGAGCAACCACTGAATTTAATCAAGATGCTGCACACGTGTAGCATGAGCAGTTTGATTTAAATCACTGTATCTTATGTAATTTCAATATTTCAAACAAAAACAGACTGCTCTGACTTTAGATTTGTGAAATTATGCTACATAGGACACACCTGCACAAAACAAAAACAGCAGACGGACTGAATGAAAATGCAAATTCACTCTGATGATGCCATCAAAATGCCATCAAAACCTAAGTTCCCTTCAGAGATACAGTACATATAAACCCTCACCCCCAATTCAGTATATATTTTCTAATAATTTCACACAAATTACATTTTGGCAATGCAGTTTATACGCAAGTCTGGAATAGAGATTGGCCAAAATAAAACTAAAAACCTGCCGGTTCCAATTTATAGCTGGTCGACCGGCGCATCTGTAGTTTTAAGTTTCAGTCATTCCTTTTATTTTCAAGAGGTTTATTAATTATATTCCTTTTAAGAGTGAGCTTAAATTTGCAAACATGTCCTCCTTGATGCCCACACAGCTGTGCTCTTCTCAGAATGACTAGTGTTTTCATTCATGTTGACTAGTTTTCTGATGGTTTGTGTTCAGGCTGGGGAGTGTGTTTACTGGTGCAGGTGTGGTTTAGGGGTTTCAGGGCACTCTGGTCATTTTGACATGATTGCAGCAATAAATTTCATATTTGAGCAATAACCACACTCGTTACCATGGCCACCACATCTCACAAGCTTCTGCTTGATCTCAGTGAATGGCAAAGTGAAGAATCGCTGGGTGAAACAGAAGCGAGGTCAGCTCTTCTTAACTGGAAGGGGAATGTGATTGTGATTCCAATCAAGCGTTTATCATTTATTGACACAATGCTGAGTACTGCTTGCAAATCCAAGAATGGAATATAACGTTGGAAACTGAAGGCTGATCACGACTATTTATGCATTTTTTTAAGTGTATATGTAATGGAAAACAAGCTATATAGGCAGTTCAAATGTGCCTGTCCTACACTAGACTACTATTGAAAATGCATCTGTTTCCTTTCACTTTTAATAAAGTGTATTTTCATCCCCCATACGTTTACTGGGTCTCCCCAATCCTAGTCGGCCCGCTCCGAGCGGGATTCGAACCGGCGTTACCTGCGCGAGGGCGGGCAAGTTAACAGGGACGCTAAAGACAGCTTTCTCTACCTCGGTTGATTGCGCGCTTCTTGAGGTCACGGACAAGTGTATTTATCATATACTGTAATTTTTTTTATATTTTTACATAGAAACCTACGGAAGCTTATTGCATTCACTTGAGAAAAAAAATCTACTCTGTTTTTCTGAATTAATGACTTAATTATCTCAGAATTACGAGATCATTTTGCATTCAATATGCATATAAAAGCATATTGAGATTTTTACACTGTTAAAGACTTGGATTCCCATCCTAAACATGGACAAAGTTTAAAAAAAATAAGTTGGACGTTTGATGGAGTATTTCTGTGTCAAAAATACTCCTTCCGGTTTCTCACAAGCTTCGGAGAGTTTTTTTCCAGTATTTGTCCGCTTGACGTCAACGGGTCGGAAATTTCCTTGAATGGGCCGTACAGGCTCTTCTCCCGGAAGGGTGAGCACGTGAGAGATAGGGCAAATGCACGCCGCCCATAAACACTGGACTCACTGCTGTCTCAGGACTTTACCAAATCAACAGTGCCACCAAAGAAGTGTGTTTTGATGGATCGGTGACGATAATGGTTCACATTCGTGCTTTGGAAGCAGGCGGTGAGTAAAACTGCTTCAAATGTCTCTGTTGTTGACTATCGTCGCGTAAGTAAACATCAGTAAACAACACAATCGTGTATAACGTTAGTTAATTTATCAATGGAGCATGCGATGTATGGCGTGTGTTTAAATACATTTGTTTAGCTGACCACTATAGGTGTCAGTTTGTTTATTGTAAAACCACCCAAACATAAACCTATAGGGGACGTTCACACAAAGCACATTCAAATGTGCTAGCGTTACTCCATTGTTTTTCTATGTAACTTTATACACTAGTCTGATGTACAAAACCGTTTTGCTTGCGATTGCTAAGGTTTAGTCGCATACAATAGTCCATAAACCAAATCATGTCATCATAAACCACAAGTAAACGCACACAAATGTTGACAGGCCACTAAATACAGTACATACCACAGAGACGGACGTCCTGCTGTTGCTGTTTCTCCTGTTCAATTTATTTTAGCCTCCGGATCAGATTCTGGATCGTATCTATATTAGTTGAATCTGATTGATAACCATGGTTTATTAGGGTAACGTTTTCTTTTCCACGCTTGAGGATGGCACAGCTTTCACTTCAATGCAATAGCTGCGCGCGTACGCCATTCTTTAGCTCCGCCCACACGATACGCCTCCATCCGCTCGTTTTTTTTCCGGAAAGACTCGGTACAGCCTTTCTTTTATAAATTTAATCAAACTAAAGACTTTTCGGAAATATGAATGATGCAATACTACTCTATAGGTACTCAAGATTGACATGAGATTGACTGAAACTGAGTGTTTCACCCCATCTTTCAAGAACACATGGTTCTGAAGTCTGTACTGAACTGTGATGGGCAACATCACTAGTATGATGAGAGTATCCTTGAGCATTGTCCTTTTTTTAGAATCGTATTGACATCACATCCTGTTTTTTTTTTAGTTTTTAGATGTTTTTGGTCCATGTTCTGTTCCCCTTTTCAGCAGTCTTGGTCTGTTTGTTTGGTGTGCACCAAAGTTCAGATAGCAGCGTTCACACTTATTCAAATGAACCCCACTAACAGAGCAATCACACCTGAGTTAGTTTTAAAGGTCCCATTCTTCGCGTGTTTTCATTTACAAAATTAATCATTTCCATAATAATGGAAATAAGCTTCCATTGAAGCTTAACACACTCTTAAGCTTCAATAGAAAGCAAGCACATCTGTCCGTGTGTACAAATGATTAATATCACTAATTTACTTTTCTATTTCTACTTTTCTAAACTTTTCTTTTCTATATTTCTTTATATCATATCTCATGCATTTACATAATAATGTTAATGCCACTTTTAAATGGAGTGTTCTGACTTTGTAGCAAAGCACAAAAGTGTTCTATTATTTCTGCCACAGGCCCTGCTTTCCTAAACCCACTGCAACCACAGCACCAGAACCCCAGGGCTGAAGGTCTTATACGCATTTATCAACCCACATAAAATCTTCCACTCATCTCACACACACACAGCTCCTGAGGGAAGCAAAGTGAAGATTTACATTTTTGGTTGTGATGTGTGCAAATTTCGATGTGCATGCTATCTAAAAGGACAACATGAATGCACTCAGAAACATTTGCCATATATTTTTATATTATAAACAATCTGGGGATAATTGATAGGTGCATAGAGCATAGGCTATTGCCAAGACTCAATATGGAAACAAAAAATCCAGCACACGATCCCAACAATTACATTTAAGGAATTCACCATCCAAAAATGTATTGTTATTATTACTTACTTTAAAGTCATCCGAAACTTGGTGAGTAACAATAGTCATGTCCCGATTAAGTTCGGTACAATATAACATCTTATAATACGATACTCTCACAATTCTTTGAACAAAGCCAAAGTAGTTTAAATAGGAAATTTTGGTAGTTGTAATGAGTGGTGTCTTTGGCTCAGCGTCAGCCATTGCAGAAAGCATAGTTTGAATCTGGCAGTTATGTCCCGTCACTGTACATTCGATTCACTGTACGTAGACATCGTCAACGTCTGATGCCAAATAGGCAGACATCGTCCAACCCTAGCTTCCTCTGTTTATTATTATATATGCAATAGTCAATAATAGTTTCTGCATTTTCCCAATGACAACATTTAGCCCGCGAATAATGCAGGAGAATGCGGCGTAAAGTGAGTGACGTCAGTGAGTGTGTTGTCAAGCAAGGAGAGCAAGCGGGAAAAAAATGATCCCGGTTCACGGCTGGTCTTGGAGCCCGAAACAGGAAAAGTGTAACATCTTATATCAAATTTTTAGAACCTGTTTAGTCAGAAACAGCATAATTCATTTGATGAATACTCAAGTCCGATTTTATATATCCAGATTCAAGTCCAAGTACAAGTCATCAGTCCGCGAGTCCAAGTCGAGTCACGAGTCCCGAGAACGGAATCTCGAGTCGGACTCAAGTCCAGAGAATAAGGACTCCAGTCGGACTCGAGTACGAGTCCAGAACTCGAGTACTCCATCACTGAGTCAAAGAAAAGCTTTTATAGACACCAGGCCCAGAAAACAATTGTGTGCCGCATCTTGACGTCATTGCGCGTCAAACACGCCTCTACAGAATAATAAGCATGTCGCCCCGCCCACCGACTCATGGAGCTGCTCGGATGACGCTAGCTAGCAGTAATAAACATACCAAAGAAGAAAGCAAGATATTATGGAAGAACACAGTTGCTGCATAAGCTTCCTTCGGATTAGGAATGTGATGTTGTACTTTATTTTTAATGAAGTTCCAGTTGACGTGGGGAAGACTGTCTACGCGTGTTCGCTTCATTTGACTGTGGAATTGTTTGTAAACAAGTTTCAGGTCGATGCTGGATTTGCAAACATATTGAGATTAAAACATAATATTGTTCTATATTTCATCTGACAGGAATGGTGCAGCACACTTATGTGAGAAAAACGTGTTGTGATATTTCATTGTTATAGATCATATTGATTACATGTACGTGTCTAACAGAACATACCTTAGCATGCTGTCACAGGCTGGAGAGTACTTTACGACGTATAAAGTCTCTTGACTTGATATTTGAAGGGCGCGCATGCTCGCCAAGTAATACAGAAATAATATTCCAATCAATCACGGGTGGATGAGAAATTAATCATTGTGTTTGTTTGATAAAGACTATTATGAGCCCTGTGATCGAGAGAATCATTCCGGTTGCCGCTTTCAAAACGATTCCTCCTCATGAAGATGACAGGAGAACAGAAGCTAATTAAATATGCAAATCTTAACCAATCCTAGCCGTGGGCGTTTACTTCTAAGTCTCCAGTGCTGCACACCCACCAAAACCCAGCGTTCAGGAGAGAGCCTCAAAACCAGTGTAGAAAATAGCTTATTACTTATTAGTTATGATGTTTTTGAATGTAAAAACCACACAAATGTCATTAGTTGACCTCAGACAACAGTATAAAAAAGCCAGTTCATGATACCTTTAAATGATATTCATTATGAAACGGAGTGAGGTAAATAAGTAAAATATTATGCTTTGAAAAGTTTTCCAAAGAAAAACACTCTGTTTAAAGGGTCATGAAACCCCGTCTTTCAGCTCAAATCCACCTCGTAATCTTTTTGAAAAATGCTACTTAAATGTGCGTGGATGCCGGTGAGAAGAGGGGAGAGGGTGGGTGGGGCAGAGCGAGGCAGGGGGAGAAAGAGGGGGGCGAGCAACTGTCATCTGTCAGTGCAGTGCAACATGCCCCATGCCAAATCTCAACAAAAAGGAGGCGTATTGTGTGGGCGGAGCTAAAGAATGACAAGCGCGCAAAGCAGTGACGTCCTCAAGCGTGGAGAAACCCATGGCTATCTCAGCTAATACAGATATGATCCAGAATCAGAGTTTATGAGGACATGATTCGGTTTATGGACTATTGTATGCGACTAGACCTTAGAAGTAGCAAGCAAAACGGTTTTGCACGTCAGACTAGTGTAACGTTATACAGAACAACAATGGAGTAATCGTTAGCGCATTTGAATGACGAAGCACGCGATCGTGTCGTTTACTGATGTTTACTCACGCGACGGTAGCCAACAGCAGAGACATTTGAAGCAGTTTAACTCACCGGCTGCTTCCACATAAGTGTTCACGGACTGGATCTGCACCTGAGAGACTGTTTACGGCGTGCATTTCCTCTCTCTCGCTCTAGTCACGCGCGCACGCACCCCACTGGGAGAAGAGCCCGTACGGCCCATACAAGAACCTTCCGATCTATTAACGTCAAGCCGACCCATACTCGAAAAAAACTCGCCGAAACTTGTGAGAAACCGAAGGAGTATTTTTAACACAGAAATACTCCATCAAACGTCCAACATTAGTTTTTGAAACTTTGTCTATGTTTAGGATGGGAATCCAAGTCTTTAACAGTGTAAAAAGCTCAGTATGCATGAAACAGCATTTCACCCCCCCTTTAATAATAATAATGAGACACCGATGCGTCACGTAGCACTATTAGAGCGATGGTACGTCACAAGCTGTGACGTGGACGCAATGTAGTTTTTAAACCCGGACGACAAAAATAGGGTGAAAAACATTAAAATTGACCAGATTCCCCTTTTAATTAAATCTAACAGATGCAAACATTATGTTCAATGATGTTCAACACACATACCTCTGTTAAAATCTCAAAAATTTAGCTGTAGGGTTTCATGACCCTTTAAGGACATTTTTCAAGTGTCTGTGCTTTATCAGAGTAAAAATACTTCACTACAGTCTCCCTCTGGCGACAACCAATAGGAGTGAAGTCAGTGGAGCGCGTGTAATCCATCGCACTTCAGTGCCAAGGAAAGATGAAGGAAAGGCTCATTTTAGTCAGCAACTCCCCTGTAATTTATGACATGTCTCTGTGTATATACGGCAATACACGCCGTGGTGACTCTGCACCTGAATGCTTTTATGAGCCCAGATAGATCGGCATTTGCTCTTATGCTGCAGATAAATAGCCGCAATGGCAAAGTAAACTCACTTTTTCTCGTCCGTTTTTAATATTAGGCATTGTATTTACTGATTCCATTTTAACACGTTTAATATCTAGCTTCCGGCTAACCGGCTTCTATATTCAACCTTCGAAAAAAAGGGTAACTGATGTGATGGGATGTATACGGAAAGCTTAGATTAGCCAGGATATATAATATTTTTAAAATATAACTCCTATTTTATCTATCTGTTAGAAGAATGTCATGTACACTTAGGGTGTCTTAAGGGGAGGTAAATCATGGATTTTTTTTTGTCAAAAATCTTCTTCTTTTTGTATTGTACCAATAGATAATCATGTTTATACCAGTATTGTGCATGAGAACTATATTCTGTATAATCTAAGTAAGCATTTATACACAATGCGGTTAATTTGAAGTTTTCCGGCTTTTCAGTGTGTATAGGAAGCTTTTGGAAAGCGATTGAAAACGCTACTGTGGACGGAGAGCTTTTTAAAATTTGTGCTATTTTCAAACGTATCCAGATTGATGTAGATGTAGCCTTAGCTGCTCTTTTCCATTCAGTGACAGTGAATAAGGACTGGGTTTGTTGAGCTTTAAAAAAAAGTATTTTTCTAAACGAAGGTTTCATGTATTATACCTTCATTTAGGAAAATACCTTTTACACTCATCTGAAGAAAATTATACTGCCTGGAATGACACAAGAGTGAATATATGATGACAGAATCTTCATTTTGGGTGAACTATCCCTTTAATGAACATTGTGGGAAATATTTCATAAATGCCAGAAACCTCACATCCAGAAACAATCCAGTCCATATCTTTTTTCCTGGAGCCACAAAAGGCCTGTTTCCTGTTCCTCGTGGATAATTGGATTTGTCAAGCAGGCATGTTGCTGCAGGAGGAAGCACCTCCAGCATGGCACCTGTGAAGCGTTTATATCTGGCCAGCGCAGGTGCTGCTACTCAGTGCAATCTTCTCTCCAAATTAGAGGAGTTACCATGTCAGAGCCTTGCTCGGGTACCCTGAACAAACCAGGATCGAGACACAGGCGTTCTAGCGTAAGTCGTGTTGAGCAGGGTGTAAGGAAAGGTGTTGCGATCCTATCTCTAGATTAGTGAAGACTCATTGAGTTTCATTGCTCATTGACTCCTTCACTTGATGGCATAAGTCTCAGGCCACATCCACACGAAGCCAGAGCTTTCCCGATCTTTTTTCCCCCCTTGTCTCAAGAAATATCTGCGTACACACGAAAACACTGAAACTGACTCAGTATGTGGCGCTGTAATCCTGCCACAGACATGTTTAGTTTTCTATCCTGTTCAGACGGTAATGCACAATTATGTCCACAGTGGATTTCATACAATGGCCTTACGCAGCTCATCCTTTAACAGCAGATTTAGTTCACAAAGAACTGAAAGCTGGAACTTTTTGCCCACACACTCAAGCTCAGAGGATCTCCTGTTCTTGGCTCATTTTGAGTCAGAATTGTGAATAGTTAAAGAAACACTCCACCGTTTTTAGAAATAGGGCTTATTCAACTTCTTTCCTACATTTAGATATGTGGGCAAATGCATTTTTGTCTCAGTGCATGCATTGTTTTAGTTTGGCAGGGTCGCCGCTAGCTTAGCTTAGCATAATGAATGGAATCTTATGTTGCCAGCTAGCATATCCCAAGTAAAAGTGATTAAACTATGTGATTTCCTTCAATATTACTGTTTTACTGTATTTTTGATCAAGTAAATGCAACAAAAAATCTTACAGACAACAAACTTTTAAACGTGTGCATGTGTGTGTGTATATATATATATATATATATATATATATATATATATATATATATATATATATATATATATATATATATATATATATATATATATATATATATATATATATATATATATATATATATATCTCCTTATATCCTTGGCTATTGCATTGTGTATTTTTTGAATGTCCTGCTACAGTGATGCAATATGATATTGAACACAATAATGCGTTTTATGCAAACTGCACTTAAAGGGATAGTTCATCCAAAAGCCCATGATTATCAGCCCATGATTTACTCACCCTCAATTCATCCTAGGTGTGTATATGACATTCTTCTTTCAGATGAATACAATTGGAGTTGTATTAAAAAATCTTCTGTAATGGCAGTGAAGGGCTATGGTTTTAAAAGTCCATAAAAGTGCATCTATCCCTCATAAAAGATATATGAGGATCCGGGGGGTTAATAAAGGCCTTTTGAAGTGAAGGCATGCGCTTGACAAAATTATCCATATTTAAAACTTTATAAACTAAAATTACTAGCTTCCTACAGACGGCTGTTAACTGCCATTATAAAGCTTGGAAGAGCTAGGACAGTTTTAATACAACTCCCAATGGTATCCGTCTGAATGAAGAATGTCATCTACACCTAGGATGGCTTGAGGGTGAGTTAATCATGGGATAGTTTTCAATTTTGGGTGAACAATCCCTTTAAGAAAAGTGTTGAGTGAATTAGTTATTCAAAATGTAGGCTTGGATCTGAAAGTATTCACTATGCCACGACTAAGATAGGGAATACTTTTTCCGGATCCAAGCCTCCATTTTTTCAGTTGAGAATAATATCAACAGCCATTTATGAGCACTATTTATTCACATCACACGTAAGCTAATTTAACACTAAAACATTACAATTTACTCTACAGTCTCTAAAGCCGGGTGCACACTGTGCGATTTTGGCCACGATTTGACCGTCTGAGACAAATTTTGCAAATCCTAAAAGATTCCTCTGATCCTAGGCTAAAATCTGACGTCTTGTGTCGTTAGTTTGACATGTTCACCGGCAGCCAATTAATGAGCGCTGCGATCAAATTTTACCTCAGACGAAATTCTGGCAGTGTCAGAAGATTTGGCACACAATCCTGCAGTGTGACTTCTCCTACGACGACAGTCAAATATCTCAGTTTTTCAAGACAAACTATGACCAAAACGAGAGCTAGAGATTTCTTTGTAGCCAGCATTTCAGTCCCGCGTGTAATGCAGCTCACTGTCACCAAACGCGTCATTCATTGCTGATATTAAACTCCAGACGAGTTTTCTTGCGCGCCGTTTTTAGCGCGCCTTCACTATCGTGCAGTCTGACATTAATGCCAACTGAGATCTTACAGTGTGACATAGCTTACATCGGGGATCATGTTTGTACAGTCTGACAAGGAACATTCGCAAAGGATTTTGAAAAATCGCACAGTGTGCAGGACCCATAAGCTCATGGCGTCCCGGACACCAGTATTTTAAAGATTTATAAAACATGCTAGTGCCTGAACCCGTAAACTTGAAAAAAAAAAGCTCAGCTCACATGTACTGCAACTTCTTTTTAAAAGCAAAGAACGAAAACTTTGATATGAATATATCAGGCTCTTAATGCTGAATGTAATGACGTTTTGACCCTAGCAAATTCTTTAAGTGGAGATGGAACAAAAATCCAGTACTCAAAATGGACTTTAGTATACAGGAAGTGGAATGGATTGGATTGTCAAACAAATTGCCAGTAATTCCACCCAATTTACACCTAGTCCAAACTCGTGGCTTAACACGGGCACAAAGCTTTGTATATAATGCAATGAATATGCTCCTGCTGAGTCATTAAATGATTCATTCCAATAAAATGCCAGTGAGTTCCTCATCTCTCTGTCAAGGAGACGATGTTCAGAGTCGAGGAATGTTAAACATTTAACAGTCTGCAGAACCATCTGACTGCTCAAGGTCATGAGAGCGTTTCAAAGAGATGAACACCGCAGACTCAGCACCCTAAGGGATGCATTTTTATACTTGCAGTCTCAGTGGCCTCTTTAGCTAGATTTACATTGACATTTAGAATGTCAGGGGCACTGAGCTGTGTCTAAATTTGAATCACACTATGAATCAGAAGACATCAACTGTTTTGTAATTCGTTGCAAAATATTTGCATTTGGCAAAACCTTCCATTTCTCCCAAACACTAAACCATGTCTGTTGGACTTTATGGCTCAGCTTGAGATTTGTGTCCTGCTGAGTATGAAGCTGTAAGGCTTTTTAATCATCCCATTTTCTTGCCATCAAAATCAAGGTGAGCGTATGGCTGAAGGTTAGTAAGAGGAATGTGGGCTTAGAGAAAGAATCTACGTAGCTTTAGTCATCATGGAATCAGGCTTGACACCTTTACTTTCTAAAGGCATTTTAATAGTATTAGTTAATGTGCACAATGAATCTGTGAACTTCATTCCAAATGAAAATACATATTTGTCTTTCTTCAAAATGTAGGCTGATATCACCAAAGCACTCTTATTTTTTCAAATACCTGTTTTATAAAGAATTTTCAGTATCCAAATAATACCACTAGATAAAATAGCCTTGCCCTGCTCTTCCCTATTGATGATCATGTTTTCAGTTAGAAGTAGTTAACACTGGAACAAATGCATTGTCTGCCTCATTCTGTGATAAGAAGCCACATCAGCCAACAGACACTCGACTGACGATATGAAGTGAGTTAAAACGTGTTATTAAACATTGTATTAAAAGTTTATGAATGCTTCACATCACTAGTTTGTGAAGATGTTTGACACGTGTTGCTTTTTCAAATGCACGTTTTAAGCGACTTGACTTAACAGCCTTTACACTCTTACAATCGCACCTAAATCACGATTGCGGTTCGATTTCGATTATCATGCAGCCCTACTACATGTCATAATAGATAGTCATTGCATGTGTCGGAATTTGCCTACCTATTTGCAGTAATGACATGCAATCAGGCGTCATTGGACAAGCAGATCCGTTTCCTCGCTATAGATGTGTTCAGTCATTCCGCTTCCACCATGTAAATAACGAATCCGCCATGGTGTAAGCGCAACTGGCTTTTAAAGGGAATGGGAGATCAGACTTTTATTGCACGTTACACCCAAAACAAACCCATGACTCATTAAGAGAATAGAGACAACCCTTTTAGACCATGCGAGCTGACCATTTTTTCTGTCGTTAAATTTGCAAAAGTGGATCCAGACATGCCGCACTTCAGACTATGCACTTAGTTCGTTAAAATAGGGCCCTTCATGTTCAAAATCATCATCATGTTTAGAAAGTCTTGTGGATTTATGGATTTTTTCAGTATTTCAGGATGGTCAACCACTATTTTTTCTTAAATTCCACAACTTCTGCTAATGCACACACCTCTTACTTCCTGCAGAGAAGCCTCTGTCTCAGACAACAGCTGTATTAAATGGCAGGGGGTGTCTCATAGATTACATTTTGAGGTTGCTTTTAGAAAAAAGGTCAAAATAGCCGGCTTTAATGGTTGTTTGTGTCATCACTTCCTTTGTAAACAGGAAATCTTTGTTATTAATGGATCCTTTCCATCTCTCTCTGTCTCTTTCATGTTGTCTGTGGGCCTGGAAATGTCTCTTCTGTTACCTGTTGTAGCTCGGGGGAGATCTGGGAGGAGGTGTTGGGGGCAGTCCTGCAGTAAGTGAGCTCCTTTTTCCCCGCTCGTCCTCACTCAGCATGATGTACACTATTCATTTAATTAATAATAGCCTGTAAAGAATACACACATAGCTGTGTCCTGCTCTGCTTCTTTCTCTTGCATGCACAAAAGTTCATTCTGCTTTAAGAAGATAAGATGTTTAACTTCTCTAAAAGATGTCTTTGAAGTACTGAAGGGTCATTCTGTGTTTTTTTACAAACCTCTCAACTAAAGAAAACACTTTTTTTCATGAAAGAAACATAAATAGTGATGAAAGCCAAAATATTTAATGCCATGTTTGATGAATGTTTACTGAGTGATCCATTATGTTGTATAGAGCGGTTAAAATGATGATTTTCATTGATTTGGAGCCAAAATACAAGAGGGGGGAAATTACTCTCTTTCAGCTGTAAACTAAGTTGATTTTTGACCACTAAAAATGTGTACAGTTTACTCATGGACCCACATTGCCTTCCCGTATTTCTGGGATTGAAGCATATAGAGCCTTAAGAATAAAAATATCAAAAGAAAAGTTTTAAGAACAGGAATCGGTATCGCTTTATTTAAAGCCTTAATTTATAATGCATTATAAAGGTATTCATAATGTATGTTATAATGCAATATATCTATTCATAAATTGTTGTAAGCAAATGCATTATAATATTCACAGATTCCTTGTTACATCTGAAATTTGTTGTTTGTTGTGTTTTAATGCATTATACTTTCTAAGGTGTATTATAATGGTTTATAACGGTTGTTACAATTATTCTTGAGATCGTACAATGCATTATAAAGTGCATTACAAGGCATAAATAATGTATTAATACTTTTGCAATGCGTTATACATAAAGTAAAGTGCTACTCAATATCTTTAATACTTTATTTGCAGGCATGCAAAGATTTGGAAGACCATTTTTAAATGGTCACCATTGTCATATAATACAATTGCTCAAAAAAATCAGTCAGCCAATTTTACAAATAGACTTCCCAATCTCTTTGTAATAATAAAGAATGATGCTTCCATTAATTTGCTTAAATCCAGCATTATCCAGTAAATATTTATCCATGGCATTTAATATTTTGTCTTTCTTCTTCATTTATGTGTTTTCTACCAGAATCAAAAATTTGTTCCAGGTATCTCTTGTTGTATTGACACGGAATGACCCTGGAGATTTTTGGTACCTATATTTCTTCTTCGTATCTTTTACTGATCTTATGTAGTTTGTCCCTAATATCAAAATACAGTTAATTTTCCTCAAATTCTGCACTACTGGTATTACCTATATGCAGAACTCCTGTTACGTAAGGGATAATGTACACCCAGCCGGTTGTTATCGCAGAATAAACCCCGACAGAGTGATCAGGACCCCGACGCGAAGCGGTCTTGCATCACTCTGAAGGGGTTTATTCTGCGATTAAAAACCGGCTGGGTCTACATTATCCCGCTTATTACACGGCTACTAGTCTCAAATAAATAATTATTAGACACAAAATATTGTCTCGAGATTAAATATTTTATTAGCTCTTACACAAAGCTTCCGCGAAGGAAAACAGTTCCAACCTGCTTTAAGCCTTGCTAAATGTTGAAAAGGAATGCTGAAAGGGTTAGTTCACCCAAAAATGAAACCAAGCCTATGATTTACTCACCCTCAAGTTATCGTTGGTGTATATGACATTCTTCTTTCAGACAAATACAATCGGAGTTATATTTAAAAAGTCCATGCTAACGTTAATCCAAGCAGTAGTTGGAGCTGTGTTTGAAGTCCATAAAAAATGCAGCTGTCCGCCAAATAACGTGCTCCACACGACTCCGATGGGTTAATAGAGCCTTCTGATTCGAATCGATGCGTTTGTGTAAGAAAAATATCTATATTTAAAACTTTATAAAGGAAACCTGCCTTGATGTCTTCCATTGTAACCCACGACTGTTTAAGCTACTAGATGGCGCCAGCGTTAAGCATAGAAGTAGTACCGGTCAAGATAACTCGTAGTACCCATATGAGCAGGTGTTATCTGGAAATAACGTACCGCTGGAATGCGCGATTGACCAATCAGAATCAAGTATTTCACAGAGCCGTGTAATAATGTTGTTTATAGGGTTACATGAACACCTGCAGGAGTAGATTAAACCCTTTGACACTCCTAAGTCTTAAAATCTCTATGTGTGTGTTTCGCAGGTGGGCCAAAACTTCATCCCGTCATCGGTGCCCAACACTTTTGCGCCGTCTCCTACACCCGCTGCTCTCAGCAGTGGGCTCAATGACCTGTTTGAGTTGTCCTCAGGAATGTCCACTGCTACAGGAGGATATGTCACACCTAAAACTGTGAGTACTACTCGCCTCTTATCTTTAAACAATAATCCCATGTTTCTGATCTTTAAGCAGCCAGCCAACCAATGAAAATGGACAGAACCTTTTCAAATTCACCAAATTCCACATATTGAGAAGTTTGCGCAGTCAAGGTCAGGCCAGAGGAGATGTTGCTTGATAAGTGATTCACCGATTCTGAAACACAGAAAACAAGACCTTGAAGTGTTTACCTTAAAGGGGTGGTTGATTATGTTTTCACTTTTTAAACTTAAGTTAGTATGTAATGTTGCTGTTTGAGCATAAACAACATCTGCAAAGTTACGACCCTCAAAGTTCAAAGCAAAGGGAGATATTTTCTTTTACAGAAATCACTTTTTAAGGACTACAACAAAAGGCGGTAGGGACTACACAAGCTTCCTTCTGGGTTAGTGACATACCAACCCTGATATTTACATAAACACTTCCCCCGAGAACATGCAACAAAGGGGGTCAGGCTGTGTTGAGAATTTATTGATTATCATGATAGAATATGCTAATCAATGACTTGATGATAATTAACTCCACATCAGCTACAACTATCCATTCAGGAACATCTTGTTGCACTCTTCTTCTTGAGTCTACATCAGGGGTCGCCAACTGGCGGACTCCGGTCCGGATCCGGACTGCGAGATGCATCCATCCGGACCGCGAAGCCTTTTGACACACTGAAATAACTAAATGCCTAATGCGATTTAAAATAAATAAATAAATAATCACATTTATATCAGACAGCTCAGTAGAACCGTTTTTCCTATGTTGCCACGGTTGCGTTGACAGTTAAAGGGGTCGCACACCGGACTGAAGCTCATGGGCGCGTCTCAGGATCTCACAGCGGACGCACACATTACGCGCAAGCTCAGTTTTGAATCGACTCCTGACAGAAGAACTTCACGATGAGTGTATCTCTTGTAGCACAGGGTGAAATCAGTATGTACATGGAGGATTTGAGGGAAATATAATATAAATGTAATACATCGTGCAGCTCTTCTGTCAGAAGTCGATTCAAAACTGAGCTTGCGCGTATGTGAGCATCCAGTGTGAGATCCTGAGACGCGCCCATGAGCTTCAGTCCGGTGTGCGGCTACGTTACTATGCTCACTACATGTTTAGACGCGCAGTGAAGAGACTGAAGAAAACGGCGCGCAAAACAGAGGCTGAATCAGAAATTGGCCCCTTAACCCTCATCCACTATTCCCTACGTTAGTCCACTATTACAGTTCACTTGAAGGAGTGAATGAAAACGAGTGCGTGAAGTCGGACAGCTGTTGTGTGTACATCGGCTGTACACTCGTTATTGCGGTGCAACATGCGAGTACACTCAAACATGTCCACTGTGGTTTCGGACGCCACTACAAATGGCTGTCCCCTCAAATAATGCCCTATTTAGGGTATAGGGGCGATTTCTGATTCAGCCATACACATTTTAAAGACCCCTTTATCCTCAGCAGTCTGAGGTAAGGGCGCAGAAAATAAATGAGCCAATTTCTCTGATTTTTTACCAGTGCAATTTGAAGCACAGAGAGAGCAGTGCTGAAGATAGTCTCTACCTAACTAAATGTAGGCTATACATGTGAATGAACATAAAATTATGTTATGAGATTTCTGTTTTGTTTTTTAACCAGGAGGGTTTGTGTTCATTGATTGTTACTGTTTATCTCAGTTCAGCAGAAAAAGCACTTTAGTTGCTAGTAATGTTGAAATGAATGTATTTTCAGTGCAGATTTACAGATGAAGGCATTTTTTCACTCATCATATTTTTGTCAGACATGGCTACTGGTTGAATTAGATATTTTGTACCAATGCAAACAGAATAACCTCAAAATTAAATACATTTTTTGAAGGATTACCTATGTTTGCTTTAAAAAAATGAAAAGACATACTTTATCTATATGAGAACATATTATATTTTGTTCAATAAAGACATTTTAATCTACACTAATTTCTTTAGTCTGGCAAAAAGACATCGATTCATGTTTTTAGGTATATAACTGTCCGGACCTCGGCCGGTGAGAAGGTTTTTTTTCTGGACCCCAAGCTATTTTAGTTGAAGACCCCTGGTCTACATCATTGTCAGACTCTGGTTTGAACATAAAAGGCTCAACAGTTTTATTGCCTGTCTGCATGAGGTAATCAGATTCAGAGCTGCTATCTTGTTCTTGAAGCTCTGCCCCATGAGTAGCAGCTCATTTGCATTTAAAGGGACAAACAAACAAATTGCATGTTTTGGCCCACCCTAAAAAGTGACAATGCTATAAAAAATTATCTGTGTGGTATTTTGAGATAAAGCTTCAAATACACACTCAGGGGACATCAGAGTCTTATTTTACATCTTGTAAAAAGGGCCAACCACCCCTTTAACAATCAACTGGACACAATAAGACACAAACATAATTTCAAATATCTGTAGAAACCATGGAAAAACCAAAGACATTTAAAATGCAATAGTTTAAAATCTTAATATAATATAATATAATATAATACAAACTTAAAATCAAACTTAACTGTAACAAAGTTCAGGGAAGGAGGAGGCGTTAAATGTAACTTTAATCGTAAAATAAACATAAACAACAAAATGAAAGTTGCAGTGTGCAGTGGCCAACTGTGGCATATAATAAAAATAGCAATGTACAATTTCCCGGGCTCCCTTCCCCACCCTGATTCATGCCAAAGTAATTTTTTAACCACATCCATGAACATGATTTCGTTCTAAGTCCCATCAGATTGGTTTCCATTGGCTGTGGAGGTGAAGACGACAATTCCCATGGTTCCACGTTCATGCTCATTTCAGTTTACGGTAGTCATTTATTTGGATCGGTTTCATAGTGCCTTTTGCCGACTGGATTGAACTGAGCTCAACTGGTTTTGACACATCCCAGAATACACTGGTTCATATTTTCCCAGCACTCTTTGCACCCATTTACAATGAAAGGCCTTTTCCTGCGAGTACAAGAAGTGGAGATCATTCTGTTCCCATTCTCCAGCATTAACTTCATGTGCTACATAAATACAGCCATGCAGTACAGCTCCTTGGGGAATTAATTTCTCGGGAATCATTAATAAGAGCTCCATTAGAGCCAGAGTAGGCCAGTATAGTAGGACAGAGCACCATTAGTCCTTATTAGGATACTTTATGATCTACCGTGTGGAGTTATCCAATACCTGAGTGTGTCATACTGCTTATATATGTGTTAATTTGTCTCTCTTTATCTGATTTTGTTTCTTTTTGGATGCCAGCTCAGTTCTTGTAAGCAACAGTGTCTGGGTGAGTGAGTGTAGGTGGTTGTCAGATGTCCTCTATTAAGTGTCCTTCAGTTTAGAATGACTAGTTATCCTCTTAGATAGCGAAAAAGCATTGATTTAATCAGTAGATAAATAGTAAAATGAAGGAGGTACACTGAACACTTATTGGTTTGGCTTTTAAAGGTATGGCTGCCAGCAGTCAAGGCCAAAGGACTGGAGATATCTGGAACGTTCTCTCGGCGTCAGGGGCACATGTACATGGACATGAGTTTCACCAATAAAGCCCTGCAGCACATGACTGACTTTGCCATCCAGTTCAACAAGAACAGGTCTGTCCTTGTGATTACGATACTCATGTGGTATATTTTCCTGTAACCATACTCCAAAATTAAGGTTTTATATTAACTTGTAATAAATGATACCAGTATATTTAGTTATATTTTATTTAATATATACTAAATTATATATAATTATATATTTTGAAGTTAAAATTGTTAAATATACACTACTGGTCAAAAGTTTTTGAATGGTAAGATTTTTGTTTATTTTCTGCTCACCAAGGCTGGATTTATGTTATTTGAAATATTTTAAAAAGCTGTAATATTGTGAAATATTATAAAAATATAAAATAACTGTTTTCTATTTGAATATATTTTAAAATGTAATTTATTCATGTGATGCAAAGCTGAATTTTTAGCATCATTACTCCTGTCTTTAGTGTCTCATGATCCTTCAGAAATCATTTTAAATGAAGATTTACAGCTCATGAAACATTTATTATTATTATCAATGTTGACATTTTTTAGGATTCTTTAATGAATAGAAAGTTCAAAAGAACAGTATTGACCTGAAATATAAAGCTTTTGCAACATTATTAATTTCTTTAAGTTCTTTCCCAAACAATTTAAAAATAAAAACATTTAAATAATAGTACAATGTTTCAAAAGCTTTTTATTTCAGATAAATACTGTTCTTTTGAACTTTCTATTCATCAAAGAATCCTAAAAAAAACTGTTTCAACATTGATAATAATCATAAATGTTTCTTGAGCTGTAAATCATCATCATAGAATGATTTCTGAAGGATCATGGGACAATGAAGACGAGTAATGATGCTGAAAAAATTCAGCTGTCTCATCACATGAATAAAACCCATTAAAATAGATTAAAATATAAAAGTTATTTTAAAATGAAGTCGTGTTTTTTAGAGTACAACATGTTCTTACGGCACATAATAACTTGATAAACTCTTTTCTTCTGACTTGATCTCTTCCGTGCTCTCTAATATCCTGCCTTCACTAACTGCATGTTAATCGGTAACGAATTTAATTGGATGGTAATTTCTTTTTAACCAAAATATACTATGATGAGATTGGCTACCTTTGATTAGGCTATTCTCGCATGGCAGAAGACTACTACTCGCTTTTAGGATCACCTAGCAAAGACAAAATACTTAGGAAAAATAAATATTATAGACATGATTTTTTTAATAGGGCTGAAATACAGGACTGTTTCGGGGAAAATGGGACATCTTGTCACCCTAGCTGTGTGACACCAACCATATCTAGTCTTTTTTTTTCTTCTTGTCTTTAGTTTTGGAGTGATCCCCACCACACCTCTCCCTGTTCACACGCCACTGATGCCCAGCCAGAGCATCGACATCTCCCTCCCTCTCAACACCATCGGACCTGTGATGAAAATGGACCCACTAAACAACCTACAGGTACAAGGCACTACTACCCTTTGCTGCATACTTTCACGCCCCCATACACACCCACACACAGGTCCCTTCTTTGCATTAATCATCCCACAGGAATATGACGTTAATGTTTAAATGACAACCCTGTGTATTCAAACCTCCAAGCTTTCAACTGCACAGCAGGCACGTTTGTCTCTGATTATTTGAGTCAGCTGTCCCCACGTGCTTCATTAGTTACTGAGATCATTTGGGTGAACAGCAGCTGCATAACATTCAATTTTATGCCTTTAAAACACTCTAGATAATGAGTACTTGCCCACGGCATCTAGTCTACTAATGCTGATAATCAATCAGATACAAATGTCATTATGAATCATCATCGTTTCATATGATGTATATCGACATGTTTCTGCCTCATTCGATTTTCTACAGAGTGTCGGTTTATCTTTAGATGGATGTCCAGCTGAGTTTGCTCTGACTGTGTTCCTTCCTCTAGCATGATGTCCCTCCATATTTCCCTCCTCCAGCTCCTTGACACTCATCCTCCGCTCTGTTTCTCTCTTTGCTTCATGTGATCCTTTTTTCTCCTTGTTGTCTGTGTCAAGCATCTGGCTATTCGGTATTAAACCGAGCTGCCTGCAGAGTGTCCATGGCTTGTGTTAATGAGTTCAGCCTTCTAATGAGCTGAAGAGTAAATGAACACCCTTTGAGTGGCCGGGTGACGCTGTGACCTGACCATATCCATGTTAATTAAACGGGTGTTTTTTTTATATCATCCCGTCATGTACTCACACAAACCCATGTAAGTTTCTTTCTTCGGTGGAACACAAAATGAGAAGTTTTGAAGAGTGTACCGACGGCCACCCTTTTCCATAAAATTTAAAGAGGACCTATTATGCTTTTTTTTTACATTTTAATCTTTCTTTAGTGTGTAATGTTGCTTTTTGAGCATGAAAAAGGTCTGCAAAGTTATAGAACATTTAAGTCACTGAGAACAAATACCTCGATTGTAGTCTTGAGTTTTTTTCACAATATTCTTAATTTGAATAATTTCGGCTCACACAAAAAGGGGCAAGCCTTGTTGAGATGCATTAGTAGTGTGTTGAAACTCTAGTAAAGGGCATGGCATTTCCAAAACACGTTCAATGTGGTTGACCAATCACAACACACTGATCCAGCCGACCACTCAGAGCACATTGCGCTTTTCAGGAGGAGGGGCTTCATAGAGACAGGAACTAAACAGAGAGTTGCTGACAGACTGGAAAGAGAGGTGCTGCAACAGTGTCAGATATGAGAAAAATATGTTTGTTGAACATTCAAGTATGAAGACCTTGAAACATCAATCATGACTGAAAAAAGGCATAATAGGTCAATTCACCGTCTATTTTGTAAATGCATGTTATAGATCTTATTGTATAATTAAATTTATACGTTTCTATTTTTTGACCATTAAATGTTGTGTATGCATGAAGAATTTATCAGTCCCATATTATTTATTAGCTAATATTAGAGAGATTTCTTTTTATTCATCGCCAATGTCCAATATTAGATATTTAACTGTGCGTACTAATTTTCTTTTTTTAGTTAATATTACATTAGCCATCATCTTACACTTTAAGTTACTCTTTAAAAATGCTAGTAATTTAATAACACTATTAAATGTAATATGTTTAACGTTGTACATTATAATGTTGTAATGCTTCGATTTACCTGAAACGTTTCAAAATATATTTTTTTTATTAATTTGGACAAAATATTTAATTTTAATATTAGCTTTCTGTCAGTTGTTTGGCAAAACATGATGACATTTTCCCCTAAATGAATTCAGAAAATAGATATACAGTCCCTGACAAAAGTCTTGTCGCTTATCTATTTTCTAGAAATACCTGATATTAACCTGACTTTTGATTAATTCATTGGTGTTAGAAATAGCTCATATGAAAAGCTAAAACCCTCCCAAATTATGTTTAATGCACTGAAATAAATAATTTCATCCTACCCCACATATGCTCAATGATGTTCATGTCTGGTGACTGGGCTGGCCAATCCTGGAGCATCTTGATCTTCTTCGCCTTGAGGAACTTTGATGTGGAGATGGAAGTATGCGATGGAGCACCGTCCTGCTGCAGAATTTGGCCTCTTTTATGGTTGGGAATATAAGAGGTAGCTAAGATTTCTTGGTATTTTAGACTATTGATGTTGCCTTCCACCCTGACACAGGGACTTCAGGTGACCAGGTCTTGTGGAGCTCTGCTGCAGTGGAAAATGGGCTGGCCTTGGATTTTCGAGCCAACAAACGGTCCTCTCGAGCAGTTGTCTTGCGGGGTCTGCCTGACCTGGGCTTGTCAAAAACGTCTCCAGTCTCTTCAAATCTTTTTTTTATCCTCTGTACTTAAAGCTGAGACACATTGAAGGTGTCTGGCACATCAGCAGTGGATCTGGTCTTCAGCCTCTTGATAATCAAAACTTTAGTCTCAGGGTGAATCTTAGGCATGTTTGCAGAGTTCTAGTTGCATTTGATGTGAAGGTCTAGTGTACTGGGGTTCTTTTTATACACACTTGAGACCTAATTGATCCATTATTAGTCACAGGTGTAGCTCATATGACAAGGTGACAACACTTATGTCTTTGCAAAAATTGACTCAATGGGCTTTACCAAGCTGTGAATATTAGAATACTTTTTGAAAGTTTAGTTTTTCACTGAAACATTATCACAAAAGCTGGTGGGACTAAAATGAGCCATTTCTTGTAAAAAAATCTTGATTAGAAATATATTTCAGCGGCACTTTAGGTCAATTTGTACACAAGCGACAAGACTTTTGTCAGGGAATGTACTGCGTGTCTAAAAATAGGGCTCAGTTATGCCGTCATTTATTCATTGGATTCCCATGGCTCTGTTCAGAGTCTAATAATATTTACATGGTGTAAAATATGAAAGAACTCATCACCGGGTCACGACCTTTGACTTCTACCAGCCTTTCTCTTCTGCTTTTGTGCTTTTTTCTTTTCTGTGCAGTTGAAAGCTTTTTCCAGTTGGAATATGAGTATGCTATCAAAATGCAGTCAGGCTGCAGAGGCGTTTTAGTCCCCTTAAATGGTGGAGTGTATTTAAAAGTCTGACCACTCAACCTTCCTCACTGCAGGTGGCTGTGAAAAACAATATTGATGTCTTCTACTTCAGCACGCTGATCCCTCTCAGCGTCTTCTTCGTGGAGGACGGCAAAATGGGTAAAAGCACTCTGCACACATGCTCGCTCTAAAAACAGCACACTGTGAGGTTTTGATTGAGCTCAGTCTTAATAAAAGAGTGGATTGATGAGATGTAGCTAAGATTAAACACACTTTAGATACTGATTGGCCAATCCCATATGATAACCTGTTAACATTTCTTCAACAGAGCGTCAGGTATTCTTGGCCACATGGAAGGACATTCCAAATGAGAATGAGCTGCAGTACCAGATCAAAGAATGCCACTTAAACGCAGGTGAGATGATCTAGTCCTCCACATGCACTAGTCATAACTCAAATTTGTGTATAGGGGTTTTAAAAAGTATGCATCAGTGGTCCTTGAATCCAAGGCATTTAGCAGAGAGGATAGTTTGCAGATAGCTGGGTAACTTCAAAGGTCTCTTTGCTCTGTTTGGAAGAGCACTCAGACATCTTTGTAGTTTGGGCTCTGCCTGTACCCGAACTGGTACCTGATGCAGAATATTGCACACTTGTCCACTTGTATTACACTTGTAACACAAACCAGTCTGTCTAGAAAAATGCGACTTTTCATTTTCTGTCGGTCTTGGTACACAATGTAACTACAGAAGAGTCAAGTTTTAAATAGGAAAAATATCTAAAGTCGTTGGTCATTTTAGAGCGAGATGCTAATGGTCCTATCAGATTCAATGATTTATGCTAAGCTATGCCAAAAGTTCTACCGCTAGATCTGGAGATCGGCAGAATATATTCGAGAACTCTAGGGGAGTTGGAAAATTAGCCTTTTTTTAAACTAGTGGAGTGTTCCTTTAACTATTAACATTTGCCTTAATAAACTAATTTGCCTTTTTAATGCCTATTAAAGGCCCAATATGTAAGATGTTTTTATTAAAATATCCAGAAACCACTAGAACAATGTTATATATCTTGTGTACTTGCATTATCCCAGATGTTTCCAAGAATGTTTGAATCCAGACAACACGGACCTTGTCCATCCTTCACTTATCAGTGACACCATACCTGCGATTTACGGTTTTGTTTTGTGGAAACCATGTAAACACCAAAGATGCTAATGATTGTTATACACTTAGCACAATTAGTCCTGTTGTATAAATCTTGTTTTCTTGATTTACCCCAATTACCATGTTTTACCATGCCTAATATCATTACCCCTTACTGCAGTGAGCAACAAGTGTCACTTGTAGCCGCCAACATGACTTCCAACACACTCAAATAATTTGTCTAACATGATAAAACGCATGACTGGAAAAAGCAGAAGCGGCTTTCTGCAGTATAATAAAAGCTCTGTGAAATGCAGGCGTCATTAAGCTACACCTTTGTTTTGAATAAACTACATCTAGTGATTTAAAAGTTCAATTATTCTATACTAAATTATAAAGTGCATCATGAGATATCAAATTAGATTAGGGCTGCAACGATTCATCGAGTAACTCGAGTTAATCGAATCAAAAAAATCCTCGAGGCAAAATCATCTGCCTCGACGCTTCGCTTAGTCCATTTAACTACACACAGATATTGGAGAAAGACATTTTTTGTGTAAGGACTCGGAGTATGAGCGGATTGCGGTTATATCCGCGGTTCAGGTGCGTAAACATCCCAAACATTGCAGGTGGATGAGAGAAATCGTTAATATGTTGATTTTAATAAAGACGCGGAACTCTCATATCACGCTAAAACACAATGAATGCGTGTCGTTCTTTAACTTTCGTTTTCAGCTCATGTCGAGATCCAAAGACCGCAATGCGAGAGAGAGAGAGCGAGAGAGAGAGAGAGAGCGGGCGGGCATCAGCACTGGTAATATCATTTAATATCGCTGTTTTTAAATGAAGAAAACTGTGTGTTGAGCTTCAGGATGCGACGCTGAACATTTAAGTTTCATTTGCGGCAGTTCACGCGTCAGCTGAGGAGATACGAGCAACTCCAAACACATGAACTCGATGGAGTTTGCAGCTTTGCACATGGATCACCGTCATTGTGATGTGTGTGAAATCTTTAATGAGACTTTATATATCCTACTTGATAATATCTTCGAAATGCACCATTAGATGTTCTCAATACTAGGCGCAACAAATATCAGAACAAGCTGTAACGCGCGCGCGCGTGTGTGTGTGTGATTAGCAGCGCTCGTGCTTTCAGAGCTCAGAGCTGCGTGCTTTCATTGATTTGTGTAATTTAAATATCACACTTTAATCATATTTATAGCTACTAACTTAAAGCAAGCTGTGTTACAATGATGAATGATTAGCTCAAAAGATATCTCGCGTTTGATCACGTTCTAGCGGTTATTCCTCCGTGTGATGTATAGGTTGTCGACCCTGGTTTATGTAAATGTAATTTTGCCAAAATAATTTTTTTTGTTTTGTTTAGCAACCTACTTCAGTGTAGCTAATATGTGACGATAGCATCGCGCTTAACACGGAGGATTTGAAGTTGTGACGATCGGGTGCGGGTGGATGGTTTGCTTCTAACAGCTGATTCGGTGACGATAGAGCTGATCCGCACATCTCTTATTCCAAGTTAACCTGTCCAATATGTTTTGCTCCAGTAAAGGAGTAAATAAGACAGTAAATGCTTATGTCATGCCTGAGCTGAAGCTGATACATGAAAGTTAAGTTGCACAACATAAATACAATGTTTAGTTATTTATATTATTTATAGAATATTTATAGAATATTAGAATATTTATATTATATAGAATTTATAGAATATTTATATTATTTATATTGGCATTATTGTTATTTATATTACTACTATTTAGATTTATTGGTTGTAGGTTTAGTTTTAGATTGAACTATGTTTACCTTTTTAAAGTAATTTGAAATAGATTTTTATTTAATATAATATGGCAATTGTATGCATTAAAATTGTTTAGTTTCACAGTTATTAATGTATGCAATTTCAGCAATAAAACTTAATTTTTCTAAAAAGAAGACAAATTAGATGTTAATTTTAAGATACCCGTCTTATTGTCTCTTATTGCTCTTTAATAAAGAAAAAGTAATTATTATCCGATTAATCGATTAATCGATCGATTAAGTGGTAGATTAATCGATTACAAAAAGAATCGATAGCTGCAGCCCTAAATTAGATCATGATTTGATTTTGTGTATATATATATATATATATATATATATGCGGAATACACCGCTGTATTCCGCAAACAAACAAAAAACGTGTGTAGTTTTTAAAACAGCCATTCGTTTTTTGTAATCTCAATGTTGTTCATCACAGCACCAAATACTTAATACTTAAAGACTTAATAGGCTTTTTATTTTCAAACAAACATTTTTATGTTTTAATCTGGACTACAACATGCCCTAATGATTAGAACTGTTCTAATTATTTGTTATTGTTCAGTAAAACTTTGAGACATACGACTTAATTATTACCAAATTGACAATGAAAAATACTTATTTTAATTATTCTAAGTAATGTTAATTTCTTAGTTACTGTTTAATAACATTACAATCAAAATCAAAATAACTTTTTTAATGGACCTAAGATGAAGCTAACAATGATCTGTATTTCCTAACTAACATTACCAAAAACATTATACTTTCTGTACCAAATGTAGCTATTGCTCAATCTTAATTAATGCATTAATGAGACCTTATTGTAATTTGTTAGCCTACCTGTTGTTCTTTATAGCCTAATTCTTTTGCACTTTAATCTGTTTGAAAATTGTACTTTTACAGCTCTGAAAAAAAAATCAAGAGACCACTTAGATTGATTTCTCATTGTTTCTCAATGTTAAGTGGCCTCTTAATTTTTTTTCAGAGCTGTATATATTTTTGGTGCACTATTGTATTAAACATTCAGTTATTTTTGTTATTACAAAAATAGTTCTTAAAGCTGTTATGCTATGGCAACACTTTTTTTGCAACTTATTTCAATATCGTGATAATATCGTATATCGTGATAAAACTTCAGCAATTAATCGCAACATGAAAAATTGATATCGGCACATGCCTAGTATGTATGTATGTATGTAATGTGTGTGTGAAAAAGACAGGTCAGTGTAATACTAATCTTACTATAGTGCTTTTTGCACCCATAGTATTAAAGCTTGTTGCACAAGGCTCACCATAGTCCCAAATATTTTTGAATACCATTTGTTTTTGATTTATGGCTGGGACTTCACAATGCTTTGATATTAAACCAACATGTTTTAACTTGTTTGCTCAAATCTTTACTACAACCTCCACTGTGTATTGTGTAGGATTTCAAATTTAAAAAGGAAAAATAGTCTCTTAACACCAGTGAAAGGGGAAAAAGCGTTCCCACCATTTTGTTATTGTTCATAGTTATTGGTAATTATTTAGTCTTGTTTTCTAAAAATGCTGTGGAACGTGGATGGATGTGTGCATGGACTCTGACAGAGCTGGTTTATTTCAAGGCTTATCAGCTTGCTATTTGTATTCATCAATTTGATGAATACAATTTGGCAATTTGAGCATACAGCAGCAGACGTGGGGGGTGGAGTAGCGCCGCACACAGGGACCGGCACAGAGATCCTGTTTCACTCTCTGAAATTACTGATCAGACACCCAGAGGTGCCTTAATCACTAGACGTCAGACGATCTCACTTCCCTGCTTTCATCTGCTCACATTTTAGCAAGCACACCACACAGATGCAGAAATTTATCCATGACTATAAAACGCTTGAAGGCTGATCGACGCATGTAGTGCCACACAAAAACAGCCGTAGTTTGACAATTCCAGGCTTCGAGAATATATATTCGATATATATATATATATAATATATTACTCTGATGCCTTGTTTTGGTAGGAGAAGCAATGCAGGTCAGTTTCAATCGTGTTTAATACCATGTAGAGAATAATAGACTGATATTGTGAGGTGCTGATTGGCTCTAGCTTGCCATGACTTGAATAACAATGTCCACATAATGGAGCACAAGTGAGGGCAAGATATAGCCGAATGCCTTTTCCCCACACCGTGCGCATTATTGTTATTTGTAAATGACTGAATTTTTTTCCCCCATAGAATTGAATTATAAGGAGGGTTTTTAGTGTTTTGTTGTTGAGACTGGTTGATTTGTTCTTTATCATGATGCAGCCACAGTTCTTGTGTCAAGGAGGATGAGATGCGTTCACATCCGTGGACCAACATATTTCTAATGATGAATAATTTCAGCTCTTAATTCAGCAGAAAATAAACAGCTCTAATTAGTTTTCAGCGTTAATGTTTTACAACCGTTTACAAATCTCATTGATATGCAGCAGAATTTGTTGCCTGTACATTTACAGAGATCAAGAATAATCTAAATACTTGACAAAATACCACAGCTTCTCCTCTCCTGTGTAGACAGGACATGGGTTACTTCTAGCAGTATATAACTAGGAATGCATTTATGTGGAACTTTGTGTGTGTGTGTGTGTGTGTGTGTGTGTGTGTGTGTGTGTGTGTGTGTGTGTGTGTGTGTGTGTGTGTGTGTGTGTGTGTGTGTGTGTGAGACAGAGAGACAGAGAGAGAATTAATAATCTGTTATATTACACATTTTCAGTAACGTATATATTTACCCAAATTCATTTAAAGGTGCACTATGTAAAACATTTTCAGTAAAACATCCAAAAATCACTAGGCCAGTGTTGTATATTTTGTTCAACTGACTACTTACTATAGCCCAAACTATTTGTAAATCATGAGAAAATTGCTATTTTAACCAATGAACCGGGACGTGTGAGGAAGTCGCCTGTCAATTGCGGCATATCTTTGTTACCCTCGGTTTTCTGTTTCTTGGTTTTATTTTGCAGAGATGCTTTACTCTCACTACAGTGTGTCACAGCAGCCGCCGAGCGAACGCACAGAGTAAAGTCATAAGATAAGTTTCATCAAACTGAGATGCATCTAATATGATAAACAGAGCGACTTCACCTCAGACTCTTGACCGGAGAAGCGGTAATGACGCCGGCGACTGTGGCATAATAAAAGTCCTGCTGCTCGCGAGCCGTGTGTTAGTCTTATTAACAATCGCTCAAGCAGCCTTGTTCGTCTCTACAACACTCGGTCCTGCTCTGCTTCACACTACAGTAACGTTAATAATTGCATCCATGAACATGATTTCTGCCTGTAAATATGGCATGAATTTGTGCATTTTAATGTCTTTGAAAGATAGTAACCTTCCAAAAATATAATAATAAATGGTAAACATGTTTGTCAGGAGTTGATTAGATATGCCATATTGAGAAAATACTCTTTAAAACCTGTTGCCTCTCAATTTTAATGTTTTTTATAGCCATTTGACTACTGGCTGGTGTGTTCATTTCCACAAATCGAGAATACTTAAATTACGAACATATAAACATTAAATGATAGGCTTTTTAGAAAGGATAATTGGGGAAAATAATGTATTCAATAAAAATGTAACTATAGTCTGATTATGAGAATTTTTTTAATGTAATATTATTCAATAACAAGTACTCAATCCAGATTACATGTAATCATTTTCTACCCGTGTGTGTGTGTGTGTGTGTGGTCCAAACGTTTTAGGGTTGGTATTTTTATTTTAAATTAGTCTCTTCTGCTCACCAAGGCTGTATTTATTTGATCAAAACAGTAAAATTGCTAATATTGTGAAAAATTATTACAATTTTAAATATTTGTTTATATATATATATATATATATATTACAACATATCTTTGAAATATTAATCTTTGATAACATTATAAATATTTTGCTGTCATTTTTGATCAATTAAATCCATCCTTGCTGAATAAAGGCATTCATTTCTTTCATCATCTTATTGACCTCAGAGATTCGAACAGTTTGTTGTAGTACATTAAGTTAATTTTAATTAACTGTTAATTATCAGCTGTTAATTATGAAGTTAATTAACTGAATCTGTGGTCTATACATTACAATACACAATTATATTTTAATTTATTTTCCCAGTTGAGTTAACAAATTACTTGCAGAAAGCAAATTACAACAGTTATGCATAAAATACACTCATGTGTAGAGGTGCTTACGGTGACAAGTATCACTATAACTTGAGGTTTTGTTGAAATCCCTAACCCACAGTAATAAACATTAGCTTGTAATTTTCTACAGACATGAATGACACCTCATGCAGCTTGTTGAGAAGAGATGTGCTATTACTTTTCTAAGCGGTTAGATATGGGATTGTCACCTGGCAGATGATAAAACAGCTGAAAATATTCCATATTTGACCAAAATATCATAGAAATGCAGAAGCACTCTCAGCAGCTTCCTAGTAACCACCCAGACACCCTAGCAACTGCATAGCAATGTTCTAACAGTCACTTAACAACCGCAGCGCAGACACCCATAGCACCCTAGCATCGTTGCAGCATGTTTTGCATTTCCTTCAGACTGTATTAATGTTACGCTGTTCCCTCCTCATCCTGTCTCGAGGAGCTTTGTGTGTGCTGTGTATTGTGAAGGCAGACTCACAGGATTGACAGCAGTAGTGTGTGCAGCCAGTCAGTGTGAATTGGAGTGAGTCACCGCATACTCCACATGTTGGTAACACCGGCTGTCATCACCTGATTCTGTGGCTTATATAACCGCTGACTGACTGACACTGTCCTCAGACCTCCCTTCGTCTGTGTATAAATGGTTTCCATCTTCATTGCCCATCACCCTTATGGTTTTTTATTTCCCCAGTCCATCCTTCTCCCTCTTCAAACACTTCATTGCATTTTATTGTTCCCCTTTACTTTGCTCTTACATTGTTTGTGGCCTGTCCTTGCCTTTCAGCGCTCATCTGTTTCTGTTGCCAGGGGTTTCATCATTCCCTCTCTCTTTGTCGTTCCACGCTCTCCAATGCTCCCACAGTGCAGTGATATGGCTCAGTAGGGTCTGATTCCAGAACAGCATCAGTCAGGGTCATAGTATGATGTGTAGATATATCTGCTGTTTTAAGACATTAGTATGCATGCAGTAGATTACTTTTTAATGTTAGGAAGAGGTTAAATCATTAAAAAAAAAAATTTCATTAATCTTAAAGTTATGTCAATGGCTTCTTCCCATAGTGCATCCTGGTGCCATGTGTTCCCAAGTTAATCAATGCACACGCACCCAGACATCCACGTGATGTAAAAGAAAACGTGATTCATCAGACCAGGCCACCATCTTCCTTTGCTCCATTCTCCAGTTCTGATGCTCAGATGCCGACTGTTGGTGCTTTCGGCAGTGGACAGGGGTCAGCATTGGCACCCGACTGTTCTGTGGGTGTGCAGCCCCATACGCAATAAACTGTGATGCACTGTGTATTCTGACACATTTCTATCAGAACCAGCATTAACTTTTGAGCAATTTGAGCTACAGTAGCTCATCTGTTTGATCGGACAACACAGGCCAGCCTTCGGTCCTCACGTGCATCAATGAGCCATGACCTTGTTGCCTGTTCACCACTGTTCCTGCTTTAGAGCACTTTTGATAGATACTGACCACTGCAGACCGGGAACACCCCACAAGAGCTGGAGGTTTTGAAAATGCTCTGACCCAGTTGTCTAGCCATCACAATTTGGCCCTTATCAAACTCCTTAATCCTTAAGCTTGCCCATTTTTCTTGCTTTACACATCAATTTTGAGGACAAAATGTTTACTTGCTGCCTAATATATCCTACCCACTAACAGGTGCTGTAATGAAGAGACAATCAGTGTTATTCACTTCACCTGTCAGTGATCATAATGTTATGCCTGATCAGTGTATCTTTCTTGTGTAAGGCAAAGGGTGTATAAATCAAGATGATCTAATAGGTCATTTTCAGCATCCATTGAAATCCATTATTTGGATTTATATTTATGTGGAAAATTTCTGAATTTCTGTAACTGCAGGACTGAATAATTTAATTTGGAAGCATTTCTGTGCGTGCGTGCGTGCGTGCGTGCGTGCGTGCGTGCGTGCGTGCGTGCGTGTGTGAGAATTTTCTAAATTATTTTGAATATATTATTCTTTTGTTTGTAGACAAAGCCTTTTTTTCTGCCAAATGAGGAAAGAAACAAAAGATTGATTGCCTTTTTCTTCGAGGATAATAAAATTACATGTCAACTTCCTAAACATAGACTATCTCTAATTAGAAAGTAGTGCAAGTAGCAAATTTCAGCTCAACGTGTGCCTTTGGTTGTGCTTAATAATAATCATGCTTTATTACTTTCCCAACCACAAGTGTCTCTATTGCTTTCATCCGTGGTACAAACAGGTTATTTAAAATATATATTTATGTGTGTGTGTATTACTATGTACTTTTCCTCTTTCAATAGGGAGTACTTGTACTTACTTTTTAGGGAATACTTAATACAAGTGCCCATCAGACCTTTTCATGGGGTTTTTAAATTGCATGGATTGTATCTTTTCTGCTGATAACTGTAGTCTATTGAGAGACTTCTGTGAATGTTTTGTTGGATAACCATGTGTTTGGTATTGGCAGATACGGTGTCAGGGAAGCTGCAGAACAACAATGTCTACACCATTGCCAAGAGGAACGTAGAAGGCCAGGACATGCTGTATCAGTCGCTCAAGCTCACCAACGGGATCTGGATACTCGCCGAACTCCGCATACAACCTGGCAATCCCAATTACACGGTAATCACTCATAGCACAAAGATTCAACAATTGTGTATTCAAACAAAGTCCAACTCGAAGAATGCTTGCCAGTTTAACACAAAAGAGCAAAATAAATCTGGCTTTAAACAAAATGATTTTTACATTGTCCAGAACATATTCAAGGACATCGTTCATCCCTCACTTTTACAGAATACTATATTAACATAAAACCTGCTTTAAATGTATATCTACTTTTTGGTCCTCCAATCCACTCCAAGGTTTCAGCACATTATTATGTAATTCAGTACTCTGAAGATCAGGCTTTTAAAACATGATAAATTCATAACCCTGAAAGCCATGCTTTCCACTTGACTTTCTTGCCTAATGTATTAAATGAACAGGAAGGTCAAGAGCAGTTTGAAGCGTTCAGAAACGTTGTGTTGCCGTCAGGTAGAGAATTGGTCCCCGTTTTAGCTTGCAGCTCCCCGGTGCCCTTTGATTCTTTCATGTCATAAATTATTAATCATTTGTGTCAGTGTTTAACATTTTCTAAATTATCTTCACAAATAGTGAAATATCAAAAGCAAGAACTGAGCCTCTAATTTACATTTTATTTATAGATTTTATCCTAGCTTCATTGTTCTTTTTATAAAAAAAATCATAAAAAAACTTTCATAAAAAACATAAAGCTTAGAAATTGTATTTTTGTCAAAGACTAAGAGAAGCTTGTCAATGGCGATAAAAGAGTTAAGAGGCATTTTAGTTTTTTACACTTTAAAAAAAAACACATTAAAGCAGCACTTGGTAACTTTTGCTCTCGGGGTCCCCCTACAGTTGGGAAAAAATAATGTCCTCAACTACTGTCGTAAGCTCTGTCATCCTACAACAGGGGATGCCATCGCGCGTGCATTTGTTGACATGACAACCCTGATAGCCCTGAACTAGTAACCCGTGGACCCCGTATGTCTATTTAATGGTCGCGGGTGCGGGGCGGGTTGTAAAAATAAATACAGTGGTGCGGGGTGGGCCAAATAAAAGCGGCCCTGCGGGTTGGTGCAGCACTAACAGTTGAACACTGCAGGAGGAGTTCACATGCAGGAGTTCTTCTGGCGTTGCGTGTGAAATGTCTTCATCCCAGGTACAGTCAGTGGCATGTTTCAGCATGTCATATGAATATAATTTCATGGGTTTTATTTTTTTCAAACGCCAAATAATCGCGATGCTCACGTTTACAAGCCAGCGTCATTATAGTAGTCTATTGGTTACCGTTTTACAGAATCTATATGATACTTCAGTTCAATGTTTGAGTGGTAGGTAATCACCATAACAAGCAGGACAGCATCGGTCGGGCACGCCTCCTTCAGCTCACGTCAACGAGCAAACGCTGGTCACATGTTGATCCTCGTCCTGCCTTTAATCCCAGCACTTTTTCGTTTCCTCTTATTGCTTTCCTCCAACAAAACCTTTTCTTTCTTATTTGTCTGTGCTGCTTCGGACATGACTATATTATCCGACGAACAAAGTTGGGCTCGCACGTCCAAATGTAAGGAAGTGTGGGTGTTGTTGGAAGTGACGTATATGCCGTAAAGCAGTCGAATTTTGTAGTTCTTTTTGTTCTCGGGTTACTACCGAAACTCGAAGTTTAAAAGTACGATTAAAAACGATACAGACCCCATCAAGCCATGGCAGACGTGTCATTCAACCTATTGTAAGTCGATTTATCATCACAAGAGTCTTGAAAATATATTATGAAGGTTGAAAAGTTACCTAGTGCTGCTTTAAAGGTAGGGTAGGCAATTTCAGATATGCTAGCAATAGAAAGCTAGCTTTAACCCCTTATGCCCTGAAGGCATTTTTAGAGTTGTTTTGCTGAGTGACATACACAAAAGTAAAGACTCATAAATCTAAAACTATAGCAAGGAGAGTCAAAAGGTAGGTATCATTTGTTAGCACACTTTCTTTTAGAAAATATAACTATATTATATTTTTTAAATTCTAATGCTGAGAAACTGCTGATAAAAGACAATTTAAAAAAAGTTTTTTTATCAATTTACCAAACTTTCTTATTTGACATGCAATAACAATAACAGAAATAAGGTAGCTGAAACAAATATTTTTGGGTAATATTCCCCTATATTTTGTCTGCATCTATTGTGATAACAAAGTAATCAGAAGTTACATATTTAAAGACTCAGAACTCCAAAACTATAGCAAAAGGTATTAAATACAGCTCTGTAAAAAATTATGAGACCACTGCAAAATTATCAGTTTCTCAGGTTTTACTATTTATAGGTATGTGTTTGGGTGAACATTTTTGTTTTATTCAATAAACTACTGAAAACATTTTCCCCAAATTCCAAATAAAAATATTGTTTTTAAATAAAATAAAGCATTTATTTGCCGAAAGCAACAGCTGGTCAAAATAACAAAAAAGATGCAGTGTTGTCAGACCTCAAATAATGGAAAAAAAATAAGTTCATATTCAATTTTAAACAACTCAACACTAATGTTTTAACTAAGGAGATTTTAGAAATCAATATTTGGTGGAATAACCCTGATTTTGAATCACGAGGCGTTGTTCACTTGCAGAACGCAAGCTTCTGGAGGGTGTGTAGGTCTGAACAAGCGAGTGTAGGTATGTTGGTGCAGAGCCGGTGGTTGCTCTGTAGGCGAGCAAACGAAATTGGCAGCCTGTGCAAACTGATAAAGCAGTCCAGTCTGCGCGACGTGCGTTCTCTTCGGCTCGTTAAAGTCCAATCTCGCTGCTGCATTCTGGATCCGTTGCAAGGGTCTGATAGAAGAGCATTACAGTAGTCCAGTCTGCAGAGAACGAGAGCTTGGACCAGGAGTTGTGTGGCCTGCTCTGATAGGAAGGGACTAATTTTCCTATTGTTGTATAACTAGGGTTGGGTACCAAAACCCGGTACTAATATAGCACTGGTACCTATACAACTGGAATGTACCGGACCGAAAACAGAACACATATTTCGGTTCCTCATTTCAGTGCCATCAAACGTGCTTCCGCGGTTTGGCTGGCGCTGAGCCAGAGACAAAAAACATGCTGATGTCTATGGAAGTGGCAATAACTCCTTTCTGACAGTTGTAATTTGACTGTTTTTTATTCATATCAGACGCACATTATATAAGTTTTTATATAGTTTACTCTAATCTTCTCCTTGTTCACCGGTCACTTACTCTCATGTATTTCATGAGATGTGGATGAATTTACGTGATGTAAATCCGACAGATCCGATTCTCTGAAACCCAAACTAACTTGGCCCATCGCGCATTGATCAACTAACATGATCATTATGACAAAACACATTCACTTACACATATTTGAAAAGCTGAATATCTGGTAGCTCATGACATAGGTAACAAGTTTGTGAATATTTTGAAAAAAACCCTGAAGTCTATTCAAAATTAAGCTTGCGCGTATATAATGTGCCCGTCTGGTGTGAGATACCTGAAACACGGCGCTGAGATTCGCGTCCGGTGTGTGACCCCATTAAAGGTGAGGTATGTGCTATCTGGTAACCGCTGTTGATATTTCAAATCACCATAACAAACACGCCCCTACCCCCAAAAGGGTCTCGGCACCATTTTGATAGCTCCGCCCCACACATACGTAACCCAGGCAACAACTATGGCAGAATCTGTGTGTTACTAATCCAGGTTGAATATTCAATGAAAAAGTCACCCCTTTCATCACAAAAATACAAACAGTTCTCATGAACAACTCGACAGTTCACGAGCCAACAGTCCAACTAACGAACATATTACAATTATGACAAGATTAGAGTTATTATAGCGATCACAAAACACAAACCGTTCTCATGAACAACTCGATTAGTATACAAGCTCGATAGTCCAGCTAACGACATATTACAATTATGATGGGTTAAATAGATGATGGGTTATATAGATGAAAAGAGGAAACAAACATTAATTAGGAGTATAGTAGCTTACCTGTCGGACACATTTTGTGAGCTGACGCTTGAAACCTTGAAACACTGAGGGGATTTAGACGCTCCATACGGTGTGGAAATGAACGGGTCTTTATCATCGCTGAAGTGAGCGACAATACGATCGCAAATGGACAAACAAGTGAACATGACACAAGAGCATATTCAAGCAAAAGCCAGCATATATATCAGTTCTTTCTTGGCTAATGTCCTTCCTGTGTGACTCGTGTGTTTTGAATGAGGTGCACTGAGCCTCTCTTCCAGGGTTGCCAGGTTTTCACAACAAAATCCGCCCAATTGCAACTCAAAACTAGCCCAAAACAAGCTCAATCTGGTTTTTAGGGGTTCGCGTTTTTAGGGGTTAGGGGCAACACTGCTCTCTTCTCACCATAGTCACACCCTTACGCCGCATTCACACGGGGCGTAGGCGTTAACGCTTGACGGAGGGCGTGGCTGAAGCTGGGTGCTGACGCGATCGTCATAGTGACAACAGCCAATCACATTAACTTGCCGCTTGGACCAAAACACAACACAAAAAAAGCGCCTTTTTTGGTTGTATGTGCGAGTGCGATTGCCCGTGTAGTTGTTGTCAGCGCACTGCACAGGTGCACGAAGCTGTTAAGTACATTAAATCCCGAAAAAGCGCCGACAGCGGGAAGAATATCACGTAGTGGTCCAGGAGCTGCGTCTGGATTTTTAACGGTCTATGGTCTGGATGGTTCACGGAGCAGTAATGAACGCAATTGGCTAGCGTCTGCTGAGGATATTTGCATACGGCGATCTGATTGGATGACGCCTGCGCTGGCGCTTGAAAAGTTGAGAATTCTTCAACTTCTGCCGCCTGCAACGCGAGTGAAGCGCCGCGACGGAACCCACAATTCAGTTCGGCAACGGATGATGTCACCCATTCAAAGTAAATGGGAAGCGTTAACGCCTACGCCCCGTGTGAATGCGGCGTTACCTGCTGATTAGCTACAAGTTTGTTATTCCACTCGGCCCAAGTCCTTTTTCTAAAATAGTTTTGAAAAAACACTGACCCCACCTTTAAGGCGATGTGTTCTAAAATATTTAGCCAGAGAATATGGTCATATTTCTGCAAAATAATGCTGAATCTTGAAGATGGTTTGTAGCAGACCAAGAATACAGACTAGTTTGCTGTTATCAGTGCTTTAATATCACTAGTATTAGTGCTGTTATTTAGTGTTAAATTAGGCATATTATAGCTGGGTTTGGTGGCTTAGCTTACTGTGAATTTAAGTAAATTGGGTTTCTATTTATATATTTAAGTGTACTTTTAAACGTTTAATAAATTGTTAAATTTAAAGAATATATATATTTTTTTAAAAAGCCTTTCTTTAATGTCATCCACTGTCGTTTTGTGGCTCTTTTTTATCGGTTCAGGGACCGTTTAGTCAACAGCACCGTTTTAAAAGTACCGGTTTGGCACCAGAAACGTAAAAAACCTAAACGATTCCCAACCCTATGTATAACGCAAATCTGCCGGACCAATTGTATATAAACAGATTGTATATTTCCATAACTCATATCAGCAGTTCTTTCCAAAGCTCTCGTCGGGTATCAAATTGCATTTTTTAAAATTGAGATTCAAAGTATGCAATAAATGCTCTTCATTTATTCAAAGTTTGTACGTACAAGTTTTTATAATTCATGTGGTGCCGAACAGCAGCGGTCTACTCGGTGCTCTGCCTGGTGAATTGAAATAATTATTTGCTCAGTGAGGCACAGAACACAAGTTGAGCACCTGCAGTGAACCTTTCCTTGGCACCAGTATGACTAGAGATTGATAAGCTCCAGCTGCACATTTGACGGTGCTTTGGTATAATCATATGAGTGAGGGTGAGACAAATTACAGCATCATATTCTACAGTTTTAATGCTTGTTTGTTAAACACAAAGCACTGGGATAAAACTGGCTTTACGACAAGCTAGACGGAAAATCCCTCTTCAGATCTTTACAACTGACTGCTAAGCATGAAGTGATCTGTAAATGTGTGTACGCCGCAGATGGGCAGCATCTAGAGCCTGAAAAATGCTGCCTTTGCAGGTTGTGTTGGGATAGAAGTCGTAAAGAATTTTTTTGGGGATGTGTGTATGTATGTGTATTTTCCATCAATGCATCGATTTTCGGTCCAGATCTTGTATTGACAATGCAAGAGTCCAGCACTCTGTAAAGTCTCCTCCAGCACATCCCAAAGACTTTCAATGAATTCAAGGTCTGCACAAAAACTACACACTCCATCAATTAGGGTTACAAATGACATGCTAGAAACACAATAATCACTGCTCAATAATCTCAAGTATTTTACTAAGTATTTTAAAGCCTAAGCAAAACTTTTCTTCTGTCATGTCAAATTAGTATATAACAATTAAGCTTGCTAATAGGCTTGTTATATTACCGGTTATGAGGGACAATACCATATTAACTTTTATCGGATTAAAGGAGAAAAATTATGAATGAAACGTTCTTGAATAGTTGCTATATCAACATCCTAATGAAGCGAATAAGCTTAAATAATGTATAGTTGTCAGAAAACGTCAAGCTTTTCTTGTGATTTATTTTGTATTTTATTTTTTACTGTCCGTCATTTGCAAAGGTAGCCTACTTTTCAGACACATTTTATGGAAAAAAGAACCATTAATAACTATCATGGTGAAGTTGGAATTGAAAAACACAAGCCTTTGTTTTTAAAAGCTTTTATTCTTTCCAAGAAGGTCAGTCCAGACATAGAGGTTTTGCAGTCTGAAAAGACAAACACCAAAGCCTCTCACTTGTTCTTTTATACTTTAATTTCAAAGGGTTAGGGCCAATAACACAAAAACACAATAACAATCTCCTTAGTTGGTGTTATCTGCAGCTGTCACACCTTTAGTGAAAAAAAAAACTTACCGAGAACTTGTTCAAGGCTACGGACAACGAACACTAGTTCTATTGAGAAAAGTATCAAAGGTTATCAAGCAAAAATGTGTTTACTATAGAAAACTAGAATTCCCCTTTATATTAAAAACTTCTTATATAAGTTTAGTATAATTAAAAATGCCTTGTATGGTTTGCTATGTTCAAATTTACCTTACACACAAGATGCTCGCTCAAACCGGGAGTTAATGGCTGCTGACTTAAAGGTAACATGTAAAAAATAAATGTTACATTTTAATTAATGAACCGGGATGCCATATCGCCTGTCAGTTGCGTCATATCTGCGTTACCCTCGGTTTCCCGGTTGTATTTTGCAGAAACGCTTTACTCTCACTGCACTGTGCAACAAAAGTTTCACAGCAGCCGCTGAGCGAACGCACAGAGTAACGTCATAACATCATTTTCAACACACTCAGATGTATCTAATATGATAAACAGAGCTGCATTACCTCATACTCATGACCGGAAAAGCAGGAATTGCACCCCCGGACTGTGGCATAATTAAAAGTCCAGTTACTCGCAAGGCATGTCTGAACTCCATAGCAGCTTTCATTGTCCAAGGACCACCCAGAGGCTTTTTGACTGACATATAAAGTAACCAATCACTGTTTGTTTTGTTACACGTCATCTTTAAAGGTACGAAAATGTAACATCCATGTCCCTACAATAACAGACCAGTGTGTAAAACTCTTGGACGTATTATAAAGATTCTATGCCGCGAACTTTACATACTTCACAGTTTGGTTAATCCTGACAGCTTTCTTCATCCATGAGGGGATTTGGCATCACAACGGCTTTGTAGAATTCAACCAATCAGGACATTCTGTAGAATTCAACCAATCAGATGAAGACTTTGAAAATCCGGAAGTGTTTCCAATTAAATGTGCCATATGCATCAGACGTTCAGCCAGCGGTCAGTGGGTGTGACGTCTGAGGCTGAGACTATTCTCACCTTAGTCCTTCGGACAAAAACATACAAAAACAATCCCAACTGACTGACCAGCAAGGCAGCTGCCACAAACTCTATACATTTCCATTGGGAAGTTGGTGACCAAATTAAGAGGCTGCTAAATAGATTAATCTGTTGATTAGCAATGGACCCCTCTTTATTATTCAGAAGGCATCTGTTTAGACAGCCACCTCTGCTGAGCTTGATTGCCTGTGGCCCCCTGAGGCCAGGACGGCTCAGTGCGATCAGAAACCCTACCTGAACCCAGACAATTGATTTTTAATGAGACTTCAGCCCTCCGTATTCTGGCAGCAGCTGGCTCCGATCTGAACAGATGATAACTGGATTCAGTCGAGCCAGCGCAGTTTGACCTAACAGCCAGTGATGAAGTGCTGTTGTCCGCCAAGACCTCTGGAAACACATTCCTCAGGTGGAGGTAACCAATACAAGCCCTGCTGTACGTGGGATTATGTTGCTGGTGGGCCAAACATTGTTCAGTGCAAACGGTTGGAGAAAAAGTCACAGATTTATCTTGGGTCAATCCGAATATATTGACATTTAAAGGCAAGTGGGAATTGACTGCAAGAGCTGAGTCAAAAGAGCAAAAGTATTCATTTTCAGGCAAAAGTGTTCATTTTTTATTGTCCCCTTAACTTTGCTATTCAGGGAGAATATAGTTCTTTGGCCACCTGAGCAGAAGAACACTGTAATGTTATACCATTTGTTTTTGTTTTTGAAAAAAGAAATAAATATATACAGTGGAGACCAAAAGTCTGAGACTCACATTCAAAATCTAATTTAAAGTAACTACTGACATTGATCATGTGGCTCTTTGTACAGACGGTCAAATGTTCTTGCTTCTGTTGAAGCTCAAAGTATAAAAAGTATCATCTCAGATCATACTCTAATGAGGGCTGGTGTCATTAAATTCATGCAAATTTCTCAGTTCAACTTTGTTTTTACTCAAATTATATATGGGTTAGTGTAAGAAAAAGATCCATATTTATCAAGTTATAAAGTAAAATATCTCTCTTCCGGCAGACCGCCTTCCATATTCAATTCAGGAAAAAAGCGTAACTGGCGTGATGTTGCACTGCGAGAAGTGTTACACTCTCCGTGTAAGTTGAATGAAGAAGCCGGTCTGCTGGAAGCTAGATATTTTACTTTATAACGTGTTAATTATGGATATTTTTCTTACACAAACCCATTGATTCGCTTCAGAAGGCCTTTATTAACCCCCTGGCGCCGTGTAGATTAATTTTATAATGGATGTAAAAATGGATTTATGTAACTCTGATTGTTTTCGTCTGGAAGAAGAATGTCATTTACACCTAGGATGGCTTGAGGGGGAGTAAATTATGGGATAGTTTTCATTTTTGGGTGAACAATCCCTTTAATATCCAAATTGTTTTAGGATTTCAGTCCTTGCAGTTTCACACTGAAAATCATTGGACATGCAGATTAATTCCATTTGACTTCAAGAATTGCTATCTTTTAGTCTGTGCAGATTTTTTCCTGCTCTTAAAGGGAACATTATTTCTAACACTTTTATGGATAACATTTTATTTGTCCTTTCGATAGGGATTTTAACTTCACTCAAGGGTTCGTAGTGAAAAACTAACTCTAGCACAAGGACAAGCCTCTTTAGGCAGTCACTTATAGTAAATATTATTGGATTTAGGCATCATTTGGTAGAAAGAATGCAAAGTAAAAGAAAATATGACCCAAGAAAATATGCTTTTTAAATGTATAATGTATTTTTGTACTTTCTTTAGTGTGTAATGTTGCGGTTTGAGCATGAAAAAGGTCTGCAAAGTTAGCATAAACTCACTCCTAATGAGTTGTTCTCTATATCAGTGAGCACTGTTTCTGAAATCGCCTCTATTGTAGTCTTGAGTTTTCTTCAGGGAACTAAGAAAATTTTGGTTAGTTCTGGCATTTTTCTCCAGACTCTTGCCAGGTCCAAGGCGTAGATTAGACCCACGCCGTGTGAGCAGAAGCCTGGAACCCTAAAAATATAAGCGGGAGAATGTTATTTATAATTATTCGATTATTTTCAGTTTTTTTCACTTGACCTGTAGCTGTTCCTCAATTTGGGTGTTTCCCTTTTGAATGGTCAATGAATGAGGCGGCTGCTGCTTCCGCTGGGCTAAATCTGCCGGCGATTTAATTACACCCTGCAACTCCGTCTGGAAACCTGTACGTTCATTTCTACTGCTTCTGTCACACTTTTGCGGGAATCAATCACAGACTGGCTTATCCACCTGGCACGCTATTGTCGGGTTTAACATGATGACAGATAGAGAAGCTATGGGTCATTGCCCGTTGATCACGCCTCTTGTGGTCTGTTTGGTCGAAGGACTATCCAATTACATGCAGAGTCATTTGAATAATTCTCGTTTATCACGCCTCTTTTGCAGTAGAAAATACCAAGTATGGGTAGCTGCAGCTTGGAGTAATGGCGTGCCGAACGGTTTCCTCATGGGTCGCAAGAGTTGCCTGTTTTTATACTCTTAACAGGAACCAATAAATCAAACCTAATCCCATTAAAACAAATTCCATTCTTTTAACGTAAAAACAACGTTAATGATATGAAGAACATTCAATAAAAATAAAAAAAAACTTTCAAAAGTACATTCGGATCTTCTGCATGGCGCGGATTACTGTCGTTCATTAACCATCAAAATTATTGCTGAAAAAATTATTATTCTTTGTTAACGTTAAATTTAACGTACTAATAAACATTTATATAATTATTCATTCATTCATTACATTCATTCATGCTGTAGTAGCAGTCCTTAGAACAGACTTCATCAAAATCTCTGTCTGAATAGAAAGCTCTGAAGATTCCCTTCTTTCCATTGCCACAGTATCCAGTGGTGTTTTTATAGATGCACACACAGCCTTCACACCTGCTGAGCTCCAACTCTACTCTGTACATCTTCCTCACACCTGGACTGACAGACTTCCAGTCAACAATACCTACACAAGAAATTAATCCAATAAACTTTACATCTCACGGTAACGTGTGTCTGTTAAACAACAATTATGTAATTACTAAAGCTGCAAGATATAACCGCAAAGGAAATAAATGATGATCATATTTTAATAAGCTATTGTAATATACATACCTATGCTATATAGAGCATTGATCGCATATATAAAAGTACGAATATCTATGACGAATTAAACCACATCTTACTGCAGCCATCTTCTCTCAGGAAAATACATCAGTGTGTGTGTGGTTACCACTGACTGGTCAAAATGGTTGCCCAAAAGAAAGTCCTTTGACCAATGAGAAACCGCCCAGCACGCCCATTACTCCAAGCTGCAGTTATCCCTGTCTCGAAAATACAGAGCAGACTCCCCAGACCAATGTTTAATCTTAAATTGAGCTTGGTCTGGGGATCGCAAGACAAGGCTTTAGCTTCAGTTTTGATGAAATTATTCTCTAATCAGTTGCATATTATGACGTGTCCCTCGAATGCATACTGCTGTCCCTCTCAGATATTTCACCTGTTCACCCAAAAATAACAAATAATCTCCTTGGGAATGTCTGACGCCGGCGCCATACGTACTGTAATACACATGCCAGCCGTGAAAGCTTGCCAGGCGTAGCAACAGTAACTAAGGAGGGCGGGGCTTAGCGAAGGGCTAATTAAAACTTTGAATAGAGCATAATGGGTTCCTTTTTAGAAATAGAAAATAAACATTTGTGTTGACAATTGTGGGACCATAATTGACCATTTCTGCCTTTATTTAAATGTAATAATAAATGTCAATGTTGGATTTTTTTTTTTTTGTTGTTGTTGTATGAAAGCTTTTTTTTCTTTTCTTTGTATGACAGTGTACCCAAATAAGCATTTTGTTACACATTTTTATCAAGCACTCCACATTTGAATAGCTTTTCTTTCTTTTTCAGCTGTCTCTGAAATGCAGGGCTCCAGAGGTCTCTCAGTACGTGTACCAGATGTACGACGCCATTCTGAAGAACTGAACGTCTATCGTCCATTTTTCTCTCAACATATTTGTCCCTTCCTCCCCAACCAGCCACCGCCTCTGTGGCACAGGATCCAGCTCTCCAATGTTTTCTGCCATTATTTTAAATCCATCTATAGGTACCAGTTTACTCAATGTGCCCACTATGTGTGAATCACACAGGTTCTGTTCTAGCCAAATGTCTCGATGTTGTTGATGGTGTTGAAGGGAATTTTGGATCACAGCTATATATTTTTTAATTGTTTGAATGCATTGTCAGTGCTTCACCTTCCAATGCCACGTATTTGTCGTCATATGTGAAGCAGGAAAAAGTGTTGAATCTTTAAACAGAAGAAGGTGTTTCGAGAGTTATACTGTTTTAATGGTAACCACTTAAAAACCACTATATCCCCTAAAATACTAACACTTTTTGATATACATCACGCATTCTCCGATTGTACAACATTGCCAGCTATCTGATATTAGCCTTGCATGCTTTGACCAACATAAAATGTCACATTCCTTTTAATGTTATGTCTGTATTGTTCAGCTTAAACGCTGTTGAACATGTCGACACTCCAGCAATGTCTTATATCGTTGAAACTGCTATTAATCAACTTAATGTGATACAAAAAAGCTCAAAACATGTTTTGTATTGATCTTGTATAAGTGGGTCATCAGATATTCATTCCCAGACTGAATCCATCCATACGTGATGTATTGTGATTGTGAAAGTGAGTGGTTTTGTGCGGTAGTTTTTGGTCTTTTTGGAGTGTTAGAAATATCTGTTCAACATTATTACACAACCTCGCTCAGCTTCGGTTTACAACTAATACACTAACATAAGGATGCAATAAAAAATTCATCAACGTAGACTCAGCGACACAAGGATGAATCACTTTTGGACTGTTGAGTAGAGATTTCCCTCCCTGAAACTTTATTAGCCTTCATGGTGGTGCTGGTGACTAAATGTGAGCCTTTTTTGTTGCCATAGTTGCTAACGTGCCTGTGAACCTGCATGTAAGCAGTGTCCAATAAACATCTGCCAGTAGAACACTTGTGTAAGAAGGTGAAATATTAATACATTAACCTTTATATGTGCAAATGTGAGTTTTAACAATTATGGTTTATATTGTCAACGTACGTCTGAAATGTGAAGTCTGACATGCACAAATTCAACAAATAGTCTGATCAAATTTCTCCAGGTTTATTTTATGGATGGTTGTAATTCAAAATAAAGTCAGCCGTGTTGGCCTCCTAAACATGCACTCGCATTGTGTTTTATCTCTATGAATTTTATGAACCTCTTTCTCAAATGCAGAAAATATAATAATATTAAAAATAATATATAGGAACAAATACACACACGCACGCACACACTACCGGTCAAAGTAGTCTCTTAATCTCACCAAAGCTCACTATTTGATAAAAAATACATTAAAAACTGTAACACTGTGAAATATTATTGAAATTTACATGAACTGGTTTCTGTTGTAGTATGTTTTAAAATGTAATTTATTCCAGTGATGAGTTCATAACTGCAGTCTGCAGTGTCACATGATCTGTTGGAAATAATTTTTTGTTGTAATCAGTGTCGAATGTTTGTTTTTTAGTTTTAATGCTTTTTTTATTATTATGAAACACTGCAGTTCAAAGGTTTGGGGTAAAATTTAAAAGGAAATTAATACTTTTATCTAGCAAAGACATTAAATTGATAAAGGTAAGACATTTATGAACTTAATAAATATTACATGTTTTTTTATTTTAGGTTGACTCTAAAAAAGGATTAGAGCGTATGGAAATGTCCTGTTTGTTTTTGACTGAGTTATGTTGTACAATTAAAGGTGCACTATGCAGTATTTTTGCAGTAAAATATCCAAAACCACTAGGCCGGTGTTATATACAGTGCCTTGCGAAAATATTCGGCCCCCTTGAACTTTGCGACCTTTTGCCACATTTCAGGCTTCAAACATAATGATATGAAACTGTAATTTTTTTGTAAAGAATCAACAACAAGTGGGACACAATCATGAAGTGGAATGAAATGTATTGGATATTTCAAACTTTTTTAACAAATCAAAAACTGAAAAATTGGGCGTGCAAAATTTTTCGGCCCCCTTACTTTCAGTGCAGCAAACTCTCTCCAGAAGTTCAGTGAGGGTCAATATTTTGACAATATCTGACAATATTTTCTTAAGAATATATGCACACTATTTTTAATTATCACCTTCATTTTTTTGTGTGAAAATTGCAAGACCCATGATTCATTGTACTGCTAATGGTGAATTCATGTTAGTTAAAATGGTTAGTTGATAACCAATGATAACAAATTAAACCTTATTGTAAAGTGTTACCAAAATATTATGCAGCACAACTGTTTAACATTAAAGGGTTATTTCAGCTATTAGCATATGGCTTTGTATCAGTAGAAACCCTGAAGTATATTCGAATAATTGTGCTCCCTCTCCTCATATCTCCCTGAGACAAGAGATTTATGCATTTTATTTCTGGAAAAATTCCTCCTATGACGCAAATTGACAATATTGACGAGGAATTTTTGGCCAGAGGCTGAAGACTACACCCAGCAGAGGGAGCTATTTCCGCATGTTTTCAACTCACGCGTGGGGGATGGGAGATCGCAGCTGAGGCCTCAGGCATTCATGGAAACGCGACCGGCGGAGCAAAGTGAGTGTTTCAACTTCTCAAATTAATTTCTATGAAAGTTAAGCTTCCAAAGGCATGAACTGAAACGCCAGACTGAACACGCGCTGTGAATCTATCCCGCGACGCCGCGAATGTGGTCGCGTTTACCTCAGCTCTCATCACATGTAATTTGACTCCTGCAGTTTGCGCTGTGTGACACTCCCTCAGGCTAAATCACATTATATTGAACAGACACGTTCCGTTTTTAATTGTAGTGTCTGTTCTGTAATTGAACTGATTTTATGAAAATGAACGCAGTCACGGTGGGAAAGTGAAAGTGATCCAGTCACAGTGATTCAGTAGCTTTGGGAGTGGCCTTGTAGGGCAGCGAAGCATTCTGGGAATTGTTGTCTTTCATCCCCATGAGACAAAAATACATTTTCTGTCTTTTCCCAGTCTAGAAAGCACCAAACAAAAAAAAATTTCACATTTCTACTACATTAATGACCCAGTTTAACTACAGATTCATCTTCCCAGTGCTGATGTACCCCTTTAATAATAATAAGCCCCAAATTATCATATTAGAATGATTTCTGAAGGATCATGTGACACTGAAAACTGGAGTAATGATGCTGAAAATTCAGCTTTGATCACAGGAATAAATGACATTTTATGAAAGGAAATCCAGTCATTTAAATTGTAATGATATTTTACTGTATTAAATCAATGCACTTCTAACACTAGTTATGGATGGATGGACGGATAGGTGTCGTTTTGAATAAGATCAGCAGTGTGCAAGAGGTGATCACTCAGGTCTGCAAGAGTGCCCGGACTGAATACTGAACAGCTCTTATGTCACATTCAGTGATGAGATTTAAGAGGGCATTGAGGTGCGTTCTTGAGATCGGTTTGAACTATATTCTAATGGCTTGTCTACATATACTTGCATCATACACACACTACTTTACTTGTCTTTCATTCTTGCATTTTGTACTCCTAAGTGACTCAATCAGGGAGCGGGGAGACTTCTTAGGGAGCTGTAAGAGGGTTTAAAAATGATTTAAAATTAGACAAAACAAGCTTTAAAATCCTTGTTTTAATTTGTAACACTCCAAAAACTGTCATGTTTATTTTATATTCAAGGACCAATCTTCCTACGGTTAAAAGTGTGATTCACCTTAAAATAATAAATATGAAGTGTAGTGTTCATGTATACATATACAGTAAAACCAGTAATATTTTTAAATAAAATATTATTCTAATAGGCTATTGTAGATTTCTTTACTATCACTTTTGATCAATTTAATGCATCCCTGCTAAATAATACATTTAATAAATACATTAAATACAATAAAAAAAATTCTTTTAAAAAATATTTATAATACTGGTTTTACTGTATTTTATGATCAAATCAGTTAAGCCTTGGTGAGCATTAGTTAGCTTCTTTCAAAAACACCTTCATTATTTAAAAACTGTTGACTAGTGGTGTAGTTTAAAAATCCTTATCCAGTAATCATGAATAAGAGTAGAAACTTCTGGAATCACAAAAATAATTGTGCTTATTTTAATCTATTGACAGTCCATCTATTGACTTCATAATCAGTGTTGGGGTAACACATTACAAGTAGCATGAGTTACGTAATCAGATTACTTTTTTCATGTAATGAGCAAAATAACATTACTTTTAAATAGTTTTATTTTTCCAAATAAGTAACATGTTACTTTGTTTTCCTTTTTTTGTCAGACAGCTCTTCTTCATATTAAAGGGTTAGTTCACCCAAAAATGAAATGTATGTCATTATTGACTCACCCTAATGTTGTTCCACACCCATAAGACCTCTGTTCATCTTCAGAACACAGTTTAAGATATTTTATATTTTAGTCCCAGAGCATAATCAGTCTATGCACACTATGCTGTCCATGTCTAGAAAGGGAATAAAAACATCATCATAGTAGTCCATGGGCCCTATCTTGCACCCAGCGCAATTGACTTTGTACACCGACGCATGTGTCATTCCTATTTTGCACCCGCGCAAAGCGCGCTTTTCCCTCCACAGAAGCACGTCGCTAAACTAGTGATGAACTTGCGCTCCCTGGGCGGTTCAGCGCAAAAAAGAAGGCGTGTTCCGGCGCAAACAATCCCTGGTGCTATTTTGTTGTTCCATTTAACAATTGCGCCACAGACCAGAAAAAAGTCAGTGGCGCGTTGCGCGTTGTTCATTATGCTATTTTAAGGGCGCATGCTTGACCATAATGTATAGCATGCACAACGCGCATACACTTCGCTCATGTAATCTACACAGATGCAACAGTTATTTTTGCAAATCATAAATTGTTACACTAAAAAATATTAACACGAGATGATGGAAATCATTGTGGTGTGCCACGAAGATGTGAATGAATAGGCATAAATCTAGCTTACAAATTATTCAGGCTAATTGTAGTAATTAAGGATCAGACCTGTTTGCCCAATAGTGGCAAGACATATATGTATATAAGGAGATCGACTGAAAAACTGAAAAAACTGTTTAACCGACGCTATATTGGGTGGGTTTCTCCCATCCTCATACAACACAACTTCTCTGTCTTTCACTGCTCTTACAAGAACATCAGTCTCCTCGGCTGTGAACCGCTCCTGGCGTGCGCCTGGTAAATACGCCATAATAATAGTAATCCATAATGGAACTTGCGCACCTGCTTTTAAAGGGAATGTTGGATGACGCTCTGATTGGTTTATTCGCGTTACGCCCAAACCACACCTATGAATAATGAAGTTACTTCAGACCAACCCATTTTAGATTTGCACCAGGCGCAAGAGCCATTTATCCCGCTGGGAAAATAGCAACAGTGCCGAGACCTGCCCAGAAAGTTACTTGCGCTTTGCGCTTTGACACTTGCGTTTCAGATCGTTAAAATATGTTCCCATATGTGACATCAGTTGGTTGATTAGAATCTCTTGAAGCATCGAAAATACATTTTGGTCATAAAATATCAAAAACTATGAATTTATCCAGCATTGTCCTCTCTTCCGTGTTTCTCCAAAAAGATTCAAACGGTTCATGAATCAGTGAATTGATCAATGCTTCACGTCGCCAATGTCACGTGATTTCAGCAGTTTGGCGGTTTGAAGCGATCTGAACTGCTGAAATCACGGGACATTGGCGACCCAAATCATTGATCGATTCACACCATTTGAATCTTTTTGGAGGAGCGCGGAAGAGAAGACAATGCTGAATAAAATCATAGATTTTGATTTTTGGACCAAAATGTATTTTCGATGCTTCAAGAGATTCTAATCAACCAACTGATGTCACATATGGACTACTTTGATGATGTTTTTATTCCCTTTCTGGACATGGACAGTAAAGTGGCATTGACTGCATATGCTCTGGGACTAAAATATAAAATATCTTAAACTGTGTTCTGAAGATGAACGGAGGTTTTACGGGTGTGGAACGACATTAGGGTAAGTCATTAATGACATAAATTTCATTTTTGGATGAACTAACCCTTTAACCATGAGGTGTGTTTGCTTTGTAAAGATGATGGTTAACGTTATTGTAATTCTAGACTGAGAGCATTTACTGATCTCACTTACACAAAATATTCAGTGTGAAAGGAAAAAAAAAAAAAAAACAGTCAAATCAAAACTCTGAATGTAGTGCGCAAACCTGCAATATATGTTAAATAACACAGAAATACCAGTGCATTTAATCTCACTTTATTAGCCAATGCCTTTGTTGCTGACCTTCAATAATTCAATTCAACCATACCAATACGCAAAAATTACTTTAGTTTAACATCATATTTGTGTTTCTTTTTTTATTGCAAAAGTGTTGAACTTTCTTCACCGGTGTCCTGTTCTTCTGCGGTCCAGAATGGCAGCACAGCTGAATGTTAGTTTGAGCTGCGCCCTCTAATGTACAGACGTGAATTTGCATGTCCTTTAGCCTGAGGCTTACATTTCAAGGCCCTTTATGTTTGCCAAAAATAGAACTTTTGTTTGTTCATTTTTTATTAAGAAACAAACAAATGAGAGAAAAAGTAACGCAAAAGTAACGTAACTCATTACTTTCCATAAAAATTAACAGAAAGGCAATTAGTTACTTTTTTAGAGAATAACAATATTATAGGTATTATTTTTAAAACTAATTTTTCCAAACACTGGTCATAAGTCACATTAAAATACTAAGCCTTACCTAGCCTGACAAGCCAGACCCACATCAAGATGTTTGGTCTGGGAACTCACCATTGACAGGGCTCAATGCAAAGGGCCAGAAAAACAATTCTTTCAAACTCCCTCTGCACGCGATAGGATAGCGCTACAACCAACCAGAGCAACGAAGGTGAAGCGGAGCTAGCTGATAGATTCAATTTTTGCCGTATCCAGTCAGCAAAACTCCAAACACATCTTCCTTTCTTAAGAATGACTTCAGTGCCATTCTTTGTTCTTTTCTCAAAGAAAAGCTTAACAACAAGTCTTTTAGAGTCGCGGCCAAAGCCCATTTGAAAGTCCACCGTTTGCCAGCTTCTTTGTTAACAAGTAGCACACAGAAGTCACAACTCTGCCATCATTGTGTTAAGCCCCACCCCACCAACCTTATACACGATGTGATTGGCCTGACCAGAGTTTGGTTTATCCAGCTCACAATCCAACGGAGAGTTACCACCCTGGCTACAAATTAGATTTGCTGCCGCCGGGGTGCGTCTAGATTTCTAGGCTAAGCCTTACATTAAAGTGTTACTTCAGTGATTTAGCAAATGGCTTTGTATCAGTAGAAACCCGGAAGTATATTCAAATGATCGTACCCTCCCTCCCCCCTCATTTCCCCCTGAGATGAGAGATTTATATATTTTGTTTCTGGAAAAAATCCTCAGAGGACGCAAATATCGTTATTATCAGAGGATTTTTTGGCCAGAGGCTAAAGACTACAGCCAGTAGAAGGAGCCATTTCCACATGTTTTCAACCCATCCATGGGGAGTGGGATCTCACTCACAGCACTCAGCTCAGATAGCCTCAGGCATTTATGTAAACGGCCGGCGGAGCAATGTAAGTGTTTCAACTTATCAAATTAATTCCTATGAAAGTTAAGCTTCCAAAGGCATGAACTGAAAACTCGCCAGACTGAACACGCGCTGTGAATGTATGCCGCGAGCACGGACGCGTTTACCTCAGCTCTCATCACGAGAGCTCATTCAGCTCTTTCATGATGGTGAATGTAATCTGACTCCTGCAGCGTTTGTGCTGTGACTCTCATTCGACTCACACACATTATATTGAACACACACGTTCAGTTTTTAATTGTAGTGTTTGTTCTCTAACTGAACCAATTTTATGAAAATGAACACGGTGGGAAAGTGATCCAGTAATCCAGTAGCGGTGACTTTGGGAGTGGCCTCATAGGGCAGCAATTCTGGGAATTGTAGTCTTTCATCCATGAGACAAAAATACATTTTCTGTCTTTTCTCAGTCTAGAAGGCACCAAATTCAAAAATAATTTCACATTTCTACTACATTAATGACCCAGTTTAAATACAAAGCTTAATGCTCGCTGCTTCCTAAATGACATTCTGTCACACTAGTCTACATTTAAAGATGAACTTACTTTTGTAACAATGCCAAAGTAAGTTATTTACATGTGTGTAACAATATCGATATATTGAATCTGCCAATTTGTAACATACGCGTTTAGCTGTATATGTATACATTTTGTACCGTATCAGCATTTCGTCCACACGGATCCGGCGTTTTGGAAGCATGAATCCGATATTTTTTGAAACCGGGTCCCAAAGTGGATAAATCTGAAAAAGACAATCTTCCGTTTTCGTGTGGAGCCAATCCGTATGTTTTGCAAAACGGTGATGTCATCACACTACGTGCAGCACGGTAAAAGAGGTAAGGGATACAACTACGGGCACTGGGCATGCGCACATCAATATCACGTCATTTAATTACCGTATTTGTATTATTGTAAGGGTATGTTTAGGGTCGGCGTAGGTGTAGGCATTAATAAAACACATCTGTTAAGTAGCAAATGTATTTATTGTTATTTTATTGTGAGATTGTGACTCAATTTCAAACCATTGCTTTACCCATAGACAGTAAAAGAAATGGACTGAGCGATCCCATTGACGTCAACGGCGAAATAATGAAGTCAACCTAGGGGCACTCACTTCCTGATGGCTGAGCGAACTGCGCCGGCTCAGACTGAGCTTGACGACGTAGATGTGACGTGAGCCTCCTGTCTGACAGCTGTAGGTCTTCTAGTAGATGTGGAAAGTGAAAGCTGAATCACGTTGTTTAAATATTTTCTCCCGTTGCTTTTGGCTCACTATGGGCTTCTCCCCATTCTTCCCCCTTGACTTTATCAGACTTTATGTCTCCACGTCCCCCCGACTGCCTCATAGACAGTAAAAGATTGCCTGCGAGCGTCTCCTCAGGTCTATACGGTAATTTCTCAACTGTGCGACAGAGTCGCGTTGGTTATGACGCAATCGTTAGCCTATTTTTACAAAAACAGCTTCTGCGGGGCGATAGTGTAAGATACACGGTAATGGAGCCTTTTATACATTGTCGTGTTTCTTTAGAAATAAACAATGGACAAATGGAGTCTTTAAACGCCTCAGATGTAAAGTTATTCACTGTCAAAGTGACTCAAAAATGAATGGGAGTCAATGGGATGCTAACCATGGCTTGGTTAGCAATGGCAGCCCCTAGGGGTGGAACGCTTTCCGAGCGCTAGATTACCCCCTTGGCTTTACCCCTTCTATCCATAACTCTTCTTCTCTGTTTTTAGTGTATTTCTGTGGGAGAATTACAGTGCCACACACTGGCCTGGCATACATACTACATCGTTTTGAGTCGTTTTCATAGCTCTCGTGTGGACGCAGATATTTCTTGAAACGAGGGGAAAATGAGATCGGATATGAAAAGCTCTGGCTTCGTGTGGACGGGGCGTAATTGGATAGTAAACTCAGGGGAAGTAGAAGCTCATCCTGGTATTTTGGACATTCTCGTAGGATGTCTACTTTTCGCTTATATATCCACATGCATACACCCCATGATGCTTTGCGCAAATTATGGGAGTAACTTCTGATAAACTGTAGACAATCAGAAAATGGTTTGCTCTAATGCAATAATTAGCATTTTCAACAATGGGGTACAATGAGATGATTTTACTTGCCATTGAACATTAAAAGGAAATTTAAAAGTGTAAAAGCATTAACAAACCACAAAAGACCAAGAATAAACTTTGTATTACCACAGCAATATTTTGAATGTGGTAATCACTGTAATCACCATAATCAAGAATGTTCATTAACTGAAAACTTTGGGTGGTAATTATCAAAGTGATTTCCAATAATTGTAGTATTTACCTGCTTTAGAAGCGTTCCAGTAAATACTGCTAATAGGGGTTAGAAGTGAAAAGGCGAGGCAATTACATTATAAAGCCTCCGTGTGAAAACAAACCGAGACGTGAGGATTTGTGGAGAAAAACAAGAGATTCTTAGCCGCATTCCAGTAAATTATTCATATATCGTATATTAAATCGGGAGAGCAGACCACAAATGTACTGTGTTTGTCTGTTTTTTATACTACAGTGGAATACAAAGAAAACATAAAAGAACGAGGAGAAAAAGAATACAGTGTCTCTTGCCTAGCTATTCCTGTTGTACCAAGTTGCATTAAAATACAAAGCCTTATGTTAATTTCCTGACGTCTGAAATAAAATGAAGGACATTTCTCCAGCTCATTCAGTCAAACTGAAGGATGAGGATTAATTTATAGTGCAGCTTTATGATTTGTTTCAGTCTTCCTTAAACTGGCCACATTATAATCTAAAACGCTTGGTGCAAAAGGTGGATAGTAGAAACGAGGCATATTTAAAGGGGGGGTGAAATGCTGTTTCATGCATACTGATCTTTTTACACTGTTAAAGACTTGGAATCCCATACTAAACATGGACAAAGTTTCAAAAGTTAAGGTGGACGTTTGATGGAAGTATTTCTTTGTCAAAAATACTACTTCCGGTTAGTCATAAGTTTCGGCAAGTTTTTTGAGATCATGCGTCCCCTTTGACGTTAGTGGGGGCGGAATTTCCTTGTATGGGCTTTACGGACAATTCTACCGGAAGAGCGTGAGAGAGAGAGAGGGAGAGAGCGAAAGTAACAGGCTACGCCCATCAAAGCTGTGTTTTTGCCTATGCTCATCAAGTAGCCCAAACATGATCATGTATAGTTACTATATATATTACTATATATAGAAATTGATCAATGGAGCATGCGATGTGTAGTGCGTGTACATTTGTTTAGCTGGCCATTATGTGTAACTTTATGTTTGTGTATTGTAAAAGCACTCCAAACAACAATACACAAAGAGTGGGGAAATATGTTGAACTAAATAAGCGCGCTTCTTCATTCAAATGTGCTACTATTCCGTGTCTTTCTATGTAAACACTAACTTAGCCTGCCGTGCAAAACCAGTCCGCTTAATAACGTTACAATTGTCTACACAAACCACGCGTAAACACACACACACACACACACGTGCACAACTGCACTTCCCACATGTACACCTTCAAAGACAAAAATACGACGATATAATTCAAGTATAAATATGTAAATAACACAAGTCGCTAAGCATATTATATAGTTAGTGTATAACTTGTACCACATAGAGACGTCCTGCTCTAGTCGTTTTTGCTGCTGCTCCTGCTCAACTGCAGCCTCTGGGTCTGATTCCGGATCATAGATGTATGGCTGTATCTGATTAAAAGCCATATTTTTATTTTGAATAAAGTTTTTTTCCCGCTGTTAGGGATGACACAGCTTTACGACGCACTCGACTCAACACAATAACAGCGGCGCGCACACGTCATTATTTAGCTCCGCTCACACGATACGCCCCCCCCCCCCCCCGCTCGGCTTTTTTCAGAAAGACTCGGAACAGCGCATCTTTCTTATATAATTATTAAAAAAATAAAGACTTTTCGGAGATATGCAGGATGCAATGCTACTCTATAGGTACTCAAGATTGACATGACATTGACTGAAACTGAGTGTTTCACCCCCCCTTTAAACACGGGGACGTACGAGTGAGTCATGGAAAGAATCACTCAACCAGTTTGTTCAAAAACACTGATTCATTTAGAAACACCTGTGTTGCTCAAGGACGTGCGGCCAGCTTTACCTACGCAAATATAGACAAAATAACTATATTAAATATTAATTATCCTCAATAATAAAATCTTGTTTATTGAAATTTGTGGATTAAGTCCACCAGATTGTGTTCTTGTTTAAACATAACTATTGTAATCGCCACCTGTTATAGACTTTTATGGCATGAAAAAGCTGTCATTAGCAGAATAAATGGGATTGATTATTAACCATAACCCTGCTCTCTTTAAACAGTGCTGAGCTGCAGTCCTGTCACACAGCCACCCTACAACCCTAAATCCAGAAAAATATGGACTTTTTTTTATGAAAAAAATGCCATAAAACCTGGATTTTTAATTCTCTTGAACCTTTATTTTAACTGCTAAAAGTTTTCACTTACCAACTTAAGTGTATTTGGTAAATATATACATTTGATGGCTACAACACACTCCAAAAAACATTGGGACAGATGTGGAAAGTGGAAAGCTTTTAAAATATCCAAGATAAACTCCACACTTTGGAAACAGTTCACAATTAGCAGTTGGTTTGGTAATAGGTGAGAGTATTGAGTCAGAGTTACCCCATGTGGTACAAATACATTTTTTGTTAAAAATCTAATAACATGAAAACTCTGGACATTATTTCATACTTGGTTTATAATTGCTGTCATTGTCACTGAAAACTAGGATATTCTAGACACATTTAATATTGTTTTACAGAAAAGGTTACACAGTCCTTAAAAAAAACTTTCCCTTGAGCTTTTGATATTTAAAAGGTCATATAATATAAGATAATCCTGTCAGTTTCAGAGCTGAAAACTGACTTTTTAGTCAGAGAAAAGCTTTTTTAGACACCAGGCCAAGAAGACGACCGTGAGCTTCATTCTTACGTCATTGCACGACTAAACAGCGCCTATACAGACGTGTAATTCTGTAGCCCCGCCCACCGACTCATGGAGCTGATCGGCTCACTAGCCAGCAGAAATAACAATGTCGCTACATAAGCTTTCTTCAGATCATAATATTAGGAATGTGTGATACTTCATTTATTATTAATGAAGTTCCAGCTCACGTGGGGAAGAAGGTTTGTGTGTTCGCTTCATTTCACTGCAGAATCGTTTATAAACAAGCCTCAAGTGCTGGATTTGTAGACACAATGTTGTGCCTTCTATATTGGATCCGACAGGAATGGTGCAACAAACTTATGTGAGTAAAACTTATTTTTATATGTAGTAATAGTATAGTCCAGGACTGTGTGTTTTCCAGACCTACCAAAATGTACGGCCGTCAGCAGAAATTCTTTCCTGATCTGGTTGCGCGCGCATGGTTCGCGCTTATATCGAGGCCATGTAATATATAAATAATATTCCAGTCAATTGAGGGTGGATGTGAAATAAATCATTGTGTTTGCTTGATAAAGACGTTTACGAGCCCTGTGGTCGAGAGAATATTTGCAGTTGCCGCTTTCAAAATAATCTTGTGAACTCTCATGTGAACTGGACTGACAGGGACATAGATATGACAGCGGAGCTGAAGCTCATTAAATATGCAAATCTTATCCAATCCTAGCCGTGGGCGTTTACTTACAAGTCTCCAGTGCTGCACGCCCATCAAAACCCAGCGTTCAGAAGACAGCCTCAAAACCAGTGTAGAAAATAGCTTATTACTTATTAGTTACGTTTTTTAATGTAAAAACCACACGAACGTCATTAGTTGACCTCAGACAACAGTATACATTTTTTAAAAAAAAAGCCAGTTCATGATACCTTTAAGGGGCATTTTCCCCCACTCTACATCAATGCAGAAATGCCGCTGAGTTCTGTGGGCCCAAGCTCATCCCAGATGGTCCAAAACACAGTGGAAATGTGTGCTGTGGTCAGAAAAGTCCACGTTTCTGCTTGCTTTTGGGAAAAACTGACATTGAGCTCTCAGTCTCAAAGACCATCCAGACTTTAACCAGCAGCAGATGCAAACATCTGTCATGGTATACCGGCGCATCATGGCTGACTTGCACATGTGTGATGGTGCCATTGACGAGGAGACGTATATAGGGATTGTACAGAGACGTAAACTGCATTCAAGATGACATCTTCCCTGGGAAGCAAGACAATACCAGGCCTCATTCAGCATGTGCTACAACACACCATAGAGTGGATGTGCTTGACTGCCTGCACTCCGGATCCAGATCCATCTCCTACTGAAAATGTATGCCACATCATGAAAAGGAGAATCAGACAACAACCTCAGACTGTTGAGTAGCTGTTTTGTCTCAGGCAATGCAAAAATTAAACCTCAACATTTTTTATCAAACATTTAAAAAGTGTAATAAAAGGAAGGGAAATGTGAAAATCTGTCCCAGTGTGCTGCAGAGTATATATTTACAAAATAGCTACACTTCGAAACTTTGTACATTTGTCAGTTGAATTAAGGTTAAAGAAAAATTAACAAATCAAATGTTCTTGATTTTATTGCATTTTACAAAATGTCACAACTTTTCTGGATTTGGGGTTGTGTGAATGACGTGAAGCGAACAGGTAAGAACCACGTGGTTACTTAGCAACAGAAGAAAAGATTAGGTTGCTAAGAGACAGCCGCGGTACTCAACAGTCGGTTGATACAGAAGAGTGTACATTTTCAGATAGCAATGACAATGGGCAATCACGACAGAGTCAACAACCCTTTAAGAGGGGGATGATTTCTGTGGAACACATACATTGTTTTTAAGGTAATATCGGATATGTTCAAGTGCAGCATGTCAGAGATGAGTTTTCCTAACACATGCTCTTCAAACGCGTGCTGGTATTTACTCTCTGGTATTTACCGCTCATGACGCGCAGCGTATTTACGCAAGGAGACAGATAATGCCGCTGACAACTATGGCAAGCCATTTAAACATTTATTCTTTAAAACTCCCTGGTAGGGTTAAGATGGGTAAAATACAGCATTTAATGTGTGATATTATGTTGAGTGATGAGGGATGTTTTAATACAGTTGAGAGCACGTTATTAAATAAATGTGTCCAAGTTCATTCAGCAGATATTTTACATAACCAACAACATCTTTTAACTGAGTGTAGAGAGTATGTTTGAGCCGTATGCCTTGCAGCTCACATCCACAGTAACTATAGATGTTTTGTGCCAATCATTTCTCCATCTCTTTGAGTAAACAAAACCAATCATTATTAACACATGATTATGACATGACATGAAATTAACTGGCTGTACAGTGTGTTTTTAATTCATATAGTGCATGTTTGCCAAGAATGCAGACATTGTAAGTCCTGAAAATGTGTCAGTTCGGATATACAGTGTGGTTGACATGCTTGTAAAAAACAAAATGTATGATCGCAATCAAGGCTTGAAAATTCACTTTTTTGCTCACCAGGTACTGTGGCTAGTGGTTTTCCAAAGTTAGCATTTTCACTGGCCACAATTTTGACATCAGTACCATGGGTAAAAAATGCCATAATAAACATTTTTTTTTATATCTCATAATTTGGCAGCAGGTATATTAGGTTGCTGTCACTTTAAGACCAGACACACAAATACTTTATACTTTTATGCATGCGTTTTCTTCCTTAAAAAATGACTGTGTTTACGTGAATACTCGTCAAGACCGGCATTTTTACATTATTTTGTGTATTTCACTGTTCCAGTGCAATAAGCAGCGAAAAATAACTCATTTGGTACTGAGAGGTGGCTTTGCAAAATCTGTGGGATAAAATACAAAATATTTTATGTATATAATTTGGGAATTGATTAGCATGGTTGTTGTAGTTTGCATATTTGAATATTTATTTATTAAATGTTTGAAAAAGAGTAGCAACAGTTGTCATCATTGTCAAACCATAACTAGTAAAAAATCCGGGGTCCTTCAGTCTTTTCAGTCCAGATTAAGTGGCAAGACTTTAAGCAAATCCAATTTGTATATGAATATTTCTATATGTAAATTCAAAATTAGGATTCACATAACATTTGATAAAATCACGAATGTCACACCAACGTGTCAATGCTTGAGAGCAGTTCCAAAATAAATTTTAAAAAGTTTCAGCCTTCTCTAAACAAAAAGTGCAGAATATATTAATATCATTCTTAAAAGGATCCCCTGGTGTTAAGACTTGTATGGCTTAATATAACATTAATTATGTCTCTTACTGAAATATACTGTATAGTAGAAAACCCATGAAAGATCTACCTTATTTAAAAAAAATAGTTTCGGGTATACTGCCAGTTGATTGTTGGTTGAAGTAAGAGTAAGATACATAATTTATGTTATTTTAAGCCATACAAGTCTTAACACCAGGGTTAGTTCAACCAAAAATGAAATTTATGTCATTAATGACTCACCCTAATGTCGTTCCACACCCGTAAGACCTCCGTTCATCTTCAGAACACAGTTTAAGATATTTTATATTTTAGTCCCAGAGCATATGCAGTCAATCCCACTTTACTGTCCATGTCAAGAAAGGGAATAAAAACATCATCAAAGTAGTCCATATGTGACATCAGTTGGTTGATTAGAATCTCTTGAAGCATCGAAAATACATTTTGGTCCACAAATAACAAAAACTATGATTTTATTCAGCATTGTCTTCTCTTCCGCGCTCCTCCAAAAAGATTCAAACGGTGTGAATCGATCATTGATTTGGGTCGCCAATGTCACGTGATTTCAGCAGTTCAGATCGCTTCAAACCGCCAAACTGCTGAAATCACGTGACATTGGCGACTTGAAGCATTGATCAATTCACTGATTCATGAACCGTTTGAATCTTTTTGGAGAAAAACGGAAGAGAGGACAATACTGAATAAAGTCATAGTTTTTGTTATTTGTGGACCAAAATGTATTTTCGATGCTTCAAGAGATTCTAATCAACCAACTGATGTCACATATGGACTACTATGATGATGTTTTTATTCCCTTTCTGGACATGGACAGTAAAGTGGGATTGACTGCATATACTCTGGGACTAAAATCTAAAATATCTTAAACTGTGTCTGAAGATGAACGGAGGTCTTACGGGTGAGGAACGACATTAGGGTGAGTCATTAATGACATCAATTTCATTTTTAGGTGAACTAACCCTTTAAGTCTTTTGAGAGAGCACTTATCTAGGTAAAATCTGAATCAACTTAAAGGGATAGTTCACCCAAAAATGAAAATTAGACCATGATTTAGGGTGCTTTCACACCTACCTTGTTTGGTCCGGATTTTCTGACTTTTCCGTTTGGTACAAACCAAAATTACTGGTGTGAAACCTCCTTTGGACCACAGTCCGGACCAAACAGACAAAATTTGGTCCGGCGAAAAGAGATTGTCTTGGTCCAGACCAAACTGAACAAAGGTTCGGTTCGTTTCTTGTGTGAAAGCATTTTCTGTATAGTTCGGACTTTCAGACCATTTGGTCTGGGTGTTAGGATTAGTGAAAAAACACAGATTAAATTTACAGCACATGCAGTGATGGAGCATGCAGCATTTTAAACAGAACCGCTTATGTAGTCAGCTCGCGCGAACAGCGCGCTTTGCTTGACTATTTATTTTCGAGATATATATATATATATATATATATATATATAAATGCAAATTTATTAAATTCAGGCAAATGATGAAACATTTATTAAAATTAAGATATAATTTATACAAAGCTTTCTACAAAACAAAAATTAATGAAGTGGTCAAAATCATTTCTGACCCGATGTCTTTAACATATATTGCACATCTGTGCACGTTTCATAATCAATATAGCCTAGATGAAATTTAAAAAAATAGCATTATTATATTTAAACATAACTATTAAACAAAATACATTGTTTGGCTAACAAAGTAGCCTAGTCTTCGCCTCCTTTCCTGTCGGCACCGATAAAATGTTTGCACAACAAGGACGTTCATTTGTTGAATTTGCCTCGAGTATAGTTGGTGCTGCAGATAGTAATGCCAAAATATTAACAGTATTGGCAACGATATGCGTCTGTTCATTCATTCTTTTCAAAGTTACCCGCTGAATTGACAACACACTTGACGTCAGACGCATGTCCGCTAACAAACCAATCAATGTTAAGATGCAGCCCACATAGATGATAAAGATAGGACACCAGTGCGTTATGTAAAGTTCTTTAGTGCACTTGCATAACTGCAATGTGAAAGCAAACCAAAACTAACCAAATGGATACAATGTATCAAAACACAAACTTTGGTTCAGACCTCGGTGCGGACTTTCAGGTGTGAAAACGCCCTAACTCACCCTCATGTCATATTAGGTTTATACGACTTTCTTCTTTCAGACAAATAAAATCAGAGTTATATTAAAGGTGATCGGCTGAAACTTTATTTTATGAAGTTTTTAACATGGATATTTTTCTTCAGAAGGCCTTTATTAACCCCCCAGAACCATGTGGAGCACGTTATTTGACGGACAGATGCATTTTTATGGACTTCAAAAACAGAGCAACAATTACTGCTATAAATCAAAAATAAATCATGGGCTAATTTTTATTTGTGGATCAATGAATTTATGAGGTAGGATATCTCAACTTTCTTCCAAGGAATATTACTTACAAAACCATTCCAGTAAGAAATTAAAAATGGCACATAAACAAAACTAAAAAAAAAAAAAATGATTACATATTATGTTAGACAATATATTTATTGTTAGTAGCCTACTTGTTGGTTGTAGAATATGTTCTAGTATCTAAATAATAATTCAACAATAGTGACATTGAAATAGTCACTACTGGATAAAGTGTTAGTTAAAAAGAAAATGATTAGTAACAGAAATGTATTTTAAGCAATAAATGTCAAAAAGGCTTGCCATAGCCAAAGCAGAGCTCTCAGCGGTTTTTATTTATTTATTTATTTTAATTCAATTAACCTGTGACGTTGACCCGGTGAGGCGCGAGGGCTCGGCGCGTCCCACCACTCTGATTTTACGCGCAAGCGTTGATTTATCGGTCTGTTAACATGCGCGCGCCGAGCAGTGCGCGAGGTCTACATGACGCGAGAAGAGCAGGATATTCCTCCAGGACAGTTTGAGGGTTACTTCTGCACCTGAATGCGACCGGAGAGTGGGAACTCGACGAGAAAGATCGCGCAGGTGTTCAGCAGCCCGAACCTCAGGAAAAATGCAACTTCTCACCTGCGCATAAGGTAAGTCATTGCTGCCGAGCGCGCGATACGCTTGCACCGACAGTCGCGCGCTTCAAACCTAAAAATCTCTTTAGAGGAATGATAAACTGTCCTTCGTTCTAGATAGGGTAGACATTTACAAAGGAAGTTAGCGCTTATATAGAAGTAAATAAACAAGTAAATGACACGTGTGTCTTTATTCTATAGGATGCATAGAGTACATTACATAAGCATTGGGTCGTATTATATCAGTCTAATCACTTCTAATTTTCATAGTAAACTATTGGATTAGCATCATGCATCCCGCCCCCTGCAGCAGCTCCATAAGAATAGCTCACACACACAGGTGCTGCTGCCTGTGTCGTTTGCCTGTGTGTGACAATTTCTATTAATATCTTTGCTCCATTTAAATCATCCTGACCCCATTTAAGTGCTTTATATCATGAACACATTGTGATATATCTATGATATATAAACACAATAGATGCTTAGGTTACTACAAAAATATAGACATATGGTCAAAGTTGAGTTGGACTCTTGATTGGCATTTTCTCTCTTGTTTCACTTTTCTCTCCACAGGTTCTGCTGGCCTATGAATGGGACTGCGCTGTGGCCACCACTGCTTTCTGCGCTTCAGTCAGGACTATGTGCTGCCCATGTGTCACTCTGAATGCACTGGCCAGCTGTTTGCGAGAGCAGGGAGGGTGGGGCGGCCCACCGGGGGCGTGGTGGAAACAGGACAATGTCCCCTCAGTTCCGGATCGCGGTGCTGGGAGCTCAGGGGGTGGGCAAGACGGCCATTGTGAAGCGCTTTCTTCACAATGACTACAGTGAGGTGGCAGTGTCCAGTAAGACACGGCGGGTGCATCTCTCTGCCGCAGTGCTCAATGGTCATGTGCATGACCTTCAGATCACAGATTATCCAGCCATCAGCAGTTTTCCTGGCAGCTCTCTGCAGGTACGGTAACCTCCACAACACTGTACGGGGTCTAATAATATGACTCTGACCTGACCTTGTGTCGGGACAAAGTTTTAGCATATTTAGAGAAAGCACATTTGAGGTACCCAAACATGGGCATAGGTTAGATTTTGACAGCGGTGGGAACATAAAAGCAGTGACGAAAACAACTTTATTCATGGACAGTATTGTTGTTATTGTCCATGAATAAAGTTGTTAAAGGTAGTTTGACTGAGATTTAACTTTATCTTAACTCTGTCCATAGTTAACATATCTTATCAGCTTCAGAGTACATAATGTATATGCAATACCCCATATAATACATAGAGCACTTAAAGGGTTAGTTCACACGAAAAATAAAAGTTCTTTCCTTATTTACTCACCCTCATGTTGTTCAAAACCCGTAAGACTTTCGTTCATCTTCGGAACACAAATGAAGATCTTTTTGATGAAATCGGGTGCTTTCTTTCCCTCTGTTAACAGCTACACACGTACCCCTCTACTCTATAGTACACTCTCATTCCTACGTAATAATCAAGGAACTTTGAGGAATGGGAGCAAAGGGGTGATGAATTACGAAATCCACTTTCCCTTGAGGCTTTTGATATACATTGAACTAAAGGATTATTAGGAACACCTGTTCAATTTCTCATAAATGCAATTATCTAATCAACCAATCAAATGGCAGTTGCTTCAGTGCATTTAGGGGTGTGGTCCTGGTCAAGACAATCTCCTGAACTCCAAACTGAATGTCAGAATGGGAAAGAAAGGTGATTTAAGCTATTTTGAGCGTGGCCTGGTTGTTGGTGCCAGACAGGCCGGTCTGAGTATTTCACAATCTGCTCAGTTACTGGGATTTTCACGCACAACCATTTCTAGGGTTAACAAAGAATGGTGTGAAAAGGGAAAAACATCCAGTATGCAGCAGTCCTGTGGGCGAAAATGCCTTGTTGATGCTCGAGGTCAGAGGAGAATTTGCCGACTGATTCAAGCAGATAGAAGAGCAACTTTGACTGAAATAACCACTCGTTACAACCGAGGTATGCTGCAAAGCATTTGTGAAGCCACAACACACACAACCTTGAGGCAGATGGACAACAACAGCAGAAGACCCCACCGGGTACCACTCATCTCCACTACAAATAGAAAAAAGAGGCTACAATTTGCACAAACTCACCAAAATTGGACAATTAAAGACAGGAAAAATGTTGCCTGGTCTAATGAGTCTCGATTTCTGTTGAGACATTTAGATGGTAGAGTCAGAATTTGGCGTAAACAGAATGAGAACATGGATCCATCATGCCTTGTTACCACTGTGCAGGCTGGTGGTGGTGGTGTAATGGTGTGGGGGATGTTTTTATGGCACACTTTAGCCCCCTTAGTGCCAATTGAGCACTCATGAGCATCATGCCACAGCCTACCTGAGCAATGTTTCTGACCATGTCCATCCCTTTATGACCACCATGTACCCATCCTCTGATGGCTACTTCTAGCAGGATAATGCACCATGTCACAAAGCTCGAATCATTTCAAATTGGTTTCTTGAACATGACAATAAGTTCATTGATCATTAAGGCCCAACATTTCTAAAGAATGCTTTCAGCACATTTTGAATCAACGCCACGTAGAATTAAGGCAGTTCTGAAGGCAAAAGGGGGTCAAACACAGTATTAGTATGGTGTTCCCAATAATCCTTTGATGAGTGTATAAAATGTCATGGTAATATAAGAATATCCTGTAAGTTTCAGAGCTGAAAACTTCCTTGTTAGTAAAAGAAAAGCTTCTATAGACACCAGGCTCAGAAAACAATTCGAATTCGCGTGATTCGCGCTTCTATCCACCGATTGGGCGGGCCAAGTAATAAAAAAATAAATCACGGGTGGATAAGTGATAAATCATTGTGTTTGTTTGATAAATACGTTTTGAGACTGAGCCCCTTGAAGAGAATTATTCCGGTTGCTGCTTTCAAAACAATCCTTCTCCAACAGTGGAGCTGAAGCTCATTAAATATGCAAATCTTCTCCGATCCTAGCCGTGGGCGTTTACTTCCAACTCTTCAGTGCGGCATGCCCATCAAAATTGAATAATTTGGAAAAAACAGTGTAGAAAATAACCTATTACTTATTCATTATGATGTTTTTGAATGTAAAAACCATGCGAACGTCGTAAGTTAACCTGTTAAAAAGCCAGTTCATGATACCTTTAATTATTACGCAGGAATGACAGTATAGTTCCTAACTGTGCACATAGGCTATATTTCAAACACTTACTTTACTCCACCCATGGACTAAATGCACCTAAAATGTCATTTTCTTATTAATTTTTACTTTGACTCCTCTGGGAATGTCAGTGAACCCATTTCAAATGTGTCCGACATTACAACAACAGTGGTTACATATAAATATATTTTAATTGTTTTATCAATATTATTGCTAGGGATAATTAAGTTTAGCTGGATGTTGGTAGGGACATGTCTATAGCTTCCCTATTAATTTCTATGCCCTTGTACCCAAATGAAGCCAGCATAGGAAATCACTAATGAGATCTCCTCAGATGAAGTCTTGAGAAAAAAAACCCTGAGAAAATGATCCCGTGTTTCTCTAGAGTTGCAGAAATCTCTTAAAGGTGGTCATGTAAAATGGCCTAAAAATGATTGGGCACAGTTTCTCTGCATGTCGAGAACACATCTGAGAATTTTTTTTTTACAGTGTGCACAGATTCAATTCAAACACACTTAATATAATCTGTCCATGGATATATCTATCTATATATATATATATATATATATATATATATATATATATATATATATATATATATATATATATATATACACATACGTGTCTGACATTGAATTTATAGGTGAAGAAACAGCTTCGTCTGTTTTATATTTTATTTAAAACACAACTAAAGCCCCGTTTCCACCAAAATTACCCGGAACAATTTGTACCAGGAACTTTTTTACAGGAACTTTTCTCCCCCCCAGACCTGCAGCTGTCTGCGTTTCCACCGCGATAAAGTTCCGAGAAGATTAGGCAAATTAGTCCGGTGATGTAGGACTGCGCGCGACTGCTCCTCCAAAATCAGTGAAGGACAGTAATCATTTGTGTGTGTACCGATTGAAAGATTTAGTGAACTGTTTACATGAGACGTTATCCAAACCGATCTGGTGTTTACATGTGATGACTATCAATCGCAATCATTTTGTCACATGCAGTTTGTCTGCCGCACCAAAAATGTCAACGCTGTTTTCTCCAGCAGCTGGAGTGTGTTAACTGTAGCCATAGCAACTCTTAACGGCCACCAGGACTAATACAGTATTATTTATAGCTATTTGTTTTAAAGTGTAATAATCATCTCAGAAAAAAAAAATCTTCTGTCAGGCGCAGTTAAAGTAAAAACTGCCTGGGGCAATATACGCTGTGTCATTACTCCAACATTATCTTCATAACTTACGAAATAAAAAGTTTACCCCTCAGAAAAATTAGCCTTCTTCTCTTGTCAACATGAGCGCGGCGCGCGCCGTCACGTCATGTAAGGACACACACTTAAAAGTAATCGGTCAGGTCGTTTACATGGTGAAAAAAATTAATAACGAGTATGGAAGAGATTCAAGCTTTGCTGCTTTTGCTGGTTATGTATAGGTTTACTAAAGAGGTAATTAAGAACGACAGAAAAGAGCACTAATATGCAGATTCAGCAGCATGCAGCTGCAGCATATTCAGAAAGCTTGTAAAGCTAGATTTAAAATGACAATGTATATTATTATCAGCTATTACGGACATTGAACGTGAGATGGCTGAGACGACCGCGCGCCACCAGACAGAGAGCAAAGACTGATATTTACTGAACGCAGAACGAACCTCGCAAAAGACTTTTAAAAATGCCGGTTGAACTGCGTGAGCTCAACCAATCAGCATGTTCAGCGCCCAAGTCCCGCCCTCGAAAGTTCCTGAACTTTGAAAAAGTACTACCCCGCGAGCAGGGCCGTTTGGAGGGGGAAATATTTACCCGGAACTTCAATTTTACCCTGGTTCCTGCGGTCTAAACACACGAAGTACCACCCAAAGTTCCTGGTTCCTGGGTAAAGTTCCTGTGGTGGAAACGGGGCTTTAGTCCGGTGATGTAGGACTGCGCGCGACTGCTCCTTCAAAATCAGTGAAGGACCGTAATCATTTGTGTGTGTACCGATTGAAAGATTTAGTGAACTGTTTACATGAGACGTTATCCAAACCGATCTGGTGTTTACATGTGATGACTTTCAATCGCAATCATTTTGTCACATGCAGTTTGTCTGCCGCACCAAAAATGTCAACGCTGTTTTCTCCAGCAGCTGGAGTGTGTTAACTGTAGCCATAGCAACTCTTAACGGCCACCAGGAATAATACAGTATTATTTATAGCTATTTGTTGTAAAGTGTAAATCATCTCAGAAAAAAAAATCTTCTGTCAGGCGCAGTTAAAGTAAAAACTGCCTGGGGCAATATACGCTGTGTCATTACTCCAACATTATCTTCATAACTTACGAAATAAAAAGTTTACCCCTCAGAAAAATTAGCTTTCTTCTCTTGTCAACATGAGCGCGGCGCGCGCCGTCACGTCATGTAAGGACACACACTTAAAAGTAATCGGTCAGGTCGTTTACATGGTGAAAAAAAATTAATAACGAGTATGGAAGAGATTCAAGCTTTGCTGCTTCTGCTGGTTATGTATAGGTTTACTAAAGAGGTAATTAAGAACGACAGAAAAGAGCACTAATATGCAGATTCAGCAGCATGCAGCTGCAGCATATTCAGAAAGCTTGTAAAGCTAGATTTAAAATGACAATGTATATTATTATCAGCTATTACGGACATTGAACGTGAGATGGCTGAGACGACCGCGCGCCACCAGACAGAGAGCAAAGACTGATATTTACTGAACGCAGAACGAACCTCGCAAAAGACTTTTAAAAATGCCGGTTGAACTGCGTGAGCTCAACCAATCAGCATGTTCAGCGCCCAAGTCCCGCCCTCGAAAGTTCCTGAACTTTGAAAAAGTACTACCTCGCGAGCAGGGCCGTTTGGAGGGGGAAATATTTACCCGGAACTTCAATTTTACCCTGGTTCCTGCGGTCTAAACACACGAAGTACCACCCAAAGTTCCTAGTTCCTGGGTAAAGTTCCTGTGGTGGAAACGGGGCTTAACATACACTTTAAATATGTATCCTTAAAGGTGCTGTATGCAAGTTTTTTCTCTTTACTAAAAAAAAAAAAATACCAAAAGTTTGCAGATATTTAGGAAAAATGTTAAATTATCCTACTTGTTTCGCAGAAAAACAAAGCTACAGCCAGTTATTCTACTTTTTTCAATTTTTTTGACTTTTGCGAAACCGCATGTTGCCAGTTTACCCAATAGTATTTCGCCACTACAGATTGCCAGCTAGTGGAAAACACTGCATATTGCAGCCATGAAAGCCAGCAAACAAACTGGGTCAGAGATTGCAGATTCTACCCAACCTAAAAAACCTCGGCATCCATCTAAAAATCTCTATGAATGAGAGCATGTTAAAATGTGAATAAATCAACTCAACAACTTACAGTGTTTTTTATTGTCAATTTTGCTCGCTTATGTTGTGGGACCTCAAGTTGGTAACCCACGTGAGCGTCAAGTCCGAGGGGGCGAGGGAAACAACGATCTCTAGTATTTTGAATTTGGACTGCAGTACCTGTTTCAAACACTAGCTGTCAATCCTACATACCGCATCCTTAAGCTGAGTTCACACTGTATGTTTTCGGCTACAATTTGGCCATTTGAGACAAATTTTGATAATCCTAAAAGATTCCTCTAAGTCTGGGCCAAAGTCTTTAATTGCTAGTTTGACATGTCTCCGACAGCCAATTGCAATCAGATATTAGCTTCGATGAAATTCTGACAGTGTCAGATGTTTTGAGGCACAATTCTGCCGTGTGACTTCTCCTACAACCGTCAAATCAAAAACCAATAGAAGCCCAAAACTTGATGATGCAATTTATGAGACACACACACACACACACACACACACACACACACACACACACACACACGTCGTGTTTCCATGTTTTATGGGGACATTCCATAGGCGTAATGGATTTCAAACTGTACAAACTGTACATCCTATCCCCCTACACTGCCCCTACCCATCACAGGAAACAATCTGCATTTTTACTTTCTCAAAAAAACTCCTTCTGTGTGATTTATAAGATATTTTCCTCATGGGGACCAAAAAATGTCCCCACAAGGACAAGGATTTCGGATATTGCCATCTTTGTGGGGACATTTTGTCCCCATAACGTAGTGATTACCAGCCCACACACACACACACCTCTTTAGGAAAAGCCATGAGCAAAATGAACACTAGAGATTGTTTTTGTTTGCTTGCAGCCACCGTTTTTATCTCACATGTAAATGCAGCTCACAGTCTCAGAATGTGTCATTGATTGATGATGTAAAACTGACATGAATGACAACTGAGGTCTTAGTGTGACACGCTTTACAGCGGGGATCATGTTCGTACAAGCAACAGCCATAAAGGACTGTTATAAATCTTACAGTGTGCACTTGGCTTAAGTTTGTCTCAATTTTTTCCTGCGTTTCATTTCTGTTGTCATGGTTTCTAGCACATTTATCAATGGTTGTCATGGTTACTCATTGTTATATTGATTTCTCACACACCTGTTCCTCCATTTTGATCCTTGGTTAGTTGTGTATATAATGGCCTCAGTTTAATTCACTCTTTTTCTGGTGTTGAATGTGCCTCAGCACAATGTTTCATTAGGTTGTTCCTTGTGTTGGATTACTCTCTTTTGTTTTGTTTATTAGTGTGTGTGTTAATTAGTGTAGGTGTGTGCCTTTAATTATGATTTGCAGTCCCTTGTAAACACTGCATTTCATTTTAAACCAAGGGGGCAGATACATGTGCTGCGATGAAACACTTCACTTACTCGTACATTTATGTAATAATCATGCAAAATTTTCATTTTATAAAAACCACATAGTATACATTTATGAGATATTCAGATCAGCAACAGTGTCAGGCTCTCTAAGTTTATGCACAGTGAGAGCATTAGTATTGCAGAATGGTTTATAATGAACCAGCAGCCTGAGAGTTTATGGTTCAGTGTAACACTTGTGATTTCAGACAGCTTGAAAGAATAAAAGAGCCACTTGAGCAGCGAAGCCTTTGTTTCAGCTCACTTTTCTTTCTCAGCGCTGTCATAATGATTCAGTGCTTTAATTAGTGACAATAGGAAGAGAGGATTCTTTCATAACTTTACATCCATAATTATAATTTCAATTGGAGTTTCCTGTCAGAGAACTAGCAGTTATTTTAAACTACTACTATTAGCAAGGTGAATTAGGCCCTGTTTACACCTGGAATCAAGATCACAATGGACGATGCTAGTGTAAACGGGGTCTAAAGTTTTGCGCTTGTCCACTTTTGACCTCTTCCAGAGGAAAAACGAGTTTGACTGGATTGCTTTCGTAGTGTAAACGCTCATGTGGTCGAATGTGTTCAAACAGCTAAAAGGTCGCCTACTCTCCGCAAAAACTAAAGCTGGTGCTCTGTATGTTTTTCCGTCGTCTCCGTATATGTAAATTGTGCGAGATTTCGTCCTTTAGATCGAAAGATCTGAAAAAGCCCACACATTTACCCCCCGAAGAAATCAGGACAGAATTGGTTAAAAGTGGACAAAAGAGATGGATTAAAACACCAGGTGTAAACGTGTCTACCTTGTCTACTTGTGATCCGATCGACCAAAACGCATCTTAATACAAGGTGTAAACATGGCCTTAGGACAACTGTTTTTCTTTCTTCAATTTGCCACAGTAACAGATTTTTTTCTTTTAAAAACACCTTCTTTTAAATCATAATTTGTTTGTAAAGTCCTAAACATGCCATCAGAGTGCCTTCTATCATTTTTCACATGACTAATATACACAAACAAATGGAGAGAATAAGAATAGGGGAGCTTATCATTTTTCTTGTTTTATACTCCTATCTCCTTCCGTTATAACTAGCACATATTAATCAACACAGAAAGGTTCTGAATGAATCATCTGAACATGTGTAATATAAATTTCAAGGTTCAAGTTTGAAAATGTTATGTTTTGTTTAAGCTTAGTGTTTCAGTTGAGCACTTGTATTTTAAAGTCTGTCATATGAAATAAAAGTCAGACATTTTTTGAAAATGGTTTACTGATTTCTTTTTTAATAAGTTTGCATATTGGTTTCGTGTTGACTATCTTATTCAACACATCAGACTTTTATGGCTCATATAGTATTGTGAAATTGGAGCTCATACTTGAGGAGCAAATATAAAAACACCTCAGTTTTATTCAGAGGCCCAAACTGACCAGAAATATGCAGTTTTCTGCAGTTACTGATATTGATATTGTCCAAATATTAGATGAAATTCTGACTGAAGTATAACATTTTAACATAATTTCAGTAAGTGTTCATCTTGTACGAATTCCGAACAATATAAAAGTAATTATAAAGTTTAATTGATAAAAATCAGTACATTTTCACAGCAAAATATACATGTACCAGGACCTTGAGGGGAACGTTTTTAGAATTATATACTAAAAGGCCCTTTATTTGCTAAAAAATTTGACTGTAAAAAATGTTATGATCAGTAAGTTAAGGCATTGTGTTTTAATATTGCTTCAACTCTTCAAAATAATTTGTCATTTTCATCTTTTTTTTTATTAGTTATGCAAGATTCAACACATTTGTAAAGCCAGTTAAATGTAATTTAAGTTTAAATGACTAAAATATCCGAGGTGATTGTACTTAAACATTTAAGACAGCAACTTTTTGTTTGTTTTAACAGTGTATAAACTATCAATCAGATGACAGATGGCAGAATAAATATGATACAGTCGACTTTGGATATGTTTCACACGATTAGTATCAAGGTCTTGTGTTGCTTGATAATTTGCTCTTTGTGCAGGAATGGTCAGATGTTTGCTGTCGAGGCATTCGGAGCGCTCATGTCTACATTCTGGTGTATGACATCTGCTGTTTCGACAGCTTTGAGTATGTCAAGACCATGCGGCAGCAGATCTTAGAGACCAGGTACGTGATGGGAATTTCTGCTTAGTTCTCTTTTTATTCCTTCACACCTTTACATCTTTGCACCCTCCTCTCTCCCTCTTATGCTTTATCTATTCCCTGTTTTTTTTCCCCCTGCGCTGCTTTATCTCCCGCATATTTCTCAACCCTTCTTTTCTTCAATGTTTGATGCTGTAATTACGATCAAAAGGCAAGACCCTTCTGTAATCATGGGCTGCCAGCACACTGGGTCATTTTATCATGTGGATCCAAATCAGCAAAAATGTCTTCTTTTCTCCTCTGCTGATTGCAAAGGTCATCATCAAAAGCTAACTCAAAAGCCTCAGAGACTTTTTGCTTTGTACCCCGAGCAGTTTTGATGATGATGCCTAATTGTAGCTGTTTTGGCTGTGTAGTGTGTACAAATGCTTGTTTGATATCGCTTTGATATAATTTGCTATTTGACTTGATATCCATATGTCAACACTTTTTGTTGATATCCAAATGTCAACACTTTTGATATGGTGCTGCTTGAATTAATTATCACATTATTGTGTGAACAAATGGCCTTTTTTCTAGCTCTAATTAAATAACTTGAAATGAACAATAAAATTAGTTAAATGCAAGAAATCATTTTCATAATCAGTAAAAAATTGTGCTGTCAAATCAATTAATCTTGACAAACTTCATCTAATATAAAATTTTGTAAATACATAAATATATATTGTATGTATCTATATATACATTTGCAAGAAAAAGTATGTGAACCGCTTGCAGAATCTGAAAATTTGAATAATTTTAACTAAATAAGAGAGATCATACAAAATGCATGTTATTTTTTATTTAGTGCTTTCCTGAATACAATATTTGACATAATAAAATGTATTAAAATAACCCAGTTCATACCCTACAGTCCAGTTTATACCCGTGAGTCTCAATACTGTGTGTCGTTTTCTGGATGATCCACGGCTGTTTTTGTGTTTTGTGCTGGAAGATGTCTTCTAGCATCTTTTGCAAATTTGAACCCTTTCCAGCAGTGACTATACGAATTTGAGATCCATCTTTTCACACCGAGGACAACTGAGGGACTCAAACACAACTATTAAAAAAGGTTTATGTCTAAAAAAAAGAGTATATATATATACAGTGAGGAAAATAAGTATTTGAACACCCTGCTATTTTGCAAGTTCTCCCACTTAGAAATCATGGAGGGGTCTGAAATTGTCATCATAGGTGAATGTCCACTGTGAGAGACATAATCTAAAAAAAACAAATCCAGAAATCACAATATATGATTTTTTAAACTATTTATTTGTATGGTACAGCTGCAAATAAGTATTTGAACACCTGTCTATCCGCTAGAGTTCTGACCCTCAAAGACCTGTTAGTCTGCCTTTAAAATGTCCGACTACCAAAAAGTCTCCGACTATTATCCTAAATTAGATGCAGTTTTGAGGTCGTTAGCTGCATAAAGACACCTGTCCACCTCATACAATCAGTAAGAATCCAACTACTAACATAGCCAAGACCAAAGAGCTGTCCAAAGACACTAGAGACAAAATCGTACAGCTCCACAAGGCTGGAAAGGGCTACGGGGAAATTGCCAAGCAGCTTGGTGAAAAAGGTCCACTGTTGGAGCAATCATTAGAAAAGGGAAGAAGCTAAACATGACTGTCAATCTCCCTCAGACTGGGGCTCCATGCAAGATCTCACCTCGTGGGGTCTCAATGATCCTAAAAAAGGTGAGAAATCAGCCCAGAACTACACGGGAGGAGCTGGTCAATGACCTGAAAAGAGCTGGTACCACCGTTTCCAAGGTTACTGTTGGTAATACACTAAGACATAATGGTTTGAAATCATGCATGGCACGGAAGGTTCCCCTGCTTAAACCAGCACATGTCCAGGCCCGTCTATGACCATTTAGATGATCCAGAGGAGTCATGGGAGAAAGTAATGTGGTCAATAGAGACCAAAATATAACTTTTTGGTCATAATTCCACTAAACGTGTTAGGAGAAAGAATGATGAGTACCATCCCAAGAACACCATCCCTACTGTGAAGCATGGGGGTGGTAGCATCATGCTTTGGGGTGTTTTTCTCCACATGGGACAGGGCGACTGCACTGTATTAAAAAGAGGATGCCCGGGGCCATGTATTGCAAGATTTTGGGGAACAACCTCAGTTAGAGCATTGAAGATGGGTCGAGGCTGGGTCTTCCAACATGACAATGACCCGAAGCACACAGCCAGGATAGCCAAGGAGTGGCTCTGTAAGAAGCATATCAAGGTTCTGGTCGTGGGCTAGCCAGTCTCCAGACCTAAACCCAATAGAGAATCTTTGGAGGGAGCTCAAACTCCATGTTTCTCAACGACAGGCCAGAAACCTGACTGATCTAGAGAAGATCTGTGTGGGCCAAAATCCCTCCTGCAGTGTGTGCAAACCGGGTGAAAAACTACAGGAAATATTTGACCTCTGTAATTGCAAACAAAGGCTACTGTACCAAATATTAACATTGATTTTCTCAGGTGTTCAAAAACTTCTGTATCATACAAATAAATAATAAAAAAATCATACATTGTTATTTATGGGTTTCTCACAGTGGCCATGAACCTAAGATGACAATTTCAGACCCCTCCATGATTTCTAAGTTGGAGAACTTGCAAAATAGCAGGTTGTTCAAATGCTTATTTTCCTCACTCTATATATTATATAGCATATCTCAAATACTTGATTGTTTGTATTATCCCAAAATGTAAAGTATATTATCACACATCTCTCATATACTAAATGTGATTATAAGGCATTAAGATTATTATTAACATTAACATCATGATTTTCTGTAAAGCTCCTTTAAAACAAAACAATGTGTATTGTGAAAAGCACTATTTAAATAAATTTGACTTTTATTGACTTTGAATATAATATAATATTGACTTGTTTTCAGAGAATTTATATGTAATACATTTATTTTTTCTTCTGCAGTTAGTGTTTTGTTAGATTTATGCTTAAAATGAGAATTGTTTTTAATAATAGGTTAAAAAAGAGGTGTACAGATATGTGTGGATTGCTAAAGAGAGAAAAAGGGAATAGGATAGGGAATACAATTTCCCTGTGTATCAGAGTAACACACAGTAACAGTGATGCTCCATCATTATTTAAATTCAGCTCAGTCACGGATTGGCTGAAACGGTCAGTGTAGGTGTCAGCGGTGAGTCTCTCACTCAGGCAGTTTTAGCGTAATCAATGGCGTCAGCTGTCATGCTTCGCTTGCGTCAAGGCCTGAGCAGTGAGACAGGCGGTTCCGGTGACAAACATTCATGTTTTATTGATCCCAGCAGAACACAATTAAGTCACCTTGGCCCGACACTGCCTCACAGCCTCTAGCACACAATAGGAGGAGGATGAGCCAGTTCGATTCACTGATCTGATCTGCTAATAACCAAACCAAGTGACAGCGCTCACTGTCAATTGTTCTTGTAATAAGACAGAGCTTGTTAGAGTGAGGAATTGCAAGAGAGACAGTGAATTAATCCTTGGTAAAACAATAGCTGTCCTGATCTCAGATAAAATTTGTATGAAGATCTGTTAACGTTCCTAATAGTGTCCATATACAGTAGCCGTGCAAAACATCCAGTACCTGTACAACATTTTAACCCTTAAATGCATGATACAGTGCCCTCCACTAATATTGGCACCCTTGGTAAATATGAGGAAAAGCGGCTGTGAAAATAAATCTGATTGTTTATCCTTTCGATCTTTCATTCAAACAATTCAGGAAAATTCAAACCTTTTATTAAAGTAAAACAATTGAAAGTGGGTGGAAAATCTCATTGCAACATCATTTTCCCAAGATAACAGCTCTGAGTCTTCTCCTATAATGCCTGATGAGTTTGGAGAACACCTGACAAGAGATCAGAGAGCATTCCTTCATACAAAATCTCTCCAGATCCTTCAGATTCACAGATCCATGCTGGGGCTTCTTCATCATTTTCTACAGGGCGCAGGTCAGGGAACTGGGATGATCATGGCAGAAGCTTCATTTTGTGCTCAGTGACACACAGTGACGATCTACGACCCATTATAAGATGTCTAGCAGCGGCGGTCAGACTTAGATTTTTTTTTTTGATTTTGCTTTGGTATTTACCATGTATCTGAACAAGATGTTCATAATGCGGAAAAAAAAATAGAATCACAACATTAAATATCCAGCACGGGGTACTTTTTATCCCTGTTTGCATCAAACCCTCTGGTGTGTTTGCTCCCAAAAGCTCTTTTTTTCAGTTTCATCTGACTACAGATCCATGTCCCTTTTGAAGTTCCAGTCATTTCTGATCACTGAATATGCTGGAGTTTGTTTTTGGATGAGCGAGGAGGATTTTTTGAAACTCTCCCAAACAACATGTGGTCATGTATAGGTGCCGTTTTATCCTTTTTTCAAGGCTTTCTGATCCCAAGACTCAATTAATCTCTGTAATTCTCCATCTGTGATCCTTGGAGAGTCTTTGTCCACTCAAACTCTCTTCCTGACCGTGCATTAGGACGATATAGACACGTCCTCTTCCAGGCAGATTTGTAACATCTTTAGTAGTTGGAACTACTTGATGGCTGCTCTGTTGGGGGAAATGAGGATTCAATGATTTGGCTATTTTCTTACAGCCACTTTCTATTTAAGTTAATGTTATAGTCCCAGCCTTTCAGTCAGATCTTGTCCGAGAAGCACAACACATGTCGGATTTAGAGGATAAATTGATGTAGACTGCGCAGCAATCCAGACCGACTGTCAAAACACCTAAATATTAATGACTAAATGAATGAATCAGAATAGATTGAGTTAGAATGAATGATGAATGAAAGCAGTATTAAATTAATTCTGTTTGCAGTGGGACGCTGCTGTGTTTGAGAATGAAATGATTGTGTCAGGGATCAGAGTCCAGAGCTGTCACACACGATGACTGATGGACAATACTGGTGGTTTCTGTCAATTCAAGACCCAGAGTTACATGGTGACTGACAGTACGGGGTCTGTGGAGGTTTCGGGCTAATTGTGTTTACAACCCAATCTTCTTATCAGTACACAGACACACATCAGACATGAGATTAGCTTTGAATGATCACATTTTGAAACGACTGCACATCAGAACTGTAGCTGTCCATTCGCAGTATTTTCCACAGCAGAAGTCTATTTTTGGCTTTCTCTCCCAGTGCAGCGCTGTGGAAAGCCTCTGTGAAGTGAAACAATTGGAAATCTATTTGTCTTTTTTCAGAGCTGTCAGAGGCACAGGTCATCTCAAACAGAGATAAGTGAGGAGACATAAGCTGCTCTCCGGGATCTGTGCTCTCTGTTGGAGACAGGACGAGAGGTTGATAGAGCAGCCCGGCTCCTGACAGCATGTCACTGCGGAGCTGCGCTGAAGCCGTTTGCACATGCAATATATATGTGAGGCTGCTAGACACCAATGGGCCAAAAACCCTCTCTCTGACTAATAGATCTTAGTCAGGGTAGCGCCATATTTTTTTTTTTTTGACAGGAATAAAAACAAGGCTGTGAGGGATAGAACACAGTGCGTTCAATGGATTGCAGGTTTTGCTAGGTGATTTTTTTCGTCAAGTGTGACTATATCCTAATATGTAATGGTAATAAACTGTTAAATATTAGTTAAAAATACTATTATTTCATATTTTACAGGGTTTAAGGGATTGTTGAAAAAATGAAAATCCTTTCATTAATAACTCATCCTCATGTCGTTCCAAACCCATAAGACTTTTGTTCATCTTCAGAACTCAAATGAAGATATTTTTGATGAAATCTTTCTAAATCTTTTTTGATGAAATGAGTTTTCTGATCCTCCGTTGACTGCTACACAACTACCACTTTGACGCTTCAAAAAGTTCACAAAGAGATCATAAAACAAATCCATATGAATTGAGCGGTTTTAGTTTTTTTTTTTTTTAAGAGACACGATTGCTTTATATGATAAACAGATTGAATTTATGCTTTCATTCACATATAAACATTCATCAGTGCGCACATCAGTTGTGGTAAACAGAAGCTCAAGGATGTTCTCTGGATGAACCAATTCTCCAGGTTCATTCTTGTGTTACGCAGCACGTTTGAGCTTCTGCAAGAACCAATGAGGTTTGTTCTCGCATATCCAGGTTCAGTTGATCTTCTGTTTTTGTTCCCTGATCACCCTTAGGAAACATACATTTATTGCAGTATATTAAAAAATATCATGTAATACATTAGGCAATATATTCACATATATGGGATTTAATATTTATATTCTCCAATATATTGCAATACATGAAAGCGGCAATCATTTGTATATTTTGCAATATATTAAAGGAATATTGTATAATACCATCAATATATTATTTCATGTATTTACAATATATTATAATATATTTCAAGTAATATATTGGTAAATATATTTTTCTTTCATAAGGGCAATGTTAATGTGTTAATAAAAGCCTAAATTCAATCTGTTCATCGTATAAAGCGATTGTGTCTCTTCAGGAAAATTTTGGACTAAACTGCTCGATGCATATGGATTAGTTTTACGATCTCTTTAAAGATCAAACTTTTGGAAGCGTCAAAGTGGTAGTTGTATAGTTGTCAATGGAGGGACAAAAAGTTCTCGCATATCATTACAAATATCTTCATTTGTGTTCCAAAGATGAACAAAAGTTGTATGGCTTTGGAAAAACGTGAGGGTGAGTCATTAATGACAGGATTTTCATTTTTAGGTGAACTATCCCCTTGATTTCTGCACCTTTAATCAGCTGAAGATTAATAGAACTCATTGAGAAGTCATGATTAGGAATGTTAAAATGATGCCTAATCTAATGTCCTCAATGGATTCAATTGTCTCTCTGAATTATCCGCATCAAAGCCTATTTAAGAAATGCAAGATTTTCACCTGCATCTGTGAAGCACTATAAGTCTATATTTTGCCCAATTTCTCTTCAAACAAGCAATATGTGGAAAAAATTAAATGACCACATAACTTGATAATATATTGATACTATATTTTGGAAGAAAGGATGAGGGGAAAATGACATGCCAGTTTAGGCATATTATTAATCTTTTCTATCCTGCAGAAGAATAAGAAGTGTGATAAACAAGCTTTATGTTTAATTTCATATTCAAGGTAACAACTTTACAATTTTATTTAAAAAAGTTTTTCAGTTTGATTACGGTACCAAGGCTTTTTTCAGATGGAAAAATAGCTTTCATTTACATAAAATGTATGTTGATGCCACTTCATTGTGAAAGCATCTTGAAGAAATGCAAAGAGAGCTTCAGACATCATAGAGGCTTTCAGAAAGATCATTTGTAGAGATTCAAATGGTTGTATTAGTCTGATGAAATTACAGCCCAAATTTATCCTCTCAAAGGATATCCTCTCCACTTCATCAAATGCTTTATAGACACAGACACACAATCACAGCATGGTGGTTCTATTCATTACACTTTCAGAAAAAAGGTACAAAAGCTGTCACTGGGGTGGTACCTTTTTAAAAGACACACTTATGTGCCTTATAAGTGTACATACTGGTTCCTAAAAGGAACAAAAGCACACTGCCCCAGTGACAGCTTTTGAACCTTTTTTTTGAGAGTGTTGAACACGCTATGATAACCTCTCTTTGAGGTTATTACAGGCACATTTTATGCTCAGGAAAAGTATAGTAAAATCTTTGCATCTATCTTAACCAATTGTCTGTTACTGAATTCTGTTCAACCGGACACCAACACATAAAGACCATGGGTCAGATTTACAAAATGGGGGAAATTAGCTTGAGACCGCAATGCCATAAAGCACGGTTGGGAGTGGAAAGTTCTGCGGTTGATCTACTGATAATGCGCACAATAAAGTACACAGCTCATTTCCATTATGACCGACAAAATCTACCAAGAGCAGCACAAATTAGTGCAGTGTTACAAACCAGCAGAGCCGCTGATAATCATGTGCGGGTGATCTACTAACACACAGGTGCAGCAAGTTAAAAATAACATGGCTCAAGCCTCGAGGACATATCGACCACCAAAGGGGGCGATCGCGAGCACACTTCTGACAACTATAATGACCAATGGGTCACTCTATATGTTCTAATAATAGACTTAACGGACATGCGCAGTTATTGTAAGTCCACAAGATCATAAGTCCATATGAAGTGGGACATTTGGGACAAGGCCATGCTTTTTTGGGGTGTTAAATAATGCTGCAAATCCCAATGAATGCCACAAACCTTAGTAGAGCACGTTGCGTGATTCATTTTAAATACTCTCCTCCCATAAATATTGCATCCGAAAGGTTTTGATTATATCAATATTATGATATAATTGTTTTATTGTGTTTTTTGATACCCAAAATCATCCAAATACATTCTTAAAAGAAAATATTCTATATAGAACTTTAAAGCACACTGTGTGATATTTTCCCCCATCTAGCAGTGTATGCAGTATATGACCATCCAGTGAATATTAGTTTCTGTTCCTCTCAATTCTGATTTCGTTTTAACTCCTACGGTGGCCGATTAAGTCCAAGATTAACATGGCAATCCCCCTCTTCACATTCGACATGGTGCCATCGAGTGTTAAAACGCGAAAGGCGAAGCTTGAATTTACGGGTATGTCCCTCTTTGGCTAATGTGCTTTCAAGATGGAGGGCCAACATGGCGATCAGCATTCGAACCCCTCACCCGTATGTATTTTCAATGGCATATTATAAACTTACGAGAATACTTTATTACTTGAAAGAAGTAAATATACGTTAATGAGCACATATATTTTTGAAAGAACTAAGTGTTTCTAGCTAAGAATAACCTAAAAAAAGTTACACAGTGTAGCTTTAAAGGGTTCTGCCAGACACTTCATATATAGAACCCTTTAGGTGTTCCCATCATGGGATCATTTTATGGATTAGTTTTAATGAATACATTTTGCTTTAATACATTTTTAATTGTAACTAAATGTTATAAATTAAACAGAAAAAGATCACAATAGAAACAAAATTATTATGCATGAAAATATTATGTGTCATTTACAATGTTGGGGAAAGTTACTTTGAAAAGTAATGCATTACAATATTGCGTTACTTCTTAAAAAAGTAACTAATTGAGTTACTTAGTTACTTTAAAAAAGTAATTTGTTACATTACTTTTACGTTACTTTTTCTCACCTTTTGTAGTTATAACATGAGTTATATTTTTGTGCAAATGTAAAGACGTCTTCACACCAAAAATGAAATAATAAACCTCAGGCCGAGTAAAAATGCAAATGTGTACAGTAGAGGACGCAGCTCAAATGAACCTTTCAGCTGGATAATTGAAAGTTCTGGATAATGGAAGAATAGGACGCAGGAGAAAAAAAGTTTAACAATCTTACTTCAGCAATAAAAACAAAAAATCGAAAGTAATTTTTGCTTTTGGTTTAACTGAATCACCGAAAGTTAGCAGCAAAATATTGGTCAATAAAGGTAGATTAAATGCATAAAATATTTGTTTTATTTAATATTTAGTTATTGGTTTGGATAGTATTCTGATTTTGCATTTTGACTGAATTCATTCATTTTGAGGAGTACTGAATCTTTATTGTGCAAGTGAGATGAATAAATGTTCACATTCAGTATAGAACTACAATAACCTGTTCACACACAACGCCTTTGCACTTGCTCTCGATTTTTCTTAACATAGGGAGAATAGAGCTCAGTCAAATAATTGTGAAAAAGTAACTCCGATATTTTGTTGTAAATTTTAAAAGTAATGCGTTACTTTACTAGTCACTTGAAAAAGTAATCTGATTACGTAGCTCAAGTTACTTGTAATGTGTCACCCCCCAACACTGGTCATTTAAGACATTTCTTCTTATCTAGAACCTTTTTGGCATATTTGGTTTTCATTAAAATCAAGAATCTCAGGGTTCTATATAGAACCACACTGCATCTTCCATAAAAAAACTCCATCATGGAACCTTTTCATTGAACAACATATTCTTTGTAGTGGAAATGTTCTTCATACCTTTTACTGAAAGTGTTTTGTCTGTGTGTGTCTTTCCACAGAGTCATGGGTTCTGGAGAGACGCCCATTCTGATAGTCGGCAACAAGCGTGATCTGCAGAGAGGTCGCGTCATCCCCCGACACAGCGTATCTGACTTAGTCCGAAAGAGCTGGAAGTGTGGATATGTGGAGTGCTCTGCCAAGTTCAACTGGCACGTTTTACTGTTGTTCGGCGAGGCTCTCCGCAGCATGGGTTGTGCCCGCTGCAAGCACGTCCATGCCACCATCCGTTTCCAGCGGGCGCTCAGGAGAGAGCGATGCGTCCTGATGTGAGGACTTCTGCATTGGCCATTGTAAAGCGATTTATGGGATCTGTCTGGCGATGGATGCTCGGTTATTGTTTGGGCAGCTGGAAGAGCTGTGATAACCCTCTTGCCAAGGAACTTAACATTTGAGACTTTAACTATGGACAGACAGATGTGGTCTTAAAACAGGACGTCCCTGTTGCGTCATTACCTAAGCCTTCAAATCGATGTCTCTCCTTTTGGATCAACATCTCTGCCTTTTATCTTAGGAACTGCCAAAAAGCTGGTGAAAGGCGACAAGATTTAATTAGAAATTACATCAGCTTTAATATTACATTAGTACACGTTTTATCATTGCTTATGTTCCGGCCAGGACAGAACATGGGACACTCCTCTATGCTTACGAGTAGGGTTAGGTATTGTTTGAATCCAGTCGATTCAGGTTCTTTTCTTTTTCTTTTCTTTGCCAGTGGTATTCTTTTTCTTTTGTTTTTTTTTAAAGTGATGACAGACTGCAGAAGGTATATTAGGCTGCTGTCACTTTAAGAGATGCACAGATCTAATAAATTGTTATACATGCGTTTTCATTTTCAACTGTTTACGTTAATTTGAAGAGATAGTGTGAAATTTCTGTCATGAATTACTCACCCTCATGTTGTTCCAAACCCGTAAGACCTTCGTTCAGCTTCAAAACACAAACTAAGATAATTTTGATGAAATCCGAGAACTTTCTGACCCCTCCATACATTACAATTGCAACTTTTAAGGTCCAGAAAGGTAGTCCATGAGACTACTGTGATTCAACCTTAATGTAATGAAGCGACAAGAATACTTTTTGTGCGAAAAACAAACAAACAAAAATAACTTTACTCAACAATCTGTTCTCTTCCCTGTCACTCTCTTACGCTAATTACTTTGTTGGGCTATTCACAAAGTACAGCACTTACGGGTTTTACAGCAAAACACCAGCTCACTATTGGCCGAGCACAACCCCATGATCTCATGGTTGTGTTGTGTAACAACATGCTTGCGTGAATTGCATAGGAGACTGGCCTAGGAGAGAAGAGCTTTTTGAATAAAGTGTTATTTTAGGTTTTTTTTCCGCACAAAAAGTGATACTCTTGTCGCTTTATAACATTAAGGTTGAACCACTGGAGTCACATGGACTATTTTAAAAATGTCTTTACTTCCTTTCTGGGACTTGAAAGTTGAAATTATGTTGCAGTCTGAGGGGGTCCGAGAGCTCTCGGATTTCATCAGAAATATTTACATTTGTGTTCCGAAGATGAACGAAGGTCTTACAGGTTTGGAGCAACATGAGGGTGAGTAATTAATGACAGAATTTTCCTTTTTGGTTAAACTAACCATTTAAGACATAACAGACTGTGTTTAAGAGGATATTTTGACATGTATACAAAATACTTTTTTATGTATTTAATTGAGTAGTTGTGCGCACTCTGGATGAGTTCATCACAGAAAACAGCGTGCAAGTGCCGAATTTAGTTCTTTTTGCATCTTATCGATTCGTCATGCACACACCTGAGGAATCGACAGGCGAAATTTAATTTTTTAACAGCATCTGATTCCAGAATTGGAATCTAAATCCGATTGCCAACCCTACTTATAAGCTGAAGGGTCTTCCAGTACCTGCAAGCAGAAGTGTGATCTGGTGCCGTACACTGGCACTTATTCTGCAATATGCCACACAGCACAAATATACTAGTCTTTGTTCTATGGACACTTCTGTGTATTTAAAGGGATAGTTCAAATAATGTCATTTACTCCACCTCTATGTTGTTGTATGACTCTTTCATTTGTGGAATACAAAAGAGAATTTTTAATAATGTGTTTTTTTTCTTCATGCAGTTACATTGAATGGTTACTGAAGCTTCAAAATGGGTGCAAAACACCATAAAAGAGTTATAAAATTATCCATATGGCTCTGAAACGATACAATAGCTTGTAAAATGAACGTACAGAAATGTACCAATAATCTTCCTCTGCAGTGAGCTGTGATAACTGTGTGTGCTTGATAGAGAACTGCTGCAACCGAATGGAGTCTTGGATTTGTGACCTAATTATTCAGGCCAGTTTGGTGAATCAGAAAAGATTAACTGAAAAGATCAAACAATAGTTCATTCATTCATCGGACATCTTCCCATCATGAATGAACCAAAAAGAGCTCAAATGGAAGTTTTTTAGTGCATAACAACTTAAATTGTGGTCTGTTTTTTTTATAAAAAATTAATATATATTTTAATTTTACAGTTCTGGTAATGTGCTTTTGTCATTTTATTACTTTATATAGTTCTATATAGCTTTAATTTTTTTTAGTACTTCATTTTAAACATTTATTTTTAGATAGTTGCCTAATTAACTTTCATTTCGACCTGTAAGTTTGTTTTTCGTCAGCTTTATTTAATTTGCTGAAAATTATTGTTAATAGTTTTTTTTTCTTTTTCTTTAAGTTAACAATAAGAACAGTGGTGCAAACGTTGTATGTTTCAGCATGATGTATAAAATCTTCAGTCTCCAGTCATTGCAATTACATGAAAAGGAGTGACTGCTAAATTATTAAAAGTTCTTCTTTTGAAAGCCATGTGGATGAGTAAATAATGACAGATCTTGAACTATCCCTGTAAGGTATGTCTTGATACTATGTCCCCAAAAATGTAATTAATGCCAAGGTATGAGAATTTGACCCACTTTGAAATGCTGTAGACACATTAGATCAAGTCACAAGGGGAAGAGGAAAATATAATTTAAATATAAATGTCTTATAAATGTATGATCTTGTGGAATCCACTTTGTCATACAGAGGCTTGGACGATGTTTGTGTGAGGCAAGTAAAAGCTTAAAAATATTCCCTTCTTTAATAATTTAACCCACCAAATATACAGGCTAGCTTCTTCTACACACCCCAGTCTGATCAAATACGTGTTAATACAAATGTCTACGTGTAAAGAGCACATAAGTCTAATAAATGGACACTGGATACTGAAAATGTATTCTCTTCTGTTCTGTGTGATGTATGAGTACAAAATCAATATACATCAGTATCTGTTCTTCAGAGGTAGTGTATCTGCCCTACTGTTTGCACAATGCACTACACGTACTCAGTAATAACAAGATGTGATTTGCATGTACTATATAAATCAGTGAGGCATTGCTTAACGTCGTGTCTCACCGAGGAACGACTGAAGCTTACTAATGTTCATTAATCCTTAAACAATCAAAGAATAATTTCAGGTAACATGACAAATGCAAGCATGTTTTACGCTGTCATTCTAAATAATTGGACAAGATTCAGTGTAATTCCAAAAAGCTGAATTTAATCTTTTCATCCCAAGTCCTCAAAATTGAGGTCCTCACAGTATCATGCTCTCACAGTCCTCAGAGGATATCTTCAAAGTGCTCCTCTCCACTGACAAGAGTCTGGGGATGAAAGGGGACTGGGGTTGGAGGGAGGGAGGGAGGGAACAAGGAGAAGAAAGTTGCAAGGGAGCACAGCTGCTGTAGTGTGACAGGCTGCAGTTCTGACGAAGCTATTATTAGCTCCAGACTTATGCCAAGAGTTATTTATAAAACCTGCAGCCAAAAACATTGAAGCACAAGGTGACTTGGAAACGCCAAGGAAGAAATGGTGGAGCAGACATGAATAAACATCGCACAGGAACAAAACCTTGTACAGTCATTACATATTTAAAGCATGTAACAAAATGTAAAAATATACAAATTTGAATCTGTACATGGACATGCATTATGATGTGGCAAACATTCACGTGGCTCAGATGTCAGTATCAGTTGTTATTAAATGGAGCGAGTTTCATCACCCTCAACTTAAACACCTGATTATATGGAAGAACATCATCTGATCAGTCACGTCTACTAGCCCCTGACTGCCCGAGTGTGACATTGAGGAGAAATGCTCATTATAACTAGCCTGACAAGCCAGACCCACATCAAGATGTTTGGTCTGGAAACTCACCATTGACAGGGCTCAATCCGAGGGGCGGGACAAACGGTTGTCTTTCAAACTCCCTCTGCACGCGATAGGATAGCGCTACAACCAACCAGAGCAACGAAGGTGAAGCAAGCTTGTTGATAGATTAAACATTCACCGTATCCGGTCGGTTAAACTCAGAACACATCTTCCCTTTTTAAGAATGACTTCAGTGCTGTTCTTTTCTCAGAGAAAAGCTTAACTCCAAGTCTTCCAGAGTCGCGGTCAAAGCTGATCCGAAAGACCGCCGCCGTTCGTCAGCTTCTGTGTTTACTAGACGCATGCAAACGCAACTCTGCCGTCGTCATTATGGCCCCGCCCACCGACTCTATACACGATGTGATTGGCCCAGCAAGAGTTTGGCGTTTACAGCTCAGAAGGGTATTGAGAGTTGCTAGACGACACTCGTGGGCAGATTAGATTTGCTGCCGCTAGGCTGCGTCTAGATTTCAAGGCTACATTATAACAGGATATCAATTCAGACAATCCCCTTTCCAAACCTTATTCGAAAGTCTAAGTAGTCCAACCCAAATTCTATGTTAAAGAGCTCCGAATATAGCTCAATTTAACCAAAAATAAAAAATTATTTACTCACCCTCATGTCACTCCAAAACTGTATGACTTTCTTTCTGCTGTGGAACACAAAAGGAGGTATTTAACAAAAACTTGTTATTTTGTCTATACAATTAAATTCATTGGGCTCCAGTGTTGTTTTGGACCCCACTGACTTTCATAATATGGACTAAAACAGATCAAACATCTTATTTTGGGTTCTGCAGAAAGTCTTACAGGTTGGAACAACATGCGAGTAAATTATAACTGTATTTTATTTTTGTTTGAACTACCCTATAACTTAAGCTTTAGTGCACAGATTGGAACTAGTAAACGTCTTGACACAGTGCATTTTTCGTTTATACAACAATGATGTACTAAAAACAGATTACAGACAACGTTAATTCACACGGATCTGCGAAAATGACTAAAAAGGCTGTATTATGCTGCTTGGCTAGTAGTTGGCGATATCTCTTTGTAAAGAATACCCCGCAAACACGTAAGACACATGCATGAACATGTGACATGATGTCACCACTTTCACAAATTCACATTTGTGTTGTTTATGTGGAGACGGTAAAGGCATCATTTTGAAAATCTCCCTCATTTTGCAAAATCATTTGTTAGATTCAAAAGAGTAATGCAGAACAACAAAAATCCCTTACATTTTTTGACAGATCCAACATAGCTTCATTGCTATGGCATTCAAATTTATGTTGTCAATAAGGTTTTTATACAGTAAATGCATTGTAGATTAAAAATATATGCATAAACAATCAACAAACCACCAAAGTATTTAATTTAGGGTATGGTGACTCTAATCACAGATGAAATTGCTGTGATTTTTGCAAGTTTTGTTAAGTTTTTTTGAGTAGCAATTAAAAAAATACTTCCTGAGTAACATATGGCTTGTCTGAATTGACAGTTGAATATTCAGTAAACTCCAAATTTGGTTTTGGTTAAACCCAGGATTCCAGATCTTGATCTGCATGTGGTTCTTTGTTTGCTTGTTGGCACTTTGTTGCCCTCGGTATTGGGACCTGGGATTTTGGGTTAGTCCAAGTGTTCCCTCGAGAGTTGTCTGTGCCGAAAGAACCATGTGGGGAATCATTTCCTCTCTGGGTTTGAGAGTTGCCGTCTTTGCAGCTTGTTCTTTTGTAGAAAACGGGTGTTGGGATCTTTGAAGGCTTTCGGTCGGACCTGTGGTCACGTCTCGGGCGCACACAGGGCCTTAGTTTCAGCTTGAAGATGGATGGCACTCTCTCTGGTTTCCTTAAGGATCTTCTTTGTTTGATTGAACAACTCCTCTGCGTTTTTACATGTTCGGTTCCTAAATTTGATACTCTGCCAGGGGGAATTTTAGTCTCAACATTCGAGTTGTCAACTGGCACCTTCACAAGTTCAGCAGTCTCCTTTGAATCCATACTGGATCCCAAGGAGGACCAAGAACTGTTCATACTAGGTTTAGAGACCTTGAGGTGATGTGCGGTAGTGTGGTCTTCCACCACAATGCCTTCGAGACTCTTAGGAAGAGTGATCATCCACTTCTCAACCGATACCTTCTCCATCTTCCTTTGGCCACCCGAGAGTTCGGCAATGACTGCATCAAAAGTTCTGTTTCCACTGTCACGTGTTGCCCGATCAAGACTTGCTGATCTGTTGGAGGCTTTACAGTGGTCAGATGGAGCCTCTCTCGAATTCTTAGGAACCTCGTGATACTTCTCATCAGAGCTAGAGCTGGTTTCTGAGTCAGTGCTCAGCTGCTGTAGATTGGACAAGATTTCCTCCTCTAGGCTCTTGTAGAGGACGGCTTCCTGAGAAGGGCTGAGAGGAGGAGGAGTGAAGACATAATTTGAGTTAATTCCTTCCTCTTCACCTCCCAAATGTGCTTTAGACTTCTGACACTCAAGAAAGCTTTCGGAAGACTTACTTGCGCTGCTAATGAGAGGCGACTGCACAGTGTTTGGCATGGGTAGAGCCAAGTGTTGTACCTTTTTGCTGACTGATCTACCTGCTCCTTGGTCAAATTGACCTTTCTCAGTTGCATCCAGATTTTTAATTTTATCTGGGGACTCTTCTTGAGACATCTTAGCTGTTGTTCTAGGTCTAATGTGTGTTGCTTCTGAGATGGCCCCAATTATCCCTTTCAACGGAGAAATGGTGCGGATGTAATGTGGACACTTTTTGGGACCCCCATTGCCTGCCGGTTCATGAATGGTTATGTTGGGAGGCTTGGAACATGAATGTGTTTTTCTTGGAGGACTTTGGGAGATCCTTCCTGGACTTTCGTGCATATCTGAGACAAGGTGTGCTTTGTCCTGGTTCTCTCGTCCTTTTACTCCAACAGAGGAATTTTGTCTAAGTTTGGAAACAAACTGCGATTTGGTCCAGGTTTGACCCAGACTCTTCTCAGGCACTTGCTGGGGTTGGATCTGATAGGTGTTTCTCTGAAGGACTAGAGGTGTTTGAGGGCGCTGTATCTCAGGTTGTGGTGTAGAAGGATGATAGGTGGCCCGTGGAAGACTGCTTGTCAGGCGAGGTGCTGGTGACGTCCGTGTTGCATTTCTTCCTGTCCTGCTGGAGGAGTTTGTTTTCAAGCTTTCTTTTCTGTCAGCACAAGTATACACATGAGATGGGGTACTCGGTCTCTCCCTTAATCTGAAAAAAAAAAACACCCACACAGAGCCTTGTCAGTGAGTGTGTGCTTCATCAACAGCTGTTAATAGTATCATGTATTTAGGGACACAAATATTCATGATTAGGCATATGGTAATACAAACTCCATTTTATCAGATCATAAGGGATTTCATTTAATGGAAACTTCATGGACATACATTAAAACAACCTATTTGCAGGCCCACTCAGTTTATGGCCTCATTTACACCAGGCATTGGCATGTATTTTTCTCCCTTGTGGAAGAAGAAAGCCATCATGTACAATTGTGAAAGCCGTACGACTGTGACAATGAGCGCTTACCAGGATCAACTAAACGCTGAATTTTCAAAAGTATGTGAAGTTCGCAGCTCCATTGTTGCAGTAAACTTGCACAATATTCTTAAATGAGTAATTTATAGATGCACGCTGGTCTGTTATTGCAGGGACATCGACATTTTCACGAACCTAAACATGACACAGAACAAACTGTAGATTGATTGCATTATATGTCAAATGTCCTCTTGAGCGGTCCTTGACCAATGAAAGCTGCGATAAAGTCCAGACCTTCTGGTGTCAGTCTGAACGTCTGGCTTCATGAAACTACAAATTTCTCCTCCCAAAGAGAGTACTTGTTTGTCATTTTCTTTACATAATCCTTATTAACCTCCTTTATTGAGGTGTTTGTAAAGAAAGAAAATGCTGGAAAACATTTGGAGTCATCCATCTTTTTAATTTTTTTTTTATTCAGTGACAGAAATTAATGCAAACACTCATTTAATATGTTAGTGAGTGGTGATTTGCATTTTGCACAGGTAATTGTCACTGGCAATTTATTTGAATTGTAGTGTAAATATATATAAATATAATTTCAGGTAATACTTGAACATTGATACACACTGTCATTGATTATGGTGGCAAACTACTAAAAATAACTGTCTAAAACCCTTATGTTAAATTCTGTCATCATTTACTCACTCTGGTGACTTTCGTTTATCTTTGGAACACAAATGAAGATCTTTTTGATGAAATCTGAGAGCTTTCTGTCCCTCCATCAACAGGTACGCAACTACCACTTTGATTCTTCAAAAAAGAGATCATAAAATGATTCCATATGAATTGATTGTATTAGTCCAAATTTTCTGAAGGGACACAATTGCTTTATATGAAGAGATTGAATTTAAGCTTTTATTCACACATAAACATTCATCAATGTACACATCAGTTGTGGTAAACGGAAGCTCAAGCACGTTTGCTTGATGCGTGAGAACCAATAAGGTTCATTCTTGTGTGTCAAGCAGGTTGGCTCAATTCATATGGATTAGTTTTACGATCTCTTTATTAACTCTTTGAAACATCAAAGTGGTAGATGCGTAGCTGTCAATGGAGAGTATAGAACTGGCTCAGATTTTAATTAAAATATCTTAATTTGTGTTCCAAAGATAAATAGGTCTGAAATAATTAATGAATTTTCAAAATTGTCCTTTTCCGTTGAACTAACCCTTTAAGAGTTAAGGCCCTGATATACTCACGGCAAAGTTATTTGCTTAGGAGTAAAAAGAAATGTGAAATATGTGAGCAACGTTTATTCTGTTTGAACATCCGATGTCGCCCTCTCTGAGAAAAGAGCAACGATTAGATGAATATGTAAATACCAGTATGTGCTGTGCGCTTTCCTCTTAATAACAAAATAAACACAGAGAAAAAAAACAGCAAGCATTTTTTGGTAAAAAACATAAGAAAAGCATTAAACATAAAAAAACTATGTCAGTGTCTCGTTTCATCAAGCAGCTCTCAAGAGTTTTCACTCGCGGGCGTCTGACCTCGACTGTCATGGACTGAACAGGAGAACTGAACTGGAAAAGATTTCCACGTAAAAAGGCTGAGCCTCTGTACACAACTACCTATTACAAAATCACCATGGACCAATGGTTGTACAAAGGGGTTTTCCAAGAATGTTCTCTTTGGCAAGCTGTTTTGAACTCTCAAAACGAATCCCAAACAATTCTTGGCCTGATTTTGTTCAAAATGACGTCACAGCAGTTTGTTCTTCACTTTCGCTTGAAGTATGTCAGTGCCTTTAGTATACTTCACCACAAAAATCAAGGCACAACATTAACATAATAAAGCACGAAGGTTAATTTCTTCCACTGCTCTCCTTTTGTTACTTTACTAATTTTATTACGATTTAATGTCCAGCATTTGGTGATCATTACATTTGTGTATGATAGAGACTATAGTAATAATAATATGAAATAGTAGCCTCTGTAATTACATCCTTGCAGTGGTCTTTGCTGAAATACATGCCATTGCTAATGAGATGTCATGATGAAGTTTGCTTCTCGGTGACTATTTAATTGCTGAAGGGGCGAGTTCAGTTGTAAATTTATTTTCATAAAAATCCCCCCCTCTGTCTCTCTCCATGTCTTGCACACTAACTCATGTTTATGCCATTGTCTGGGTCTCGGACAACAAGTGTCTGCGAAAATCCAAGGATTTAAATGGATTTCTATCATCCTGTCAGCTAGATCTATGCCTGAGAAGAAGAATTTCAATTAGTTCTGACTGTATATACAGAAGAAAATGTCAGACGACAGATCTTTTCTTATGTACTGTGATGTATATGAAACGGATTATCGGTGTGTGTGTGTGTGTGTGTGTGTGTGTGGTGGGAGGGGACCTGATTCTATCTATCTATCTATCTATCTATCTATCTATCTATCTATCTATCTATCTATCTATCTATCTATCTATCTATCTATCTATCTATCTATCTATCTATCTATAATTCAACATAGCAACAAGTATATAGATGACATGAATGGAGAAGTCCTATTTATTAAAATTAATCATGCACGAATGATTGTTCACAATATTATCAATAAGATGCATTTAGGAAATAGATAGGATGGGTTTAAAATTCATGCCAACTTTGTAGTTAATCAAAATGCACCATATTTATTGTCGTAATAGTTAAGTAGCTGTTTAGGTACTGTTTAGCAAACCAACTAGGAACTTACTTGTTAGGAGAGGGGCTGTTTCTCCGGCTGGTGGGCTGATGATCAGGGTCAGGGGAACAGGAGGAGCGTGGGGGAGAGGGCCATCCTCTCTGGCCTCTGTATTGGGCTGAAGGAGTCCAGACAACTGGCTGAAGGGGTGACTGAGTCCGGCTCAGCATGAGAGTGGTCTGAGAAGCGCCCTGGGCATCAGGTCGTGGTGTGGCCAACCGCTCTTTGACCTCATGGACTGGAGTAGCTGGACGTGCGGTCAACTTATGGACTGATGAATGCGTGAGAGAAATAAAACAAGAGGTTTTCCAGAAAATACTGATCCAATTATTTTAAGTGCCCCTATTATGCTTTTTTGAATATTCCCTTAGTTTCATGTAGGGTGTAATATAGCTGTTTGTGAAAAGATCTGTAAAGTTTCAAAGATCAAAGTGCAGGACAAATACAGTTATTATCTCCTAAAAGAAATAAGATTCTGACATGCCTGAGACGAGTCAGACATAGGTTTGTAACAAATTTGCATGATGCCAGCCTATGCTCCTCATTGGCTCCCTGCAAACAATGGCTGAGGCCTGGAAGAGTCGTTGCTCATGTTGTCAACATGTCAAGAAGACACTGTTTTCTGTGCTGTGAAAGCAAATTCACTTAACTTTACTTCCAAAGGATGAGGATGTGAAGAGTCAGTGGTTAAATGTATTTTTTACAGTGATACTACAGCAGTTTAACTCCCACCAATTGTTGTGTTTCTGTCATTTTTCTGATGACTGCTTCTCAAATCTTGCCACGATCAATGCGGGATTTGCAAAAAGTTTACTCAAGCGTTAACGCAGTTAATAACCACTTCATTTGGACCATCTTTTGCCTTTGAATCACAACCTGTAAGTATTATTCCCGCATTGTTTTTGTCAAATCCTCTTTTTCTTTTGTTGCCATAAAGCAATGGAATTCACTTCCAACAGAGCTAATTAATTGTACGGATTTTAAAACATTTTCATGTCTCACAAGAAATTGGATGTTGTCACAGCAAATTTGTAGACATTTGTGAGTGAGTGTGTGTGTGTGATGTGGGGGCGGGCAGCCGGGGGGGGGGGGGGGGGGGTATTTATTTAGAAAGGGTGGTGGGAGGAGGTACATTGTTTTAATGATGTTGAAATGTGTGTATTTAAAACTCTGTAATTGATATTTTTCACAACTATTTTAGTAACTGTTAATTTATTGTATGTTTCTATTTCTACCTGCCCAGGGACTACCGGTGGAAAATAGCAATTTGCTACAACCCGGTGCAATGCATCTCTCCTTGTTATAAACAAGGCTAATGTTTTTATTGTGCACTGTCCCTGTCTCAAATAAAAGTAATAATAATAATAATTAATTAATTAATTATTTATGTATATGTTTTCAACCAAGAATTAAAAATCCATAGTTTTGTGTTAGAAACATCCTGTCATGCTTGCGATGGTGGTTCAGGTTGATTAGCTACTCCACCAATATTTCATTATCAGACTCGAATTGATACAGTAAATCCGGCATCATAGATCCTGTTTGTATCACTGTGTGTACCAAGTGCAGAGGAATATTAGGAAGATTATTATCAGATATTGTAATGGGCTCTTCCTTTCTGACTCAAGCTGTAAGAAGGCCCGTATGCAGGGCTTTATAATCACAGAGGTCCTAAATTTGAGCTAGTTAATGAAGACATTTTTTTATATATATACATATATATATGGCCTCTCCTCATCTCAATCACCCTTTTTCTCTCAGTCTCCAACCTAAAAAAATTGCTGTAATTTGTTACAGCTAAATTTATTAGTTTTTCCTCAAGCTATATTTTTAATTTGGTTGAAACTTAACAATTTAATTTAATATTAATCAAAATAGTTCTTCTGCCCAAGATAAAAAAATTACATTCACACAAAGTAAAAATATTGTTTATTATAGAGGCCATGAATCATTTTTCTTACTTTGGTACAACTTAAATTTGTATTTTGGAAAAACTTGCTTTTTATTATAATAACAAAGTATAATTTTTAGTTTGGTCTAAACTAAATAAAATGCTGTAATTTTGTTACAAGCATTTTTTTAAAATTAGCTCAAATTAAATTTCTGATTCTGTACAAACTATATTTTTGAATAATACCTTAATCATATTTTCTTTAGCCACAAGAAAACATTTTACTATAATATTTATTTTTGCTTTGTTACAACTTAACTTTTACCACGAAAAAAGCTAAACTTGCTTTAATATAAAAGAAACATTTACATTTAAAATAAAACAAAAACATTGTCAGAAAATAGTTGACTTACTGTAAATAAAGACAGGAATATTCTCTCAAAACACCCAAATGTTTATTGTGATAGTTTTTCTATAAGATACATCACTGTTGTCAAATTGTGCTGCCAGTAAGGCAAGCCGGTATGTATTTTACACATCAACACTTGGGGAATAAAGTAAATGGTCTTTTCCAGACCTTTTTTTAAACCTTATGTAAACTTCCACTAAATGCAACCACGTTAATGCAAAACTGTTTCGTACACCTCTCCTTTAAAACTCTCCGTTAGTTATGTCAATAATGACTCACCCTAATGTCGCTCCACACCCGTAAGACCTCTGTTCATCTTCACACAGTTTAAGATATTTTATATTTAGTCAGAGAGCTTTCTGTCTCTTCATTGAAAATGTATGCACAGTATACTGTCCCTTTCCAGAAGGACCAGAAAGGTAATAAAAACATCATCAAAGTAGTTAGTAAGAATCTCTTGAAGCATCAAAAATACATTTTGGTCCCAAAATAACAAAAACTACGATTTTATTCAGCATTATCAATGGCGTCTAGACATTGCTGAATAAAGTCATAGTTTTTGTTATTTTGGGACCAAAATGCACTTTCAATGCTTCAAGAGATTCTAACTAACCCACAGATTTCACATATGGACTTCTTTGATTATGTTGTTATTACCTTTCTGGTCCTTCTGGAAAGGGACAGTATACCGCATATACATGTTCAATGAAGGAACAGAAAGTTCTTGGACTAAATATAAAATATCAAACTTTTTCTGAAGATAAACAGAGGTCTTATGGGTGTGGAACGACATTAGACAGAGTCATTAATGACATAATTTTCATTTTTGGGTGAACTAACCCTTTAAGACTTGGTGCACGTGTTATGAGCTCCTACAACTTTTGACCTCCTAACTGAACTCCTTTCCACAAATTGTCATAGTGTCAATCATAGTGCAAACAATAAGTACAACCGTAATCAAAGTACTCAATATTCAAAGTGCAAATAGAGATAAAAAATTTCTTCAAGCATGATACAGAGCTAAGAGATGCATCTTAACTACATCTGATTGAGCAGACACTATATCATCACAGACAGTGAGAGTGATTACTTGGCTACAATCATGAGTTATTGGGATGACCTTGATAGTTGCCAAATCCTCAAGTTCCACAGTAGATGTCAAGTTCACTAGCGCATCTCCAAAGTCTCTGTCTTGGTATTGCAGTCCTAAATTGCCATTCAACCCACACACTTTCCGGACTTCATCCATAAGATACTCCATTGACTCTGGAATGCCATGAGGGAGAATTAGCTTCCTGGTGTCATCGGGATTCAGAATAACCCGCGACTTGGCTGGCCTTTTGAGTGCCAGGTCTGCCCATCCAAAAGGATCTTGTTGAAACAAGAAAAGAAACAATAGTATTAGCTGTAGTACAAAATTGGGCATAGCATCTTACATTAAATTCATATTCACAAATTAATTGATTAACAAATATATTTTGACAGTTCTGGCAAAAAAGAAGAAGAAATTTCAGTCAATATCATTTAGGAAATTTTGAATTCCTCAAAAATGAGAGTGTGATGTTTATCTGTTGACCGCCAGGGTATCCGAGATGTAGGTGTGTAGAACACAAATGAAGATTTTTTAACTCATTGCTCGTATAATGCATGTCAATTTTACTTCTATGAGAGTAAAAAACACACAGACATAGGGATCCATATTAAACCCTGTGGCTCGTGGAGACACATTGATGTCTTAAGACACGGAACGATCAGTTTATGCGAGAAACACAACAGTATTTATATTAAAAAATGTAATGCGCCATCACTGCCTGCAAGTGAGATCAAATTAAACGATATGGCACATCTCAATGGGATACAAGCGCTCAAGTGATTTCTTGCGAGTATCTCTACACCATATTTTAGGACATTTGAAGCTTCATGAAATAACTGCGTTTTATTGATTTATTTATACTGCCTGGTAAAAGAAACCACATTAAATTGGGTAACTTCTAGATTAGTTTTGATTTGGGGTTCTCTCAAAAAATGTAATAAATATATCAAATAAATTAAATACTGACATGAAGTGAACCTTCCATTGTATTTTTATACTATTATGTAGTGTATAATATTAGCAAGGATACCTCTGTGGTAATTTCAAAGCTATTCTCTAGTGTTAGTCATTCCTATTTAAAAATACATGAAAATAATGTTCACAGTTGTATTCTTTGGGACTCACCAAATTCAGCAAGAAGGCCAAAATTGCAAGATTTCCAGGAAACAAAATCAACCTGTAAAACAAAGGAAAAGTTGAAATGTCACAATTTAGTTTGTTGTTGTTGGGGCAGTTAAAGCACTTTCCAAAATAATCACTAGACTGTCATTATTAATTAGACCTTAGACATACTGGTGATATTGTACAATACTAGATTATGCTGACAGGTGAAACAATGGAATATGAATTCTTAAATCAGAACACATTTTCTATTCCAATGCATTTCATAAATGCAAAACGCAGCACGAGTCAGTTCATTCATCACAAGAGCAAAGAGCTATTCATCATAAGTGCCCGTCATTCACACAGAACATGCAGGAGTACTATTTTAATAGTATTTTGCAGCTTAATATTCACATACACAGTAACGATAGGAAGTGACTGAACGCAGCGGGTCACTTTACCGGATATACTCGAATCGGTACCACAGAAATGCTGGTATCTTAACATTTTTTTAATTTCAGTACCAAATTGGGACTAAAGTACCGGTACGTGTGACATTCCTGTGCTTAACTTTCATAGGAATGAATTTGAAAAGTTGAAACACTCACGAGTCACTTTGCTCCGTCTGCATCACTCCGTTATGAATACCCGAGCCGAGTGCTCTGTGAGTGCGATCGATCCCATCCCCCATGCACGGAGATATCAAAACGGTGCCGTGGGGGCAGGGCGCGCTCGGGCGGGAGTTTTTATTCAAAATCTAAAGTTCATTTAAATGTAGAATACCTAATAGAATAATTATTTTCCGGAGTTATTACACATGGGCTCAATCGAACATTAGCTAATTCGGACATTGGCCTTTTCATATATTGTTCCTGCAGGCTGCAAGGTGCTTAAATTAACTTAACGTTAGTTGACGGTTGCAGTGCATGTGAGAAAAGAGGTATAACAACGTTAATTTATTCAAGCACTTTGACTAACTTTGTTAGAGACAAACAAGCCTCATCACAATACACCATCATCAAATTTACATTACATCACAGTGAAATAATAAAAAGTTAACTTTGAATTTGTCAAACAGAGGCTTGGCTATAGCTTTAGCTAACACCTGCACAAACACAGTTGTATGTAAAGTAATAGCCCAGTCGACCATCCTGCCACTAACCATAAATATGAATGAAAAACACTTATTCACGTAAAAAAATAATACAATATCGAATGCTTACCGAGTCAAGGAGATTTCCTGGGCCACAGACCGGAGTCTTGATGTCTTCGAAGCGAAGGGAGCAATGGCGGATTGAAAAACTCTGGCTGGCCGAGCAAGGAGTTCGTTGATGTGACGTCATGGGGTCACGTGACATTAAAAACTCTGGTTTGAGTTAAAAATGCTATTTAACTCAAACTGTTGCTTTTAATTTTGTCTAGGGTGTTCGTTATTTGCTTTAACCTCCTGGGACCCAGTAATAGACTTTTGTCCACTGTAGTGGACATTATATTTTAGTGAGTTTCTGTGACATCACACATGTCACAGTTTTGAGTCAGGATGTCCTTTATAGAGCACATTCAGGGCTTTGCACAGATACCAAATGTTTGGAGGTTTCACCAGGACAACAACAACTTCTAGGTCTTTGAAAATGGCTGACATTAATGTTTAGCACTCTTATGGAAATATGATAATATTTTGTAATTATAATTTAAATCTGATTAATTTTCTAATTGTTTGTTATAAATCAACATCTCAGGAAAATGCTATGGGGTTTCTAATCAAAATATGACTTTTTATTACAAAACAGGGCATTGATTTCATAAATGTCCACTGTAGAGGACACCGGGACATAAATCATGTTTATCAGGCATTTTGGAGACACAAACAGTAAATAGGGAAATAAATTACATAACAATATTCCTATGAAATATTACATATTATTATGAAAATGTTGCCAATTATTACTCCCCTTATTACACTTCTTTTTTTCATTACATGTTGCACCAAGAACACAATAATATGCAAATTAGATGCAATATACCGATACATTGTATTGAATGGGAAAATCCAAGTATGGCGATTTTACCCTCATATTGCATAAAGTAAGATGGTATATCAAAGCATTCAGTTATATCTTTTATAACATAGCTCAGAATCATCTTTAAAAAAAGTTTGTTTTAAAAAAATCCTGAAACTTAAAAATGTATTCGTGAGTTAAAAATAAATCCCATTGTTTTGGCCTATACATGCAATTTCATTTCATTAAAAAAATTTAACAACTGAGTCCTGGTGTCAACTACAGAGGACATATCATAAAATATGAATACAATATAATTTTCCCAAAAAATTATGTGTCCATTTGTTTCTTATGCTCTAAACAATGTAATGACATGAAAAAATACAAAATTCGAAAAACTTTTTTTTTCTGGGTCCCAGGAGGTTAAGGAAACCTGAACAAAACAGGTTTAAACCAGAAATCATGATTTTCACTTAGTCCAATGTAAAAATGTACTTTAAATAAATGACACAGTAGTTTCACTTTTTTCAGTGTATCTCGCCCTGTCTCTTCTCCTCCTAAAGCTGAGCTTTGACTTATAGTCTTTTCATTTTTGTCTGTGTCACTGAAGAAAGTAAACATGGGGTCAAATTATATTTATGTTTCATGAATCATATTCTTAGATAAGTGAATTTAATAAAGGCTACCAGGAAAGCTACACTGTAAAAAAATTTAGGTCTCCAATTGAAAATGTTCTAGTGACTGATTACATCTACATTTTTCAGTTGGCCAAATTGAATTTCCGTTAATTAAATTGCATTAATTCACAGAAATTAAATTTGGCCAACTGAAAAAATGTTATGTGATCAATCACTAGAAATTTTCAATTGGAGACATTGAGAGATTTTTTTTTTTACAGTGTAGGTAAATAACTTTATTAAATTAATTCACAATATGTACACATTCATTATGCCTAATATGATGAAAACGGCTTCATTAATATTTCTTTCCCCCTCACATTGACAGTTACTAATTATTACATTACATGAATAATGTATATTAGGCCTCAGTATGGAAAATACAAAAGTTTATTAGTTTGTCTCATTTTTATTTTTGATGGTCGTTAAAGGGTTAGTTCACCCAAAAATGAAAATTCTGTCATTATTTACTTACCCTCATGTCGCTCGACACCCGTAAGTCCTCCGTTCATCTTCGGAACACAAATGAAGATATTTTTGATGAAATCCGATGGCTCAGGAAGGCCTTCATTGACACCAATGTCATTTCCTCTCTCAAGACCCATAAAAAGGCACTAAAGACATCGTTACAAAGCCCATCTCACTACAGTGGCTCTACAATCATTTTATGTATACTTACATAGTGATGGGCCGATTTCAAAACAAAGCTTCAAACCGTTATGAATCAGCGAATCGATTCAGGATTCGGAACGCGTGTCAAACCGCCAAACTGCCGAAATTACATGACTTTGGCGATCTGAATCACGAATCGATATGCTGATTCATAACGGATCGAAGCCTTGTTTTGAAATTGGCCCATCACTATATAAGTCTTTATTTCAGGGGGTTTTTGCGCACAAAAACTATTCTCGTCGCTTCATAAAATTATTGTAGTCACTGTAGTTGTCGCAGAAACGCCAGGCTCCCACGTCACGGTATCCCAACGCACACCATCTCCTGAGTTCTGATCACCTCCACCTGTACCTCATCAGTCACTCATGGTCCGGTCTCGTTTATGCAAGGTACTCATTCCAAGCTACAAACAACGGACTCACCTCGCTACTCTGACCTAGTCTCCAGCGATTCTCCTGTGTCTCCTTCGTCTCTATCGTCCAGTGTCTCCTAGTCTCCTGATCTCCATCGTCCTGTGGCTAAGTGTTCCTCGTTCTCCAGTCCTGTCTCCCTGAGTCTCCACACTTCTCTCACCTGCCTGTCATCATCCCAAGACCACTCTCTGCACTAATCTCCACTCTGCTCACTATACTGGTTCGCTCAATAAACATCTCATATAACACATTTGTCTCCGCAGTTCTGTACCATAACAGTAGTGAGATGGGCTTTGTAACGACGTCTTTAGTGCCTTTTATGGGTCTTGAGAGAGGAAATGACATTGGTGTCAATGAAGGCCTGTCTGAGCCATCGGATTTCAACAAAAATATCTTCATGTTTGTTCTGAAGATGACCGTGTCTTAGGGGTGTCGAACGACATTAGGGTTAGTAATTAATTACAGAATTTTCATTTTTGGGTGAACTGACCTTTTAAGCACTTCTATCTTGAAAAAGCTGTCAAATGTTTAGGTTAGCTACTTACATCTTATCTCACACTTTAGAGAGATAGAATCCTTGATCAAACCGTTTCAGACACTGTAAAAAAAGAGGTGATGCTGCAATGAGTATTTTGAGAAAATTTGTGTTTTTTGACCTTGGATGCAGACCTTAAGATTGAACAAAGGTTTAGGGAGTCTGCTCTGTATTTTTACTGCACAATAAGTGATCAACAGGCATAGTTCAAATTAATCTGTATGAAACTAAATAGTTCTTCACCCAAACAGACCAACGATCTGGTGGATAAGCTGGGTAGTGATTGGTCCCTGCAAATTTTTAACAGGCAGGATAAAAGTATGTACAGGTTTCTAGCCTGAGCTGCAGGTTGAAATCAAACGGCTGTCAGATCGGCTGGGTTTACCAAGTCTAATGCAAACCTATTGGTGGAGACTTCCGAAACAAAAATAAGAGCCTTTAAAATAGCATAATAGGGACACTTTTAAGTTATGTTAATATACTACAGTACATGTTTTAAATGTGATAAAATATTAGTGGAGATTATACAAACATTATGCCACTAAGGCATAATCCCACTTCAATGTCTCATAATGTACTTCATAAAGCCAAACTGATCTTAAAGGGGTAGTTCACACAAAAATGTTTGGAGTTGAGATACATGATAAACTACCACAAACCTTTCACCGTTTATATAATTTCTGATGCTAATTTTAGCTGCAGGTGTGTATTTGTGAGCGTACTGAGAGAAGTGCAGCGGCAGGGATCATGTTTGTCAAGATAGTGCTCCAGGGTGTCCCATCCTCCGCCCACTCGCACCATAACATGATTCCTCAAAATCTACAAAGAAACACACACACACACACACACACACACACACACACACACACACACACACACACACACACACACACACACAAACACACACGCATGCTTTTTGAGAAAAATGTATGAGCACATGGCATCTGCAGTTGATTGTGAGTTGGTCTTATGCTGGTCGCCATATTAACAAAACAGATACTCCTCTCTTCCATTTCTGTTCAACAAAGCTTCTGAGACAGTAACACATATTTTAAGAATTATGATGGTTCAACATTTTCCTGCATATAATTAGGCAGAATTAGACACACACTAAATAGACATAAAGTAAAAAAAGAGTTTTTATATACCCGAATAAATATGAGCGTGTTGGAGTCTCCAACCCTGTATTTGCCCTCTGATACCTTCACCATCGGGAACTGGGATGGACAAGTGCATCGGCTTATCAGAAACTGGACCTGCACACACACACAAACACACAAATGTCATTGGAATGACCTACACACTTCTGATAGAAAATTCTAAGCAGATGTAACCTGCCACTGAAAGCCTTCATAAATCAGTAAGGAGAGCAACCACAAATCAAAATGACAGGCTAATCCAAAGTTCTCTTTTTCTATCCTGCAAATCACTTTAAATGGAAAAAGATGCATGAATCTTATAGGTAGACTACAGAGGGATTTCCGAAACAGATTTCTAAGGCATCATCTTGCATGCCATATCGGTTGAATAACAGTGGGGTCTGTGTTACAGGTGGAGTAGTGGTTAGAGGTTAGCGGTTTAATTGCTGGAAGGAGCCATCCGTGAGCTGCCAACATTGTGCCCTTGAGCAAAGCACTTAATTACAGACTGTTTGTGCCTGCACCAAAGTGTACTTATTATAGGCAGGTCGCTTTGGTTTAAAGTATCTGCTAAATGACTAATTACTAACAACAAACAGCAACAAATGTTCATTAGAGATTAAACATCAATGGTGAAAAAAATAAGATGTTCATACATCTTCAATACAGAAAATTGAGCCAGTTTTAGGACCACAATTTATTCATTTATTTTTACAATTTAGCACATTTTCACCTTTAATTTCTCATGTTTAATTTCTGTATAATGTAATACATATATATATATATATATATATATATATATATATATATATATATATATATATATATATATTTATTTATTAGGTGATAAAAAAATATTCCTGTCTAGACACAACAGGTTTTTTTTTAATTAAAAACATTCTTTACAATTTAAATAAATACTTTTTATCAACAGTAGTTTTATTTGCATTATGCAGTTTTTTATTTAATTTTAATTTGCAGTGGAATATGAAATATCTTCTTGACAGGTTTTGTGAGATTCACCTAAAGGGATCATTAGAAGGCTGCAAGGATCAAATGAGGTAATTTTAATCCACATTTTATGCGAAAACGGCTTCATTTAGATTCAATTCTTGATTAAAATGCCCTCAGCATTTCAGTAAACATGTGAATTTAATCACTGATGCAGCACCATCTCATCCAGGTTCTGGATGTTTATCAAGCGCCTCTGTGGTTTGGGATGAGCAGGCAAGTCCTCCATCTCCTCGCGAATCTCCTCCTCGATCTCCTGCTCCAGCTGAATGAGGACTGGTGAAGCCATGCCGAAACGAGAGGCCCGTCTGGCCACCTCAAGCAGGCACAGCACAAAATTCTTCTCATTCTTACGCAGGACAAGGTCGTCTGTCTCGAACATCAGTACATCTGAAATGGGGGTAGAGTAACAGAAAACAGAATTAGAAACTTTAAGAATTTAAGGTATTTTGTTTATGTTGTGCTGACAGTCATATTGGACTTACACCTTGTAGGATGCAGCATTGAGCAAAGTTTTCAGTTACTGAGGTCAACACTGAGGTCAATGTGCAATTCAATATTATTTTATTCCAGTATAGTATAATAATATAATATAATAATATACCTTAATGGAAATTAACCACGCTTTACAAGGACAAAAAAAAAAAATGTAGTTAAACCATGGTAACCACAAATGAATTATAAAATTCATGGTTTAAACATGGCATTTATATTAAAACTGTGGTCATACAAATGGTAATCAATTCACCAAAAATCAATGGTTACTACTACCATTGGTCATGTGATCTCAATATGGTGACCCCCATAAGGCTTTATTGTAAAGGCTAATTTTTTTTTGACAGAAGTCTTCCTCTCATCTGAATGTTTAAATGTATGTATCAAATGTACTAGTTAAGTTTTATGTGTAAAACTGCATTTGAGCAAACAGCCCAACACTTGACAAGCTTCCCCAGTATTATATGACCTTCAGAAACAATAACAGTCAATGATTTCTGTTTGTCCCCCAAGCCCTGAATGCATTGTCTGTTGTCTCTCTTTAGAAAAATCCAATTACAAAATCGGGTCTTTATTTTATTTAACCTTGTTACCGCAATGTCTTTCATCAATACTTATTGATGAAACAAAATTTTTGATCATATTAAGTGGACGTATCAGAAATTTTCCTTAACAAAATAAAGTTAAAGAAATATCTTCAGATTTTATCCTGTCAAGCCTTTTTGCAGAAATTTAGAAGATAAATCCTGCTCTTTTTGTTAAGTTTCTTCTAAAACTGTCTTTCTGGAGTAATGCCTTGATTGTCCAAACTGTGTTTTGGGATTTTTGCTTATCTTACAGACACATTTCGGGTTTTATATTAATGACAATAATCTAATCAAAGCAAGTGGTGTAAACCCTTTTTTATTATAATTGAAAAGTTTTACATCCATAAATGTAAATATACAAAAAGTAAACACCACTTAAACATCTTCAAACAAGACTGAATTGTATTTAAATTCAATTCCAATGCCTTAAAATAACAAAGCTATAAAAACATCTAGAATTTTGTGAATATTCTTTCATTCATTTTTGTCGTCGCTAAATACAAAATACTAGACAGTGCTGTGAAAGTTTTTTTCTCTTTCTTACCTTGGAAAATATTTTTCAATATTAGGTCATTCCTCGGTTGCACTTTATTTTACAGTATGTGTCCTTGGGTTAAGGCTAGGTTTAAGGATAAGTTAGCCTACCTAGTTATTAACCAGTTATTACAATTAGCTACTATAATAGTATGTACATGGGGAACAGGACTGTAAAATAAAGTGCTTCCCATTACTCTTGTTAACTAAATGATTTAAAAATATATATTGTATGTTATTGTCTCCTATCGTTTGCAATAAAAAGCGTCTCCAGTATTGTGAGCTCACAGCACTATCTAGTGGTAAGCGTCAGAATTGCAAACAAGTTATTTTTATGTTCTTGTGAATAATAATTATTTATTAGACAAATATGTCACATTCACATGCAAAATAATAAAACTTACCTGGAATACTCATCTCTTTTCGACACCAGTTGATGAAATTCGTCACATTATCCCGGGCCAGGAATGTTGTTGGATGAGCAGAGCTGACGAAAGTGACCCCAGAAGCGGGCATCTGGATCTCAGAGGCTCCGCTCTTCTTTTGAAAGTCTTCCGCCACTCCTGTCACGTTATTAGCGTGAGCACACAAAAGCGCACCTGTCTCCAACATCTCCAAAATATTATTTACGTTAATGTCTATGTTGTATAAATCTCCCAGCCATTCTGCCAGGTCTTCTTTCATGGCATAGAGATACTCCTCTCCGGATTTAAAAGGCTTGATGCTTTGATTAGATGCATGCTGAATCCCAGACATGGCGTGGATAGAATCAAATCAGTATAATCGACTCAAAAACACGTCCAAATAATCCAGTATTGTAAGGGAAAAAATAAGGCTCGCATAAAAAATATACGTTTGCATTAGCAGCATAACTGTAAGTGTAGGGGTAACTGACAACAAAACAGTATCAAGTCTAAAATGAAGTTTAAAGTGTTCGTTTAATCGAGTCCAAAGACATATTTTCAGTCCAAAATTTGGTGTGTATATAAAAGCATGAAGTGCATCGGTTGTGCAGTGATGTGTTGCTAAGTTTTTTAATGTTGTCAGGGCGTGTGTGAGCGCGGAATCGTCCTTGGTTACCAGACAGCGTCTAAATCCAAACACTCCAGTTAACCATTTACTGCCCACCACAACATCCTAACGCCAAACATATCAATAACAAACGCCAAAGTTATAACAATAACAAAAGTGGGTTTTTTTTCCCTATATCTCAGTGTTAGTCTACCCTTCTCAGTTTAAAGTCATCAGAAATCAAAATTGACCACTTTTAATATGGAATACTGCAGTATTTATAATAAATTATTTAACCGCGCATTTCATTATTTAAAATTATTTTTTTAAAAATATGCCCTCAAAATCTTTAATAAAAAAATATTAAAATAACATTTCCATGACATCACAAACCACAACCATCCAATCAATTCTAGATGGACAAAATCAAGTCCCGCCATACATTTCTTCTTGCTTGAGAACCATTTAAAGGAACTGTATGTAAGAAATGTATTTCAAATCAACTTAAAATTACCCTGATATGTCACTAGACATGAAGAAATGATGTTAACGCCCTCCACCTATCTACAAACGTTCCTGCTGGATCCTGCAGCCAATCGGGCAACCTCGAGTCAGAGGGGAGGGAGAGAGGGGATACACCAGCAGTAATAGTTTTGGCCACAATCTTCTTTTAATTTGGATGTAAATCACAGTAGGGGAGAAGCAACTTCCATTTCACTTTGGCAAACCGTTTTGACTATTATTTCCCAGGATATGAATTCTCACGGGTTCAAATTCTAATTCTTGATATATGATTTTCACTAGTAACAATGGCAATTTTTTATATCTGAAATCACATTTCCACTGGTAAAAACTATAATTCTTGATATTTGTATTACATTTTCACTAAATGTGCTTCCATGATTTTAATTGTTGATATAAAATTTTTATTTCTTAGTTGAAATTCCAATTTCACATAAGAAATGCAATTATTACTACTAAGATTCATAATTTTTATATTAATACTTTACTAGTAAAAAATAATATTTTTGAAAATGTATTTCTGATATCAATCATTAGGAGAGCAATTTCAGGTATCTAAAATGTCTTTCTTACTAACAATCACATTCATAATTGACCCAAGTGACAATCAAATTATTTATACCAAAAATGAATATTGATACTAGTAGCAAAAAAAAAAAAAAAAAAAAAAAAAAAAAAAACTAGTAGCAATTGTTATCAAAAACAAACATTTAGTATGGCAAGCCATTTTCACTTTTATTCATACTCAGTATACATTCTTGTTATTTGCTGCCAGGGTCATCTAGCAACTCTCCATTGGCTTGCGAGCTTGAAAAACCAAACTCTAGTCAGGCCAATCACATCATGTAGAGCTGGTGGGCAGGCTTAACATAACGATGGCCGATTTGCGACAGTTCCCTAAATCCGCGCTCAACTTGAAAAAAAAAAAAAAGCTGGAGAACAGCGGCCTTTCTAATCGGCTTTGGCCGCGACTCTGGAAGACTTGAAGTTAAGCTTTTTGTTGAGAAAAAAAATTCTTAAAAAAGAAGATGTGTTCTGAGTTTTGCCGACTGGATACGGCAAACTTTTAATCTATCAGCTAGCTCCGCTTCACCTTCTTTGTTACTCTGGTTGGTTGTAGCGCTATCCTATTGCGTGCAGAGGGAGTTTGAAAGACAACTGTTTATCCCGCCCCTCGGATTGAGCCCTGCCAATGGTGTGTTCCCAGACCAAACATCCTTATGTGGGTCTGGCTTATCAGGCTACTAATTCTTGATATCAGTAATTGTATTTACACTAGTTAAATGTCATCATAGGCTGCCATTCAAATTCAATTGTTGATATCTGTTGATATCAAAATATCTATGGTGACATTTCACTAGTGAAAATAAAATTACTGATATCAAGAATTAGTTTTTATTAGTTGAAATTGAATTGTTGATATCAAGAATTCAAATCCTGTAAATTAATAAAAGTCAAAACGGCTTGCCATACTTTTAGCACTAGTAACCATGTAAATATTGATATAAAAACTTATTTCTTGATATCAACAACTGAATTTGAATGGGAACCTATATGGTGACATTTAATTTATGAAAATACAATTACAGATTTAATTTGAGTTTTAACTAGTTGAAATGTAATTCTTGATATAAGAAATTGCCATTGTTCCTAGAAGAAGTTTTATTTATATATAGCACCTTTTCATAGCTCATGAAAAGGTCGCTTTACATAGTGCTATACATTTGCACAACCACATACACAATACAATCACAGGGATTATATAGCCTTATTATTCAAAATACATATTATATATAGGTATTTAATCATGAAGGTAGACAAAGATGATATATTACGAAGTGGAAGGGGAAGCAAATTCCATAATTTAGGAGCATTAACACTGACCTACCACCTTCAGTGGACAACCAATAACGAGGAATGGACAAAAAACCAAGCTCATGATGATCTGAGGGACCGGGCAGGAGAGCAGGAGAAGAGTAGATCAGACATATGGAGGTGCAAGACCATTTAATGCCTTAAATGTTAGAAGTAATATGAATATGTGATGCCACAGGTAGCCAGTGAAGATCATACAGTAGAGGAGTTATGTGAGCAGAGTGCCTGGTGGAGGTGAGAACAATACAATAAGTATCTTACAATAAGTTTTTTTAGGAAGACCAAGAAACAGAGCATTGCAATAATCCAGAATTTATGTAATTAACGCATAAGTGAGAGCTCTAATAGTTTCTTACTAGTAGAAATCTAATTCCTGATATCAAGAATTAGCATTTTAACTACTGAAGAATGAATTTATATCAAGAATTAATATCCTGGGAATGAAAAAAAGTTAAAAACAGCTTGCCATAGATGTCACGTCAACAACTACTGAAACATGCACAAAAACAATAGCATGCCAAACTAATACTGCATATTTTATTAGGGTTAATGTAATAAGGAGAAAAGAGTTAAAATAGAGAATGATGTTTTAAAGGAAACATAAATGCCTTTAATAATATCATAGATCTTAGTTGAGAAAATAAAATACAGCTTGCATCCATTCATATTTGTACATTTTCATTGAAATTAACTTGGAATATTTTTGTTCATCAAATTAAATAGTGCAAATAGTGATTTGAAACATTAAATAAGAATTCATTTTTAATCTATTAGCATAGTCCATGATCATTCATGTTACTGAGAAATATTTTTCATAAGCTTATGTAACATGACATAACATAAGTAAACATAAGCTCTTTGTTTTGTGTTAGTTACAAAACTAGCACTACAAAAACACCTCTAGTTTTCTTTATTTTTCTTCTTCTTTCCTGAATATTCTCGCCTTCTCTTTCTATACTGACCCCCACCTCCCCCCTCACTGCGGCCAGTGAAGCTGGGCATCGGTGGCTCAATCTCTCCTGGACGTCCCCCTCTGTCTGGGACGCTGCCCATTTGTACCTGCAGAAACAAATATTTTGCATAATTTGTTCTTAAAGTAAAAGTTTGTATTGTACAATGTCGGAATTATATGTAAATTAACAATGTTTACTCTTTCTCCGTGTGACCAGGGGGCTGTACCATGATTGTAAATTAACAAACTCAGGGTTACAGGATTAGTTTTGAGTTAACAAAACCAAACCAATCTATTCAGGCTTTGTTGGTCCCATGATACTGATCATCAGCTTTCTGTCAACTCAGGCTTTAATCCTGAGTTCAGGTGACATCAGCAGTGAATAGCCAATCACACGCTGCGGATCACTGAGATTCACTTCTCACGAGAGAAGCAGCAAGATTAATTTCGCTCTTCTGCAGAATATTACATGATTGAAATATATTAAGAATTTAAACAAATTTACACAGCAAGAAAATAGCTATTTATGAAAGAGGACAACTAAAAGAAAAAATATACGTCAATGCAAGTAAAAGTTATGAAGATAGTTATAGAGAAAGAATTGAACGTTTAAGCTCTGTCAGCTTCTTAATAGATTTTTTTTAATAGCTTTGTTTATTGATTTTAAAGCTTATTTGTATGACTATATAGGCTATTAATATTAATTTTAACAAAGTGCCTATTAATTATTAATTTACTAAAATGATAAATGTGTGATTGATTAAGGGTATAATAATTACATAGATTATATCTAAATCATTCAAAATTAATATTGTATTGTTAAAAGCCAGACGTTTTAGTCTTTAAAAACGATTTGCTATGTAGTGACCTTTAATTTGGAGCAGAAACAGGGGAGTGACTTTACGGCATCAGAGGTGTGTAACTTTACTCACAGCTGATTGGTCCAATTTCAGTTTGAGATCTCTTATCCAGGACATAACCTGCCCTGGAGCAGGTTAGTCGTGGAGCGTAAGTTACTATGGCGATGAACACAGCTAAAAGCCAAATCACTTTAATGGTACCTAAAACCCAGGATTGGCACAAACTAAGCTTAAACATATCTGGCTAGCCAGCTGAACCGGCTTCATGGTATAGGCCCCTGGACAGAGAAATTCATGTTTATTTGTCAGCAAAAGTATGATGGATGACGCAAAATGCATAATTGAGAGATCCAGGGCTTTTGTGAAAACTACAGATTGTACTTTCACATTTTACTATCCCCGCCCACGGACAGTCGGATTGACAGAGGGTTATTACTACAGGGGTTGACATTAACTTTTCTGCTCACCAGCCACAAGTGGTTTTCCAAAGTTTCTAGCCACTCGTTTTTCACTGGCAATAATTTTGACATCAATACCATGGGGAAAACTGCCATATATTTAAAAATTTGGCAGCATGTATTCTCACTTTAAGACCTGACGCATTGATCCATTATACTGTTACACGTGCGTTTTCTTCCTCAAATATTTACGTTTACTTAACATAACTGACTGTATTTATGTGAACACTCCCCAAGACCAGCATTTTGACATTATTTTGTGTGTATTTAACCGTTTCAGGTCAATAATAAGCAGCAAAAAATTACTCAGCAAAAAATTTGTACTGAGAGGTGGATTATGCACTTTGGGTGTGAGCAAAAAATATGTGGGAATAAGAACAATTATGCGCAATATGCACAATCCCACACCGAAATTCAAGCCCTGTAAAGGCCCATTTACACCAAGAACGATAACTAAACTGATAACTAACTGTATTAGCATCTACCTCAACAGATGGTCTGTTTATGTTAAGCTTGGTTTCAATGTGTGTACCACTTCATTGAACATGTTTTTGTTGTTCTTGTTGCATTTAGAAAAGCTTTAACCAGCAGATGCTCAGCACGCTATGTTTCAAGCAAATCCAGCCAGTGTAATTGATCTGATAACAGTGAATTTAGCTGACATAGTCCATATAGTAGAATAAAAACCAACACCTATTCTGTGTTTGAAATTGCCTCCTATACCCTCATTCACTATTTCCTTCATTACTCCACTAATATAGTCCACTCGAAGGAGTGACACCGCCCAAATCTCTGCAACTTCAAAGAAATCAAGACAATGTTGTCGAAACGAGCGCTGGACATCCGTGGTAATTTTATGAACAATTGTTTTATATCCATTTATTTGAAAAGAGGGTTTAAATAGTCAAACAGTGGTGTATTTTTCTGGAACTCAGTTATTAATTTTTCTGCAATGTCATCTGTCATGCAAGTCCTTAAATTAGAATGGATTCTGATTGGCTGACAGTGTTTTATTGTTCCATAGTCTGGGGGAAAAAAAATTCTGAAAGAGATCACAATGATGTCGTTGCTCTATATTGTTATTGTTAGCTGTGGTGTGAACTCTGCTATTCTTTAATATTGAGAATTATTTTTTAGAACTATCGCTATCATTATAGTTACTGTCCTTGGTGTGAATGGGCCTTAACACCAACAATAGTCCTCCTGATTGAAAGTGAACTATCCCCTTTTATATAATTTTCCTCAATGATGGAAAAAAGTGAATTATTGCTACTATTAGAAGCAAAACTTTGGTGAAGGGCACCTTGTGAACAGCTGTTGAAGGCCCTGCTTTAACTGGCCTAATGCGAGACTCGTCCTCTCTGGTCGCCAACAGCATAGCAATGGAGATGGAGGACTCAGGAGAAGGTGAAAAGGGTGGCATGGAAGAAAGCACAGCACTGCGCTCCTTGGGGGGAAAAAATTAAGAATTTGCTTAATGAAACAAATATTATTACACATGCTTGAAGGTTTGCAAAAAAGATATCTTAGTACCATTGCCCTTTCTCCCCAAGCAAAGGATTGTAGCGTGACATAAAAACGCTTGATCATCATTTGGCGCCGACACTCATAATCCTTACAGAGAGCTCTGTTGATGTCACTAATCTTTTTCTAAGAGTGAAAAAAATATTGTGAAAATATTTGTTCTGGAATGGAGTTCTGGAATTGTTAAATGTAACCTTTGTAATACATACCCATTGCTCAGAGTTCAGTTTTGCATTCAGTAACGCTTCTGGAAATTCACCTTCTGGAAGTGATGTCAGCCGTGACTCCACCTGAATGAAAGATTTATGAATTTATTTATTTTCTACTACTCTATTACTTCTATTCCTGTCACTCACAACATCACAGCAATAGCAAACCACAACCACCCAATAAATTCCTGATGGATGAAATCAAGTCTCTATTTTTTTCTCAACCGAAACTGCTTGACACGCATAAATGAACCTCATTGGTTCTCACACGTCAAGCAAACATCACTGAGCTTACCACAACCGCTCAATTCACATGGATTCGTTTTACGATCTCTTTATCAACATTATGAAGCGTCAAAGTGGTAGTTGTGTAGCTGTCAATGGAGGCACAGAAAGTGCTCAGATTTTATCAAAAAGACTTTAATTTGTGTTTCGAAGATGAACGAAAGTCTTATGGGTTTTGAACGCATGATGAGGGTGAGTAATTAATGCCAGAATTTTCTCTGTTGGGTGAACTTACCCTTTAAAAAGGTTCTTCTACAGTACAGCTGACAAAACGCCCCATTTTGAAACCTACATATTTTTGTATGTACTAATTACTAGACATTCACTGGTGATCTGTTTCCTACCTCTGCACAAGCTTTGCTCATCTGAGAGTCTTTTTCTAAGCCAAGAGTCTGGAACAGCTCTGCCAGATGCTTATTTACTTCTTTCCAGTTAGTTTTATCCTCTTCCACTTGACTGATTTCCTGACGCTCATCTTCGCCGCCAGTAGTAAGACTGTTCCGTTTTCTTTGCTCTTTGCCATTTGTCTCACCGGTGTGATCTGCATCTTCTGGGTGACTCTCTCTGTACGTCAGCATACGCACTGCCATCAGCTCGGACACCAAATACTCTGTGAATTGGAAAATAATTACACAGTAGCTCCTCACAGAAAATCCAAAAAAATGCACAAACTGAGAACATCTATCACCTCCCTACCTTACCGGTCACTCTGAACAACAGAAGTGGGCTAAGGTGCTCGGATACAAGTGCATTTTGAGGACAGGACATCTCCTTCAGCACCTCCCTCAACTCCCCGAACAGAACTGCACCACCAACTCTCCGTGCTTAAAGCACAGTTACATTTTATGCATAATACCAGCAGAAAAAAATGGATGGTTAAACAACGTTGTGCAAGATGTTGTTTTAAAGGCAGGAAAAGTCGTTTTAATTGTTAATCCCAGCTAGAATTAAAGCTAAACATTATTATTAGATTTAAAAGTGCAGGTCTATTAATTTAAATATGATCCATGGAAAACAATCGACTTAAAAACGACATCAAAAGGTGGAATAGGATATACAGAACAGGACTTGGTTTGGTTACCTGGCACATCAGGAACACTTTTTCTTAACTCTGAGACCAACCAGGTGAGCAAAGGGCAAGGCAATTCGTCACATTTACATTTCTTCAGGCACTCTCTGCTGTTATACCTATGTAATATTAATACAGCTGTGATTGTTACTTGACAAGAACAATACATCGTTTTTATATCGCTGTTTATTTTAGCGTTACTCACCCCAGAGCTTTAATTAAAGCGATTGCGCCAGTATCTCTCTCCATAGCAACTGTACTTCCTTATTCTGCATTCACGCCTGTTGGTTGTAAAATGCAGTAGAAATCAGGCTACGCAGATAGATAACCTATTGCAAGACTAAAATAATCGATCGAAATTGATGCGCTCCACAGTTCAATCGTCCTAATCATTACCCCCGTAAAAAATAGGTCCTAATCAATAGGTGGACAGATTCCTTTGGTTCTAAATGTATCAATACGATAAGAAACAAAACAAAGAGTGTGATTTAGACACCTAACAAACAGACTCACTCATCTATCGCTCTTTTTTTAAAACTCGCAAATAAATAAAAATGTACAAATTAAAAAATAAAGTAAATATATAAAAACAAATACGAGTAGAAAAGTCTCTTTTTCGTAATAAATAATATATATATATATATATATATATATATATATATATATATATATATATATATATATATATATATATAATATATATATATATATATATATATATATATGTCGACATTTTTTTTATTTTATTTTTGTAAACCCCTGAAACTTTTGAGAGCGCTTATGTTTGGCACTTATCCCAGTTATTTTAACTGGGACAAAATCAAAATAACAAATGTATTTAATTCAATTTTATTTAATTTTAACATTTTATCTATACATTTCGTTCACTGACAAAAAAGTGTCAAAATAAAAATACTAGTCCCAAAAGATTAATAGATCAGTGAATAGATCAAGAAGGGAATGGATCAGTGAGTGAAGAGAATAGATCAGTGTATCTGACACACTAACATTGTTTTTATATGAAAAATAAATAAAACGGAAGTTGCGATAAGTTCACGGCGAGGAAACTAGGGACTGCGTATGATGATTACGATTGGCCAGAGCTGTTTTAGAAATTGTTTTTTTCAACGGCTCTGTGATTTGCTACAGCGGGCTTTAGACAGACAGCAGCTTTAGCCAATCAGCTTCAGGGACCGAGACCGCTCAGACCCTCGCGAGACGGAGGAAGTGGGCTACCACGGTCACCCTCCATTTTTGATACAACCGTAACGACAATTTGCTTGAGAGGGAACTGACAGATAAAGGTAAATATTTTGTTTTCTGCAAACACTGGGAAGTATTTATGTTTTGTAAGTGACTTAAAATCGGGATTTTGTGATTTTAGAGGATGCATGTGACGCGGGTGCGTTCGCGCGCACATTACTTGACTCCATAGTTCGCGAGTTATCACGTATGCTAAGCGTGCATTGAGTCACAGGCTACGATTAACCATGCCACTACATTGTTTTGACACTTAAACGAATGGATTTGGTCCGTGCATGTTGTTGTATTTAATGCACTAATGCCTAAATGCTTATTACAAGTCAGTGAAATTATATTTAAGCTACAAAGACCTTTATAGCCTCTGTTAGCCAGTTAGCTCGCGGGCTAATATTTTAGCGATTGTGAAGATCCGCTGAGCGCGTACAGTAACCAATCAATGACTCGCGTTTGTTTACTCTGATGTACAGGCGCACAGTTTGGAATAAACTGCAGGGGTGCATGAACAATGAGTGGGCTTAATGTGAAAAAGCTCAAAGTCAATGAGCTGAAAGAAGAGCTCCAGCGACGAGGCCTGGACACTCGCGGGCTGAAGGCGGACCTGGCGGACCGATTGCAGGCGGCACTGGAGGCCGAGGCGGCGGGCGATGCACCATCGGGCGAGCAGGACCAGGACTATGAGGCTGGCGGGGATTCTGGAGAGGGGAATGACGACCAGGAGGACGGTAATAATGCATGTTTTTACGTGTATGTTTGACCTGGCTGTGTTCTGAGGCAGTAATCCAGGCTGCTGTTGCAAATGGAGATGCGCTTCACAGAGATTAGGAGAGATTATTATTTATAAGGAGCGCCTGGCAACGTGTATTACTACAATTGGGGGTTTAGCTTTTGCTGGAGGACATCCTTCTGTGAAATAAAACAAGCACTGGCGGATTTTTAAATTTAGGGGCAGTGTTTCTATTTGTGGAAAACTTAATTTATGATTCAATTCTTTCAGTAAGAACCTTTAAAACGCCATTGATATGTTTTAAACATTTCTATTTTATATGTATATTGTTAATATATATATTTAGGATTAACACTAAACGTAGTGCTACTTGTTTTTAATTTACATTACTTGGTAGTTTGTGTAATTACACTGTAATAAGAACACCTTAAAATAAGGGCAATCATTGTTGTTTTTTGTGAATACATTGTCGTAAAATAGAAAATAATAATAATTAAAGTCCCAATTGAATATTTCTGAATGACTACAAAAGTGATGGAAATTCGTTGTTGAAGCCATTAACAACAAACAAAATTACAGCTTTGACTTTCCTAGCCTGGAAAAAGCTTTTAGTAAAAAAAAAAATCAAATGCATTTTTTGAAAGTACATTATTACAAATGTAATGTTATACATTTCTTAAGTGACCCATTCTTTTTTTTTACATGCACAAATTGCTGCATAAACAACAAAACATGGATTCACACATCAAAAACAGAATAAAATTATATCACGAATAAATGTGCAAAATATGTTCTTTAAATAGTTAATAGATTAACAAAATGAATGAACAAGTAGCCCTAACCCTACTTTTCTACGTTTACTACGTTTCTATGCTGCGTTTCCTAACTTTGGTTTCTGTTTCAGTTTGCTTAAAGTTTATCTAGCTACTTTCAGTTTTCATTCTTGTTCTGTTCTGAATACCATCAAATTAAACTATTTTTTTTGTGGAGGGAGGGGCACTAAAATGGCCTATTTTTATAGTGTTTATAATATTTGTAAACATTTTGCTTTATTTACCGGTATTTTACATTTATTTCTGAATGTAATGATAAAATGCATTTTAAACCATGATTTAATCGATAGTGCTGAACTATCAAAATTCTTACTGTAGGTTAAGGATTAACCAGTTATGAGCATCCCTAATATAGTTAAGCTGAATGTTTTATTTATTTCTATTTGTGAATACATTCTTTTTAAAGTAATTTAAACAATTCCTTGAGTAATAGTGTATGACTTGAAGTCATGTAAATGATTTAACATTGATGCAACATCATTTTAATTCTGCTTAATTTCTCCACAGAAATTGCAGACAGAGAGAAAGATTTTGGAGAAGAATCCAAGGCACAGTTTGATGATGGCAACAGCACAGACCTCTACCAGGGTGGATTTGACGATCAGGGAAATGGGAGTAACGAAGGCAACGAGGACAGCACCGAGACTCCCATACCTGCTTTTGGAACGAGCGATTATTCATCGGATGCGATGCCGGAACAAATGACAGAGCAGTACTCCTATGACCAGGATGAATCATCAGAGGCCAAGCAGCCGTACCGTGAGGAAGTGGCCGGGAAGCACTTTAAGAAGCAGGATGAGATGAAGCAGGAGGATGAGGAGACTCCTTCACAAGCAGAGCCACAGGTGGAGCAGAAGTCAGATGAGCCAGCATCACGGCAGATCCCAGAGGGAGACTCGGGTCAACGCAACCAGCAGGAAGAGTCTGGTAAGCCTTGTCAGGTGTTTAAACCACAAGGGGTGATTTTCTCTAATAGTTGGACTACATTAGCATAGTGTTTTATTACTAGGGGTGTCCCTGACTAAGGATTTACACATTCAAATCAGAATTGTCGAATCTCTATGGTCGACTGATAGTCGAATCATCTGTGTGTGTGTGAATGGGTTGGGAGGGGCAGAACACTAGTCAGCAGGACGGTAAAACTATTTTTATTTTCCTTTACACACTGCACACGGGGACAACTTTTAATAAAGCGACCAAAACTGCTTGCCAACTCATAGACGAACTGACAATGTTTTTTTTTTTTTTTAATTTAAGTTTAAATAAAAGGTAAGTAATATGGTGGATAAACATTTGTAAAACGTTTTCTCATAACATTTTAAAGCCGCGATCAAAGCTACATTACACAAATATATTAAAGAACATTTTGATAAATAAACCTAAAAAAATACCTGCCTAGAGAGGAAAAGAACACTTTGAGTGCGTTAACATGCACGTTCTTAAGCAGATTGTTCCTAAAGGTATCTCTCACGGGACACACACATTATATACGCACAAGCTCAATTTTGAATCGACTTCTGACAGAAAAGCTGCACGATGAGGGTATCTTGTAGCAAAGGGTGAAATCAGTATGTACATTGACGATTTGAGGGAAATATAATATAAATTTAATATAAAACCTTGAAATGGCGCTCTGGCGCAGCAGGATTTAAACAACTTCCTGAGTCGTCGCGGACAGGCACCGAATGCCGCCACCGGTGTGCGTACAGTCATTGAAAACGTGTTCGAATTTTAAAGTTGCGACACTGGTGCGAAGCTCAGCGCCCTTCAAGGGGTTGCACACCGGACACAAAGCTCAGCGCTGTGCCATGTCTTTAAAATATTGAGCACCCCCCCATATTGCCAAAATGTTATGATCCTCGTTTCATAACACCCGTGAAGATTCGACTGAGAGATCAGTGGTGGAATCCGGCTCCGCATATCGAATCTTCGACTATCCGGGGTCACCCCTATTTATTACTAAACATTTTTTTTCTTAGCACATTATTCAATAAATAGTTTGCCCAAAAATGTAATTTCCTGATTATTTACTCACTCCCAGGTCATCCAAGATGTAGATGACTTTCTTTAGCCGTAAAGAAATGAAGAGTTTTAATGAAAACATTCCACACTTTTTCATCTATCTAATGCAAGTCAGCAGGGATCGCCATAGTCCAAAATCCATTTTTAGGCAGCTTTATTGTAATCCACTTGACCTCTCGAGTGACTTATGCAGGTTAGGAAGGTCATGCTTGATGTAGGCTGGGATCATGTGGATGGAGAAAAATTCTGGAATGTTTTCCTCAACCTTATTTCTTATTTAGCTGAAGAAAGAAAGTCATATATTTTGGATGGCCTTGGGGGTGAGTAAATTATCAGTATTTTAATTTTTGGGTGAACTATTCCTTGAAGTAGCCACACAGTCCACACACTTGATCATTAGCTATATCAAAATCCCTATCAAGCACATCCATTCACTTGGCAGGCATATATGCAACACTTCTGGCAGCTATTTCGTGCATACAAGACGAAGTCCCATGTATTTGAATGGGGGAATCCTGGAGTCTCAAAAACTGCTTGCTAAACTCAGAACTAAATAACTAAATAATTTCAAATCAGCAACAAAATCTGACATGAACTGTCCCATTCATATTCAAAGCTAGTAGTTAAATGTGGTCTTACCATTTTCATTTGATGTTGCTCATGATGTATTATCCCAATCTTTTAGAGAGTTTTGAGGTGAAGCCTGAGTATAAACCTGACGAGGACGCTCCACAGCAGGCTGAGCAGGCCGGTGGTGACTGGGATGCACAGGCTAAATCAGAGGATGATAGAAACTCGTCTTACAGTCGCAAGAGGTCATATGACGATAGTCGAGGATACGGTTACTATGAGCATCGAGAGGAAAGAAGGTAAATTATGCCTCCTTGGATTTATTTAATCTATTTGTATTGCTCAGTCTCACAGTTTTCTGGTTGTTGTAGGGGACGATCACCACAGCCCCCAGCTGAAGAGGAGGAGGAAGACATTGATGATAAACTCGTGGTTATAGACACCTGTGAGTATAATTAACAAGATATTTTTTTGTGTGTGTGACGTAGCTGTTATTTGCAGTGCTGTATTTTCATTACATTGTGTCTACATCAGACACAACTGTTGTCTATATAAATGCAGTCCATGAATAAGACAAGGCATCAGTTCACCGCATCCAGTGTAGACAACATCACTGATTATAATGGGCTCTATTGTCTTTTGTCATGCCGCTCGTGTCCGGTGTAGACACGGTGTTAGGGATGCCCAATACTGCACTCATTTATTCATTCTCATTAAAATGCTCCGATACCATGAAACGTGCACAGTGTTTGTGTCCACACAAAGAAACGTGTGCAGAATGGAGATATCTAAGATTAAATCTGTATTCATGATGTAAATGCATCTAATTAATTTAATCTTAAATATGAAATTTATAATTACGCCTGAATGGCTGCATTATTTGAATTAAAACATAATAGTATATGTAAGTACAACTGTTACGTGACTCGTATTATGAGCGGTTCCCTGTTTTATTCCAGGAAAACGTCATGCGATTGCTGTGACTGCGCTCTGATAATAAAATAAAAGATGAAATATGATAGAATGATAAAATAAACCAATACATTTAACAGACATAATTAAGCATGAAAATTACTATAGGAAATTTCATTTAAACTTTATTTTAATGTGTCCTTGTTCCAGTAAAATCATACACGGAGTAATTTTAAACAGGAAGTACTCACTAATGGGTTAAGGTTACAATTAGAGTTTGTTTCAGAGTTATTTGCATGTAATTATGCATAATTTACTGTTATTAGTATATTAGTATAGCAAGTACATGTAAGTGTTACCGAAATATCTATTTACTAAACAACTTTGGCCAACTAACATGATTGATTTCTTATGGTTTCTCTACCCAACAATTTTTTTATTACACATGGAATAAAAATACGTATACTGGTATCATCAGCAACTGCCAAAAAATGAAAGTATCATTCTCGTTCTGGGAAACGGGGTATCGGAACGTCCCTTATTTACATGGTTCCTGGACACAAAATATGTTATTTAAAATGTGGTTGATAGTTTCATATCCAGTATTTATACTGAATGGCTTCTGGTTTGTTTGTCTCTAGATAACTGTGACCTGCATTTCAAAGTGGCTCGTGACAGATACAGCGGTTACCCTCTGACCATTGAGGGTTTTGCCTTCCTGTGGTCAGGTGCTCGAGCCACTTATGGTGTTACCAAAGGACGTGTGTGCTTTGAAATGAAGGTAGCAAAGATGCGATTTTAATACGAGTTTTGTAAACCAGTGTCATGTTTGTTTTCCTTGGATATCTGTAGAGATAAAAATATTTCCTGTTGATTTGTTTAGATAAATGAGGAAATCTCAGTAAAGCACCTTCCTAGCTCTGAGCCTGACCCTCATGTGGTGAGAATCGGATGGTCCTTGGATACATGCAACACTCAACTCGGTAAATGACCATATTTCAAGGCAGTTCTGATACCTAATGCCTTTTTCTTTAGTGTGATAATTGTAATTGTAGTTTAAGTAATTTATTAACTTTTTTATTTATATTATAGGCGAAGAGCCCTTCTCTTATGGGTATGGAGGAACTGGCAAGAAGTCCTCCAACTGTAAATTTGAAGACTATGGGGAAAAGTTCAGTGAAAATGATATCATTGGCTGCTATATTGTAATTGTTTTTCTCATATTTTCTATATTACATTAAACATAATGCATCTTAAAAAGATCTCAGACACTGAATTAACCTTATTTCCTTTCTTTTCCCCCACTCTGATTGCTTTTCATAGGACTTTGAAAGCGGTGATGAAGTAGAGATGGCATTCTCCAAGAATGGCAAGTCGCTGGGCCCATGTTTCCATGTCTCTCGAGAGGATCTGGCCGGACGTGCTCTTTTCCCACATGTATTGGTGAAGAACTGTGCCATAGAATTCAACTTTGGACAGCGAGAGGAGCCCTTCTTCCCCAAGCCAGAAGGCTTCACCTTCATTCAGGATCTTAACCTGGATGACCGAGTCAGAGGGACACTGGGACCTGCCAATAAAACTGATTGCGAGGTTTGAATTGACTGTTAACATTTTAGAGAAATTTTGTGACAACATTACTTGATATGAATAGTACAATTATATTTGCTATTTTGTTAGTCATTTTGAGTCACGACCAAAATAGCTGAATTATATTTTTTAAAAATGTTTTCTTTGATTTTGCAATTATTTAAAATGCATCTGATCACTCTGCACAATAATTTGGAAAACAGCAAACTTTGCGAAACAAAATGTGTCACTGCCAAAACTTTTGGCCACAACTGAAGAAGTTGTTGTAAACAGATGTTGATACAAGTTTTGTAAAATGTTGCCTCAAAATGTTTTCTTCTCAGATCTTGATGATGGTTGGTTTGCCTGGAAGTGGAAAAACTACCTGGGCCCTAAAATATGCTGCAGAGAACCCAGACAAGAAGTACAACATCCTGGGCACAAATGCTATCATGGATAAGATGAAGGTATGGCTGCTGAATAATAAGCACTGTTATTATAGCACCTGTGCGTTGTAAAGCCATACACATTCAGATGGAAATCTTTGCCTGTTTAAATCTAAAGGATGGGAAACTCATTTACACCCATTGTCCTTCAGTGTTTTTAACTTCAACATAATCAAACACCTGCTTGTAATTTTCTAGTAATCCTTAATACTTTGACTAACTGATTTGAGCTAAACTCTGCAGGACCATTAGGCTCGTGTTGCTCAGTTCATCCACCAAGAAGTCGTTTTTGGAAATATGTTGTTCCTCCAATTCAAAGTCCACAAAATAAAGTTTGTGTCGTTTACGACATTTTCAGGTCATGGGACTCCGTCGGCAGCGCAACTATGCCGGACGCTGGGACGTGCTTATTCAGCAGGCTACGCAGTGTCTCAACAGACTCATCCAGATCGCTGCCCGCAAGAAGCGCAACTACATCCTGGACCAGGTACTGTCATACTTGCCTGTCTCTGTGCTGTCCTCACAGCTAAAGCTCTCCCCTTCCTCCTCAACCCTCCTCCCCAAAAAAAACCCCACATCACTGCTGCTCACTGATGCACATGTTCATTAATGCACTTCTGCTCTTTCTGTAGCTTAGTCCAAAGCATTGGTTAGCCTATTGTGCTCCTGAAGACTTGTTTTTTTCAGTCCTTATTTCCTTGTCCTGAACATGTTGCTGAATTATGATTTGTTTTGTTTGGCATAAACATTAAAAACGAGCAGTGAAAGAATGCAGTATAGTATGTTGTCACAATGAATATTTTTGACTTTATGTATTGCCTTGTTGTAAAGAGATTTTGCCACACTGTACAAGTAGTCCATGACATTAGTAAGATGTTGAAAAACAAGTAGTCACTGCCTGGTGAGTAAGAAAACACCTTCTGTTGCTATGTAACTGTAAAGAAAACGAGAACTTTTCATTAGATAAACTTGGAACTTTACTTGAATGTTGTTTTTAAAAATGAATGGCAGGTAAGTGGAAAAACTAACCTGCTTGAAGTTTGCAGGTAAACAGTTGCAGAGGTTGTAAGGTAGGTAAGGTCAAAGGACATGCTAATGGGTCCTTAAGGAGACTGTGAGTATGAACAGGTTTGTACTCGATGTTTGTCCGTGTCGGGCATTCTGGTCTTTTCAACAACGGGTATATAAAGGTAAGTGAGGGGGCCCAGGCAGGCAGTGCATGTGTTTGAAATCTAGAAGTGAGGGTTAATTTACATTCCCTGTAAATAACGGAAATGTAAGATGATTTCCTCGAGTATATAATGTCTAAATCTCAGTCGTTGATGTTTAGAAATGATTGATGTAGTTGCATTAAGAGCATGGCTGTGTTTGGTAAAACGGTAGACTGCTGTATTAAGCTGTCTCATAAGAATTTAATTTCATGTAAATTCTTGCAACTAGAATAATTTAGAGTATAGTGAGAAACTGATAGACCAGTTGTTTGTAACAAGCTTCTCATAAGAGAGCGGCTTCTGTTAAAAGGGCTAGCTTGAGGGAAGCAGAAAGGGTCCCCTGTACAATGTCAGTCATTCATAGACTCTCATGTGTCGGCCCGGTTCACGGTAAGTCAGTTGGGGTTGTGAGAGACAACCGCTAGTCATTCCAGAGCAGTAACTATAGACATGAAAAAAAACTCTCTCACTTTCATCGTTGCAGGAATCCAATTCCCCTCCTATGGAACGCAAAGCCGTAACAAAAGCAAATAATGAACAGCTTCTACTTCTTTCTTGTCACCATTGCTAGACAAATGTATATGGATCAGCCCAGAGACGAAAAATGCGTCCTTTTGAAGGTTTTCAACGCAAGGCTATTGTAATTTGTCCCACGGATGAGGATTTAAAAGAGCGAACGTTAAAGCGAACTGATGAGGAAGGGAAGGATGTTCCCGATCATGCTGTGTTAGAAATGAAAGGTAGGAATGCCATGGATAACCAAAACAAATGTTCAAAACTACACACCAGATCTGCTTTTGCTGTTTTTTTGTTTTGTTTTTTTAATTTTTATTTTAAGACTTGGAAGAACCCACCCGTCCCTCCTTCTGTTAAACCTTTTTGCCAGATAAAAGAGCTCCTCTCATCTTTTTTTCATCTCTTCCTGCCCTGTTAACCACATTTTATTGCATTGTCTCTCATGCCATTGCTCACCACTGCAAACCAGCTCAGATAATCAGGATTGAGGAACGCAATTGGCTCTGGCTCTCCAATTCACTTCAGCAACCAAGCAGTTTGTATTGGCTGTACTATTTAATGTAAAATAATTTATTGGACAGATGCCCATAGCTAGTTATTTTGCGTGGACACCTTTCATAACCCTCTTTTTCTGGCAACTGTTTTTAGTTTAATTTCATTCCCTATGGCCCCCTACATTGTCCTCATATTCCTACTCTGGGACAAGGGTTTTCTTACCCAGCTAAGGCAACATTTGTCCTAGAGCATGTTACCTTTATCACCACATGATCCAGTTCTCTCTCTTTCTCTCTCTGTCTCCTTGTGCTGTCCCCTCCCCTGTATTTTTGCTGTCACCATTTTATGGTGCTGATTATGATTGTCTTTTGCCGGCACAGCTGTTCTGTCTCTCATTGCATGCCTCTGCTCCCGCAGCGAACTATGTTCTGCCCGAGGCCGGCGAGTTCCTGGATGAGGTGCGATTCGTAGAGCTTCAGCGGGAAGAAGCCGACGCCCTCATCAAGACGTACAACGAAGAAGGCCGTAAAGCAGGCCCTCCCCCGGAGAAGCGATTTGATAACCGCCAGGGTGGTTTCCGTGGCCGTAGCAACTTCCAGCGTTATGACAATCGTAGTGGACCTCAGGGTAGTAGAGGTGGCTACCAGAACCGAGGCGGCTCTGGAAGTGGAGGCTTCCGAGGAGGAGGTAGGCGTGTTGAATTTGCTAATTCTGTGCGTTTCAAATTTAGGGTTAGTAAACAAAAGAAAATAATACTTTTATTCAACAATAAAGATACCTGGAATGTTACAAACAATATCTTTTTAAAATAAAGGAGTTTTAAATAGAAAAACAAATGCTTTTTTTAATAGAAAAAGTTCTTACTGTAGAATCCTGAAAAATGTATCATTGTTTTCAAAACAAATATTAAGCAGCACAACTCTTTACAACATTGATAATAAGAAATGTTTATTGAGTAGCAAATCAGCATATTAGAATGATTTCTGAAGGATCATGTGACACTGAAGATGCTGAAAATTCAGCTTTGCATCACAGAAATAAATGATACTTTAAACTAGAAAAGAGTTATTGTGAAATATTACAATATAAAATATTAGTGCTTTTATTTTTGATTAAATGAACAAAGACTTTGTGATCATTTGCCTTTCAAAGACATTAACGCTGGTTAAGTTAAGTGGGGTTTTTTTTCCCGAACTGATTTTGATCAGTTTTTCAGATTTTAATTGAGTCTTGGGATTTAGGAATCGATATGTCATCCGGTTTTCAGTTGATGAATGAAAGGAACATTGTAGCGTGCCTCCCATCCAATGAATCACAATCTTTGTGCTTTGCTAGTATTGATATGGAACAAAGTTTTAGATTTCAAATTACATCCATTTTATTACAAAATTCAAAAACAAAAGTAAAGTTTTGGTGCTGTGGCGCGAGATTGCTCTGGCGCAGCTTAGCCCAAGAGAAGCATCAGCGCGGAAGTCACATGAACTGATCTTTTCTTCCGCTTAAATACCAGTTACGGCATGAAATAAACCTAAATGAGCATCTGAAAGTGAGTTAAAAGAGAGTACAACTTACTGAAATCCACATCATGTCAATGGAATCGCTCAATTAGTGTTTCATCTGTGGAAAGACGGCAGTAAAACAGTAATGTCACCTTTACCTTAGAAAAACCATATCCAGTGTCCATAAACTTGTGCTAGTCAGCTAGAAAAATGAACTCTAAAGAGGAACATTTTGTTTAATATATGCACAATATTACATATTCATTGTAATTTTTTGTTCTTATAGATTTTTAATACATGTATGAATAAGGATTTGAACGTAATGGACTATTGTTTCTTAGCGAAGGCTTTAAAGGGCTAACTTAAAAATCTAACTCTAATTATTCCACATTGACATGCATTATACGAGCAACAGTTGGAGTTAAAAATCTTCATTTGTGTTCTACTGAAGAAACAAACACACCTACATCATGGATGCTCTGGGGGCTAAGCAGATAAACATAACATTTTCATTTTTGGTGTACTATCCCTTTAAGAGAACATTCAGGCAAAATCATAAAGTAATAGGGTGGTGCAAGTTATCCTTTTAGGGTGATGCAAGTTATCCTGATCATATCCTGGTCTGGGTTTATTTTGCGTGTTTTTGTTTTGTTTTTTGACTAGGGGCCTATTGCACAAAACTAGGATAAGGGATTAAGCCAGGATATCATGTTGATCTTGTCATCTGTGTGCAACATTTAGTACGCCACTGTCTTGTAAACGTACCCTGAAGGCACACTCACACCAAGAACGATAACGAAAGATAACTGTATATTAGCGGATAAATTGAGCCAGGATCACCAATATATCCTGGCTTAATCCCTTATCCTAGTTTTGTGCAATAGGCCCCAGTTTACTTTTCTCTTGATCCTTGTTTATTGTTCTGTATTGCTGGTTAGATACTGGCTACAAGAACTAGATGTTGATAAACACTCTGCTAATTAGGATACAACCGTGGAGGCTACAACCAGAACCGCTGGGGATCAAACTACAGGGATGGAGGCTCAGGAGGCCGTGGTGGTGGATACAACCGCAACCAGCAGTCTGGAAGCAGTTACAACCACAACCGTCAGGGCTCCTACAACAAGAGTAGCTCTGGAGCAAGTGCAGGCTACAGCCAATCACAGGTAATAGGACTGGGCTTACATTACCCAAGAATCAGTTTAGGGATCCAGGAGTTATTGCTTGCATATTATATTCTCTTTTTTGTTTCGTAGCCTCAGTCTTACAATCAAAGCTACACCCAGCCCTACAACCAGAGCAACTACAGCCAAGGGTACAACTATGGCAACTACAGTCAGTACCCAGCATACAGCCAGAGCTACAGTCAAACTCCAGCGCCCACACAACAGACCTACAACCAGCAGCAGCAGCAGCAGCAACAGCAGCAGCAGAGCTACAATCAGCAGTACCAGCAGGTGAGACCATCGGTGGTAGAAACCGCAACAGGCATCAGGGTCAGGCTAAAGAGGACATTTTTGCACCCTGGAATTAATTTCCAGGGGCATTTTTATCTCTGTATGGGCAAATATTTATGAATACTTTATCAAATGCATACGTGTTGTCTCACAACATTTTATCAACATCAACAGAAGCCATCTTTACACTGCAAAGATGGAACAGAAGCTGCATCTGATATGGCACGTTTATTTACACAGACTGTTGCATGCTGCTTATGTACTTACGCAATTGCCTAAATAAAGTAGTCTATATAAATTATAAAATGAAAAAATGTATACCTAAATCAGTATTGCCAGTGATTGCTCTTGATATTGTAATAATGATTATCAAAATCGTTGCATTTTGGGAAATTGTACGTCATATTTTTTTTAAATCTAACAACCGTACACATTAAAAAAATCGTTATTTAAAAAGACTTTCTATTGGCTGTTTTAGTAGCTTGCAAGAACAAAACAGTTATTCATTTTTGGAGACCCGCCCCCGCCCGTACCCGCAAGGTTTAGCACCAGATCTGACCGTGACCCGTGAAAATATCAAAATTAAATCCGCACCCGTCCAGACCCGTTAATATTTGGCCCGTTACCCGATCCGTGCCTGCGATAAATCACACACGCTAAAATCTTTCAAATTAAAATGCTTTATTTTTTATTTTGAACCTTTCTCAACATCAACAGCGTCATGAATGGGCTAATGAAACAGGCAAAAATGCCTTTAAAGACTCGTAGTCAACAATTTCATATACTCTACTCACCAACTTTACTTTTACTTCGTCCATTGCTACTCCTGCAACGCTCGCTCCTTCTGGGTTACGAGAGGCATCAACAAAAGTTTCAATGTCGCAGTGGTGGTGACGCAATGATGGGTCAAATGGCATATCGTTGTTGCGTGTATGTGTAATGGTAATTTGGACATAGAAATTGTAATAGCCTACAATGTTCGAGGGGGGGAAGAAGGAGGCGGGAACCGGCGAACATTTAAAAGACTTTAACCAAACAAAACGAAGTAACGTGGGTAGTCCCTCACGGACATCTGCCACATGCACACACATAATAAAACGTAAACACAACTCAATGTCAAATCCAGGTCTGGTGATCTCTCGTCCTTATATGCCTCCGAGCTCCCTCAGAGGACTCAAGACCGGTGTGGCTCGCAGGTGACGCTCATTCACAATCACGCCCCGGTCTCGCTTGCTCTCTCGCTCGTCCACCTCGCCACAGAAATATTGCACATATTTTTCATCCATGCTACTACCCGCCTGCACAGAGTTGATTATCCGCCCGTGAATTTTATAAATGCCACAATCCACCCGTTTTAGCCATTTTTATTCGTCCCGTTGCAGGACTCTGGAGCAAAGTACATTCCTTATCACTGAAGTGGTCCATTAATCAGTCTTGTACAAGTTTAAACTTGTTACAATAAATCAAGGTTGTTTACTCTTAAACAAAGCTCTCATCGTATCAACACTTGGTTGTTTATGATAAGAGAATCCGCGAGAGTGCAGAATTCAGTTGGTGTGTGTGTGTGTGCAATGATCAAAACGGCCACCAGCGGTGTCTAATCTAAACACCTCTGATTAGCCATTGCTTTCATATCTCAACAGAAACGAGTATAATTAGTTATACTGCTCAGTGCGGCAAAAACATGTAAAAAGAAATCTGGTGCAACATGAGCAGATCTAAATGTAACGCCGCAGTAGAAACGTTCCATTAATGTTCACATTTCTCTTTAATCGCAGCCATAAAAAGATTTCTGGTCCTGAAAGGTATTGTGTTGTTGATGCATGTATTTTTATACATTTGTTTTACTTCCCTCAGTACGCTCAGCAGTGGCAACAGTACTACCAGAACCAGAGCCAGTGGAACCAGTACTATAACCAATACGGCAATTACGGCAACTACCAGCAGGGCGCCCAAGGCAGCCAGGGTGCTCAGGGAACACAGTAGTAGCATCGCAGCCGCTTCAGACGGCCCATTCCCTAAGCAGCATTCCTCATGCCTTTTTTGTGATCCTTCCCAGTCTTACCATTTCCCCCACCCCTGCTCTCTGTAAAAGTTTATTCTCTCCCTATTTATGCCAACCTTAAAGGTAGCCACATTTCTGTGGCCCTCCATTGCTCTTTGAGTTTTGGCGGCAAGTATCCCTTTTTAGATCTTCTACTTAATATTTGTTTACATGCTTGATCTTTTTCTTTTCCTTTTCTCTGTGTACTTGTAGATGAGAGGTTTGACTTTTGAATTTAGTAATGTGTGGTTTAGTCCGCTCCAGAAAGCTCACACTATGATGTGCTTGAATGTTTCAAAATAGAGCAGGTTAAATTTATCGAGGAAGCTCTGCACGATTAGATTTGCATCTGATGTATAGAAAGAGAGGGGCAGGGTGTTTCTGTGTTCCGATAGTTTTACCACTGATTTTATTTTATTTTTTATCTTGTAAGATTAAAGAACCACATTTTGCAATTGATGGTTATGGGTATTGTTCTGTATATGATCATATGCCTGTATGTACACATTGATGTAAGACCATGTAACACTTTTGTCTAGGTACATCATATTGGAAATTTTAATAACCTAAATCTTGAATAACAATTTTCTGATGTCTCAAGCCTGTGAAGGTTATCATTTCTTTTTATATAGCATTTTTAAAATGACTGGTCTGATGCACATCTATTCCCATGTTGCAAATTAGTAATGATCCAAAATTAGTTCCTTGTGTGGATATGTTTTTACCTTGTGTCTTGTCTGTAAAGCAGTATCTGCATATGGTTTTGTGTCAAATCAAAATGCATTATTTTGTATTTGAGAATATAATCAGAAGAACCATCTTGTGTTCTGTATTTTTGTACAAGAGGAATGTGTGAAAGCTAAAACAAACCTCAATCTGTCTGAAACACAGCTTCAAATGTGGAACAAGTTAACAAAAACGTCAGCTGTTAGCACAAAGTATGTAAGTACAGCAAATTGTACTCAAATCATATGTATATGTACTTAAATTAATAGACGACATATTGAATAAAATACGTTTTTAGGCTGCGTTCTGAAAGGTTTTTGTTGAGCAAGAGTGAAAATTATAAGTAAATCTGTTGTAGGAATACTATAAAAATAGGTTTATTCGAAAATTTATTTTTATGAATATAAAATATACATAGAAAGAGCATTATGGTTATTAAAACGCAGGCATTTGAATTTGCTTTAAAAAAAAAAAAAACAAGATAGCAATTTATAAACATTTCTGAAGCTGAAAATAAAATATATTGCATGACTGAAACAAATTAAAAGTTTCAGTTTCATTCTGACAAAAGGAACATTTAGTGCCAAAATCAGATCAAATTTATTCTTAAAAAAATGTTTGACAGGGTAAATGTTATGGGGGACAGTATAGTGTGCCTACATTTCGATATGCTGTCGGACTAAATATCTTAAACTGTGTTCTGATGATGAACGGAGGTCGTACGGGTGTGGAACGACATATTAGGGCATTAATGACATCAATTTCATTTTTGGGTAAACTAACCCCTTTAATGATCTATTGATTTGACTCGTTTACATTTTGTCATTTTTGAGAAAGGAAACAAGTTAGTAGGCTACGTGTAGCCTTCCTTTAATTGCAGAGCTCCACTATAACTCCACCCTAGGCAAAGTTACTCAGCAGGTTTAATCTCACCTGAGTTACCCTAAGCGAAAGTAGCTTTAAATTTGATAACACTCCCACCAAAACGTTTTGCTCCATTATTTTCATGATGCTTATACTGAAGATCGGCTCAAAATGAGGTGAGTTAGTTTGTTGTATTAATGCTGAATTATATGTTGTAGGAATATATCCAAAACAAGCGCAAAATTAATTGTCAAACGTGATTTTCAGACTTATTTCTCACGGTCTAATTATGAATTCGTTTTGATATTTTATATCTGTAGACCAAGTGGTTACACAAGCTTTGTGTGCGACATTTCCTAATTTCCCCACACTGTAAAAAATTATTTTGAAAAAAAGTTACCTGGTTGCCTTAAAATTTTGAGTTCATCGAATGTAAAATTTTGAGTTAATACAATGAACATTTTTTGAGATTCGACAACCTTTATTAAAAGATTTTGTAAGCATATTGGGTAATTGTGTGTGTTTTATTTCTGATGACGCAGTTAAACATGCTAAATTTTCATGATTTATCACATTTTTATGTGGTTCAGATACAATAATATTTTGAGTTTCGATTTAGTTAACAAATTTCCTTCATTGTATCAACAATTTTTTAAGGCAACCAGGTTACTTATTTTAAGTTAAACCAACAAAAACCAAAAAAATTTTTTACAGTGCACAGTCATTTTACCTTCAAATATATTTAAGAACTTGAATGGCAACATATCAGTAAAACATTTAAATGGTTATACGCATGTGTGTATACGTAACCTTATATATATCTATGTGTGTAACAATGTAGGCATGTAAATCAGGCTATATATATATATATATATATATATATATATATATATATATATATATATATATATATATATATATATATATAAAATGTTGGTTTCACTTAAAAAAGTAAGTAACCTGGTTGCCTTAAAATTTTGAGTTTATTGAAATTAAAAATATGAGTTGATACAATGAAGGAAATTTGTTTAATAAATAGAAACTCAAAATATGATTGTATCTGAACCACATAAAAAATTGATAAATTATGAAAATAGCACTATATGGCATGTTTCACTGCGTCATCAGATATAACACACACACAATTACCCAATATGCTTACAAAATCTTTTAATAATATTTTAATAAAGGTTGTCGAATCTCAAAAAAATTTCTTTGTATTAACTCAAAATTTTAATTTCAATGAACTCAAAATTTTAAGGCAACCAGGTAACTTTTTTCAAAATAATTTTTACAGTATATATATATATACACCATACACACACACATATACTTTGTTTGATATATCACATCTCTGCATTTCAAATTAAATGTATATTTAAAAAAAAAAATCTATTTCTAAACTCTTTGGCAGTTTTACGTTTTGACCACTTTTTGAGAAGAGGTAAAATTATATGTATTTGTCAAGTACAGAGAATGTTTTTAAAATAACAATTGTTTATCCAGATTTCTTTAAGATGTAGGCTAACTTTTCAAGTATATTTATTTTGATGAGTTTCTTTATTTTTAGCATAAAGCTTTTGGGTGTGGGCATGTTTTGTCCCTTATCTCAAGAATCAGTGACTCACACCATACACTGACATGTTGACATACTGCTACAGTACATGACTCATATTCATATAAATAAAATGTGTTTAAATAATTTGTCTCAGCTTTCCTTTCGTTTTTCAGTCTTGAAGGTGTTTTAAAAGCCAAACTGCTGCAGCAGGAGTGCCATTTTACTTGGTCTCTAAGAGAAGGAGAAGACTTTGTGCTCTGTGATTTACTGAATCGTCTGGAGGACAGTGGCGCCTCCAGAAATTTTTCATAGGGGTGGCCAGATGGGGCCACTTAAAATCTTGGGGTGGCACACCAAAACTAGAAACCATAATTTCAGAATTGTATTCTACTGGTGTAGTAAACCGGCCTGTAGCACGTCACGACACATAATTCCGCGTCGTGTTTTACTAAAAAATATTTTTTTACTTATTTACTTACAAGTAGTCATCGTCTTCTAACGTTAACTTCTTTTGAAATTGTTGACTGACGGGCATGAGCTGACCTGTTGCTGTCTGAGCGCGCAAAGTTTATTAATAAGTCTATTAATTTATGAGACTCTTCAGTTCAAATTATCCAGTACCAAAATAATAATACTCTTTATTTTCCAAGTTCATAAATGATTTTCAAAACGGATTTGAAAAAAAACAAAAAAAAACATACACACAAAATGACTTATTTTAAATATAAAATACATATATAAAAGTCTTGGGCATGTCAAAGATTTGTAACAACTTTAGCTTTGATGCATTGTTAGTTTTTGTGCAGCATCAGATTTTTTTCTCCCTCATTTACTGTTCGTGGCTGTTTTTGCCCCATTGACTTCCATTATAGCCACAAAAAAATTATTGGAAAGCCATGACACCATATAATCATGCATTCTTGATTGTTGGTGGTTTTCCCAGTTGGGAAGAGGTAAAATGTGTAATTTTTACAGTTGATAACCAGGTGGCACCATTAACCCTTTAGATAGGCCTGTGCTGAAGAACAAAAGAAGAAGCTTAGTTTCTGGCATTTGTATAGAGTATAATAACTGCATATAAATGAGGGATTTAAAAAATGTAAATCTGTTGCTGCACACAAACTAACAATGCATCAGAGCCAGTGTTGGTACTAATCTTTGGCATGTCCAAGACTGTGATAAAAGGTCAAAAAATATCCAGTCCACAATCACTTTTTATATTGAAAATAAGTTATTTTGTGTGTATGTTTTTTTTTCCAAATCAGTTTTGAAAATAATTTATGAATTTAGTTAAAGAGTGATAAGAGTGACAATGAAACAATGACAGCAGCTCAACAATAATAATGGAATCAAGTATGTAAACTTGCAACAGAACACATTTTAAATGATTTTACTTTTGATTATTTTATTTATTTCTAAAGATCTCTTTAGTAGCCTGTATTGGTGTACTTTAAAGGGATAGTTCACCCAAAAATGAAATTTCTGTCATCATTTACTCTCCCTCATGATGTTCCAAACCTTTACGAGTTTCTTCGTTCTGTTGAACATAAAAGAATATATTTTGAAGAACGTTTGTAACCAAATGTTTGCTTTGGGGGCAACATTGACTTCCATGGTAGGAATGTTTCTTCAATACATCTACAACAAGAAATGCACACAGGTTTGGAACAACTTGAGGGTGAGGAAATTATGACAGATTTTTCATTTTTGGGTGCACTGTCTCTTTAAGCAGTCATTCTGAACCAATAACCACTTTACTGACAAATCTGAAATTCAAAAATGTTTAATCCTCTTTATTAATTTACTATTATGACTATATTATTATGTAATTATTTGTCCCATTTTAATCTAAATATTTTTTAAATATCAAACTGCTAAATTATAAATTGATAACATTAATATGCTATAATCTATTATTTAACAGTTCTAATCTCTAGAAAAATAAGTCTGCCAAGCTCTGATAATGTATGAAATATTATATTATCCATTAAAAAAACAATAGGCCTACCTTTAGATCACGGATGTGTCTGTCATCGCATGCTTTCAGTCAGACAGTCTGAGACACTGAAATGCTTCTCTGCAAAGGGTGCAGTTTGTCTTAGGTTCATCTTAAGTTACTGGACAGACCCACTCATGATACCTTTTTTTCTATTCAGCCCTATATCTGGAAATCCTCTTGCGTTCAAACTGTGGACGCGAGCTCGACATGTTTTTAAAAAAACGCGCAAGTTTCCAGCGCATGTTCTCGAGACTCCGTCGCTATGGCAGCAAAGCGCCGCTAAAACGCAATCTTGTGCATCGCGTCCGTATTGGTTTGATACGGGACGCGTCATTTTGCTTATTCTAAATATTGATTGGGACTAGTACCTAGCGTCACCCCCAAACCTACGCCATGGCCAGCGGGGTGGCCAGTGGGGTGGCCAGGGGTTGGCCAGGGGTGGCCGTGGCCACCCCTGGCCACCCCCTGGTGGCGCCACTGCTGGAGGAACAGATTCAGCTGGAATCTGCTGAGGCGAGAGTAACGCGAGCTTACAGCACCCTTGGATTTGTTCAGTATCTCTATGGCAACCAGCAGGAAGCGCTCGCAAACCTCCAGAAATCAGTGCGGCTCGCAAAGGAACACTACAAAGACAGTGATCCAGTTCTTATTGTTACCTATGGAGACCTTGCCTGGTTGCACTATCATATGAAAGATTTTTCTACATGTCAAGAGTACTTGAAACTGTTAGAAAGAATCCATAGGAAATCCTCTAAAGGATTCACTCACACTGTCGAGGTACTCAGAGAAAAGGGTTGGGTTTTTCTTAAATTATCTTGTAAATACTACAATGCCGCAAAGGAATGCTTTAGACAGGCCCTTGAAATGAATCCGGATGACAGTGATTTAAATACAGGCTATGCTATTGCCCTGTACCGCACAACTGACGAGACCTCTGACCCTTCAGACTCGCCAACAATAAAACAACTCACAAGAGCTATAGAGCTTAATCCAGATGATGCTGTGCTATTAGTGTTGCTAGCACTGAGAATGCTGCATAATAATAGAAAGATGCTCAAAACTGCATTGATGAAGGTGAAAAAGGCGCTGGTGATGTCCCCTGAAAACCCACATGTCATAAGATACGTAGGTAAATTTTTTCGCCAGTCAGGAAGTGTGGACGATGCCATTTCTCTTCTAAAAGAAGCCCTGCAGGATACCCCAAACTCAGCCTTTATGCACCATCAGTTGGCAATGTGTTACAAAAGCAAAACGGAAAGGGAAAAATATAGGCCTAGGACACATGGCAAAACAGAGTATGATGTTAAAGAGTCGGATGAAATAAAGCAATACCGGCAAAAGTCCATCGATCATCTGGAGAGGGCGATATCCCTAAAGCCCTCTTTCGTTATTGCTTTGACAGATTTAGCATGGCATTACGGACCATTTGACAGCTTCAAAGCTGAGAAACTTTTTGAAGAAGCATTTAAAATCGCTAATAATGAGAGGATACACCTACAGTCAGTTCATTGTTTCTATGGCCAGTACCAGCTCTACACCAAAAGATCTGAACAACTGGCCGTCTATCATTTCATGCAAGGTCTGAGGCTGCAGCCGAAATCAGAGGATGGCAGGTTTTGTGAGAAGTACCTGAAGGAGGTGATGAAACGCATTAAAAGGATGAAAAACCCGGATGACAGCAAGGCGTGTGCTATACAAGGATTAATTCATGAAGTGAAGAATGAAAAACTCGAGGCTAAAGAGTTTTATGAGAGAGCCCTAACAAATGGCCTTGATTTGGGTGAATATTTTATTTTATTCATTTTTACATAATTTTTTTAAAAGTAATTTTTACATAGTTTTAATTACTTTTTATATTTAGGAATTGGATAACTTAATACACTGATCTGCAACTGATCTGATCCTCTTCATAAATACACTGATCTGCAAAATTAAAAGTTAAATTTCTTAAAAGAAAATCCTAAAAAAAAGATTTTACTACAGTAGGTTAGTTTTTTTCATATTAATTTGGTCTAAGTTTCAAGATAATGTTGAGTTACAATTCTTAGGATCTAAAACCCATTGATTAAGAATGTTGTCAGTGTGATGAAGTTGGGCATCTGGCAACCTGAGTTTGATTCCCGGCTTGAGATCCTTTGCCGAACCTATTCAGCAAGGGGTTGCAAATGGCAAGAGCTGGATTTATTTGCTAGCAGTTTTAATAAAAACAAAAACATATAATACAAATAGTAAATTGTTTAGGCTATTTACGGTAAGAAATATACAAAATATCTTCTTGGAACATTACCTTTACTTAGCCTAATATCTTCATGAATTTTGGCATAAAAGAAAATTGTAGGCCTAATTTTGATCCATACAATGTCTTGTTGGCAATTTCCACAAATACACCCGTGTGAGGTTTTTATAGGCCTGTAAACAACCCACGCCGCGCGTAACTCTTTTAGGCTCAGGTTACGGCGTGAATCTGACCACTTAAAATATATTTCTTCTAATATTTTGTATTATTTATATTTCAATTTGTGTAGTAATTAAGGTTAAAATAGAGAATTCCAATTCAAAGAGGTAAATTAGATTAATTTTGTTGCTTAAAAAATAATAATGTTAATTTGTAATGCCATTATAGTTGCCTTATGGCTCTTTAATAAATATACATGCCTATCTAATCTAGTTGCTCAAAAACAGTGTTCCATTTGAATAAATATTTAGATATGATCAAACAATAGATTTATTTAAATGTGAAATTTTAAAACGTTAATAGTTAGTATCCGAATATGTTTAATGAATAATGATCATTGTGTGTGCTTATATTATATAAGCACACACAAGTGAATATTAATGAATGCGAGCACATTTAATTTGACCTAAGAAAAGTTTAAAATAGTGCTAAGACAAATTAATGTTTCCTTACTATGTACAGTAAGCTATATATTACATATGAATTGATACTAAATTAGGTAAGGGATAATCCACGGCTAGCCATGCCAATATCATGTCATAGGCGTAGAGGCGAAGAACCAGGCTAGATGTCTCGTGCGCGCTGTTGGCCAATGGAGGTCGCCGTCCGCACCTGGCGGCCATCTTGTCACAGGCAGCTCGCTCACTCGTAACAGTGTGTTTTAATGGTGTGTGTACTTTTAACTAACCATAACTTGATCAATTTTCAACCGATTTTCAAACTGTTTCGTTTGTTATAAACGTCAGAGATGTAGTTATGACACTACATACTTATGAATAATTATAACCATGGACTTCGATATGAAAGTAACATTAAGCAGAACAGATAGGTGCAATAAAAAAGGTATTTATGTTAAATCAATATATAGGCTACTAAAACTGTGTACCGAATGGCAACATGAGAAATTTATTAATTATATCACACACAAACACACACACACACACACACACACACACACACACACACACACACACACACACACACACACACACACACACACACACACACACACACACACACACACACACACACAAACATAGCTCAGAATTTTTTTTTCCAGAGCTAGCTATAGCTAATATATATATATATATATATATATATATATATATATATATATATATATATATATATATATATATATATACTTTTATAATAAGAATATCACTATTATAATAAAATATATATTTTTTAAATTAAAACAAAAAAAAACATGCAAACTAAGTTTATTTTAACCAGACAAAAGATTGGTTGTCATTAAATCGTTATTGGTGTCATTAAACCTATATAATTGAACAGCTCGTTTGTGGTCTCAGTGTTGATAACGTGCACGTAAGTTAGCCGTCATACACAAGCTGCACGATTAAGTCGTTTATCGAAACGAAAAGCTGCAATTTCAACGTGTTAAAACATCCAGATCTGTACCCATGTTAATAACGTTTGTAAGAAACCAAACCATTTGTAAATCCGTCAAGATTTCAGTGAGATAAGAGTATTTATGTTCGGACAGACCATCTTACATCAGGTTCCACAGAGCCCGACAGAAAGCTTGCCTGTGACAAGACATCTAGCCTTTATTATGGATATCTATGCGAAGAACCGCCTGACGCGAAGCGGAGGGTGGTTGCCTCTAGGTCGTGCATTAAAGCAGCACTTGGCTCTTGGGGAGTACTTTTGCTCTCGGGATCCCCCTACAGTTTGGAAAAAATAATGTCCTCAACTACTGTCGTAAGATCTGTCATCCTACAACAGGGGATGCCATCGCCCGTACATTTGTTGACATGACAGCCCTGATAGCTCTGAACTAGTGATGCATGGGTCGTCTCATAACCTGCGGACCCCTTATGTCTATTTAATGGTCGCGGGTGCGGGCCGGGTTGTAAAAATATATACAGTGGTGCGGTGCGGGCCAAATAACTTCATAAAAGCGTCCCGCGGGTTGGTGCAGCACTAACAGTTCCCCTGAACACTGCAGGAGGAGTTCAGAGTTCTTCTGGCGTCGCGTGTGAAATGTCTTCATCCCAGGTAACGTTACAATCAGTGGCATATGTTTCAGCATGTCATATGAATATAATTTCATGGGTTTTATTTTTTTCAAACGCCAAATAATCACGATGCTCACGTTTACAAGCCAGCGTCATTATAGTAGTCTATTGGTTACCGTTTTACAGAATCTATATGATACTTCAGTTCAATGTTTGAGTGGTAGCTCACCGTAACAAGCCTGACAGCATCGGTCGGGCATGCCTCCTTCAGCTCACGCCGACGAGCAAACGCTGGTCACATGTTGATCCTCGTCCTGCCTTTAATTCCATCACTTTTTCGTTTCCTCTTATTGCTTTCCTCCAACAAAACCTTTTCTTTCTTATTTGTCTGTGCTGCTTCGGACATGACTATATTATCCGACGAACAAAGTTGAGCTCGCACGTCTAGATGTAAGGAAGTGTGGGTGTTGGTGGAAGTGACGTTTATGCCGTAAAGCAGTCGAATTTTGTAGTTCTTTTTTTTCTCGGGTTACTACCCGGAACCCGAAGTTTAAAAGTACGATTAAAAACGATACAGACCCCATCAGGCTATGGCAGACGTGTCATTCAACCTATTGTAAGTCGATTTATCATCACAAGAGTCTTAAAAAATATATTATGAAGGTTGAAAAGTTACCTAGTGCTGTTTAACATTGTCATGTTTTATGATACCATCTGTAGCCGTCATTGGTCATATCTCAGATTTTTTTTAAAATGTTTTTCTTAAACAGGTGACAGCTGTCTTCTTACAGAGATGAGGATTTGGCTCATGAGTTTCAGTGAAACAGAAAAATCTGTTCTAAACCTGATTTTTGATGGAGGAAGTTATGACGAAATAGGCAGTGGTAGGCTTAACATTTTCAAAGGTTCAGTGAACAAGAAGACTGTGCACTTGGTTGATATTGATATTTGCAATGCCAAGAGGATTCTTCGATGGGAAAGAGTGACTCCTGGGCCTCATGCCATTCTGCTTGCATTTTTTCTGCATGATGGCCAATTCACAAACCAGACCAAAGAGGTTCTTGAAAATTTAGAGTTTCTTGGGGAGAAATTTTGGAATCACGTCATTGTAGTATTTATAGAGGGAGACTTTAATATAAATAACTATACTGGAGCTCAGCGAAGCGTATTGGAGTGGCTTCGTGAAAAATGTGGACACAAAACCTACATCTGTGGCTCTGAACCAGAAACTAAAGAAAGGAGAGAGCTTTCAGAGAGGATACAGAGAATGATCCTCAGAAATAATTCAATGCATCTGGTATTACCAGAAATTTCAGATGGATATTCTCATTTCGCTTCAGACATTTTAAGGGTAAGTCACTTATTCATTTCTTTTACAAGCCTGATTCCAAAAAAGTTGGGACACTTTACAAGTTGTGAATAAAAAACGAATGCAATAATTTACAAATCTCATAAACTTATATTTTATTCACAATAGAATATTGATAACATCCAATGTTGAAAGTGATACATTTTTAAATGCCATGCCAAATATTGGCTCATTTTGGATTTAATGAGAGCTACACATTCCAAAAAAGTTGGGACAGGTAGCAATAAGTTAAAGGGTTAGTTCACCCAAAAATGAAATTGATGTCTTTAATGACTCTCCCTAATGTCGTTCCTCACCCGTAAGACCTCCGTTCATCATCGGAACACAGTTTAAGATATTTAATATTTTAGTCCCAGATCATAATCAGTCTATGCCCACTTTACTGTCCATGTCCAGAAAGGGAATAAAAACATCCTCAAAGTTGTCCATATGTGACATCAGTTGGTTGATTAGAATCTCTTGAAGCATCAAAAATACATTTTGGTCCAAAAATATCAAAAACTATGAATTTATTTAGCATTGTCCTCTCTTCCGTGTTTCTGCAAAAAAGATTCAAGGAACGGCAAGTGGCAAGGAACTAAACCTTGGGAGAAACCAGACTCAGTTGGGGTACCAGTTCTCCTCTAGCCTATTATTAAACAGTGTATAATTATTATTCTCATAAATCATATTAGATAGGAATATAAATTCCCTCAATGCTGCAGCAAAAAATAGTGGAGCACTATCAGAAAGGAGTTTCTAAGAGAAAAATTGCAAAGAGATTGAAGTTATCATCATCTACAGTGCATAATATTATCCAAAGATTCAGAGAATCTGGAATAATCTCTGTGTGTAAAGGTCAAAACCGGAAAACCATACTGGATGCCCGTGATCTTCGGGCCCTTAGACGGCACTGCACAGGAATTCTACTGTAATGGAATTCACAACATGGGCTCAGGAATAATTCCAGAAAACTAAATTGTCGTGAACACAATCCACCGTGCCATTTGCCGTTGCCGGCTAAAACTCTATAGCTCAAAAAAGAAGCCATAACATGATCCAGAAGCGCAGGCGTTTTCTCTGGGCTCAAACTCATTGTGGCAAAGTGGAAAACTATTCTGTGGTCAGATGAATCAGTTCTTTTTGGAAAACTGGAATGCAATGTCAAACAGACTAAAGAGGACAAGGACAACCCAAGTTGTTATCAGTGCTCGGATCAGAAGCCTGCATCTCTGATGGTATGGGGTTGCAAGAGTGCGTGTGGCATGGGCAGCTTACACATCTGGAAAGGCACCATCAATGATAAAAGGTATATCCAAGTTCTATAACAACATATGCTCCTATCCAGACATCGTCTCTCTCAGGGAAGACCTTGCATTTTCCAACATGACAATGCCAGACCACATACTACATCAATTACAACATCATGGCTGCGTAGAAGAAGGATCCGGGTACTGAAATGGCCAGCCTGCAGCCCAGATCTTTCACCCATAGAAAACATTAGGTGCATCATAAAGAGGAAGATGCGACAAAGAAGACCTAAGACGGTTGAGCAACCAGAAGCCTGTATTAGCCAAGAATGGGACAACATTCCTATTCCTAAACTCGAGCAACTTGTCTCCTTTGCAGACTGTTATAAAAAGAAGAGGGGATGCCACTCAGTGGTAAACATGGCTTTGTCCCAACTTTTTTGAGATGTGTTGATGCCATGAAATTTAGAATCAACTTATTTTCCCCTTAAAATTATACATTTTCTCAGTTCAAACATTTGATAAGTCATCTTTGTTGTATTCTACATAAAATATAGAATAAAAAAAAAACCTTCCATATCATTGCATTCTGTTTTTATTCACAATTTGTACAGTCCCAACTTTATTGGAATCAGGTTTGTAAAATAATCTCTTTGCAAATACAAATGTGGCTTTATAATCACTTATGTCTATAATTGTAATGCAATTACAATGTACATAAAAGACTTTTTTTTTTTTTTTTTTTTTTTTTACACAGAAACTAGATGTAAAAGATCATTTGTTCACTCCTGAGGTCATCTTTCAGGAGGGGCAAAGTAAATACAGGTACTGTAATATTTCAACAAACAGGTGATGTAAGCTATTCTGTATGGAAGCCTATGTGTAGCAATATTCAATTTGCAATCCAATATGTAAAATTACAATGCATTTCAGTATTTAAATTTACATTTTCCATACCATGTGTGCAACATTTGGAGCAAAATGATCATTCAAACTGAATAATATACTGTACATTTGCTATTTCCTTCACTAGTTTTAACATATAATTTTAACATATATTTTAATGCTTTATAAATTGCAAAATGAAAATGTATTACATAAATTATTAAATGTGTTTAACATGTTCAAGTTAAAATTTTAGAAAAATATACATTTAAATGTTATTTTTCTTAACTGCATTTACACTCCCAATTAAGATACTTGCGATGGCATTTTCATTATATGTCCCGCAATGAATGACGCAAAATTCAATGTGGATTCAGTAATTACATATTGCAATTCAATATTGCAAATTGAATATTGCTACATATACATTTCCATAATTGTGTGTATCAGTTTGCCTTCATTTTAAATCTTTTTGAAATAGGTTACAGGGCAGCCATGCAGGCTGGTTCCATTGTAAGATTACAAAGCTTGGTTTTAACATGAGAGGGGAAGGGGAGGTGCTATACAGCACTGTTCTTCAGGATAGCGACTGTCCAGTCCTTGCCAACCATTGCCAAGCAGGACCCCTGTATGATATCAAATGTGTTCAGGGTGAGCTGTCTCAACTCAGTCTACCTCACTGCGAGACCTCCATTGGTGAGTTCAATCTTATGAACATTATGAGCGATACTGATTTAAGTGCAAAAAAATAATTTGTTTTTGTGAAATTTTCTTATTTTTTTTTTCAGAGGATGCCCATCACTTCATGTCCGTCATACATTACTCTAATCAGAATGTTGATATTCTGAAACCTCAGAATATCACAAGCACAGATGTTATAGCGAGCACCCCAGGAGGAACGTCAAAGTTTTTACTTTCGAAACTACAAAACTGGTTTACAGGTCATTGGTCCCAGACATATGGCCAAGTGATGCTGTTCTACATAAAGAAATCACATAGGCTGCATGTGTTTCTACAGCCACGCAATGTGGACCCCGGAGAAGTATGTTTTTGTGTTAGATTTTCACTTTATTTTGGCTGACTTTTATTTACATTAAATGTTCTTTTTTTTCTTCTTTTTTTTTAGGTGAAAAAATCTAATAAAGATTATACACAAATCCAAACAGCCTGTGAATGCATGCTCACATATAATTGTGAGTACAGCATGTCCTGTGATCCTGTTGAGGAACACGAACTTTCAGAGAGGCCGGTATCAGTGATACAACCGTCGGTCAGTATGGTTTAGAATAAGAATGAACAAGTGTATAAGTGTATAAATGAATAAGTGAACATGACAGATTTCATTATCAACAGATGTGAGAATTCTCAAAGCATGCATTTTTCTCTCTTGGATCATGGGACCTATTTCCAGAAAATATGGGACATTATATAAAATGTAGTACAACCAAGAATCGGTCAATCTTTATTTAACGGACAAAAGTACAAAGAAGATATTTCAAATGTTTTCACTGACCAACTTTATTATATTTTGTGTGTGTTTATATAATATATTTATAGTTTAATGGCACAGTCCCCTTGAGTAACACACTCCAAAAAAGCTGTGATAGAGGCAAAATAAAAGTGAAAAGCTTATAGAATATCCAAGTAAAACTCTTTCGAAACAGTCCACAATAAGCAGGTCAATTGGTAATAGGCACGAGTTTCGTGAAAGTATAAAAGGAGCCTCTCAGTCTTTGCAAGCAAAGATGGGTCATGAATCACCACTTTGTGACAAATTTCATGAGAGAATTGTCAAACAATTCAAAAAACATATTTCTCAATGTAAGATTGCAAAGTATTTAGGTTTCACCATCTACCATACATAATATTATGGAAAGATTCAGGGAATCCAGAGAAATCCCATTACATAGGGATGAGGCAGGAAACCTCAGTTAAATGTGTGTGACCATTGAGCCCCCAGATGGCATTGCACGAGAAACCGTCATGCTGCTGTGTTAAATACGGCCACATGGGCTTTGGAAAACTGTTGTTACCTAATGCCTCTGCATCAGGAATGCAACTCAAATCTCTGTTACACAAGGAGAAAGCTATACATCTGTTCAATTTAGTGCTGTTGTTTACTAATGTGCTGATCAGAGTTTCTTGTTAGTTAATAGTAGTTATGTGTATTATTATTCATTAATGATGGTGAGTGTTACCCTTTTTGGAGTGTGTTGCAACCATCAAAATGTGTTTATATTTACAGAATACAATTAAGTTGGCCAGCGCAAACATTGGACATATTTCTTAAAAATAAAGGTTAAAGAGAATTAACAAATAACATATTCTTGATTTTATTGCATTTTACAATAATTCAAAATGTTTTACGGAAATTGTGTTGTAATATAGTTTATCTGCCTTTATGTCTGTTCTTCTCATAAAGATCTTGAAGTTCTCCATAGAATCTTAAACCTATTTTCAGGTTTTCATTAGGCTCAATATTTATTCACGGCTTTGATTTATCCGCCCATTCCATTTAGTATACAGTGTTGACCCTTCTTCTTTATAACCTCTGTTCATTCTGGCATGCTGGATATCAGCTTCTGGGCCAAATCCTGACTGATGCCAATCCATCCTGCCTTATTTGTGCTCAAAGTTGTTCACAATTTGTGGACTTCTGCTTGTCCACTCATCTTTTGAAGAAGTTGCACATGCAGGACAGTTTGATACCCTTTTTTATTCATTCACACGAGGATGGTCTCAAGAAGCTTCACTGAGGGCACAAGACAAGAAGACTCCTGGTAGCATTTACGTTTTGTTCTCCGGACAATCGATTTTCCAGATGTCCCAAACAGTCTGAGAAAACATGTTTGCGACTGTTTCCAATCCTTGTAATTCCTGCAGAATTTCAGTCTGTCCTTGATGTTTTTCGGCAGAGAAGTGACTTCCTTGCTACCATTCTTGACAGTAGGCCGTTGTGCGTCCACCCACCTGCTGCCAATATTGAGCAAGCTCTGGACTAGTGGTAATTCTCCTTTGCTTGCTAAACACTCGTTGACCCTCTCTCTTTAAGTTGATAATCCTGTAAAAAATATCAGGTGCCATATTCTTTCCAGCAGTTTCCCTTGCATGTGAGTCTGCTTTGATGCAAAGAAAAAATGGTTGCACATCTTTTTTTTTTTTGGAGGTAACCAATGATTGGAAGCACTTATTCCCTCCTTTATAGCAATCATGCTTCTATTATAATACCAACCCTAGTGCTTGTTCACACTTTCCCATGTGCTGATGAGTATTAGTGAACTGATGTTAGCTGATCATCAAAACAGTAAAGTTTACATTTATTCAAAATGCTTCTGGTCACTCTGCACAATAATTAAAACCAAATGTTTAATCAGACAAATGTTTTTTTTTTTAAGTTAAGACTGTTTATGCATTGTGTGTCATCTTAAAGCAAATTATAAATTTAGCAGTAAGAAACAGCTAACATCAAAATAATCTAACTTTTGTTACAGTGCCTTTCAATCTTTTAACTCATTATCCCTCCCTTTCCTTTATAAGTCCACACAACTTTGTTTCACTGAGCAGTGGAAACATTTCCACCCAACATTTGACATAAAGTTACCAAATGGCGTGATGAATGTGGGATTACGCCTCAAAAAGAAAAAACACAAGGAAGGAGAGGCTGAAGTTGAGTGGAGTCTTGACATACCACTGGCAGGTAAATAAGACCCTTTACTGTTTGTGTGTTACAGGAATTGTAGAAAGATTTAGAAAGTAAATAACTGACAGTAATTACCATCGATGCATCAACATCCACCAACAGGCATCGATCCATTGCTCCTCTATCCACTATCGTGTTAAACCCGACAATAGCGGGCCATGTGTTTTCGCAAATTTGTAACAGAAGCAGGATAGAAATATGTACAGGTTTCCAGCCTGAGCTGCAGGGTGAAATCAAATCGCCGGCTGATTGAGCTGGGTTTACCCAGTCTAATTGGATACTGTATGTACATGTTCGACTGTAACTATATGACTATTGACATCCAGAAAGCTCCACCTTTCTGGATGTCAAATGGATGGAGGGAGAGGATTATGTGTTGGGTTACCAGGGTCTGTTTGGGCATTCTTGACTGCAAAAAGTCAAACTGTAACATGTCTTTAGACAATATAAGAAATAACAAACTCCAGTCATTGCAAATAAAGAGCAGAAAGAGAGTGAGAGAGAGTATATTTGTCCATTAGCAGCAACTAATGTTGCATAATTATCAACATTTTACTTAAACCTCTATGCTTAAGTTCAATTCAAGTTTAGAGGTTCAACTCCGGCGAATTTTTAAGTTTATCTTGATCGTTATATCTTTGTGAGTACAGTCTATAGAAAAAAACGAATTGGTGCTTAGTTGCAACAATTATTACAGTTAATTTAATAAACTTGTGACAACAGAATATATGTGATGCTCAAGATAGCTCTTATTTTTAGATCTTTCCTTTTCTGGGAAAAAAACAAAATGTTGATTCAATATTAGCTAGTCTACTCTCATGGGCGTCGGAACCATTGTGTGTACAAGACCCACCCACTTTTTTAAAACCAATGATATTGGGCACACTCACTTTTATCATCTCTAATTCAGCACATATGTCCGTTCACCTATAACACTTTATTATTAAACACACGTTAGGCGCTTTATTTCCACATTTTGAATATTTCTTCATTTTTATTAAAAATAAATGCTTTTCCAATCTGATAATTGATGGTAGCAAAAGGCAGATTCGAACCACGGGTCGATTTTTTTAATCAAAACTTTCTGCCATGTGCTTTCTCCCTACACGCCCATGGCTATACTCTTAATGAAAAAAACCAACAACAATAAAATAGCACAATGACAAACTCACTTATAATAAACATAGAACCTTTATTACCAAACGAATTATGAAATGGCATACCTGTGTTGTTATACAAATAAATGAAAGGTCTTACATTAAAAACGGATGCTTAGTTTGTGGTTCATTGTTATTAATGAAAACACATCAATAATAAAATAGTACAATTACTAATTTGCTTATATTAAAGATATTTAAAAGATTTTTAAAGGGGTGGTTGCATGCGATTTCACTTTTTTAATGTTGCTGCTTGAGCATGAACAGTATCTACAAAATTACAGCCCTGAAAGTTCAATGCAAACAGAGATATTGTCTTTTAAATTTATGGCAGTTTATTGCCTACACTCTAAAAAATGTTGGGTTAAAAACAACCCAAGTTGGGTTGAAACTGCACCAACCCAAAAATTGGGTTGTTTTAACCCAATGGTTGAGTTGTTCTTACCCAGCAATTGGGTTGTCTTAAGCAACATTTAACCCAACCACTGGGTTAAAACAACTCAACCATTGGGTTAAAACAACCCAATTGTTGGGTTGGTGCAGTTTGAACCCAACTTGGGTTGTTTTTAACCCAGCATTTTTTAGAGTGTACAACAACAGCCGGTTTGGACTACAACGAGCTTCTTCCTGGGTTGGTGACATCATAAACCCTTGCTAGTCTCCGCAGATGTGACTTCTGCCCGTAATGGTGAAGGGCGTGGCGTTTCTGGACAACCTGTGCTTGGCACTTCAGCCAATAAAAATACATGAGACTACATTTGGCCATCTAACCAATCTAAGACCATTGCGTTTTTCAGAGGGATGGGCTTCATAGAAGCAGGAAGCAAACGAGCCGTTCAAAGGACAGTGGAGACAGCGGTGTGGAATAAAGGTCAAATATAAGAAAAATACGGCATTTAAAAAAAAGAAGTATTAAGACATGTTATACTGCGCCCAATAAACACAACCAAGCCTAGAAAAAACCCCACAGAGCCACCCCTTTAAGACACAACCATATACAAATTCATCAGTTAACACCAGTGCTGTAACATAACTGTGTCTCAAAAGCACAGTCTGAACTCAAATTGTTGGTGTTTCTTACATGGCAATCCTCCCTGTAACCAATCACGTCAACGTGTGGGCGGGCTTTAGCATATCATCATCATTACTGTGCGAAGCAGGGGAGTCTCAAGAGAGCAGGATATCCCGCTATGTTTTTCTGTTGATACGAAAAATTTTGTGCATTTAGCAGTACATCAGATGAATTATGCATATTATGATGTAGGTGGTAAACTAAATGAAGCAAGAGTGTAGAGTTACATTCAAGCTATTTTAAGTCATAAAGAAATATTTTTACAGGGACAAATGTTTAAATGTGTCTTTTGGGGATGTTTTTAAGTGATACAAATATTGACTACAGGGGGGACATCAAACGTCTTATTAACAAAATGAATAAGACGGTGCATTGTAACCACTGATCTATAGAGATTACTACATTATACTAGCCTGACGTGGTCATACTCAATTCTAGTCAGAATATGAGTCTGAAACTGCTCCATTGGGCTGTGATTATGGGGCGTGTTTCAACCGAACCAGGAAAGACATCAATTGGATAGACCAACAACCAATCAGAGCAACGAAGCGACGCATTGTCAAATGTCAACAGAGCTCAACGGCACTTGCCAAGTCCGCGTTTTTTCCGCGGGTTCTTTTCTATGTCCGCGGGTTGATGCGACTATTATGTGATATATAGACCCATGAGTGCGAATTTTTGCAGGCAACCTTGCCAAAATAACACACATTTTACCCCCCCAAACACCATTTTTACCCCGGAGAACCCCCCTAGTAGTTGCCACGTTTTGTTGTAAAAACATGGCAACCCTGTCTGCACGCGCGCTGAAATCAGGCTGGAATACACGATCTTTGCCAGTGTTGTAAAATAATTTAATGATACACAGAGTACTTACCCAACATGATCATTATGAGAGAAATTGTGATGGTAAATGCAGATACAAACAAGCTCTCCGTTTAAGATTCAAACAAATATTGCCCCTTTGATGACGTGATGATTACGTTACTGTTGATCATCTGTCCATCATCGGCTAAAGCCCGCCCTAATGATTTCATTGGTCAGAACAGTTTCTGTTTGGGGATAATTACTCCTCTATGGAGCAAGGCCAGACCGAACCGCCTGACCTAAAAATGTTGTGGGCGGGGCTAAATTCGGCTGGCATCCAGGCTAACATTATACAGATCAGTGGTTGAAATACAAATATCAATTTTGGATTTTCCCCATATACTTTAAAATAAACACCTTTGTGTATTACACGCACAGCTCTTACTAAACGAAGTAACGTGGGTAGCCCCTCACGGACATCTGCCACACACACACACATAATAAAACGTAAACACAACTCAATGTCAAATCCAGGTCTGGTGATCTCTCGTCCTTATATGCCTCCAAACTCCCTCAGAGGACTCGAGACCGGTGTGGCTCGCAGGTGACGCTCATTCACAATCACGCCCCGGTCTCGCTTGCTCTCTCGCTCGTCCACCTCGCCACAGAAATATTGCACATATTTTTCATCCGTGCTACTACCCGCCTGCACAGAGTTAATTATCCGCCCGCATCCCCGCCCGTGAATTTTATAAATGCCACAATCCACCCGTTTTAGCCACTTTTATTCGTCCCGTTGCAGGACTCTGGAGCAAAGTACATTCCTTATCACTGAAGTGTCCATTAATCAGTCTTGTACAAGTTTAAACTTGTTACAATAAATCAAGGTTATTTACTCTTAATCAAAGCTCTCATCGTATCAACACTTGGTTGTTTATGATAAGAGAATCCGCGAGAGTGCAGAATTCAGTTGGTGTGTGTGTGTGTGTGTGTGTGTGTGTGTGTGTGCAATGATCAAAACGGCCACCAGCGGTGTCTAATCTAAACACCTCTGATTAGCCATTGCTTTCATATCTCAACAGAAACGAGTATAATTAGTTATAATGCTCAGTGCGGCAAAAACATGTAAAAAGAAATCTGGTGCAACATGAGCAGATCTAAATGTAACGCCGCAGTCGAAACGTTCCATTAATGTTCACATTTCTCTTTAATCGCAGCCATAAAAGATTTCTGGTCCTGAAAGGCACTGTTTAGTATTGTGTTGTTGATGCATGTATTTTTATACATTTGTTTTACTTCCCTCAGTACGCTCAGCAGTGGCAACAGTACTACCAGAACCAGAGCCAGTGGAACCAGTACTATAACCAATACGGCAATTACGGCAACTACCAGCAGGGCGCCCAAGGCAGCCAGGGTGCTCAGGGAACACAGTAGTAGCATCGCAGCCGCTTCAGACGGCCCATTCCCTAAGCAGCATTCCTCATGCCTTTTTTGTGATCCTTCCCAGTCTTACCATTTCCCCCACCCCTGCTCTCTGTAAAAGTTTATTCTCTCCCTATTTATGCCAACCTTAAAGGTAGCCACATTTCTGTGGCCCTCCATTGCTCTTTGAGTTTTGGCGGCAAGTATCCCTTTTTAGATCTTCTACTTAATATTTGTTTACATGCTTGATCTTTTTCTTTTCCTTTTCTCTGTGTACTTGTAGATGAGAGGTTTGACTTTTGAATTTAGTAATGTGTGGTTTAGTCCGCTCCAGAAAGCTCACACTATGATGTGCTTGAATGTTTCAAAATAGAGCAGGTTAAATTTATCGAGGAAGCTCTGCACGATTAGATTTGCATCTGATGTATAGAAAGAGAGGGGCAGGGTGTTTCTGTGTTCCGATAGTTTTACCACTGATTTTATTTTATTTTTTATCTTGTAAGATTAAAGAACCACATTTTGCAATTGATGGTTATGGGTATTGTTCTGTATATGATCATATGCCTGTATGTACACATTGATGTAAGACCATGTAACACTTTTGTCTAGGTACATCATATTGGAAATTTTAATAACCTAAATCTTGAATAACAATTTTCTGATGTCTCAAGCCTGTGAAGGTTATCATTTCTTTTTATATAGCATTTTTAAAATGACTGGTCTGATGCACATCTATTCCCATGTTGCAAATTAGTAATGATCCAAAATTAGTTCCTTGTGTGGATATGTTTTTACCTTGTGTCTTGTCTGTAAAGCAGTATCTGCATATGGTTTTGTGTCAAATCAAAATGCATTATTTTGTATTTGAGAATATAATCAGAAGAACCATCTTGTGTTCTGTATTTTTGTACAAGAGGAATGTGTGAAAGCTAAAACAAACCTCAATCTGTCTGAAACGCAGCTTCAAATGTGGAACAAGTTAACAAAAACGTCAGCTGTTAGCACAAAGTATGTAAGTACAGCAAATTGTACTCAAATCATATGTATATGTACTTAAATTAATAGACGACATATTGAATAAAATACGTTTTTAGGCTGCGTTCTGAAAGGTTTTTGTTGAGCAAGAGTGAAAATTGTAAGTAAATCTATTGTAGCAATACTATAAAAATTTATTTTTATGAATATAAAATCTACATAGAACGAGCATTATGGTTATTATAACGCAGGCATTTGAATTTGCTTTAAAAAAAAAAAAAACAAGATAGCAATTTATAAACATTTCTGAAGCTGAAAATAAAATATATTGCATGACTGAAACAAATTAAAAGTTTTAGTTTCATTCTGACAAAAGGAAAATTTAGTGTCAAAATCAGATCAAATTTATTCTTAAAAAAATGTTTGACAGGGTAAATGTTATGGGGGACAGTATAGTGTGCCTACATTTCGATATGCTGTCGGACTAAATATCTTAAACTGTGTTCTGATGATGAACGGAGGTCGTACGGGTGTGGAACGACATATTAGGGTATTAATGACATCAATTTCATTTTTGGGTAAACTAACCCCTTTAATGATGTATTGATTTGACTCGTTTACATTTTGTCATTTTTGAGAAAGGAAACAAGTTAGTAGGCTACGTGTAGCCTTCCTTTAATTGCAGAGCTCCACTATAACTCCACCCTAGGCAAAGTTACTCAGCAGGTTTAATCTCACCTGAGTTACCCTAAGCGAAAGTAGCTTTAAATTTGACAACACTCCCACCAAAACGTTTTGCTCCATTATTTTCATGATGCTTATACTGAAGATCGGCTCAAAATGAGGTGAGTTAGTTTGTTGTATTAATGCTGAATTATATGTTGTAGGAATATATCCAAAACAAGCGCAAAATTAATTGTCAAACGTGATTTTCAGACTTATTTCTCACGGTCTAATTATGAATTCGTTTTGATATTTTATATCTGTAGACCAAGTGGTTACACAAGCTTTGTGTGCGACATTTCTTAATTTCCCCACACTGTAAAAAATTATTTTGAAAAAAAGTTACCTGGTTGCCTTAAAATTTTGAGTTCATTGAATGTAAAATTTTGAGTTAATACAATGAACATTTTTTGAGATTCGACAACCTTTATTAAAAGATTTTGTAAGCATATTGGGTAATTGTGTGTTTTATTTCTGATGACGCAGTAAAACATGCTAAATTTTCATGATATATCACATTTTTATGTGGTTCAGATACAATAATATTTTGAGTTTCGATTTATTAAACAAATTTCCTTCATTGTATCAACAATTTTTTAAGGCAACCAGGTTACATATTTTAAGTTAAACAAACAAAAACATTTTTTTACAGTGCACAGTCATTTTACCTTCAAATATATTTAAGAACTTGAATGGCAACATATCAGTAAAACATTTAAATGGTTATACGCATGTGTGTATACGTAACCTTATATATATCTATGTGTGTAACAATGTAGACATGTAAATCAGGCTATATATATATATATATATATATATATATATATATATTAAATATATATGTTATATATATATATAACAAAAAACAACATTTTTTTTACAGTTTTAACCAACATTTTATATATATATATATATATATATATATATATATATATATATATATATATATATATATATATATATATATATATATATATAAAATGTTGGTTAAAACTGTAAAAAAATGTTGTTTTTTGTTGGTTTAACTTAAAAAAGTAAGTAACCTGGTTGCCTTAAAATTTTGAGTTTATTGAAATTAAAAATTTGAGTTGATACAATGAAGGAAATTTGTTTAATAAATAGAAACTCAAAATATGATTGTATCTGAACCACATAAAAAATTGATAAATTATGAAAATAGCACTATATGGCATGTTTCACTGCGTCATCAGAAATAAAACACACACAATTACCCAATATGATTACAAAATCGTTTAATAATATTTTAATAAAGGTTGTCGAATCTCAAAAAAAATTCATTGTATTAACTCAAAATTTTAATTTCAATGAACTCAAAATTTTAAGGCAACCAGGCAACTTTTTTCAAAATAATTTTTACAGTATATATATATATATATATATATATATATATATATATATATATATATACACACACACACATATATACTTTGTTTGATATATCACATCTCTGCATTTCAAATTAAATGTATATTTAAAAATATATATATATTTCTAAACTCTTTGGCAGTTTTACGTTTTGACCACTTTTTGAGAAGAGGTTAAATTATATGTATTTGTCAAGTACAGAGAATGTTTTTAAAATAACAATTGTTTATCCAGATTTCTTTAAGATGTAGGCTAACTTTTCAAGTATATTTATTTTGATGAGTTTCTTTATTTTTAGCATAAAGCTTTTGGGTGTGGGCATGTTTTGTCCCTTATCTCAAGAATCAGTGACTCACACTGACATGTTGACATACTGCTACAGTACATGACTCATATTCATATAAATAAAATGTGTTTAAATAATTTGTCTCAGCTTTCCTTTCGTTTTTCAGTCTTGAAGGTGTTTTAAAAGCCAAACTGCTGCAGCAGGAGTGCCATTTTACTTGGTCTCTAAGAGAAGGAGAAGACTTTGTGCTCTGTGATTTACTGAATCGTCTGGAGGAACAGATTCAGCTGGAATCTGCTGAGGCGAGAGTAACGCGAGCTTACAGCACCCTTGGATTTTTTCAGTATCTTTATGGCAACCAGCAGGAAGCGCTCGCAAACCTCCAGAAATCAGTGCGGCTCGCAAAGGAACACTACAAAGACAGTGATCCAGTTCTTATTGTTACCTATGGAGACCTTGCCTGGTTGCACTATCATATGAAAGATTTTTCTACATGTCAAGAGTACTTGAAACTGTTAGAAAGAATCCATAGGAAATCCTCTAAAGGATTCACTCACACTGTCGAGGTACTCAGAGAAAAGGGTTGGGTTTTTCTTAAATTATCTTCTAAATACTACAATGTCGCAAAGGAATGCTTTAGACAGGCCCTTGAAATGAATCCTGATGACAGTGATTTAAATACAGGCTATGCTATTGCCCTGTACCGCACAACTGACGAGACCTCTGACCCTTCAGACTCGCCAACAATAAAACAACTCACAAGAGCTATAGAGCTTAATCCAGATGATGCTGTGCTATTAGTGTTGCTAGCACTGAGAATGCTGCATAATAATAGAAAGATGCTCAAAACTGCATTGATGAAGGTGAAAAAGGCGCTGGTGATGTCCCCTGAAAACCCACATGTCATAAGATACGCAGGTAAATTTTTTCGCCAGTCCAGAAGTGTGGACGATGCCATTTCTCTACTAAAAGAAGCCCTGCAGGATACCCCAAACTCAGCCTTTATACACCATCAGTTGGCAATGTGTTACAAAAGCAAAAGAATAACCCTGGAAAAATATAGGCCTAGGACACATGGCAAAACAGAGTTTGATGTTAAAGAGTCGGATGAAATAAAGCAATACCGGCAAAAGTGCATCGATCATCTGGAGAGGGCGATATCCCTAAAGCCCTCTTTCGTTATTGCTTTGACAGATTTAGCATTGCATTACGGACCATTTGACAGCTTCAAAGCTGAGAAACTTTTTGAAGAAGCATTTAAAATCGCTAATAATCTGAGGATACACCTACAGTCAGTTCATTGTTTCTATGGCCAGTACCAGCTCTACACCAAAAGATCTGAAGAACTGGCCGTCTATCATTTCATGCAAGGTCTGAGGCTGCAGCCGAAATCAGAGGATGGCAGGTTTTGTGAGAAGTACCTGAAGGAGGTGATTAAACGTATTAAAAGGATGAAAAACCCGAATGACAGCAAGGCGTGTGCTATACAAGGATTAATTCATGAAGTGAAGAATGAAAAACTCAAGGCTGAAAAGTTCTATGAGAGAGCCCTAACAAATGGCCTTGATTTGGGTGAATATTTTATTTTATTCATTTTTACATAATTTTTTTAAAAGTAATTTTTACATAGTTTTAATTACTTTTTATATTTAGGAATTGGATAACTTAACACTGATCTGCAACTGATCTGATCCTCTTCATAAATACACTGATCTGCAAAATTAAAAGTTAAATTTCTTAAAAGAAAATCCTAAAAAAAAGATTTTACTACAGTAGGTTAGTTTTTTTCATATTACTTTTGTCTAAATTTCAAGATAATGTTGAGTTACAATTTTTATGATCTAAAACCCATTGATTAAGAATGTTGTCAGTGTGATGAAGTTGGGCATCTGGCAACCTGAGTTTGATTCCCGGCTTGAGATCCTTTGCCGAACCTATTCAGCAAGGGGTTGCAAATGGCAAGAGCTGGATTTATTTGCTAGCAGTTTTAATGAAAACAAAAACATATAATACAAATAGTAAATTGTTTATATAGGCTATTTACGGTAAGAAATATACAAAATATCTTCTTGGAACATTACCTTTACTTAGCCTAATATCTTAATGAATTTTGGCATAAAAGAAAATTGTAGGCCTAATTTTGATCCAAGCGTCTTGTTGGCAATTTCCACAAATATACCCGTGTGAGGTTTTTATAGGCCTGTAAACAACCCACGCCGCGCGTAACTCTTTTAGGCTCAGGTTACGGCGTGAATCTGACCACTTAAAATATATTTCTTCTAATATTTTTTATTATTTATATTTCAATTTGTGTAGTAATTAAGGTTAAAATAGAGAATTCCAATTCAAAGAGGTAAATTAGATTAATTTTGTTGCTTAAAAAATAATAATGTTAATTTGTAATGCCATTATAGTTGCCTTATGGCTCTTTAATAAATATACATGCCTATCTAATCTAGTTGCTCAAAAACAGTGTTCCATTTGAATAAATATTTAGATATGATCAAACAATAGATTTCTTTAAATGTGAAATTTTAAAACATTAATAACTTATGCATCATATTAGGACTTAGTATCTGAATGTGTTTAATGAATAATGATCATTGTGTGTGCTTATATTATATAAGCACACACAAGTGAATATTAATGAATGCGAGCACATTTAATTTGACCTAAGAAAAGTTTAAAATAGTGCTAAGACAAATTAATGTTTCCTTACTATGTACAGTAAGCTATATATTACATATGAATTGATACTAAATTAAGTAAGGGATAATCCACGGCTAGCCATGCCAATATCATGTCATAGGCGTAGAGGCGAAGAACCGCCTGACGCGAAGCGGAGGGTGGTTGCCTCTAGGTCGTGCATTAAAGCAGCACTTGGCTACTTTTGCTCTCGGGGTCCCCCTACAGTTTGGAAAAAATAATGTCCTCAACTACTGTCGTAAGATCTGTCATCCTACAACAGGGGATGCCATCGCCCGTACATTTGTTGACATGACAGCCCTGATTGCCCTGAGCTAGTGATGCGTGGGTCGTCTCATAACCCGCGGACCCCGTATGTCTATTTAATGGTCGCGGGTGCGGGCCGGGTTGTAAAAATATATACAGTGGTGCGGTGCGGGCCAAATAACTTCATAAAAGCGTCCCGCGGGTTGGTGCAGCACTAACAGTTCCCCTGAACACTGCAGGAGGAGTTCAGAGTTCTTCTGGCGTCGCGTGTGAAATGTCTTCATCCCAGGTAACGTTACAATCAGTGGCATATGTTTCAGCATGTCATATGAATATAATTTCATGGGTTTTATTTTTTTCAAACGCCAAATAATCACGATGCTCATGTTTACAAGCCAGCGTCATTATAGTAGTCTATTGGTTACCGTTTTACAGAATCTATATGATACTTCAGTTCAATGTTTGAGTGGTAGCTCACCGTAACAAGCCTGACAGCATCGGTCGGGCACGCCTCCTTCAGCTCACGCCGACGAGCAAACGCTGGTCACATGTTGATCCTCGTCCTGCCTTTAATCCCATCACTTTTTCGTTTCCTCTTATTGCTTTCCTCCAACAAAACCTTTTCTTTCTTATTTGTCTCTGCTGCTTCGGACATGACTATATTATCCGATGAACAAAGTTGAGCTTGCACGTCCAGATGTAAGGAAGTGTGGGTGTTGGTGGAAGTGACGTATATGCCGTAAAGCAGTCGAATTTTGTAGTTCTTTTTTTTCTCGGGTTACTACCCGAAACCCGAAGTTTAAAAGTACGATTAAAAACGATACAGACCCCATCAAGCCATGGCAGACGTGTCATTCAACCTATTGTAAGTCGATTTATCATCACAAGAGTCTTAAAAAATATATTATGAAGGTTGAAAAGTTACCTAGTGCTGTTTAACATTGTCATGTTTTATGATACCATCTGTAGCCGTCATTGGTCATATCTCAGATTTTTAAAAAAATGTTTTTCTTAAACAGGTGACAGCTGTCTTCTTACAGAGATGAGGATTTGGCTCATGAGTTTCAGTGAAACAGAAAAATCTGTTCTAAACCTGATTTTTGATGGAGGAAGTTATGACGAAATAGGCAGTGGTAGGCTTAACATTTTCAAAGGTTCAGTGAACAAGAAGATTGTGCACTTGGTTGATATTGATATTTGCAATGTCAAGAGGATTCTTCGATGGGAAAGAGTGACTCCTGGGCCTCATGCCATTCTGCTTGCATTTTTTCTGCATGATGGTCAATTCACAAACCAGACCAAAGAGGTTCTTGAAAATGTAGAGTTTCTTGGGGAGAAATTTTGGAATCACGTCATTGTAGTATTTATAGAGGGAGACTTTAATATAAATAACTATACTGGAGCTCAGCGAAGCGTATTGGAGTGGCTTCGTGAAAAATGTGGACACAAAACCTACATCTGTGGCTCTGAACCAGAAACTACAGAAAGGAGAGAGCTTTCAGAGAGGATACAGAGAATGATCCTCGGAAATAATTCAATGCATCTGGTTTTACCAGAAATTTCAGATGGATATTCTCATTTCGCTTCAGACATTTTAAGGGTAAGTCACTTATTCATTTCTTTTACAAGCCTGATTCCAAAAAAGTTGGGACACTTTACAAGTTGTGAATAAAAAACGAATGCAATAATTTACAAATCTCATAAACTTATATTTTATTCACAATAGAATATAGATAACATCCAATGTTGAAAGTGATACATTTTTAAATGTCATGCCAAATATTGGCTCATTTTGGATTTAATGAGAGCTACACATTCCAAAAAAGTTGGGACAGGTAGCAATAAGTTAAAGGGTTAGTTCACCCAAAAATGAAATTGATGTCTTTAATGACTCTCCCTAATGTCGTTCCTCACCCGTAAGACCTCCGTTCATCATCGGAACACAGTTTAAGATATTTAATATTTTAGTCCCAGAGCATAATCAGTCTATGCCCACTTTACTGTCCATGTCCAGAAAGGGAATAAAAACATCCTCAAAGTAGTCCATATGTGACATCAGTTGGTTGATTAGAATCTCTTGAAGCATCAAAAATACATTTTGGTCCAAAAATATCAAAAACTATGAATTTATTTAGCATGGTCCTCTCTTCCGTGTTTCTGCAAAAAAGATTCAAGGAACGGCAAGTGGCAAGGAACTAAACCTTGGGAGAAACCAGACTCAGTTGGGGTACCAGTTCTCCTCTAGTCTATTATTAAACAGTGTATAATTATTATTCTGGCAAACTTAGAGTCATAAATCATATTAGATAGGAATATAAATTCCCTCAATCCTGCAGCGAAAAATAGTGGAGCACTATCAGAAATGAGTTTCTAAGAGAAAAACTGCAAAGAGTTTGAAGTTATCATCCTCTACAGTGCATAATATTATCCAAAAGATTCAGAGAATCTGGAACAATCTCTGTGTGTAAAGGTCAAAACCGGAAAACCATACTGGATGCCCGTGATCTTCGGGCCCTTAGACGGCACTGCACAGGAATGCTACTGTAATGGAAATCACAACATGGGCTCAGGAATACTTCCAGAAAACTAAATTGTCGTGAACACAATCCACCGTGCCATTTGCCGTTGCCGGCTAAAAGCTCAAAAAAGAAGCCATAACATGATCCAGAAGCGCAGGCGTTTTCTCTGGGCCCAAAACTCATTGTGGCAAAGTGGAAAACTATTCTGTGGTCAGACGAATCAGTTCTTTTTGGAAAACTGGAATGCCATGTCAAACGGACTAAAGAGGACAAGGACAACCCAAGTTGTTATCAGCTCTCAGACCAGAAGCCTGCATCTCTGATGGTATGGGGTTGCATGAGTGCGTGTGGCATGGGCAGCTTACACATCTGGAAAGGCACCATCAGTGATAAAAGGTATATCCAAGTTCTAGAACAACACATGCTCTCATCCAGACATCGTCTCTCTCAGGGAAGACCTTGCATTTTCCAACATGACAATGCCAGACCACATACTGCATCAATTACAACATCATGGCTGTGTAGAAGAAGGATCCGGGTACTGAAATGGCCAGCCTGCAGTCCAGATCTTTCACCCATAGAAAACATTTGGTGCATCATAAAGAGGAAGATGCGACAAAGAAGACCTAAGACGGTTAAGCAACCAGAAGCCTGTATTAGACAAGAATGGGACAACATTCCTATTCCTAAACTTCAGCAACTTGACTCCTTTGTAGACTATTATAAAAAGCAGGTGGGATGCCACACAGTGGTAAACATGGCTTTGTCCCAACTTTTTTGAGATGTGTTGATGCCATGAAATTTAGAATCAACTTATTTTCCCCTTAAAATTATACATTTTTCAGTTCACACATTTGATAAGTCATCTTTGTTGTATTCTACATAAAATATAGAATAAAAAAAAACCTTCCACATCATTGCATTCTGTTTTTATTCACAATTTGTACAGTGTCCCAACTTTATTGGAATCAGGTTTGTAAAATAATCTGTTTGCAAATACAAATGTGGCTTTATAATCACTTATGTCTATAATTGTAATGCAATTACAATGTACATAAGACACCTTTTTTTTTTTTACACAGAAGCTAGATGTAAAAGATCATTTGTTCACTCCTGAGGTCATCTTTCAGGAGGGGCAAAGCAAATACAGGTACTGTAATATTTCAACAAACAGGTGATGTAAGCTATTCTGTATGGAAGCCTATGTGTAGCAATATTCAATTTGCTATCCAATATGTAAAATTACAATGCATTTCAGTATTTAAATTTACATTTTCCATACCATGTGTGCAACATTTGGAGCAAAATGATCATTCAAACTGAATAATATACTTTACATTAGCTATTTCCTACACTAGTTTTAACATATAATTTTAACATATATTTTAATGCTTTATAAGTTGTAAAATAAAAATAAAAATATATGTCAGAAATTATTAAATGTGTTTAACATGTTCAAGCTAAAATTGTAGTAAAATAAACAGTCACTCCAGCTGACGGTGATGTCACGTGCATCCCTCAAATATGAAACGATCAGTTAGAAGAAATATAGCCTTATTATCAGCACGTAAACTTGCGTGATCTACCGATGTGCTCATGCATATGTTCACAAGCTGCAAATAAATAGCCACGACCAGTTGTAGCAATAGAATAGCCTACATGTTCCTACAGGTATTCAAGATTATTTTATTCATCATCTGGCATGCGATGAGCGTCAGAACCTAATGGAAATGCATTTCAGTATTTAAATTTACATTTTCCATACCATGTGTGCAACATTGGGAGCAAAATGATCATTCAAATTGAATAATATAATTTATATTTGCTATTTCCTTTAACATATAATTTAAACATATATTTGAATGCTGTATAAATTGCAAAATGAAAATGAAAATGTATTACATAAATTATTAAATGTGTTTAACATACAAGCTAAAATTGTAGAAAAATACAAATTTAAATGTTATTTTTCTTAATTGCATTTACACTCCCAATTAAGATATTTGCGATGGCATTTTCATTATATGTCCCGCAATGAATGAAGCAAAATTCAATGTGGAAATGCATTGCCATTTTACATATTGCATTGCAAATTGAATATTGCTACACAAAGGCTTCCATAATTGTGTGTATCAGTTTGCCTTCATTTGATATCTTTTTGAAATAGGTTACAGAGCAGCCATGCAGGCTGGTTCCATTGTAAGATTACAAAGCTTGGTTTTAACATGAAAGGGGAAGGGGAGGTGCTATACAGCACTGTTCTTCAGGATAGCGACTGTCCTGTTCTTGCCAACCATTGCCAAGCAGGACCCCTGTATGATATCAAATGTGTTCAGGGTGAGCTGTCTCAACTCAGTCTACCTCACTGCGAGACCTCCATTGGTGAGTTCAATCTTATGAACACTATGCATTTACTGATTTAAGTGCAAAAAAAGAATTTGTTTTTGTGAAATTTTCTTATTTTATTTTTTCAGAGGATGCCCATCACTTCATGTCAGTCATACATTACTCTAATCAGAATGTTGATATTCTGAAACCTCAGAATATCACAAGCACAGATGTTATAGTGAGCACCCCAGGAGGAACGTCAACGTTTTTACTTTCGAAACTACAAAACTGGTTTACAGGTCATTGGTCTGAGACATATGGCCAAGTGATGCTGTTCTACATAAAGAAATCACATAGGCTGCATGTGTTTCTACAGCCACGCAATGTGGACCCCGGAGAAGTATGTTTTTGTGTTAGATTTTCACTTTATTTTGGCTGACTTTTGTTTACATTAAATGTTCTTTTTTTTCTTCTTTTTTTTAGGTGAAAAAATCTAATAAAGATTATACACAAATCCAAACAGCCTGTGAATGCATGCTCACATATAATTGTGAGTACAGCATGTCCTGTGATCCTGTTGAGGAACACGAACTTTCAGAGAGGCCGGTATCAGTGATACAACCGTCGGTCAGTATGGTTTAGAATAAGAATGAACAAGTGTATAAGTGTATAAATGAATAAGTGAACATGACAGATTTCATTATCAACAGATGTGAGAATTCTCAAAGCATGCATTTTTCTCTCTTGGATCATGGGACCTATTTCCAGAAAATATGGGACATTATATAAAATACAAAAGTAGTACAACCAAGAATCTGTCAATCTTTATTTAACGGACAATAGTACAAAGAAGATATTTCCAATGTTTTCACTGACCAACTTTATTATATTTTGTGTGTGTGTATATAATATATTTATAGTTTAATGGCACAGTCCCCTTGAGTAACACACTCCAAAAAAGCTGTGATAGAGGCAAAATAAAAGTGAAAAGCTTATAGAATATCCAAGTAAAACTCTTTTGAAACAGTCCACAATAAGCAGGTCAATTGGTAATAGGCACGAGTTTCGTGAAAGGAGCATCTCAGTCTTTGCAAGCAAAGATGGGTCATGAATCACCACTTTGTGACAAATTTCATGAGAGAATTGTCAAACAATTCAAAAAACATATTTCTCAATGTAAGATTGCAAAGTATTTAGGTTTCACCATCTACCATACATCATATTATGGAAAGATTCAGGGAATCCAGAGAAATCCCATTACACAGGGATGAGGCAGGAAACCTCAGTTAAATGTGTGTGACCATTGAGCCCCCAGATGGCATTGCACGAGAAACCGTCATGCTGCTGAGTTAAATACGGCCACATGGGCTTTGGAAAACCGTTGTTACCTAACACAGTCTGCCTCTGCATCAGGAATGCAACTCAAATCTCTGTTACACAAGGAGAAAGCTATACATCTGTTCAATTTAGTGCTGTTGTTTACTAATGTGCTGATCAGAGTTTCTTGTTAGTTAATAGTAGTTATGTGTATTATTATTCATTAATGATGGTGAGTGGAGTGTGTTGCAACCATCAAAATGTGTTTATATTTACAGAATACAATTAAGTTGGCCAGCGCAAACATTGGACATATTTCTTAAAAATAAAGGTTAAAGAGAATTAACAAATAACATATTCTTGATTTTATTGCATTTTACAATAATTCAATTTTTTTTTACGGAAATGGTGTTGTAATATAGTTTATCTGCCTTTATGTCTATTCTTCTCATAAAGATCTTGAAGTTCTCCATAGAATCTAAAACCTATTTTCAGGTCTTCATTAGGCTCAATATTTTAATTAGAAATTATTGATATGTATATGTATTTGTATAGGCCTATGTATTTATATGTACATGTTTATATGTATTTATGTTACTGAATTGCTGTTTATAGTTTAAAGTATTGATTTATCCGCCCATTCCATTTAGTGTACAGTGTTGACCCTTCTTCTTCATAACCTCTGTTCATTCTGGCATGCTGGATATCAGCTTCTGGGCCAAATCCTGACTGATGGTAGCCTAGAAATCTAGACGCACCCTAGCGGCAGCAAATTTAATCTGCCCGCAAGTGTCATCAAACATCTTGATGTGGGTCTGGCTTGTCAGGCTAGACTGATGGCAATCCATCCTGCCTTATTAGTGCTCAAAGTTGTTCACAATTTGTGGACTTCTGCTTGTCCACTCATCTTTTGAAGAAGTTGCACATGCAGGACAGTTTGATACCCTTTTTTATTCATTCACACAAGGATGGTCTCAAGAAGCTTCACTGAGGGCACAACACTAGAAGACTCCTGGTAGCATTTACGTTTTTTTCTCCGGACAATCGATTTTCCAGATGTCCCAAACAATCTGAGAAAAAATGTTTGCGACTGTTTCCAATCCTTGTAATTCCTGCAGAATTTCAGTCTGTCCTTGATGTTTTTCGGCAGAGAAGTGACTTCCTTGCTACCATTCTTGACAGTAGGCCGTTGTGCGTCAGAGTGCAGATGCATTTCCACCCACCTGCTGCCAATATTGAGAAAGCTCTGGACTAGTGGTGACATAATTCTCCTTTGCTTGCTAAACACTCGTTGACCCTCTCTCTTTAAGTTGATGATCCTGTAAAAAATATCAGGTGCCATATTCTTTCCAGCAGTTTCCCTTGCATGTGAGTCTGCTTTGATACAAAGAAAAAATGGTTGCACATCTTTTTTTTTTGGAGGTAACCTCTGATTGGAAGCACTTATTCCCTCCTTTATAGCAATCATGCTTCTATAATACCAACCCTAGTGCTTGTTCACACTTTCCCATGTGCTGATGAGTATTAGTGAACTGATGTTAGCTGATCATCAAAACAGTAAAGTTTACATTTATTCAAAATGCTTCTGGTCACTCTGCACAATAATATAGAAATAATGTGAATCTACACCACATCACAGACACACACCAGACTCTCTATGAACGAAATGATAAGCATTTTCAAAAAGGGTACAATGAGATGATGCAGTGATTTATATAAATTATATGATCAATAAGTTATGTGTTTATATTGCATTTACTCATCACCTGCTCCTTTAAAACCAAATGTTTAATCTGACAAATGTTTTTTTTTAAGTTAAGACTGTTTATGCATTGTCATCTTAAATAAAATTATGAATTTAGCAGTAAGAAACAGCTAACATCAAAATAATCTAACATTGACTTTTGTTACAGTGCCTTTCAATCTTTTAACTCATCATCCCTCTCTTTCCTTTATAAGTCCACACAACTTTGTTTCACTGAGCAGTGGAAACATTTCCACCCAACATTTGACATAAAGTTACCAAATGGCGTGATGATTGTGGGATTACACCTCAAAAAGAAAAAACACAAGGAAGGAGAGGCTGAAGTTGAGTGGAGTCTCGACATACCACTGGCAGGTAAATAAGACCCTTTACTGTTTGTGTGTTACAGGAATTGTAGAAAGATTTAGAAAGTAAATAACTGACAGTAATTACCATCGATGCATCAACATCCACCAACAGGCATCGATCCATTGCTCCTCTATCCACTATCGTGTTAAACCCGACAATAGCGGGCCAGGTGTTCTCGCAAATTTGTAACAGAAGCAGGATAGAAATATGTACAGGTTTCCAGCCTGAGCTGCAGGGTGAAATCAAATCACCGGCTGATTGAGCTGGGTTTACCAAGTCTAATTGGATACTGTATGTACATGTTAGACTGTAACTATATGAGCAAATGAAGACATTACCAACTTTTTATCTTACAGACTATACAGCCAGTACGGTGGGAAGTATCGATGCTGAGGGTGCTGCAACCCCCCGGTGCGGAGCCCAATAAAAATTTAGGTGGGTTAAAGTCCCAGTGAATCAGATGTTGCAACCAATTTTACTTCAGTGTTGTGATGTATTTCCAAGTGAAATGGAATATTAAATAGAGGGATTTATTTTAGCACACATCCTCTCAATCCCTCGTTCATAGCAGATTGACAGGTGGAGGACAAGCTACCTGCAGAGCCAAATGACATCCAGCTCCACCTTTCTAGATGTCAAATGGATGGAGGGATAGGATTATGAGTAGGGTTACCAGGGTGTGTTTGGGCATTCTTGACTGCAAAAAGTCAAACTGTAACATGTCTTTAGACAATATAAGAAATAACAAACTCCAGTCATTGCAAATAAAAAGCAGAAAGAGAGTGAGAGAGAGTATATTTGTCCATTAGCAGCAACTAATGTTGCATAATTATCAACATTTTACTTAAACCTCTATGCTAAAGTTCAATTCAAGTTTAAAGGTTCAACTCCGGGGAATTTTAAAGTTTATCTTGATCGTTATATCTTTGTGAATACAGTCTATAGAAAAAAAACGAATCGGATTAGTGCTTGCAACACGGAGTTATTACAGTTAATGCCCAGAGCCCCCCCCCCCCCCCCCCCCCCAAAAAAAAGATAAAACGGTAGCTTTGGGGGTATAAACGTAAAGGGCGTCTTTGTGCCTCTTAACAGACACGGGACACATTTTTTTTTAGGACAATGGGGTCCAGAGAAGTCTTCTTGAGCAGAGGAGTGACTGTAGCGACTTTAAGGTCAGCAGGAACAGAACCCGTTTGGAGACACTTATTAACAAGAGATAACAGACCAGGCCCAATCGAATCAATAACTAATTAAAAAAATTTGGGGTGAATAATATCACTAGGACAGGCTAGTCAGGATAGGCTACGCCAGGGATGTGGTGATTTTCCCTCCATTGAATAAACTTGTGACAACGCCATATCAATTACACCACATATTTTAAAAGAGAATATATGTGATGCTCAAGATAGCTCTTATTTTTAGATCTTTCCTTTTCTGGGGAAAAAAACAAAATGTCGATTCAATATTAGCTAGTCTACTCTCATGGGCGTCGGAACCATTGTGTGTACAAGACCCACCCACTTTTTTAAAACCAATGATATTGGGCACACTCACTTTTATCATCTCTAAATCAGCACATATGTCCGTTCACCTATAACACTTTACTATTAAACACACGTTAGGCGCTTTATTTCCACATTTTGAATATTTCTTCATTTTTATTAAAAATAAATGCTTTTCCAATCTGATAATTGATGACAGCAAAAGGCAGATTCGAACCACGGGTCGATTTTTTTAATCAAAACTTTCTGCCATGTGCTTTCTCCCTACACGCCCATGGCTATACTCTTAATGAAAAAAACCAACAACAATAAAATAGCACAATGACAAACTCACTTATAATAAACCTTTATTACCAAACGAATTATGAAATGGCATACCTGTGTTGTTATACAAATAAATGAAAGGTCTTACATTAAAAACGAATGCTTAGTTTGTGGTTCATTGTTATTAATGAAAACACATCAATAATAAAATAGTACAATTACTAATTTGCTTATATTAAAGATATTTAAAAGATTTTTAAAGGGGTGGTTGCATGCGATTTCACTTTATTGATGTTGGTGCTTGAGCATGAACAGTATCTGCTAAATTACAGCCCTGAAAGTTCAATGCAAACAGAGATATTGTCTTTTAAAGTTATGGCAGTTTATTGCCTACACTCTAAAAAATGCTGGGTTAAAAACAACCCAAGTTGGGTTGAAACTGCACCAACCCAACAATTGGGTTGTTTTAACCCAATGGTTGAGTTGTTCTTACCCAGCATTTGGGTTGTCTTAAGCAACATTTAACCCAACCACTGGGTTAAAACAACTCAACCATTGGGTTAAAACAACCCAATTGTTGGGTTGGTGCAGTTTGAACCCAACTTGGGTTGTTTTTAACCCAGCATTTTTTAGAGTGTACAACAACGGCCGGTTTGGACTACAACAAGCTTCTTCCTGGGTTGGTGACATCATAAACCCTTGCTCCGCAGATGTGACTTCTGCCCGTAATGGTAAGGGGCGTGGTGTTTCTGGACAACCTGTGCTTGGCACTTCAGCCAATAAAAATACATGAGACTACATTTGGCCATCTAACCAATCTAAGACCATTGCGTTTTTCGGAGGGATGGGCAAACGACTAGTTCGAAGCAGGAAGCAAACGAACCGTTCAAAGGACAGTGGAGACAGCGGTGTGGAATAAAGGTCAAATATAAGAAAAATCCAGCGTTTTTAAAAAAGAAGTATTAAGACATGTTATACTGCGCCCAATAAACACAACCAAGCCTAGAAAACCCCCCACAGAGCCACCCCTTTAAGACAAACCATATACAAATTCATCAGTCAACACCAGTGCTGTAACATAACTGTGTCTCAAAAGCACAGTCTGAACTCAAATTGTTGGTGTTTCTTACATGGCAATCCTCCCTGTAACCAATCACGTCAACGTGTGGGCGGGCTTTAGCATATCATCATCATTACTGTGCGAAGCAGGGGAGTCTCAAGAGAGCAGGATATCGATATACGAAAAATTGTGTGCATTTAGCAGTACATCAGATGAATTATGCATATTATGATGTAGGTGGTAAACTAAATGAAGCAAGAGTGTAGAGTTACATTCAAGCTATTTTAAGTCATAAAGAAATATTTTTACAGGGACAAATGTTTAAATGTGTCTTTTGGGGATGTTTTTAAGGGGTACAAATATTGACTACAGGGGGGACATCAAACGTCTTATTAACAAAATGAATAAGACGGTGCATTGTAACCACTGATCTATAGATTACTACATTATACTAGCCTGACGTGGTCATACTCAATTCTAGTCAGAATATGAGTCTGAAACTGCTCCATTGGGCTGTGATTATGGGGCGTGTTTCAACCGAACCAGGAAAGACATCAATTGGATAGACCTACAACCAATCAGAGCAACGAAGCGTCGCATTGTCAAATGTCAAGAGCTCAACGGCACTTGCCAAGTCCGCGTTTTTTCCGCTTGTTCTTTTCTATGTCCGCGGGTTGATGCGACTATTATGTGATATATAGACCCATGAGTGCGAATTTTTGCAGGCAACCTTGCCAAAATAAGACACCTTTTACCCCCCAAACACCATTTTTACCCCGGAGAACCCTAGTAGTTGCCGCGTTTTGTTGTAAAAACATGGCAACCCTGTCTGCACACGCGCTGAAATCAGGCTGGAATACACGATCTTTGGCAGTGTTGTAAAATAATTTAATGATACACAGAGTACTTACCCAACATGATCATTATGAGAGAAATTGTGATGGTAAATGCAGATACAAACAAGCTCTCCGTTTAGGATTCAAACAAATATAATCCAAGCCCCTTTGATGACGTGCATGATTACGTTACTGTTGATCATCTGTCCATCATCGGCTAAAGCCCGTCCTAATGATTTCATTGGTCCGAACAGTTTCTGTTTGGGGATAATTACTCCTCTATGGAGCAAGGCCAGACCGAATTGCCCGACCCAAAAATGTTGCGGGCGGGGCTAAATTCGGCTGGCATCCAGGCTAAAACAGATCAGTGGTTGAAATACAAATATCAATTTTGGATTTTCCCCATATACTTTAAAATAAACACCTTTGTGTATTACACGCACAGCTCTTACTAAACGAAGTAACGTGGGTAGCCCCTCACGGACATCTGCCTGCCACACACTGACACACACGCGCACACAGGCGCACACACACACACACACACACACACACACACACACACACACACACACACACACACAGGCGCACACACAGGCGCACACACAGGCGCACACACACACACACACACACACAGGCGCACACACACACACAGGCGCACACACACACACACACACACACAGGCGCGCACACGCACACGCACACGCACACACACACACACACACACACAGGCGCACACGCACACGCACACGCACACGCACACACACACGCACACACACACACACACACACACACGCGCGCACACACACACACACACACACACACACACACAATAAAACGTAAACACAACTCAACCTCAAATCCAGGTCTGGTGATCTCTTGTCCTTATATGCCTCCGAGCTCCCTCAGAGGACTCGAGACCGGTGTGGCTCGCAGGTGACGCTCATTCACAATCACGCCCCGGTCTCCCTTGCTCTCTCGCTCGTCCACCTCGCCACAAAAATATTGCACATATTTTTCATCCGTGCTACTACCCGCCTGCACAGAGTTAATTATCCGCCCGCATCCCCGCCCGTGAATTTTATAAGGTTACAAGGTTTACAAGGTTATTTACTCTTAAACAAAGCTCTCATCGTATCAACACTTGGTTGTTTATGATAAGAGAATCCGCGAGAGTGCAGAATTCAGTTGGTGTGTGTGTGTGTGTGTGTGTGCAATGATCAAAACGGCCACCAGCGGTGTCTAATCTAAACACCTCTGATTAGCCATTGCTTTCATATCTCAACAGAAACGAGTATAATTAGTTATAATGCTCAGTGCGGCAAAAACATGTAGAAAGAAATCTGGTGCAACATGAGCAGATCTAAATGTAACGCCGCAGTCGAAACGTTCCATTAATGTTCACATTTCTCTTTAATCGCAGCCATAAAAAGATTTCTGGTCCTGAAAGGCACTGTTTAGTATTGTGTTGTTGATGCATGCATTTTTATACATTTGTTTTACTTCCCTCAGTACGCTCAGCAGTGGCAACAGTACTACCAGAACCAGAGCCAGTGGAACCAGTACTATAACCAATACGGCAATTACGGCAACTACCAGCAGGGCGCCCAAGGCAGCCAGGGTGCTCAGGGAACACAGTAGTAGCATCGCAGCCGCTTCAGACGGCCCATTCCCTAAGCAGCATTCCTCATGCCTTTTTTGTGATCCTTCCCAGTCTTACCATTTCCCCCACCCCTGCTCTCTGTAAAAGTTTATTCTCTCCCTATTTATGCCAACCTTAAAGGTAGCCACATTTCTGTGGCCCTCCATTGCTCTTTGAGTTTTGGCGGCAAGTATCCCTTTTTAGATCTTCTACTTAATATTTGTTTACATGCTTGATCTTTTTCTTTTCCTTTTCTCTGTGTACTTGTAGATGAGAGGTTTGACTTTTGAATTTAGTAATGTGTGGTTTAGTCCGCTCCAGAAAGCTCACACTATGATGTGCTTGAATGTTTCAAAATAGAGCAGGTTAAATTTATCGAGGAAGCTCTGCACGATTAGATTTGCATCTGATGTATAGAAAGAGAGGGGCAGGGTGTTTCTGTGTTCCGATAGTTTTACCACTGATTTTATTTTATTTTTTATCTTGTAAGATTAAAGAACCACATTTTGCAATTGATGGTTATGGGTATTGTTCTGTATATGATCATATGCCTGTATGTACACATTGATGTAAGACCATGTAACACTTTTGTCTAGGTACATCATATTGGAAATTTTAATAACCTAAATCTTGAATAACAATTTTCTGATGCCTGTGAAGGTTATCATTTCTTTTTATATAGCATTTTTAAAATGACTGGTCTGATGCACATCTATTCCCATGTTGCAAATTAGTAATGATCCAAAATTAGTTCCTTGTGTGGATATGTTTTTACCTTGTGTCTTGTCTGTAAAGCAGTATCTGCATATGGTTTTGTGTCAAATCAAAATGCATTATTTTGTATTTGAGAATATAATCAGAAGAACCATCTTGTGTTCTGTATTTTTGTACAAGAGGAATGTGTGAAAGCTAAAACAAACCTCAATCTGTCTGAAACGCAGCTTCAAATGTGGAACAAGTTAACAAAAACGTCAGCTGTTAGCACAAAGTATGTAAGTACAGCAAATTGTACTCAAATCATATGTATATGTACTTAAATTAATAGACGACATATTGAATAAAATACGTTTTTAGGCTGCGTTCTGAAAGGTTTTTGTTGAGCAAGAGTGAAAATTGTAAGTAAATCTATTGTAGCAATACTATAAAAATGTATTTTTATGAATATAAAATCTACATAGAACGAGCATTATGGTTATTATAACGCAGGCATTTGAATTTGCTTTAAAAAAAAAAAAAAACAAGATAGCAATTTATAAACATTTCTGAAGCTGAAAATAAAATATATTGCATGACTGAAACAAATTAAAAGTTTTAGTTTCATTCTGACAAAAGGAAAATTTAGTGTCAAAATCAGATCAAATTTATTCTTAAAAAAATGTTTGACAGGGTAAATGTTATGGGGGACAGTATAGTGTGCCTACATTTCGATATGCTGTCGGACTAAATATCTTAAACTGTGTTCTGATGATGAACGGAGGTCGTACGGGTGTGGAACGACATATTAGGGCATTAATGACATCAATTTCATTTTTGGGTAAACTAACCCCTTTAATGATCTATTGATTTGACTCGTTTACATTTTGTCATTTTTGAGAAAGGAAACAAGTTAGTAGGCTACGTGTAGCCTTCCTTTAATTGCAGAGCTCCACTATAACTCCACCCTAGGCAAAGTTACTCAGCAGGTTTAATCTCACCTGAGTTACCCTAAGCGAAAGTAGCTTTAAATTTGACAACACTCCCACCAAAACGTTTTGCTCCATTATTTTCATGATGCTTATACTGAAGATCGGCTCAAAATGAGGTGAGTTAGTTTGTTGTATTAATGCTGAATTATATGTTGTAGGAATATATCCAAAACAAGCGCAAAATTAATTGTCAAACGTGATTTTCAGACTTATTTCTCACGGTCTAATTATGAATTCGTTTTGATATTTTATATCTGTAGACCAAGTGGTTACACAAGCTTTGTGTGCGACATTTCTTAATTTCCCCACACTGTAAAAAATTATTTTGAAAAAAAGTTACCTGGTTGCCTTAAAATTTTGAGTTCATTGAATGTAAAATTTTGAGTTAATACAATGAACATTTTTTGAGATTCGACAACCTTTATTAAAAGATTTTGTAAGCATATTGGGTAATTGTGTGTTTTATTTCTGATGACGCAGTAAAACATGCTAAATTTTCATGATATATCACATTTTTATGTGGTTCAGATACAATAATATTTTGAGTTTCGATTTATTAAACAAATTTCCTTCATTGTATCAACAATTTTTTAAGGCAACCAGGTTACATATTTTAAGTTAAACAAACAAAAACATTTTTTTACAGTGCACAGTCATTTTACCTTCAAATATATTTAAGAACTTGAATGGCAACATATCAGTAAAACATTTAAATGGTTATACGCATGTGTGTATACGTAACCTTATATATATCTATGTGTGTAACAATGTAGACATGTAAATCAGGCTATATATATATATATATATATATATATATATATATATATATATATATATATATATATATATATATATAAAATGTTGGTTAAAACTGTAAAAAAATGTTGTTTTTTGTTGGTTTAACTTAAAAAAGTAAGTAACCTGGTTGCCTTAAAATTTTGAGTTTATTGAAATTAAAAATTTGAGTTGATACAATGAAGGAAATTTGTTTAATAAATAGAAACTCAAAATATGATTGTATCTGAACCACATAAAAAATTGATAAATTATGAAAATAGCACTATATGGCATGTTTCACTGCGTCATCAGAAATAAAACACACACAATTACCCAATATGATTACAAAATCGTTTAATAATATTTTAATAAAGGTTGTCGAATCTCAAAAAAAATTCATTGTATTAACTCAAAATTTTAATTTCAATGAACTCAAAATTTTAAGGCAACCAGGCAACTTTTTTCAAAATAATTTTTACAGTATATATATATATATATATATATATATATATATATATATATATATATATATATATATATATATATATATATATATACACACACACATATATACTTTGTTTGATATATCACATCTCTGCATTTCAAATTAAATGTATATTTAAAAATATATATATATTTCTAAACTCTTTGGCAGTTTTACGTTTTGACCACTTTTTGAGAAGAGGTTAAATTATATGTATTTGTCAAGTACAGAGAATGTTTTTAAAATAACAATTGTTTATCCAGATTTCTTTTAGATGTAGGCTAACTTTTCAAGTATATTTATTTTGATGAGTTTCTTTATTTTTAGCATAAAGCTTTTGGGTGTGGGCATGTTTTGTCCCTTATCTCAAGAATCAGTGACTCACACCATACACTGACATGTTGACATACTGCTACAGTACATGACTCATATTCATATAAATAAAATGTGTTTAAATAATTTGTCTCAGCTTTCCTTTCGTTTTTCAGTCTTGAAGGTGTTTTAAAAGCCAAACTGCTGCAGCAGGAGTGCCATTTTACTTGGTCTCTAAGAGAAGGAGAAGACTTTGTGCTCTGTGATTTACTGAATCGTCTGGAGGAACAGATTCAGCTGGAATCTGCTGAGGCGAGAGTAACGCGAGCTTACAGCACCCTTGGATTTGTTCAGTATCTTTATGGCAACCAGCAGGAAGCGCTCGCAAACCTCCAGAAATCAGTGCGGCTCGCAAAGGAACACTACAAAGACAGTGATCCAGTTCTTATTGTTACCTATGGAGACCTTGCCTGGTTGCACTATCATATGAAAGATTTTTCTACATGTCAAGAGTACTTGAAACTGTTAGAAAGAATCCATAGGAAATCCTCTAAAGGATTCACTCACACTGTCGAGGTATTAAGAGAAAAGGGTTGGGTTTTTCTTAAATTATCTTCTAAATACTACAATGTCGCAAAGGAATGCTTTAGACAGGCCCTTGAAATGAATCCGGATGACAGTGATTTAAATACAGGCTATGCTATTGCCCTGTACCGCACAACTGACGAGACCTCTGACCCTTCAGACTCGCCAACAATAAAACAACTCACAAGAGCTATAGAGCTTAATCCAGATGATGCTGTGCTATTAGTGTTGCTAGCACTGAGAATGCTGCATAATAATAGAAAGATGCTCAAAACTGCATTGATGAAGGTGAAAAAGGCGCTGGTGATGTCCCCTGAAAACCCACATGTCATAAGATACGCAGGTAAATTTTTTCGCCAGTCCAGAAGTGTGGACGATGCCATTTCTCTACTAAAAGAAGCCCTGCAGGATACCCCAAACTCAGCCTTTATGCACCATCAGTTGGCAATGTGTTACAAAAGCAAAAGAATAACCCTGGAAAAATCTAGGCCTAGGACACATGGCAAAACAGAGTTTGATGTTAAAGAGTCGGATGAAATAAAGCAATACCGGCAAAAGTGCATCGATCATCTGGAGAGGGCGATATCCCTAAAGCCCTCTTTCGTTATTGCTTTGGCAGATTTAGCATTGCATTACGGACCATTTGACAGCTTTAAAGCTGAGAGACTTTTTGAAGAAGCATTTAAAATAGCTAATAATCTGAGGATACACCTACAGTCAGTTCATTGTTTCTATGGCCAGTACCAGCTCTACACCAAAAGATCTGAAGAACTGGCCGTCTATCATTTCATGCAAGGTCTGAGGCTGCAGCCGAAATCAGAGGATGGCAGGTTTTGTGAGAAGTACCTGAAGGAGGTGATTAAACGTATTAAAAGGATGAAAAACCCGGATGACAGCAAGGCGTGTGCTATACAAGGATTAATTCATGAAGTGAAGAATGAAAAACTCGAGGCTAAAGAGTTTTATGAGAGAGCCCAAACAAATGGCCTTGATTTGGGTGAATATTTTATTTTATTCATTTTTACATAATTTTTTTAAAAGTAATTTTTACATAGTTTTAATTACTTTTTATATTTAGGAATTGGATAACTTAATACACTGATCTGCAACTGATCTGATCCTCTTCATAAATACACTGATCTGCAAAATTAAAAGTTAAATTTCTTAAAAGAAAATCCTAAAAAAAAGATTTTACTACAGTAGGTTAGTTTTTTTCATATTACTTTTGTCTAAGTTTCAAGATAATGTTGAGTTACAATTCTTAGGATCTAAAACCCATTGATTAAGAATGTTGTCAGTGTGATATGAAGTTGGGCATCTGGCAACCTGAGTTTGATTCCCGGCTTGAGATCCTTTGCCGAACCTATTCAGCAAGGGGTTGCAAATGGCAAGAGCTGGATTTATTTGCTAGCAGTTTTAATGAAAACAAAAACATATAATACAAATAGTAAATTGTTTATATAGGCTATTTACGGTAAGAAATATACAAAATATCTTCTTGGAACATTACCTTTACTTAGCCTAATATCTTAATGAATTTTGGCATAAAAGAAAATTGTAGGCCTAAATTTGATCCATACAATGTCTTGTTGGCAATTTCCACAAATATACCCGTGTGAGGTTTTTATAGGCCTGTAAACAACCCACGCCGCGCGTAAATCTTTTAGGCTCAGGTTACGGCGTGAATCTGACCACTTAAAATATATTTCTTCTAATATTTTTTATTATTTATATTTCAATTTGTGTAGTAATTAAGGTTAAAATAGAGAATTCCAATTCAAAGAGGTAAATTAGATTAATTTTGTTGCTTAAAAAATAATAATGTTAATTTGTAATGCCATTATAGTTGCCTTATGGCTCTTTAATAAATATACATGCGTATCTAATCTAGTTGCTCAAAAACAGTGTTCCATTTGAATAAATATTTAGATATGATCAAACAATAGATTTCTTTAAATGTGAAATTTTAAAACATTAATAACTTATGCATCATATTAGGACTTAGTATCTGAATATGTTTAATGAATAATGATCATTGTGTGTGCTTATATTATATAAGCACACACAAGTGAATATTAATGAATGCGAGCACATTTAATTTGACCTAAGAAAAGTTTAAAATAGTGCTAAGACAAATTAATGTTTCCTTACTATGTACAGTAAGCTATATATTACATATGAATTGATACTAAATTAAGTAAGGGATAATCCACGGCTAGCCATGCCAATATCATGTCATAGGCGTAGAGGCGAAGAACCGCCTGACGCGAAGCGGAGGGTGGTTGCCTCTAGGTCGTGCATTAAAGCAGCACTTGGCTACTTTTGCCCTCGGGGTCCCCCTACAGTTTGGAAAAAATAATGTCCTCAACTACTGTCGTAAGATCTGTCATCCTACAACAGGGGATGCCATCGCCCGTACATTTGTTGACATGACAGCCCTGATAGCTCTGAACTAGTGATGCATGGGTCGTCTCATAACCTGCGGACCCCTTATGTCTATTTAATGGTCGCGGGTGCGGGCCGGGTTGTAAAAATATATACAGTGGTGCGGTGCGGGCCAAATAACTTCATAAAAGCGTCCCGCGGGTTGGTGCAGCACTAACAGTTCCCCTGAACACTGCAGGAGGAGTTCAGAGTTCTTCTGGCGTCGCGTGTGAAATGTCTTCATCCCAGGTAACGTTACAGTCAGTGGCATATGTTTCAGCATGTCATATGAATATAATTTCATGGGTTTTATTTTTTTCAAACGCCAAATAATCACGATGCTCATGTTTACAAGCCAGCGTCATAATCATGGGCGTAGATTACGCGGGGGACGCGGGGGACGTGTCCCCCTCACTTTTAATAAAATGTATTTTCGTCCCCCGCACTTTTACTGGGTCTCACCGATCCTAGTCGACCCGCTCCGAGCGGGATTCGAACCGGTGTTACCCTGTGCGGGGGCGGACAAGTTAACAGGAACGCTAACGACAGCCTTCTCTAAACTCGGTTGATAGCGCGCTTCTTGAGGTCAGGGGCAAGTGTATTTACATAGAAACCAATGTGAATACATCAAGATTTAAATTCAGAGACAAAAAATTATCTATGCATGACCTGTAATTTTTTCCGAATCTTAATATGAGGAGGGCACTCTCACAGAAAGTCCAAAAGTGGATTCGCAATACCCTGTCAAGCTGGAGCTGCAGCTGAAGGAAAACAATCGTTATGAGTGATGAAACGTGACGACGACAATCAGATGAGTGCGACAATGCTATATGTGTGTGTTTTTAAGTCATCTCAATGTAGGCTATTTATTCACAATAAAGTATCATGAATAATACAGCTTTTAATGTTTAGTATTCTGCTCACCACGGCTGCATTTATGTAATCGAAAATAGTTAAAACAGTAATATTTTGAACATTATTACAAATTAAAACCGCTTTTTTTCCCTATGTGAATATATAGTAATTTATTCCTGTGATCAAAGCTGAATTTATCATCATTACTCCAGTCTTCAGTGTCACTGATCCTTCACTAATCATTCTCAAATGAGGATTTCATAATCAAGAAACATTTATGATTATTATCTGTGTTGAAAACAGTTCCCAAAATGTTGTGGAAACCATGATAGCCTACATGTTATTTTTCAGGATTCTTTAATGAATAGAAAGTTCAATGGACAGCATTTATTTGCATTTATTAAATAAATTATCTAATTTGTAATATTAAAAATATCACTTGTGATCAATTTAATGCATGTCTGATCAATAAAAGTATTAATTTCTCTCTTTTTTAATTTTACCACAAATGTTTAGAAAATTAAGCATCACCATGAGCAGCACAACTGATCATAATCCTAAATGTGTGTTGATCATCAGATCCTCATATGGGAATGATTAGTGAAGGATCACTGAAGACTGGAGTAATGATGATAAAATCAGCTTTGATCACAGGAATAAATCACACTTTACTATATATTCACATAGAGAACAGATGAGTTACATCAGAATATATATATATTTTTTTACATTGCATAAAATCTATGGAGTCTTAATGCAGAAGTGTTTGTAGTATATAAACCAATCATAAAATTGGCACAAAAAAGGAGAATAGGAGAATAATATTATAGATATTAATTATTGGTTATTGTTCAGCAGTGTATTTGATATCTTGCCCAATTAAAAGCAAGAGATGCGATAAATTATATTGGTCCAAAAAAAAAAAAAAAAATGGTATTACGACATTTCTGTCCCCCTCACTTCTGAAAAGATGGCTACGCCCCTGGTCATAATAGTAGTCTATTGGTTACCGTTTTACAGAATCTATATGATACTTCAATGTTTGAGTGGTAGGTAATCACCGTAACAAGTCTGACAGCATCAGTCGGGCTCGCCTCCTTCAGCTCACGCCGACGAGCAAACGCTGGTCACATGTTGATCCTCGTCCTGCCTTTAATCCCATCACTTTTTCGTTTCCTCTTATTGCTTTCCTCCAACAAAACCTTTTCTTTCTTATTTGTCTGTGCTGCTTCGGACATGACTATATTATCCGACGAACAAAGTTGAGCTTGCACGTCCAGATGTAAGGAAGTGTGGGTGTTGGTGGAAGTGACGTATATGCCGTAAAGCAGTCGAATTTTGTAGTTCTTTTTTTTCTCGGGTTACTACCCGAAACCCGAAGTTTAAAAGTACGATTAAAAACGATACAGACCCCATCAGGCTATGGCAGACGTGTCATTCAACCTATTGTAAGTCGATTTATCATCACAAGAGTCTTAAAAAATATATTATGAAGGTTGAAAAGTTACCTAGTGCTGTTTAACATTGTCATGTTTTATGATACCATCTGTAGCCGTCATTGGTCATATCTCAGATTTTTTTTTAAATGTTTTTCTTAAACAGGTGACAGCTGTCTTCTTACAGAGATGAGGATTTGGCTCATGAGTTTCAGTGAAACAGAAAAATCTGTTCTAAACCTGATTTTTGATGGAGGAAGTTATGACGAAATAGGCAGTGGTAGGCTTAACATTTTCAAAGGTTCAGTGAACAAAAAGACTGTGCACTTGGTTGATATTGATATATGCAATGTCAAGAGGATTCTTCGATGGGAAAGAGTGACTCCTGGGCCTCATGCCATTCTGCTTGCATTTTTTCTGCATGATGGTCAATTCACAAACCAGACCAAAGAGGTTCTTGAAAATTTAGAGTTTCTTGGGGAGAAATTTTGGAATCACGTCATTGTAGTATTTATAGAGGGAGACTTTAATATACATAACTATACTGGAGCTCAGCGAAGCGTATTGGAGTGGCTTCGTGAAAAATGTGGACACAAAACCTACATCTGTGGCTCTGAACCAGAAACTACAGAAAGGAGAGAGCTTTCAGAGAGGATACAGAGAATGATCCTCGGAAATAATTCAATGCATCTGGTTTTACCAGAAATTTCAGATGGATATTCTCATTTCGCTTCAGACATTTTAAGGGTAAGTCACTTATTCATTTCTTTTACAAGCCTGATTCCAAAAAAGTTGGGACACTTTACAAGTTGTGAATAAAAAACGAATGCAATAATTTACAAATCTCATAAACTTATATTTTATTCACAATAGAATATAGATAACATTAAATGTTGAAAGTGATACATTTTTAAATGTCATGCCAAATATTGGCTCATTTTGGATTTAATGAGAGCTACACATTCCAAAAAAGTTGGGACAGGTAGCAATAAGTTAAAGGGTTAGTTCACCCAAAAATGAAATTGATGTATTTAATGACTCACCCTAATGTCGTTCCTCACCCGTAAGACCTCCGTTCATCATCGGAACACAGTTTAAGATATTTAATATTTTAGTCCCAGAGCATAATCAGTCTATGCCCATTTAACTGTCCATGTCCAGAAAGGGAATAAAAACATCCTCAAAGTAGTCCATATGTGACATCAGTTGGTTGATTAGAATCTCTTGAAGCATCAAAAATATATTTTGGTCCAAAAATATCAAAAACTATGAATTTATTTAGCATTGTCCTCTCTTCCGTGTTTCTGCAAAAAAGATTCAAGGAACGGCAAGTGGCAAGGAACTAAACCTTGGGAGAAACCAGACTCAGTTGGGGTACCAGTTCTCCTCTAGCCTATTATTAAACAGTGTATAATTATTATTCTCATAAATCATATTAGATAGGAATATAAATTCCCTCAATGCTGCAGCAAAAAATAGTGGAGCACTATCAGAAATGAGTTTCTAAGAGAAAAATTGCAAAGAGATTGAAGTTATCATCCTCTACAGTGCATAATATTATCCAAAGATTCAGAGAATCTGGAATAATCTCTGTGTGTAAAGGTCAAAACCGGAAAACCATACTGGATGCCCGTGATCTTCGGGCCCTTAGACGGCACTGCACAGGAATGCTACTGTAATGGAAATCACAACATGGGCTCAGGAATACTTCCAGAAAACTAAATTGTCGTGAACACAATCCACCGTGCCATTTGCCGTTGCCGGCTAAAACTCTATAGCTCAAAAAAGAAGCCATAACATGATCCAGAAGCGCAGGCGTTTTCTCTGGGCTCAAACTCATTGTGGCAAAGTGGAAAACTATTCTGTGGTCAGATTAATCAGTTCTTTTTGGAAAACTGGAATGCCATGTCAAACGGACTAAAGAGGACAAGGACAACCCAAGTTGTTATCAGCTCTCGGATCAGAAGCCTGCATCTCTGATGGTATGGGGTTGCATGAGTGCGTGTGGCATGGGCAGCTTACACATCTGGAAAGGTACCATCAGTGATAAAAGGTATATCCAAGTTCTAGAACAACATATGCTCTCATCCAGACATAATGTGCTCAGGGAAGACCTTGCATTTTCCAACATGACAATGCCAGACCACATACTGCATCAATTACAACATCATGGCTGTGTAGAAGAAGGATCCGGGTACTGAAATGGCCAGCCTGCAGTCCAAGATCTTTCACCCATAGAAAACATTAGGTGCATCATAAAGAGGAAGATGCGACAAAGAAGACCTAAGACGGTTAAGCAACCAGAAGTCTGTATTAGACAAGAATGGGACAACATTCCTATTCCTAAACTTCAGCAACTTGTCTCCTTTGCAGACTATTATAAAAAGCAGGTGGGATGCCACTCAGTGGTAAACATGGCTTTGTCCCAACTTTTTTGAGATGTGTTGATGCCATGAAATTTAGAATCAACTTATTTTCCCCTTAAAATTATACATTTTCTCAGTTCAAACATTTGATAAGTCATCTTTGTTGTATTCTGCATAATATATAGAATTTTAAAAAAAACTTCCACATCATTGCATTCTTTTTTTATTTACATTTTGTACAGTGTCCCAACTTTATTGGAATCAGGTTTGTAAAATAATCTGTTTGCAAATACAAATGTGGCTTTATAATCACTTATGTCTATAATTGTAATGCAATTACAATGTACATAAAACACCTTTTTCTCTTTTTTTTTTACACAGAAGCTAGATGTAAAAGATCATTTGTTCACTCCTGAGGTCATCTTTCAGGAGGGGCAAAGTAAATACAGGTACTGTAATATTTCAACAAACAGGTGATGTAAGCTATTCTGTATGGAAGCCTATGTGTAGCAATATTCAATTTGCAATCCGATATGTAAAATTACAATGCATTTCAGTATTTAAATTTACATTTTCCATACCATGTGTGCAACATTTGGAGCAAAATGATCATTCAAACTGAATAATATACTTTACATTTGCTATTTCCTACACTAGTTTTAACATATAATTTTAACATATATTTTAATGCTTTATAAATTGCTAAATGAAAATGAAAATGTATTACATAAATTATTAAATGTGTTTAACATGTTCAAGCTAAAATTGTAGAAAAATACAAATTTAAATGTTATTTTTCTTAATTGCATTTACACTCCCAATTAAGATACTTGCGATGGCATTTTCATTATATGTCCCACAATGAATGAAGCAAAATTCAATGTGGAAATGCATTGCCATTTTACATATTGCATTGCAAATTGTATATTGCTACATATAAATTTCCATAATTGTGTGTATCAGTTTGCATTCATATTTGATATTTTTTTGAAATAGGTTACAGAGCAGCCATGCAGGCTGGTTCCATTGTAAGATTACAAAGCTTGGTTTTAACATGAAAGGGGAAGGGGAGGTGCTATACAGCACTGTTCTTCAGGATAGCGACTGTCCTGTCCTTGCCAACCATTGCCAAGCAGGACCCCTGTATGATATCAAATGTGTTCAGGGTGAGCTGTCTCAACTCAGTCTACCTCACTGCGAGACCTCCATTGGTGAGTTCAATCTTATGAACATTATGAGCGATACTGATTTAAGTGCAAAAAAAGAATTTGTTTTTGTGAAATTTTCTTATTTTTTTTTTCAGAGGATGCCCATCACTTCATGTCCGTCATACATTACTCTAATCAGAATGTTGATATTCTGAAACCTCAGAATATCACAAGCACAGATGTTATAGTTAGCACCCCAGGAGGAACGTCAAAGTTTTTACTTTCGAAACTACAAAACTGGTTTACAGGTCATTGGTCTGAGACATATGGCCAAGTGATGCTGTTCTACATAAAGAAATCACATAGGCTGCATGTGTTTCTACAGCCACGCAATGTGGACCCCGGAGAAGTATGTTTTTGTGTTAGATTTTCACTTTATTTTGGCTGACTTTTATTTACATTAAATGTTCTTTTTTTCTTCTTTTTTTTAGGTGAAAAAATCTAATAAAGATTATACACAAATCCAAACAGCCTGTGAATGCATGCTCACATATAATTGTGAGTACAGCATGTCCTGTGATCCTGTTGAGGAACACGAACTTTCAGAGAGGCCGGTATCAGTGATACAACCGTCGGTCAGTATGGTTTAGAATAAGAATGAACAAGTGTATAAGTGTATAAATGAATAAGTGAACATGACAGATTTCATTATCAACAGATGTGAGAATTCTCAAAGCATGCATTTTTCTCTCTTGGATCATGGGACCTATTTCCAGAAAATATGGGACATTATATAAAATGTAGTACAACCAAGAATCTGTCAATCTTTATTTAACGGACAAAAGTAAAAAAAAATATATTTCCAATCTTTTCACTGACCAACTTTATTATATTTTGTGTGTGTGTATATAATATATTTATAGTTTAATGGCACAGTCCCCTTGAGTAACACACTCCAAAAAAGCTGTGACAGAGGCAAAATAAAAGTGAAAAGCTTATAGAATATCCAAGTAAAACTCTTTTGAAACAGTCCACAATAAGCAGGTCAATTGGTAATAGGCACGAGTTTCGGGAAAGTATAAAAGGAGCATCTCAGTCTTTGCAAGCAAAGATGGGTCATGAATCACCACTTTGTGACAAATTTCATGAGAGAATTGTCAAACAAATCAAAAAACATATTTCTCAATGTAAGATTGCAAAGTATTTAGGTTTCACCATCTACCATACATAATATTATGGAAAGATTCAGGGAATCCAGAGAAATCCCATTACACAGGGATGAGGCAGGAAACCTCAGTTAAATGTGTGTGACCATTGAGCCCCCAGATGGCATTGCACGAGAAACCGTCATGCTGCTGTGTTAAATACGGCCACATGGGCTTTGGAAAACCGTTGATACCTAATGCCGCTGCATCAGGAATGCAACTCAAATCTCTGTTACACAAGGAGAAAGCTATACATCTGTTCAATTTAGTGCTGTTGTTTACTAATGTGCTGATCAGAGTTTCTTGTTAGTTAATAGTAGTTATGTGTATTATTATTCATTAATGATGGTGAGTGGAGTGTGTTGCAACCATCAAAATGTGTTTATATTTACAGAATACAATTAAGTTGGCCAGCGCAAACATTGGACATATTTCTTAAAAATAAAGGTTAAAGAGAATTAACAAATAACATATTCTTGATTTTATTGCATTTTACAATAATTTAATTTTTTTTTACGGAAATGGTGTTGTAATATAGTTTATCTGCCTTTATGTCTATTCTTCTCATAAAGATCTTGAAGTTCTCCATAGAATCTAAAACCTATTTTCAGGTCTTCATTAGGCTCAATATTTTAATTAGAAATTATTGATATGTATATGTTTTTGTATAGGCCTATGTATTTATATGTACATGTTTATATGTATTTATGTTACTGCATTGCTGTTTATAGTTTAAAGTATTGACTTATCCGCCCATTCCATTTAGTGTACAGTGTTGACCCTTCTTCTTCATAACCTCTGTTCATTCTGGCATGCTGGATATCAGCTTCTGGGCCAAATCCTGACTGATGGTAGCCTAGAAATCTAGACGCACCCTAGCGGCAGCAAATTTAATCTGCCCGCAAGTGTCATCAAACATCTTGATGTGGGTCTGGCTTGTCAGGCTAGACTGATGGCAATCCATCCTGCCTTATTTGTGCTTAAAGTTGTTCACAATTTGTGGACTTCTGCTTGTCCACTCATCTTTTGAAGAAGTTGCACATGCAGGACAGTTTGATACCCTTTTTTATTCATTCACACGAGGATGGTCTCAAGAAGCTTCACTGTGGGCACAAGACAAGAAGACTCCTGGTAGCATTTACGTTTTTTTCTCCGGACAATCGATTTTCCAGATGTCCCAAACAGTCTGAGAAAAAATGTTTGCGACTGTTTCCAATCCTTGTAATTCCTGCAGAATTTCAGTATGTCCTTGATGTTTTTCGGCAGAGAAGTGACTTCCTTGCTACCATTCTTGACAGTAGGCCGTTGTGCGTCAGAGTGCAGATGCATTTCCACCCACCTGCTGCCAATATTGAGAAAGCTCTGGACTAGTGGTGACATAATTCTCCTTTGCTTGCTAAACACTCGTTGACCCTCTCTCTTTAAGTTGATGATCCTGTAAAAAATATCAGGTGCCATATTCTTTCCAGCAGTTTCCCTTGCATGTGAGTCTGCTTTGATACAAAGAAAAAATGGTTGCACATCTTTTTTTTTTGGAGGTAACCTCTGATTGGAAGCACTTATTCCCTCCTTTATAGCAATCATGCTTCTATAATACCAACCCTAGTGCTTGTTCACACTTTGCCATGTGCTGATGAGTATTAGTGAACTGATGTTAGCTGATCATCAAAACAGTAAAGTTTACATTTATTCAAAATGCTTCTGGTCACTCTGCACAATAATATAGAAATAATGTGAATCTACACCTCGCCACAGACACACACCAGACTCTCTATGAACGAAATGATAAGCATTTTCAAAAAGGGTACAATGAGATGATGCAGTGATTTATATAAATTATATGATCAATAAGTTATGTGTTTATATTGCATTTACTCATCACCTGCTCCTTTAAAACCAAATGTTTAATCTGACAAATGTTTTTTTTTAAGTTAAGACTGTTTATGCATTGTCATCTTAAATAAAATTATGAATTTAGCAGTAAGAAACAGCTAACATCAAAATAATCTAACATTGACTTTTGTTACAGTGCCTTTCAATCTTTTAACTCATTATCCCTCTCTTTCCTTTATAAGTCCACACAACTTTGTTTCACTGAGCAGTGGAAACATTTCCACCCAACATTTGACATAAAGTTACCAAATGGCGTGATGAATGTGGGATTACGCCTCAAAAAGAAAAAACACAAGGAAGGAGAGGCTGAAGTTGAGTGGAGTCTCGACATACCACTGGCAGGTAAATAAGACCCTTTACTGTTTGTGTGTTACAGGAATTGTAGAAAGATTTAGAAAGTAAATAACTGACAGTAATTACCATCGATGCATCAACATCCACCAACAGGCATCGATCCATTGCTCCTCTATCCACTATCGTGTTAAACCCGACAATAGCGGGCCAGGTGTTCTCGCAAATTTGTAACAGAAGCAGGATAGAAATATGTACAGGTTTCCAGCCTGAGCTGCAGGGTGAAATCAAATCACCGGCTGATTGAGCTGGGTTTACCAAGTCTAATTGGATACTGTATGTACATGTTAGACTGTAACTATATGAGCAAATGAAGACATTACCAACTTTTTATCTTACAGGCTATACAGCCAGTACGGTGGGAAGTATCGATGCTGAGGGTGCTGCAGCCCCCCGGCGCGGAGCCCAATAAAAATTTAGGTGGGTTAAAGTCCCAGTGAATCAGATGTTGCAACCAATTTTACTTCAGTGTTGTGATGTATTTCCAAGTGAAATGGAATATTAAATAGAGGGATTTATTTTAGCACACATCCTCTCAATCCCTCGTTCATAGCAGATTGACAGGTGGAGGACAAGCTACCTGCAGAGCCAAATGACATCCAGCTCCACCTTTCTGGATGTCAAATGGATGGAGGGATAGGATTATGAGTAGGGTTACCAGGGTGTGTTTGGGCATTCTTGACTGCAAAAAGTCAAACTGTAACATGTCTTTAGACAATATAAGAAATAACAAACTCCAGTCATTGCAAATAAAAAGCAGAAAGAGAGTGAGAGAGAGTATATTTGTCCATTAGCAGCAACTAATGTTGCATAATTATCAACATTTTACTTAAACCTCTATGCTAAAGTTCAATTCAAGTTTAAAGGTTCAACTCCGGGGAATTTTAAAGTTTATCTTGATCGTTATATCTTTGTGAATACAGTCTATAGAAAAAAAACGAATCGGATTAGTGCTTGCAACACGGAGTTATTACAGTTAATGCCCAGAGCCCCCCCCCCCCCCCCCCCCAAAAAAAAGATAAAACGGTAGCTTTGGGGGTATAAACGTAAAGGGCGTCTTTGTGCCTCTTAACAGACACGGGACACATTTTTTTTTAGGACAATGGGGTCCAGAGAAGTCTTCTTGAGCAGAGGAGTGACTGTAGCGACTTTAAGGTCAGCAGGAACAGAACCCGTTTGGAGACACTTATTAACAAGAGATAACAGACCAGGCCCAATCGAATCAATAACTAATTAAAAAAATTTGGGGTGAATAATATCACTAGGACAGGCTAGTCAGGATAGGCTACGCCAGGGATGTGGTGATTTTCCCTCCATTGAATAAACTTGTGACAACGCCATATCAATTACACCACATATTTTAAAAGAGAATATATGTGATGCTCAAGATAGCTCTTATTTTTAGATCTTTCCTTTTCTGGGGAAAAAACAAAATGTCGATTCAATATTAGCTAGTCTACTCTCATGGGCGTCGGAACCATTGTGTGTACAAGACCCACCCACTTTTTTAAAACCAATGATATTGGGCACACTCACTTTTATCATCTCTAAATCAGCACATATGTCCGTTCACCTATAACACTTTATTATTAAACACACGTTAGGCGCTTTATTTCCACATTTTGAATATTTCTTCATTTTTATTAAAAATAAATGCTTTTCCAATCTGATAATTGATGACAGCAAAAGGCAGATTCGAACCACGGGTCGATTTTTTTAATCAAAACTTTCTGCCATGTGCTTTCTCCCTACACGCCCATGGCTATACTCTTAATGAAAAAAACCAACAACAATAAAATAGCACAATGACAAACTCACTTATAATAAACATAGAACCTTTATTACCAAACGAATTATGAAATGGCATACCTGTGTTGTTATACAAATAAATGAAAGGTCTTACATTAAAAACGGATGCTTAGTTTGTGGTTCATTGTTATTAATGAAAACACATCAATAATAAAATAGTACAATTACTAATTTGCTTATATTAAAGATATTTAAAAGATTTTTAAAGGGGTGGTTGCATGCGATTTCACTTTTTTAATGTTGCTGCTTGAGCATGAACAGTATCTACAAAATTACAGCCCTGAAAGTTCAATGCAAACAGAGATATTGTCTTTTAAAGTTATGGCAGTTTATTGCCTACAAAAACGGCCGGTTTGGACTACAACGAGCTTCTTCCTGGGTTGGTGACATCATAAACCCTTGCTAGTCTCAGCAGATGTGACTTCTGCCCGTAATGGTGAAGGGCGTGGCGTTTCCATGACAACCTGTGCTTGGCACTTCAGCCAATAAAAATACATGTGACTACATTTGGCCATCTAACCAATCTAAGACCATTGCGTTTTTCGGAGGGATGGGCTTCATAGAAGCAGGAAGCAAACGAGCCGTTCAAAGGACAGTGGAGACACCGGTGTGGAATAAAGGTCAAATATAAGAAAAAGACAGCGTTTTAAAAAAAGAAGTATTAAGACATGTTATACTGCGCCCAATAAACACAACCAAGCCTAGAAAAAAAACCCACAGAGCCACCCCTTTAAGACAAACCATATACAAATTCATCAGTTAACACCAGTGCTGTAACATAACTGTGTCTCAAAAGCACAGTCTGAACTCAAATTGTTGGTGTTTCTTACATGGCAAACTACCCTGTAACCAATCACGTCAACGTGTGGGCGGGCTTTAGCATATCATCATCATTACTGTGCGAAGCAGGGGAGTCTCAAGAGAGCAGGATATCCCCCTATGTTTTTCTGTTGATACGAAAAATTGTGTGCATTTAGCAGTACATCAGATGAATTATGCATATTATGATGTAGGTGGTATACTGAATGAAGCAAGAGTGTAGAGTTACATTCAAGCTATTTTAAGTCATAAAGAAATATTTTTACAGGGACAAATGTTTAAATGTGTCTTTTGGGGATGTTTTTAAGGGATACAAATATTGACTACAGGACATCAAACGTCTTATTAACAAAATGAATAAGACGGTGCATTGTAACCACTGATCTATAGAGATTACTACATTATACAGATCAGTGGTTGAAATACAAATATCAATTTTGGATTTTCCCCATATACTTTAAAATAAACACCTTTGTGTATTACACGCACAGCTCTTACTATATGCCAGTTAAATTAGCCCCCCTAAACCTCACTCCCACCCGGGTCACGGCACCAAATGTATTTATATTTTATATTTATATACCAAAGGGATTTATATTTATGGTCAACAAAGTTGAAAATTAAGACATTACTAACTTTTTATCTTACAGATACAGCAGACAACAGCGGACTGAACCCATCCGATATGCAGCGTAAGCACATACATTTAACAATGTATTTACATTTGAATCTGCCTGCTATGCTGTTTTTGAACTGCAGCAGACTAAAATTATAAACTTTTTTTCTATCTCACAAACATTTAAATATACTATATTATTAATGATTGTTGACTACATTCTACAGGTGTTTCCTTTCTGAAAAACAACAAAGCTGCACTTATCCAAAGGGTGAAAAATGTTAATGTAATTTTAGATCATCTTGGTGAATGTGACATCATTGCACATGAACTGATAAGTGAAATCAAAGCAATGACAACATCTCAGAGTAAAATGAGGAGCATCTTTGTGATCATAGAAACACGATTTAGTTAATCAAAACTGATATTTTAACTTGCTTTACAAAGCAGAAAAAACTCAGAAGTGACAACAAACAAGAGCTAATGCATGTGAGATGAACAACAGAGAAACTGAACAGAAAAATGTAATCATTTATGTTTAAACTCCTGCTATAACATTTGCCAAAGATCTGTTATATTGTCCTTGATTAGTGAACCTGACTGTCTTTAAATATTTTGATGTGTAATGCTTTACTGTGTAATGTGACAATAGATTGTGATGATGCGTTTGTTAAATACAATATTATTGTAAAATCAGTAATTAATTTGAAGTTTAGAAATATATCTTATATATTTTGATTATTAAAAAGAGGTGCAGTTAATTATTTAAATGATAAATGTTTATAATTCACATGTATAGGCCTATCAAGTGTAATGATGTGTAAACTGCTGAGAATGTATTTTTATAAGCATTATATTTGCTTATTTCTGATATTTCTTGGTATTTCTTGAGAATGTATTTTTATAAGCATTATATTTGCTTATTTCTGATTATTTCTTGGTATTTCTGATATTTCTTGGTTCCGATATTTTGCATTAATAATAGTAATTAAAACAACGGATTTACCGAGATACCTGAAAAAAATGTTGGTAATATCGCTGATATTTAATTCACGAATGCAGATGTTTGGTGGCTGTCCAATGTACTGAGGTCCTCAAGCCAATAACTAATGTTAGTTTGTTTTAGACAAATATGGTTTTACTCATTTGTGTATTTTGTGTATTTGTGGGTTTTATCCTTTTGTGTATTTTCTAACCTTTTTTGTAATCGTTATTTAATCTGTAAGCCTGTTCATATTTGAATTTGTTCTCATTAAGTGGTGACGTGTTTTTTGTGGTATTGTTACAAGATTTGGATGCGAATAAAATGACGACGACAACAACAACAACTCTATTTTTCACTGTTACCGATATGTTCAATGCATAATAAAAAAATAAAAACAAACTCAATTTCCCATCAACCCCACGTTCACGTTCAACCCCGGAAGTAGATTCTTCTCTTAGCATGCCGTAAATCAATACTTTTCTATAATAATTGCTACGAATGGTCAATTTGCATCTAAGTGAATTATACGAACATGTAATTCCAACGTGTGAAGTTATCAAAAGAAGTTCCGAGTAAGGTAAAATACGGTTTGTGCTTTTTTTAATTTTCATGCCTAAAAGGTTGCTTAGCGTTAGTGCTAACTGGCTGGTTTTAACTCTAAATTTCTATTTCCCACATTTTATAAAATTTAAAAGGATTCATCTAGTAATTCCTCTTACTTTAAAATAAGTTTGATTTCTCTGTGATACTCATTTACTATTTTATGGCTGCCAGGAAGCCTGTTTTATACGATTAATTTATCAAGCTGCTGTTAGCCTAGTTCTGTATGAGACGTCAACGAGCTATTTTTCATTCATTTTCAGTAAGTACTAGTTTTAAAGTTACTTCAGCACTTATATCTGCTTCATGGTCAGTGTTTCCCCGACCATTTGTCTCGCTTAGTTGTATTCTAGTACCATTTGTTAAAGAGATTCAACACCTAATTGTTTTCATTTGTTTGAATGTTTCATTTTACACAAGTACATTATGTTTCAAAACATAATCCCAATGTGACATGTAATGACTACATTTGAATTACTTTGAATGTAGTCATTTTAACCAACAAGTTATGCAAGAAAAACGTCTATTTTTGCCTTTAAAGATGTAGACTAAAGTACTGTAAGTGTACTGTCTAAAGTAATATTACCTCGACATGAAGACATGACATTGCTATTATGTTTTCTGTCAAATTGTATGTTGAGTGCTACCGAAATCAATGATTCTTCATGAATTATGAAACACTATTGTATACAGCAATCCCAATTTGCTGTGTACTTCTGTACTGTAAAAGTAAAGAGCATCTTGCAGAACTACTAGTGTTCTTGCCTAAATAATCTTATGGTTTAATTGACATTTGTAGATTAGGGTGCAATTATTTGGCAATCTCTGCCATTATAAGTCTTATTTTTACCACATGCTTCATCACAATGATGAAGTTCTTTATAGACACACCTCAGATTTCTGCTTCTTTGACAGGTTTCTTGTTTTGTCTTGTGTTTGTGCTCCTTGTATTTAGTGAAGACACCACAGGTGAATGGGGTAAACGGGTTCTACAGAAGGGGGGTAGAGGTTTTAAATGCCAGGTGTTTCTAGATTAAGCACTACTTTGATGTGCTCAAGTTGTGTGTTTTTTTTGTGTGTGAAAACAGTGAATTCTGTTAAGTGGTATTTTTGATTTTATAATTATTGAGCATATTCCTCGATGCTCTGAATATCATTTAAGAAAAAAGACATCCCACATAGTGTGGACTAAGACTTTAGTGAATTTTGTTTTGTAGTATGTACATTAATCTAAATGAAGAATGTAGTTTGAGTTACAATTGTTCTTCCAGCCTCTAGTTAAATGTCTCGAGTTGTTGTTCACCGTGACTTTACAATTAGATCCAAATAATATCAAATCGAACAATCTGCAATATGGAATTTGCGCTCACCTTATTTCTTCATCTTAATTTAGAAATTCAACTCTGCATGTAAAGGAAGTTGCAATAGTCTTTTCTCTATTGTGACGTGTATCTGAGTAAAATGGCTTCCCAAACAAGCAGAAATGTGGGGTGGGAATTTTGTCCAAATGGAATTGTTTGGTTCATTGGATGGTTGTGGTTTGCTATGGGTTGGACAGGTTGTCCCGTCCTCACGCCAGTAAACACGTCATCAGAGAAGACGTCGCTGAAAGAGGGTGGGGGAGTTATTTTGATTAAATATTAAGAGGGCACATGAATTTAAAAAATGAAGAATTTAATAAATCTCTAATAATACTGAAATATTCTATAAAAAACAACAACAATTGTCCATTTTGATTTCATGGTGACTTTAATCATTTGTGAACCTTCTATTAATACCTCTCGTGCTCTTTTCTTTAGATATTCTTATAATGGCGTCCGGCGTGGGAGAACAAGCACATGGTAGCTCCCAGTTATTCAGCAATGAGGGAGATGCAGTCTCAGACATGACCACCAGCGAAAAGGTAACACACTGGCCAATCCCATCATTACTTATAACTGAGTTACACCAATAATTATTACGATTTTTGTATTTTTACAAATGTGACATTTGGCATGGACTGCTTTTTTCCATCAGGTGGTGGAATTGCTAAACCAGGCAGCCCTCATCTCTACAGAGGAAAAGCTTATTGTCCTCAAACAGGTTTTAAAATCCTTTCCATATGGTTGTAAATATTAAAATCAGATGTTTAGTGTTCATGTTTAATTAGTTATGTCCTTTTATTATTAGGTGCAGGAGTTGATTATCAACAAGGACCCGTCTTTGCTTGATAACTTTCTGGATGTAAGTTCCATAATCCATACAGTCTTCACCAGCTTGTGTAAATGTTGCCAGTACCGAAATTAAATTATTTTTTTCTGCTTTTATCCATCCTCAACAGGAAATCATCGCTTTTCAGACTGACAAGTCAATCGAGGTGCGAAAGTTTGTCATCGGATTCATTGAGGAGGCAAGGTGAGTGTTGGTTTGTGCACTTGTGAGCAGTAACACTCCAGTGCGTAACACTTTGATCAACACTTCATGACCAGCCGCTTTTCGTTTATTCAGCAAAAGAGACAATGAGCTTCTCCTGAGGTTGATTGCCAACCTGAACATGCTGATGAGAGATGATAGTGTGAATGTGGTAAAAAAGGCCATTCTGACGCTCACTCAGCTATATAAAGTGGCTTTACAGGTATCAGCCATTACACAGTATTTTTTGTTAAGCTGGGTTGATATTTTTAGGTGTCTGACTTAGTTTTTATTTGTTCTGTTAGTGGCTGGTGCGCACAAAGAGTGTCTCGGACATGCAGGAGGCATGCTGGGATATGGTGACCCAGATGAAAGGGGATGTTCTGGCATTGCTTGATTCCGATAACGACGGAGTCCGCACTCACGCCATCAAATTCACAGAGTCCCTCATTATCACTCTTTCACCACGGACATCCGATTCTGACACACCCAAGAAGCAGGAGGGAGACATCAGCCTGGACAAAATCCCCAAAGACCACTCATATATTCGATATGGTAAGAGCAGAAACACATTTCCAAACTCAAGCTTTTTTGTTAATTTTATATGGTGGCTGCGCGATTGTTGTTAGATTTCACTCACCAGTGTTTGAGCTAGAGGCTAAGTATAAGTCTAGAACAGATATATTTTCACTCGCCTTCCCTCGTCTTTCACTCTTTTTAAAGTGCTCTATTACATGCGCATATTTTGTATAAGTGTGAAGGTGCCTGTGTTTCTCTCCCATTCGTGAAGGGAGAGAGAGTGAGTTCATTTGGAATTATTCATCCTTTAAAGCAGTGGTGGCGAACTCCGGTCCTGGAGAGCCTCAGTCCTGCAGAGTTTAGCTTCCACTCTTATCAAACACACCTGAGCAAGCTAATCAAGGTCTGAAGGTTTAATAGAAAGCTGCAGGCAGGTGACTTTTTTTCAGGGTTGGAACTGAACTTCGCAGGACTGAGGCTCTCCAGGACCGGAGTTCGCCACCCCTGCTTTAAAGGGTTAGTTCACACAAAAATGAAAAGTCATTACTTACCCTAATAATTCACCCTCATGTCATTCCAAACCTATCAGACCTTTGTTTATCTTCTGAACACAAATTAAGATATTTTTGATGAAATCCGAGAGGTCTCTGACTCCTCCATAGACAGCAACACAACGACCACTTTCACAGTCCAGAAAGGTAGTAAAGACATTGTTAAAATAGTCCATGTGACTACGGTGTAACAACGCATGCGTGTGATGCTGATGCAGATTCTGGCCGATACAAAGCCAGCATTCTGACGTAGAACATGTCTTTACTACATGAACAGCGTCAGAGGATTGACACGGAGGAGAAAAAAATAGTTGCATAAAACCGTTATTTTTTTACACAAAAAGTATTCCCGTCTAGCTTAGGAATCTAGACGCACCCTAGCGGCAGCAAATTTAATCTGCCCGCGAGTGTCGTCTAGCAACTCCCAATACCCTTCTGAGCTGTATTCGCCTAACTCTTGCCGGACCAATCACATCGTGTATAGAGTCGGCGGGCGGGGCCATAATGACGACGGCCGAGTTGCGTTTGCGTGCTTCTAGTAACCACAGAAACTGGCGAACGGCGGCCTTTCGAATCAGCTTTGACCGCGACTCTGGAAGACTTGGAGTTAAGCTTTTCTCTGAGAAAAGAACAAAGAACGGCACTGAAGTCATTCTTAAAAAGGGAAGATGTATTCAGAGTTTAACCAACCGGATACGGTGAATGTTTAATCTATCAACAAGCTCTGTTTCACCTTCGTTGCTCCGGTTGGTTGTAGCTCTATCCTATCGCGTGCAGAGGGAGTTTGAAAGACAACCATTTGTCCCGCCCCTCGGATTGAGCCCTGTCAATGGTGAGTTTCCAGACCAAACATCTTGATGTGGGTCTGGCTTGTCAGGCTAATTCCCGTCACTTGATAACATTAAGGTTGAACCACTGTAGACACAGACTATTTAAACGATTGTCTTTAATACCTTTCTGGGCCTTGAAAGTGTTAATTCAATTGCTGTCTATGGAGAGGTAAGAGAGCTCTTGGATTTAATCAAAAAGATCTTCATTTGTTGAACAAAGATCTTACAGGTTTGGAGCAACATAAGGGGGGAGTAATTAATGATGGAATTTTCATTTTTGGGTGAACTATTCCTTTAAGAATATGCAGAAGCCACTGCCGGTTTCAATGGTAGTGATGAAGCTAATGCGAGCTCACCCTGTTTTGAATTCAGCAAATCAGTTCAATTGAACAGACAAATTTGATTAATAATCTTTAACCCAGCAAGTCTTACAAACATATTTTAATTCTCTCCTTTTGCTTTCTTTTTCTTCATTCTTCACCTTCCTCTTCCTTCATCTCTTGCTCTAAGACACCTTATGTGAGGAGGGTAAGTCGGCTCTGGAGCAGTTGTTAAAGTTCATGGTGCACCCTGCCATCTCCAGCATTAATCTAACCACTGCACTGGGATCACTGGCTACGCTGGCCAGACAGCGGCCCATGTTCATGTCTGAGGTGGTGCAGGCCTATGAGACGCTACATGGTGAGTTCTGTTTACTGACGTTATTCAGAGCATTGAACACTAATGTAATAATTTCTTTTGATCTTATTTGCTTCTGCTGTGTTCGCCAGCTAACCTGCCTCCAACTCTGGCTAAGTCTCAAGTGAGCAGTGTGCGCAAGAACCTGAAGCTGCACCTGGTTGCAGTGCTGAAGCACCCCAGCAGCGTAGACTTTCAGGGCCAGATTTCCACTCTCCTGCTTGACCTTGGTATGTCTCAGAGCGAGATTGCCCGCTGCACGCCAGCCATCGTACAACCACGTAAGAGACTCCACCATGAGCCCTACGTTGAGGGCAAGAGGATCAAGATGGGTGAGTGGCTATTTTAAATAGCTAAATGGCTCGTTGTTTGTTGTAGATCAAACAGTTGTTGGCACTGATTTTGAAAAGAAGGGAAAAAAATGCCTTGTTTGTGCTCTCAGAGGGTGCTCTAGGGGAGGATGATGAGGATAAGGAGGAACCAGCTCCCGTTGTCACCCCAAAACCGTCCTCCTCCGTTGGCACCCAATCAGCCATCGATCTCACTGCTGAGTTCCTGTTGCCTCTGCTGTCACCAGAGAATGTGGCCAACCTGGTGCGTACTGTGGCTACAGTTAGCAAGTGTGGTGTTCCTCTTGAGTTTTGTGTGTGGTAGTTTTAGTTTAGGAACTTACTTAACATGTATTTCTTTCTGCTGAAATAATAGTAAAAGTTTTATTATTATAAAATTGTTAAGTTTTCAGGTTAGTTTAAATAGATGTTTCTCGTTATAAATATGGTAAATTAATAATGCTGAAAAAAAGGGAACTTAAAGTGATGAAAATGAGTGACATATAGAACTGTAGTTTGTGTGGATTTCTTTTCCATTGATTTTTATTATATTTTAACTGCACACATGCATGCATTTACTGTACTTTACATTGATATTTATTCAGTAATAGCCAGTGTTGGGAACATTACTTTAAATTTTTTTATTAGTTATAGTTACTCACTACTTGTTCAAAAAAGTAACTGAGTTAGTAACTGAATTACTCTATAATGCGTTACTGTAAAAAAAATTGCTATAAGTCATATCATTTAGATTTTTTTTAACCAGTTTTCACAAGTCAATTGAAATTAGTAGAACAGACAAGTGTTTATAACTTTTTTTAAATGTTCAAATATGTAAAATAACTTGGATGCCCCCAATATTAAATGTTAAATGAATGAAATGGACACTACATAGAATAAATTATTATTATAAAACATTGTACAATCAAATTCAATACATTATTGTAAATATCAGTAATATAGTGGAACAATAAAACAAAATAAATTGTTTAGAACTGTAATATTTATTGCACAGACCCCAACGGGCCATCAAATAAATCTAAAAATGAATGATGCTCCTTAAGAAAAGTATACCAAAAATAGAAAATAATAATAAAAAATATATTAGCCTAATTTACATAGTTTTAGAATTTTAATGTGCACTACAAAGAGTCTGTCACACAACTGGTAGACATACTGTAGCCTGCTTGAAGTATTTTCTTCCTCACGAAAGTAAACAGTTTAACAAGAAGTGCTCTCAAGTATTGTTTGTATGGTGGGCTTACCCACTTTCTCATGAGAAGAACCTAGTTTTTGTTGCTTTAATGTCGTGGCTCTGTCTAATCCGGTAGCCAGAGCGTGTCTGATCGGATGTAAACCGCTTCAGTGAGCTCAATTATAGTAACGCGGCATTTTATTCTCAGTAACGATAACGGCATTGTAACGGGGGAAACAGTAATTAGTTTGATTACTTGTTACTGAAAAAATTAACGCCGTTATTCCCATCACTGGTAATAGCACCTCTATTTTTAGTCTTCTGTTATCATTTCATTAATTTTGTGGATTTTACTGTGAGCCGGTTTACTTTTTAGACAATGAAAACACTTGAGAACAGTGTAAATGAACACAGTGCAATGTTTTACTCTGACCCGGGCCGAGTCCAAAAACAAACTTGTAGCAAATCAGCAGGTAAGGGGCGTGTCTACTATTGAGGGTGAGGAGTGTGCTCAGTGCATGTCATTATTCAAAACACACGACACACAGGACAGACATTAGCCGAGAACTAATATATTCTGACTTTTGCTTGAATATGCTCGTGTCATGTTCGCTTGTTTGTAGTTGTCGCTTAGTTGTAATGTCATGCTTGTGTACTATCGAGTTGATCATGAGATCAGTTTGTGTTTTTGTGATGGAAGGGGTGACTTTTTCATTGAATATTCGACCTAGAGTTGTAACGCGTGATGCAGATTCTGCCATAGTCGTTGCCTGGGTTGCGTATGTGTGGGGCGGAGCTATCAAAATAGGGCCGAGACCCTTTTGGGGGTAGGGGCGTGTTTGTTTTGGTGATTTGAAATGAGAACAACGGTTACCAGAAAGCACTTACCCCACCTTTGAATTTAATAATCGCACTAAGCCATATTTATTTTGACTAATTGTGCAGTCCTATGTGTTTTATTAATTTATTTTAATTTTACATTTTTATGATTTCATTAATTATAAGCTTTTTATCAACCAAATTATTTTGCTCATTGTGGGTCTTTTTTTAAATTTTGAGACTTTAAAATTAGTAATCATTTAAATCTTTTTTGATATAAATCAAAACATTGGCAGAAACTTGTGGAGCTCTTTGTTGAGTAGCACACAGTCTTGCTTATTACTGCAACTTTCATGTTTGTTAACTGCACATTTTCTGCTTCCTTTCAATGCAGGTGCTCATCAGTATGGTTTACCTGCCTGAAGTGATGCCAGCCTCTTTCCAGGCCACCTACACGCCTGTAGAATCGGCCGGCACTGATGCTCAGATCAAACATTTAGCCAGGCTGATGGCCACACAGATGACTGGGGCTGGACTGGGACCAGGTGAGGTGATGGATATTTTGAAGGAAGGAGAGGAAACTCCTTTACAGGACAGCTGACAGTGAGGGGGGTTGTGCAAAGTGTAGCACTGCATGTTGAAAACCATCTTTCTCTCTTCCCACTCAGGGCTGGAGATGTGTAAGGCTCGAGATGAAGAGGTAAAGGAGGAAGAGGGAGGAGCGGCTGAGTCCAGCTCCAAAGATCCTCTCATCATCCGCAAGCTGTCTGCAGTGTCCCTCGGTCAAGCCATCTCAGTAGTAGGGGCGGTGGCTGCCTACAAGAGCCCCTTTACTGAAGAGGCACCTCAGATCAAGAAGCTTCCAGAACCCATTCTGCCCACCACACAGCCCAAGTAAGAGTGTACCCATAGCATAACATATACACATACAAGCAGTCCGGGCCGTACCCAGGATTTTCTAAATACCGAGGTCCAAATGAAAAAAAAACATTTAGCTCCTTTACATATGCATTTTAAGACATAAGAAAATCAAAGAATCAGCTAACTAGCTTTTAAACCATGTAAGTGTGCAGTATAAATTATTTTAAGAAGACAGATTTTTATAAATGAGAATCTGGTTAAATGTTGCAAAAAAATTTGACTCCAAATTAGAAAATCAGAAGATCTGTTTTGTTGTTAAATTGAGCCAAAGAAGACATATGTGTGACTCCATCTTTGAAAACCTAGCTTAAGTTAATTTTTGGGATTTACATTATATAAAGAACATTATTTGAATATATAACCTTGACATATTTAATGTTGAATGAGTAAGATCATGTCAAAGATAGAAATCAATGTGAAAATATAACCAATGAGTGTAATCAAAATTTGGTTCTCCTAATCTCAATATTAGATTATGAGACTTTAGCCAGGATTTCACAGACAAGAATCACATTATGTGTAGCAATTAGGAATATATTGTAGGCTAATGTTTTTTCTATTCTGAGCACAGGGGGCTACCTGCGCTTTCTGTCTCATCGCCATCATCTTCTCTCTTTATTTTTCCCCCAGTCTCCTTCTCTTGCCATGTATATTTTCTCTTTTCAAAGCTGAGCTTTATTTGTCTTTATTTCATTTTCGACTGTATCGGTAAAAACAAAGTTGTAAATGTAAATTTACTAAAGGATTCCAGGAAAACCAGGTAAAGAAAACGTTATTAGTTTGCATCCCTGATTATTAAGCGCTCTCGCGGTGTTGTGATGTCAAACATCAGTCGCTGTTCGAAGCGCCGGTTGGTGATTGTGGCATTTGTCCCGCCTCTCCTCCACTGTGATTGGACATTGATATTCACCCAAAGTTGAACTGTGGACGCTCAACGCGTAAAAATTGACAAAACCTGCCAGCTGTTGCCGCTATTAAAAAGTGCGGCGCATCCATTGGAAACAATTGAAAACATACGCCGGGCGAGGCGAGAACACTTGTTTGTACACGCTGCCTTAATAAGCTATTATTTTGCAACTTCTATTATGTACACCTCGGAGAATTACCGAGGTCCGGACCTCGGGGACCTCAATGGTGGGTACGGCCCTGCAAGCAGCTATAAATACGGAAATGGATATTAGTTGAAGTTGAAAATGTCCTCTTTAAATACTGTCTAGTTAAGGGGCTCACTACATTTCCAAACAGAAACATACCGTTTGTGTGGTTTAAAGCCGTACTTCAGCGCTGGGAAGATGAATCTGTATTTAAACTGGGTCATTAATGTAGTAGAAATGTGAAACTATTTTTGAATTTGGTGCTTTCTAGACTGAGAAAAGACAGAAAATGTATTTGTCTCATGGGGATGAAAGTCAACAATTCCCAGAATGCTTCGCTGCCCTGTGAGGCCACTACCAAAGCCACCACTACTGGATTACTGGATCACTTTCCCACTGCGTTCATTTTCATAAAATCAGTTTAGTTAGAGAACAGACATTAGAATTAAAAACCGAACGTGTCTGTTCAATATATAATGTGATTTTGCCGCTGAGGGAATGTCACAGCACAAACGCTGCAGGAGTCAGATTACATTCACCGTGATGAATGAGCGCTCCTGATGAGAGCTGAGGTAATCACAACCGCGCTCGCAGCAGTCATTTACAGCGTATGTTCAGTCCTGCGCGTTTTCAGTTCATGCCTTTGGAAGCTTAACTTTCATTTGAAACCCTCACTTTGCTCCACACCGCTCCGTTTACATGAATGCCTGCGGCCGCGGGGGTACGATCATTCGAATACTCCAGGGTTTCAACTGATACAAAGTCATATGCTAATTGCTGAAGTAACCCTTTAATTGTTTCTTTTTGTTTTTCTCCCCATTAACCCTTATTCAGAGCTCTTGGTGCCAGTGGCAGAAAAAAAGTGTTCAAATTGGCGGACGTGGTGCAGCCGTTTTCAGCTGCTCAGATCGAGAAACTTACCAACATGGCCATTAAGCGGATCCTCCAATCAGAAAAGGCCATTGCACAGACTGGGATGTCCCATGTGAGTGCTTTTGGAGGCTGTTCTATGCATACTGTCTCGGCCACCATGTCCACTTATCTAAATCATCTGTGTGTTTAATCTTATCCCAGGTCCGTGTGAAGTTGCTTGCACGCTTGGTGACCCAATTTGAGGGAGGGAAGAAAAAAGACTTGTTACAGTTTATCTTGGAGGATATGCGGAGCAGAAGTGAGCTGGCCTTTTCCCTGCTGTACCACGAGTACAATGAATACCTGAGTCAGCAGCCCTCCAGCTCTCTGGACAGCTATGAGCACTGTCTGTTCACACTTCTGTCTGGCGTGCAGGAGAAACCTGAGCAGAGGGATGGGTGAGATTTATTCATCAACATGATACAATCAGTGAATGAAAATAGTTCATCAAAAGGTTTTATGTGCATTCCCATGCCGATACAATGTTTGTTATACATTAGGTTTTCTTAAACTTGTCAGACTCAATATATAAACAATTTAAAATATATATATATTTCAATAATTTAACAACCCGTTCACAGTTCTCTCATCGGTAAATGGTCACATGATATGCGGGTGAACGTAAAATATTTTATCTTTTTTTAGTGTTTTATTTTGATTTATTTAAATTTCAAATGATTCGTTTATTGTAATTTTACATTTATATGAATTAGGTATTTCATTAACAGTTTTTAAAACCATCAAATCAAAATAACTTTTTAGGGAGACAATTACTTGGTCCATTTATCTTTTGAATGGGTAACATTTAAAGATGCATAATATTTGTTTTTTATTTTAAGATTTTGGGTTAAAAGTTTAGTATAGTATTAAGGAAAATGCATAGTTTTTTGTCGTTTTTTTTTATTTTATTGCCTTCATTAGTTAATTTCAAATGGTCCTGCATTGACAAATTCATTTTTACAAATATTAAAGTACAAATATTTCACATAGTCTCTCAGTTAATTAGAATTTGTGATCATAAGAAATAATTGCCAAAATGCTGTTTATAATGATTTTGGATGATTACATGTCACCCTGTGGGACATTTCAAATGTCCAAATATGTTTCGTTGCCCTCTATCCAAATTCAGTGTTTTCATGTGAACTAAACACTTTAACCTCTGACAAATATTTTGGCATGTTTAAAACATCTGCACTATTCCTGAATTTAATTGATCTCAGGCTCTTCACCAAGCTTGTGTTGGAGGCTCCGGTGATTACAGACTCGGCACTAGAGGTGATTCAACGCTACTGTGAGGATGAGGTCAGTCACTCTTCTAAACAAACCCCCGTAAGTTTCTGATGCCATCATTTAAAAAGTTCAGTACATATAAAATCATGGTTTCCTCACTTGTCTTTCAGTCACGTGTTTACCTGGGCATATCCACCCTAAAGGAGCTCATTCTCAAACGGCCCTCCAGACAGTACCAGTACCTCAATGTCCTTCTGAACCTCAGCTCTCATGAGAAAGAAAAGGTTAATCTCCAAAGTCTTTCATTGTTGCATAAAATAATTTCATAGTATTATAATAACAATCCCAATGTTGTTCAGGTGCGGTCGACTGCCCTCAGCTTCATCAAGCGCATGTATGAGAAGGAACATCTGAAGGACTGTATTGAGAAATTCGCTCTCACCTACATGCAGTTTCTGGTCCACCCAAACCCACCTTCTCTTCTGTTTGGAGCAGCAGAGGATACAGGTTCAGAGACTTTATCTAGTCTTCAGATTTGTGATATAATTGTGCTCTGTACTTATACTAGTTCACCCAAAAATTAACCTTTTCTCATAGACTTTTGTTCATCTTAAAACCAAATTAAGATGTTTTGAATTAAATAATATAGATTTCTGTCCCTCTATTGAAAGTTAATTAATCCAAAACTCTTTACACTTCAAAACATTCATTAAGAGACTGTAAAATAAATCCATATTAATTGAGTAGTTTAATCCAGATCTTTTGAAGAGACACAATCACTTTACATGATGAACTTGTAAGGGCCGCCCAAATCGTCCCAATGGAGGCTAAATACCCAGAACCAGATACATACCCAGAACCATTTGAAACTCTTTCAAATGGAAATACCAGTTCACAATAGGAATTTGCATTGATCAGGTCCTATAGACTTGATTAGAAGAGAGGCCAAATGGCTGAAAGCCACACCCACCATACACCAAGGAAAGATATCTTTAAACTCTTAAAACGTTTAGGATGTTCTAGTTTACTTCTGTGGAGTTGAGATATTTGTACCAGTCGCACTGAGACATTTCAAATGATATCAAACACATATAATACTGCATCGTGAGGATTGACATCGTAACAAAGAGATTTCTGGTGCATTTCAGGTGATCTCAAGTTTGGGGGAATTTTCATGTGAAAGGACAGGCATGTAATTTAGAGTCATTCATAGATGATTCACTCAGTGTGATGTCGTCTCGGACAGAGACTCTAACTGTATGAATGAGTTCAGATGCTAATTTCCTTTGTTTTCTCAGAGTGATTAGACATTTCCAGCATCTACTAGCTTTTTCCAGCCTTACAAACCGATGTAATTTAATTTATAGTAGTAATTATATGTTTAATTTAATTTAATAGTGAGACTTGGATTAAACTGCTCGGTTTATTTTGCAATCTCTTTATGAACCTTATAGGTGAATAGGTTTTCAGTGGTGGGAAAGAAATCTCAGATTTCATTAAAAATATCTTTATCTGTGTTTCAGAGATAAACAAAAGTCTTATGGGTTTGGACCGATGTAAAGAGTAAATGATGAGTTGATGACAGAATACTAATTTTGGGTGAATTATCCTTAATTTAGAAAGAAACTTTATCATTACTTTAATAACATGGTGTAAACTGAGCTCAACTGTGTGCTATGTTCTAATATAATGGTGACTTTTGTCAATCCTGCACACCTCAGAGGTAGCAGCTTCCTGGACAGAGGAGACTGTGCGGCAGTGCCTTTACCTCTATCTCTCTCTCCTGCCCCTTAACCATCGTCTGGTGCACGAGCTGGCTGCTGTCTACACCGAGGCCATCGCCGACATCAAACGCAGTGTGCTCAGGGTCATCGAACAGCCTGTAAGACCTTCTCATCCTCTAGAGACCCTGATATACTCACTCCAGTGTTTATTTTCTGAAATGCATGGCCAACAGCATACTGTTAGCGAATATCCTAACAGTGCCCACTATAGCTGTTTGTACTACGTCACCATATAATACATTTGCATAATACCCACCTGCTGGCTCAAACTAATATTCTTAAGCAGTACAACCACAATCTGTGTTCTCACCGTTTTTCCAATGACTGCTTATTTAACCATGCATTTCAGAGTTTTATGACGCCTCTGAAATGTAAAAAAAATACAAAGTCTGGTCGATCATCTTATTCTTCATGACATTATTGCAACATAGCGTAGCTACAGTAGTTTTTACTGCGCCTGTTTACAGCACTGGCTGCTGAATTTCGGGAGTTATGGTAAGGGGCATTACAGTTCTGACACACAGTCTTAGTGGTTGACCATCACAATAAACTGCTCTTTTCGGAGATAGGTTTTAAAGAAACTGAGGCCCCGTCCACACGGAGACGCGTTTAGCTGTATACGTATAAATGTTGTACCGTATCAGCGTTTCGTCCACACGGATCCGGCGTTTTAGAAGCATGCATCCGATTTTTTTCGAAACCGGGTCCCAAAGTGAAAGAGGTAAGGGATACAACTACGGGCACTGGGCATGCGCACATCAATATCGTGTCATTTAATTAACGTATCTGCATTATTGTAAGGGTATGTTTTGGGTTGGGGTAGGTGTAGGCGTTAATAAAACACATCTGTTAAGTAGCAAATGTATTTAAAAAGATCGGATTGGGAAAGCGCTGGCTTCGTGTGGACAGGGCCTGAAACTAAATAATGTATTTTTTTGAGCGTTTAATCATGTAGTAGAACAAAATTATGAACCTAAATGAGCATAATTAAGTTTGTTAAACCAGTTAAGTTTACTATTATTTGCTAACTAATATTTAGATATTTTATTTCAGCTTTATTTTAGTTAAACTGCCCCTATTATGCCATTCTTGTATAACAGGTTTACATGCATCGAAGGTCAAAAGATGCTTTCATTTTCTCATAAGCAGTGTCTGAAATGGTTCCATAAAGCAATCGGTTTCTCTAAAACTCTTCTATCCAAGAGCATACATACATGCTCTGATTGGTCTGATGGACCAGTCTGTTGTGATTGGTGTACCGCTTATGGTGTCTGTTGGAAATGAAACTTACTTCATGAAATGAAAGTTACTTTGAAGAGTAATACATTACAATATTGCGTAGCTCCCTTAAAAAAGTAACTTCTTGCTTTACTTAGTTACTTTTTAAGAAAAGTAACAGCAGTATTACTTTTGCATTACTTTTTTCTTTTTTTTTTTTTTTACTTTTTGTGAGATGAGTAAATGCTCACATTTAGTCTAGTACTGCAATCATCATCTTTTTCACACAAAAAACCTCTGCACTTTTACTCACAATTTCTTAACATGGAAAGATCTGTCAGTCAATAAATGGTAAAACAAAGTAACTTGTGTCATTTATTTAAAAAGGTAACTGATATTTTGTTAAATAAATTGTCAATTTATTCAGTTTAGTTTATTTCAATTTAGTTACTTGATAAAAGTAATCTGATTACATAACTCTAGTTACTTGTAATCCATTACCCCCAACACTGAATTGCAGCTCTTCCTCAGCACTTGTATGGACAGTGACAATTGCATCAGTTTTATTATTGTCATTTTAATTGTTTTGTTTTATCAATGTTTTTTTCTATAGATAAGAGGAATGGGAATGAGCTCTCCTGACCTGCTGCTTCTGGTGGAGAACTGTCCTAAAGGAGCAGAGACGCTGGTCACTCGCTGTCTGCACATACTCACTGATAAAGGTGTGTGTGGATGTGAAAGAGAAAAAGAGCGTGTGTCATTATATGCATCTCTGAATAGTAAATGTAGACCTTTGTGGGTTGTATCGTTTTCACAGTGCCCCCATCTCCTGAGTTGGTGGAGAGAGTGAGGGATCTTTATCATAAGCGAGTGCCAGATGTTCGTTTCCTCATCCCTGTTATCAACGGCCTGGAGAAGGTTCGTCTCATGAGTTTGCCATTAGTTTAGAGTTGTTGTTAGACAAGTGAAGTGCTTGCAATTCTCTTACACAGGAGAAAAACTGGAACTCACACCCTTAAAGTTTAAAGTCACTCTGAACACGGCTCAACCTGTTAGATTTTACATCCAGAACAATCTATTTTAAGGCTGTTAAAAATAATTGTGTACAGATTTTTGTTATTTATTGCAGTTAATCACACCTAAGATTAACATTTGTAATCTTAAATATATTTTCACATAAGAGTGCTGCAGTGACGTTATATTTTTGCAGGCCAACCTGAATTTCCTGACCTAAACTGCCAATTATCAGATTTGATTTTTTTGACAAAATATTAATTCTATTTCAACGACTTTGATTTTAAGTAAACTTAAAACAACATGTTTTTTTCTTTGTCAGTATTCCATCAGCTCCTTCTGTTAGAGAGCTGTTGGTAAATTTTTCCTAACTTTCAATTTTATTTTGCATATACATTGTCACAGTTAAATGTGTGTTCATAATTGCACATACACCCGCTTTCTGTAATCACTGAGACGAGCCGGTTACTAACAGGATCAGAAACGGTCAGCATGATACATTTGCCTTTAAAAGGCATTTAAAATGGCTTTAAGTTTGAAAGGGCTCTGTGGAGACTGAGTTTATAATGGTATCTTGATTGTGTCAAACAGAACGAGGTGATCCAGGCTCTACCCAAACTCATCAAACTCAATCCCATCGTGGTGAAGGAGGTGTTCAACAGACTGCTGGGCACTCAACACAGTAATACCTGCTGACTCTCTTGTGCATGTGTGGTGATGATAAAATACAATGAAAAGCATGTATTATAGGTTGACTGAAGTTCTTTTCAGAAGGATGTTGTGTCAGTGTCATGTTTTGCCGTAGATCAGTTGAATTCTAGTGAACTTGAGATTCTTTTCTGTAGGTGAGGGCAGTTCCTCCATGTCTCCACTCACTCCTGGAGAGCTCCTCATCGCCTTACACAACATTGACTCCTCCAAGTGTGACATGAAGTCAATCATCAAAGGTATCCTCCACACAAGTCCCTATCTAGCCTTTTACTAAAATTAAAATAAATCCTTCAGTTTGACATTGATTTCAACACTTTTATATAAATGTAATTATTTAAATAAATGAAATTATTAATTATTTAAATATTTATTTATTAGGTCTTAATTAATTGTATTAACTATAATACTGATCTGCCAACATTGTCGCTATATGATAAATTAAAATAAGCTGATAACATCACTGTTTTCTCCAGAACGACTGTACAGCCGAATCAAATTTTGTTCCAATATTGTCCTGTTTAACACTGAAGCTGCTTTTAAACAACTGTCATTGTAAAAGCGCTATATAAAAAAAATAAAAATAAAGAGCAGCTCAAACTAGTCTGTTTTAAGACATGCTGTCATTTGGCAGTTGAATAATGGAACAAATACCAGCAAATTGATAAGAGCAAATCTTAATCACCTTGCATGAAAATCCCCCCACACCCCATCATTTTGTGTCTGAAAGGGAAACTCCTACAAATGCTTCAGCAAAAAAATGACTTTTCAGCTCTAATTTTTGTATTTTTTGTCTTTAGTAAATCATGACGGTAGTTATGTAATTAAAAAAATCAAAAATACTTTCTTCATATTGTGATGGTTTAATCGAAATTGTAGGTTCAAAACAAATATCCTAATTAATAGTTTGTTTAATTTAGTAGTTTAATTAGTTAAATTTGGTGTAGTTTGCAATCAAATCGCATCAAAATAATTTGAAAAGATGTCTTAAATGACTCCATTGTTTTTTTTACCTCTAACTGTGGGTGTCGTTCTTTCCCCCCTGTAGCCACTAACCTGTGTTTTGGGGAGAAGAACGTGTACACGTCCGAGGTGTTGGCCGTGGTGATGCAGCAGCTGATGGAGCAGACCCCTCTCCCCATACTGCTGATGCGTACGGTCATCCAGTCCCTCACTATGTATCCTCGCCTGGCTGGCTTCGTCATGAACATCCTAGCTCGACTCATCCTCAAACAGGTCAATGGACGGAACCCTTCATACTCATAAATGGCACAGTTGTTTACCAGTGCCAATAATCTCATACTCATCTCAGATTTTATAATCTTGTGCTGATAAGCCTGTACGCTGATTGACTGTTGATTTGATTGTTCAGGTGTGGAAGTATCCTAAAGTTTGGGAGGGCTTTGTGAAGTGCTGCCAGCGCACCAAACCCCAGTCCTACAATGTTCTCCTCCAGCTGCCTCCACCACAATTGGCCAGTGTGTTCGAGCGCTGCCCGGAGATGAGGGAGCCCCTCCTGCAGCACGTGCACTCCTTCACCCCTCACCAAGTGTGTATCGCCAAAGTGTCAGGTTTTGTCCCAAATAGGTAGTGTTGTCAAAAGTACCGACTTTGGTACCTAGTCGGTACTGAAATGTGACAAAAATGTAACTCTTTTAGCACTGTTGAGCGGAATCATGAACGGCTTTTTAAAAACATTGTAAATATACATCAATGATGCTTTTCATTTAGCACTTACGCACAATGGTCAGTCAGAGGCGTTTACAATTCCGCTCAACAGCACTCAAAGTGTCACTGTTTTAAAATTTCAGTACCAACTTGGTACCAAATTTGGTACTTTTGACTACACTACAAATAGGTGTCATCTGGGAAATGAATGGCTACTGAGACTAAAATCCTAAATGTATTCACTGCTGAATAAAAGTATTAAGTCATTAATTTAAATCTCACTTACAGTACCCAAACTTTGGAATGCTAGTGCATCATTATTTCCACAAAAATATTAAACAGCGAAACCTGTTTCCAACATGGATAATAAGTAATATTTCTCGAGCCCCAAATCAGCATAGCACGATTTCTGAAGGATCATGTAACACTGAAGACTGGAGTAATGATGAAGAAAATTCAGCTTTGATCACAGGAATACATTTAAATATATATATATATATATATTAATTATTGGACTGTTGAACCGAATTATTGGACTAATTATTGAAGTGGTGAAGTAAAATAAGGCTAATTTGAAATTTATAATAAAAATGTCAATCACATAAAATTACGTAAACTAAAATCGAATTAAACAGAAAATATAAAAATACAATTCAAAATGAGTAAATAATATAATAGTTTACAACTAGTGCTAAAATAAACTGTTACTTGATGCATAAAACATGCACAGCATGCAAAATATTTTCTTTTAAATTGTATTATAATGCTATTCCAAAACATCAATATGAATAGTATGAAAAGTGGAAAAAACGTGCATTCAGTCTTTATGAGAACTTTAGTTATTAAAATGTTACTTCTAAATAATGTTTATTATATATTTGTTTCTGTAGCAAGCCCACATTCCAACTTCTATAATGACTGTTCTGGAGGCCAACAACAGGAAGCCGGAGCCAGAACCACAACCTGAACTTCAACTTCCAGAAGTAATAGAAGAGAGGGAGCGAGAGGTATGTTGTGATGAAGTAGTGACAGATCTTTTCTTCTATATTGTGACATACATACAAGTAACAGATAGTAACAGATTATCGAAGAAGAAAACAATTATATTTATTGATTGTTAATTGGATTTTAAGATGTGGGCATTGCACAAATGTGAATGCAAGATGGCAATTGATAATGGAGGGGGTGGGTTTAAAGGTGCCCTAGAATGATTTGAAACAATATGTTAAAATGTTTAAATTGTTCTCTGATATCTACATAGAGAGATGTGGCTTATTTAAGGTCAAAATTTGTCCAGACACAGTTTTACAGGTCCATTTACAACCCTTAAAATTGTCCCTAGGATGTAATCCTCTGTTTTTGCCTTATTTGGAAGAGTCATGGATATTAATGCAGAGTTCTGCTCTGATTGGCTGTTTCACTCCACTGCTGCTCAATGACAGCTAAAACATCTACCATCCGTCATGGCAATGATTTTACAATGATAGCTTCTGAACTTTGAATCACGAGTGCGCAAATATGTTGTTTTTACAGTAACGTTATAGTTTGACAGTAGAGTACTGATTTAAATGTCGATTTATTTAGCCAAACAAAATAATATAGAAGCCACAATAGTCAGTGTCATGTTTACTACTCACCCGCCGCAAAATAATCATACTTCAGTTCTCAAAAATCTATATTTATTTAACAAATTGACTAGAAGCCTTGTCAAATGACTATCGTTTCAACTTAGATGGTGGAGAAGGGAATGTTAGCTAGAAGGACCGAGTGAGCGATCTGTAAGCAACTAAACAGTAGTAGTAAATGTAGTTAGTTTCTGAGTTATGTTTTAATGATGAAATATAGGCTAATTTATATTTAGATCCATCAAAAGGGATCGACATGCGTATCTACTGTTGTATTTTATGACAACACTGGCAGGAAATAATATGAACCTTTATCATTTGACAAACTGTTATGTGAGCTACTTGGAGTGTCCAATTGTTATTTTACTAGCATCTTGCGTTGAATCTAGACAACACAGGGGATATTATTGTAATTTATCTTACTAAGAAACTTTCAATGTAATCCGAAATTTTATATTTGAAATTTTATATTGAATTTTATCATCTATTTAGCAGTCTTGGTCAGTTTGTTTGGTGTACGCCTGGGTTCTGATGGTAGTGTTCACACTTATTCAACTGAATCACACTAACTGAAAAATCGCACCAGGGTTCACTTTAACCAAACCAAACAAGCCAACTGTGAACACACTCTTAGTACGGTGCATTTAGCCCAGCACACAGTATTGGTTTGGATGTCACAAAATATCACAAAATATGTTATGCAAGCTGTTTTTTGTTTTGTGTATTTAGGTTCAGTGTTAAAAATGATAGAGTGAACTGATTAAGCTTATTGCTGTTTATTTATTTTATGTGCAGCTTGTCAGTAAAGCACGGCTTTGTGATCAGTAGTGAATGCTGCTCCATCTGAAATCACATCTGAGTTTGAGTCACTTATAACATGCATTTGAAAAGGCAACACACCTCAAACATCTTTACAAACATGGGAAGCATTTATAAACCTCTTGTCCAACAAAATACATTTAATAACATGTTTTTACTTCACAGTCACTTCACAATGACAGTTGAGTGTTTAAAAACATCCTTCTGTGAGATGATGTGGCTTCTTACACAGAATAAGCCACACAACATATTATTTCATAAGCAGTCTATGAAGTGATAAAGGCGGTGGATTAGGTTTGACTCAGATAAACCATATATTGTTGTAGTCGTGTGTTTATTAGTCATGTTTAATCCAGTCAAAGTGTTTCAATCTTTTGTTTATTCAACTACAGCGACAGTATGATGCCTATAGGGATTTCCTGGAGTTATCTTACTTCTGCAGTGCATATTCTGAGTTTCTGCATGAGATGGAGAGCAGAATTTACTACTGATCACAGAGCCATGCTTCACTGACAAGCTGTGCATAAAATAATCGCAGCCTTTGCCAAATCACATGCGGTTTAATTTTGATTAATCATGCAGCCCTAGTGTGAATGGCAAGCAAACCAGGACTTAATGGGTTCACTGGAAGATTGACTTTCTAATGAAATATAAATTCACTTTTTTTTCTTTTATCTCTTATAACATGTAGGACTAACATGCATTTACAAAATAGACGGGTGAATTTTCATTCCACACTGACTTTGTGCGGTCACATAGAAATCCATGCGATCCGCGAATTTGTGTGAAAGTGAAAGATTTTCCCACCAGATTTTGCAACCAGTTGATTTTTATTGATAATCTTTGGCTAACCCTGCAAATAAAATGCTCTTTTTTTGTCCACTTATGTTTGTTAAGGTGCCAGTACCAAAGCATATATCAATGCCTGCACCAGTAAAACAAGCAGAACCTCCAGCCCCGACACCCGTAGTGTTTACCGAACCTCCAGCACCAGCACCAGCACCAGCACCATCACCATCACCTCCACCGCCACAACAGATCCCAGCCAGGAGGGAAGAAGTAGAAGAGCCCATGGAGCAGGAAGAACCAGCCCATTCTACTCCGGAGCTGGAAGAAGCATCATCTGAATCAGCATTGCAGGTACAATTTTATCATTATCATCATCATTGCAGACCAGTACAAGAGTCAATAGCACCGGCTGACCCATAACTTTAACTTTAACTTTAAGCAGATGGAGGTGTCTGAGGAGGCATCACAGTCCAGCTCCATCACAGAAAAAACAGAAGAGCCCATGGAAGAGTCAACTGCTAGACCTGCGGATGTGGCTGCCCAACCCGAAGAGGAGACTGAGGATGTTGTTGCAGAAGAAGAAGAAGAAGAAGAAGAAGAAGCAGCCGAAGAAGAAGAAGAAGAAGAAGAAGCAGCCGAAGAAGAAGCAGAAGAAGACGAAGAAAGCAGTGTGGACTGATGCCATTTGAAATGAGGCTGAATGAAGGCACTGACTTTGAGATGACATCTCATTCTATACAGCATTGTTCAGTGTATCCGAAAGTTAGAAGTAAATATAAAAAAACTAAATTTTGGTTCATTATAGGTTGACTTGAAATTAGTTGGAGAATAAATAGATTTTGTATGAGCCACTGTGTTTTCATTTCTAGAATAAAATATGTCCAACAAACAAAAATGAGAAACTAATCATTGGTCTCTGTGCTTTATTCTACTTCAGTCTGTCATGATTATGTTAATGTTAATGTCGACAGTCCTGTCAGAGTAAAGAAGCTGCTAGGCAACACGTTTGTTGTAGTTACACAGCTGAGTCCATGGCAACGGAAGTGCTCTGCGGAAATGATAAGCTCGTTTGTGTTCATGGACTTTTGCCTTAAAATATAAAAATACGGATTTAAAAAATATATACCGTCTGTTTTTAAATAATTGACGACCGTTTGCAAGTTTTTAAAAAATGGAGATGACCGAGGAAGCGTTGAACAATGAGCGACTGCAGGCGGCGGCTCGTTTTAAGGCTTTCATGATGAAGAACAGCACTAAAACAAACTTAAATCTGTAAGTAACATATCACATTAGCTTCATTCACTACTAAGCCTTTTTTACGTTATTTTAGGAAGTTATTGCAATTATAAAGCGCCGTTTTGCATCTTAACTGAAGCTAAAACGAAAACTTATTGGAAGACGATCGATGGACATTTTTTTAACCAGTGTTTAAATTGCGTCAAAGATCTTGAGGGGTCCTCCAAGTTACATCTCTAATGTTACATCGCTCTAAAAGAGCTTAGTTTTTTTGGCCCTTAATAGGGTCCATTAATGTTTATGGATTCCACGGGCCCCCCTCTGCCCCGAGTTTAACACATTTGCACCGTTATTGCAGTATAAATATTAAGTTACATATATTTGACCTATCGGGGCATGTTGTCACAGGACCTTTTGTTTATTAAAACGTAACGTTATCGTTATTTGAGAAATCCTGTGGCTATATGTCCCGGACAGAACTTAGCTACATTTATGTTAGCAGTTAATATATTTATGTAAGTTAGTTTAAACTTTGGATTTAAAGCATATTTTCATTTTGACCCTTGATGACCCTAGCGTCATTTTCATTTTGACCCTTGCTTTAATGTGCAAGTTGCCAGTGTTGTTTTATTGTTTCTAACTTTGTTACAAAAATGCGGATATTGCGTTTGAGGACACAATCTTGGAGTTAGTCCACCCCAAAATTTAAATTCTGTCATTAATTACTCAGCCTCATGTAATTCTGTCATTAATTACTCAGCCTCATTAGTTCCAAACCCGCAAGTTTTTTATTCATCTTTGGATGAAATCTTTTTGATAATCTAAAAGCTTTCTGACCCTCCGTTGACAACTTACCTTACTACTTTGAAGCTTCAAAAAGTTCATAAAGAGATCAATTGAGTTAGTTCAAATTTTCTAAAGAGACCTGATCGCTATGATGAACAGATTTAATTTAGGCTTTCATTAACATTTAAACATTGATCAGTGAACATAACCAGAAGTGTAACACGAGAATGAACCTCATTGGTTCTCGCCCACAAGCAGCATGCTTGAGCTTTCGTTTACCACATGATGTGCGTTTAATATAAACGTTTATATGTGAATAAAAGCCTAAATTCAATCGGTATATCATTGATTGTATCTCTTCTGTAAATTTACACTAAACCTCACAATTCTTATGGATTAGTTTTACGATCTCTTTTTGAACTTTTTGAAGCGTCAAAGTGGTAAGTTAGTTGTGTAGAGCTAATGGAGGGACAGAAATCTCTCAGATTTCATCAAAAAGATTTTAATTTGTGTTCCGAAGATGAAAAAATGTCTTACAGGTTTGGAACTAAATGAGGGTGAGTAATTAATGACAGAACTATTAGACTAAATCAGTTTAAAACAAAATGTTCTAAGTTTGGAGGGCAGAAGCTTAAAGACTTAGTTCACCCGAAAATAATAATAATAATAATCTTAATGTAACCTCTTTGTCCAGTTATGACCACCTTGTGCGACTGTTAACCAAAGTTATGGACGAGCGTCCAGAGAACGCGGTCGATGTGATAGAGGACATGAGTCGTGATCTGAAAGGAAGCATCCTTCAGGAGAAGCAGGACACCTTGCGTGACAATCCGTCTTCATCCTCAGCTCTGTTGCTTGCCGAGCAGCAGAAGACGCTCTTCACACGCACGGCAGGCGGTGAAGGAGATCACGAAGAAGAGCTGGTGAGTTTATCAGTCCTGCTCATGGGGCTGAGGGCCCATATAGTGCTTTTTAAACTGTTAAAACCTAACCTTTTTTGTTAAATGCTTTGCTTGAAAAGTGTACTTGTGCTGTCTTTTAAATCAATGCAATTTTTTATTAGATAAGTAGTTATCTAGTGCAATCACATTCAGACATTTTTGAAGTGTCATTTAAAGGGTTAGTTCACCAAAAAATGAAAATTCTGTATTTAATTTCTCCCCCTCATGTCGTTTCAAACCAGTAAGACTTTCATTCATCTTAGGATCACAAATGAAGACACTTTCTCTATTGGCTCTACAAAAACTACCATTTTGACGCTTCAAAAAATCCATAAAGAGATTTGAAAAACGATTACATATGAATTGAACCGTTTAGTCCAAAATTTCTGAAGGGACATGATTGCGTGATGAACAGATTGAAATCATCAATTTACATCAGTTGTGGTAAATGGAAGCTCAAGCATGTTTGCTTGATGTGTAGGAACCAATGAGGTTCATTCTCTTCTTACGCAGCACGTTTGAGCTTCCGCAAGAACCAATGAGGTTCATTCCCGTGTTACGCATCACATTTGAGCGTCTGCAAGAACCAATTAGATTAATTCTCGTGTTACGCAGCACGTTTGAGCTTCGGCAAGAACCAATGAGGTTTATTATCTTGTTACGCAGCACGTTTGAGCTTCCGCAAGAACCAATGAGGTTTGTTCTCACAGGTTCAGTTGAGCTTCTGTTTATGTTTGCTGATCAATGGTTATATATCCCTTAACGGGGATGATTCACCCCAAAATTTTAATTCTGGTATCATTTACTCACCCTCATGTGGTTTCAAACCCGTAAGACTTTGGTTAACCTTTGAAATACAAATTGTGGTGGATCTTATGAGCAGTTCGTTACAGTACAACAGTCTCTGTAATATATTCTGCTGTATTGTTTTCAGGTGGATTCTCCTCTACCAAATGTTGCAGAACTTGCGTTCTTCTTTGAGCAAGCTGGTGTGGGTCTGGGGAAATTGGAGATGCAGAGAATCTTTCTGGCTTTGAAACAACTGGTGGACACACAGTGTCTCCAGCGCTGTCGATTCTGGGGCAAGATCCTCGGCACACAGAGCAACTACCTGGTGGCTGAGGGGGAATTCAGAGAGGGTGAAGGGGATGAGGAGGAGAGCACAGAACTGACAAATGAGGATGAGGAGAGAGAGGAAGAGCCACAGGAGGACAAGGATGAAGCAGAGCTTGTAGAAGCTGTAAGTCACAAGATGGCAACTGAAGTAAATAAAGCTGCTCTAAAAATGGTATGGTCACATTAGTTAAATTTTGCAGGTAAGAAATATACTTTGTCCATTGTAAATAGTTTAGAGATAAGAAATCACTTTCAAACCAAGCATTGCACAGATCTGAGCAATCAAATTGAAACTGCTGCAAAATCTGTGATGGGAATCCTTTCGCCCTCACGTGAAATTCATGATGTGGATTTTATTTTGAAAGTCAATTGAAAGTGACTTTTATGTGTGCTTTATACATCGCTACAGAATCTTGTTTCCGCCATGGAATAAAAAAGGTAATTGCAACTTTTTATCTCTCAATTTAGACTTTTTTTTGTGCAATTGCGAGTTTACATATTTGTTTTTTACTTAGAATTGTGTGGTTTAAACTCACAATTGTGAGTTAAAAAGTCTGAAGTGCATGGTATGATATAAATGAGTTTAAAGGGGGGGTGAAATGCTGTTTCATGCATACTGAGCTTTTTACACCTTTAAAGACTTGGACATCCTAAACATAGACAAAGTTTCAAAAACTAATGTTGGACGTTTGATGGAGTATTTCTGTGTTAAAAATACTCCTTCCGGTTTCTCACAAGTTTCGGCAAGTTTTTTTCGAGTATGGGTCTACTTGACGTTAAATAGAGCGGAAGGTCCTTGTATGGGCCGTATGGGCTCTTCTCCCGGTAGGGTGCGCTCGCGCGTGACTAGAGGGAGAGAGAGGAAATGCACGCCGTAAACAGTCTCTCAGGTGCAGATCCAGTCGTCCGTGAACACTTATGACGCGCCGCGCTCCACTTTATTCCTATGGGTGACGTCGAGCGACTTCAACGCTTCAGCACAGCATTCCGGGAAGGCAGCGCTGCATTTGAACCGATTTGAACGCAGAAATGACGGGAAGCTTCAAGGCATCGCTTCAGTCGCGTCGCAAAGTGGATTTCCACGGTCACTGCTGTCACAGGACTTCACCAAATCATACCAAAGAAGTGTGTTTTTGACAGAGCGGTCCTGCTTTGGAAGATGCCGGTGAGTAAATCAACTTCAAATGTCTCTGCTATTGGCTACCGTCGCATGAGTAAACATCAGTAAACGATACGATCGCGTGCTTCGTCATTCAAATGCGCTAACGGTTACTCCATTGTTGTTCTGTATAACGTTACACTATTCTGACTCTGACGTGCAAAACCGTTTTGCTTGCTACCTCTAAGGTCTAGTCACATACAATAGTCCATAAACCGAATCATGTCCTCATAAACTGCACACAAAGGCCCCTAAATACAGTACATACCACAGAGACGGACGTCCTGATGTTGCCGTTTCTCCTGTTCAATTTATTTCAGCCTCAGATTTGATTGTGGATCATTATCTGTATTAGCTGAGATAGATGGGTTTCTCCACGCTTGAGGACGTCACCGCTTTGCGCGCTTGTCATTCTTTAGCTCCGCCCACACGATACGCCTCCGGTTTTTTCCGGAAAGACTCGGTACAGCCCATATTTCTTTTATAAATATGATAAAACTAAAGACTTTTCGGAGATATGAAGGATGCAATACTACTCTATAGGTACTCAAGATTGACATGAGATTGACTGAAACTGAGTGTTTCACCCCCCCTTTAAACACAATTCTGAGAAAAAAAGATGCAAACTTGTAATTGTGATGTGAAAAATGTCGGAATTGAGAGAGAGTCACAATTATCTTTTAAATTATTTATTTTAATGGGCCAATTTTTTTTTACAGAAGTTTTGGAAATGTGCCCTGATCTTTTAAGGGAAAAATTCTGTATACAAAGTCAGAGGTGTTGCTAGTCCCTTTTTACTGGGACACAAGCCCCAGTGAATTACCAGTAAAATATTACTGATAAAATCTGTCAATGAGGATTACTGTATACTGACTGGAGAATATTTTCTCTGATCAGCAATCAAGTCAGGTGTTTTTACTATCAGCTGTTTAGAATCAGAACCAGCAATGCCAGACTCACCCACTAAACCGAAATATTAACCGTTTTTTTCCCTCGCAGGCTAAATGAATAGGTGCTATTGTGAATTTCCCGTGAGGGCGAAAGAATACCTAATGCAGATTTCAAAATGTGTCATTGACCAACAGAAAGTTGCTTGGTTCGAAGGTGACTTCTGTGTGAGCGGCATTTCGTACATCAGGATTGACAATAGACAATGTGCCTTTTGTTCGCGAAATTTCACTAATGCACCTTAAGCCAGAAAACAAAAAGAGCCCTGAATGAGGTGTACATTTACCCAAAATCCACTGTAGTTACCAAAACCACCAGATGTCTTCTGTCGAAGCAGATCTTTATTGTGTGTGCAGCTTACAACTGCAGGTAAAGACAATCTATATCCATAACAGTATCTTATTTTGTTGATCCTGGAAGAACATTTCTGACCGAATGTGTTGTTGTAAACCTAACCCTACCCATAAGTTACCGTTACCCCTAAAATCAGAGGGAAATGATAGGTGAATAACACTGATGTAGAAGCACCTAACCCTGGTTGTAAGCCTAAACTGATAAACTTTTCCCTCAAATCTGTTGATTGGAAGGTGTTGATCCAGGATCGTGCTGAACTTTTTGAAATCACATTCACCGTGGAGCCGTGCCCCAGTGTTGATGAAAGGCTAGAAACTGTAGAAAATGCACCTTCAAACTTAACAAAAGTTATTGAACTTTACTTGCAGGCTGATCCACCCCCCAAATCAACTTACAAGCCACCTCCGCCAGTGCCAAAGGAGGAAAATCACACTGGCGCCAATAAATTCACTTATTTTGTATGTCAAGAACCCGGCATGCCGTGGGTCAGACTGCCGGTGGTCACCCCCACTCAGATCTCAGCGGCACGGCACATCCGCAGGCTCTTCTCAGGCAGGCTTGATGCTCCTGTTGTAAGTTGCCCCCCCTTTCCTGGCAATGAGGCCAATTACCTGCGTGCCCAGATCGCTCGGATCTCAGCAGGCACACACGTCAGCCCTCTGGGATTTTACCAGTTTGGGGAGGATGAAGGTGAGGATGAAGGACTGCGAGACAGCTTTGAGGAAAATCCTAACTTTGAAGGCATTAATGTAAATGAGATTGCCGAGTCTCTGAATCTATGGGTCCATCATGTACAGCATATACTTACACAGGTAAGAAACACTACCAGGTTTCTACTGATACAAAGCTTAAAGGGTTAGTTCACCCAAACATGAAATTGATGTCATTAATGACTCACCCTAATGCTGTTCCACACCCGTAAGACCTCCGTTCATCTTCAGAACACAGTTTAAGATATTTTATATTTAGTCCGACAGTGTATCCAAGTGTAGGCACACTTTACTGTCCGTGTCCAGAAAGGGAATAAAACATCATCAAAGTAGTCCATATATGACACCAGTTGGTTGATTAGAATCTCTTGAAGCATTCGGTCCAAAAATCACAAAAACTACAACTTTATTCAGCATTGTCTTCTCTTCCGCGTTTTTTTCAAACCTCAAATAAAGATTCAAACGGTTGTGAATCAGCGGATTGATTCATGAATCAATACAATCTTTTTTTGAGGTTTGAAAACAAACGCGGAAGAGATTTATTTTCGATGCTTCAAGAGACTAATCAACCAACTGATGTCACATATGGACTACTTTGATGATGTTTTTATTCCCTTTCTGGACATGGACAGTATAGTGTGCCTACACTTGGATACGCTGTCGGATTAAATATAAAATATCTTAAAGGGATAGTTCACTTTGAAATTAAATTTTGATATGTTTTAGCTTACCTCATGGGCTTCTGAGATGTAGAAGTATTTGTTTCCCCAGTAGTTTCAATTTTGATCATTTTAGGTCAAACCGTTCTTGTCTGTGCCTCACATAATGCAGGTCTATGGTCACCACCTCAAAGAGCATACACAGAGAAAGAGCATCCCCCATCGTAAGTACACACTAATGGCCTAAGACACGAAACAAGCGGTTTGTGTGAAAAAACGAACAGTATTTATATTGTTTTTACCTCTTGTACACCACTACGTCCGACTGATCCGAGGGCTCGTGTGCGTGTTTCCTGTGGTTCAGGGCTCATTCAGGGATCTTCGAGGTGGTGACCATAGACCTGCATTATGTGAGGCACAGACAAGAACAGTTTGACCTAAAATGATCAAAATTGAAAAAAATGGGGAAACAAATACTCCTACATCTCGGAAGCCCATGAGGTAAGCTAAAACATATCAAAATTTAATTTCAAAGTGAACTATCCCTTTAAGCTGTGTCTGAAGATGAACGGAGGTCTTACGGGTGTGGGACAACAATAGGGTGAGTCATTAAAGACATCAATTTCATTTTCGGGTGAACTAACAACGCAAATCACTGAAGTAACCCTTGAAAAGCTACACACTCCATCAATTAGGGTTAGAACTGTTACCAAATATAACATGCAAGAAATAAAAAATTCAATCATACTCTTTTAAGATCAGATCTGTGTGAATCATATTGTCTGACTTCTTGTGCATACAAATCTCTCACTGGATAGTCCACCAAAAATGAAAATGTCATTATTTACTCACTCTCATGTGGTTCCAATTTCTTCCTTCTGCGGAACACCAATAAAAATATTTTAAGAACGTCGGAAACCAAAACATTTTGCTTTCCACTGACATCCATTTTATTCACGTAATGGAAGTGAAAGGGAACCGAAACATTCTTCAAAATATCCTCTTTAATTTTACACTGAAGTAAGTCATACAGCTTTTGGAACAACATGAGGGCGAGTTAATAATTACACAATTTTTATTTTTGGGTGGACTTTCCTCAAAACTGCAAAAAGAATGCTTGGAAATGTGTGTCTGACGTTTCCTACCGGCACATGAATAACTGTCTTTGAAAAATCAAACATGTCGAAGACATTTGCACATTACTGTACATGTGAATGTTAGGGCCGCTGTGTGTGGGTAAACATAACTAAGAAGTCTGCGAATGACGTTGAGGAAGATGCCGAGGAGGAAGAGAGGGAGGAAGGACCTGATGAGCCGGAGCCTGAGATTGGACCTCCTCTTCTGACGCCTCTCTCTGAGGATGCAAGTCAGTCTCACCGCATTACATTTGCATACAATACCAATACCATACATACAATCAGCTCTAATGCAGAAAATGTTCTGTCCACAGAGATTAATGACACCCCACCTTGGAGCTCCATGACTTCCTCTAACCTCATTCCTCAGTTTTCCATCGCTGTGCTGCGCTCCAACCTCTGGCCTGGAGCTTATGCTTATGCAAGCGGCAAGTAAGAACCTTACTTTATCAAACCGTCTAACCATGTCTTTTCATCTGAGACTTTTTCTGCTGAGTAAAACCCTTTTTCTACTCCCCTCTCAGGAGTTTTGGAAACGTATACATTGGTTGGGGGTTGAAATATATTGGAGAGGCCTACACCCCAATAGGGCTTCCACCGCCCCACAGCGAGTACCCCAGTGGACCCGAAATCACAGAGGCCCTGGACCCCAGTGTGGCGGAAGAGCAGGCTTTGAAAGCAGCCCTGGAGGAGCAGACGGCGGCCCTGGAAGAAACAGAGGATCTGGAAGAAGATGAGGAGGGGGATTAAAAAGGAGGCGAGACGAGTGGACAAAATAAACCTGGTGTTTGGTCAGATGTTTAACCCTTTTTTATGTGTACAATCACACCAGTGTTTAGAAGCGATCATTGCATCATACAGACTATAAATTAGCGACATGTTGTTCTTATCAGATACACATTGTGTAGGTATTAGGTAAAAATCTATTCTTCCTCTTACTTTTAATCATATTTTGTTATAAAGCACATGTTAATGCCTTATTCCGCATGACCATAAGGTCTAAAGTGTGACCGTAAGTTTTATAATAATAATAGAAAACAAAATTATACATTGTAAAAGAGCAGTTGCCTTAAAAAAACAAATGTTGAGGGGTCAGCTAGAATATTTTAAACCTACATGTGAAAGGATATTAAAGGTCAGATTCTATGTGCAATTCATTCAGGAATATAAACAGTGTCTTTGTATGTATGCCCACATCAATGAAATATTAAGACTTAACCAATATTGAGGGAATCATATAATTTATTTGCTTTTTAAATCAGTTTAACATAACAGCTTTGATGAATACATGCATGCTTCGACCATTGTAACACCTGTTATAAACACCATCATTCCTTTTGTTGCATTTTTTTTTGTTACATTAAGCTTATTCAGCCATGCTTTTTTGCATGCTCAAGTTCCTGCATTGGTATGTCATTAGTCATAAGCATCTGTGTATGCAGATAAAACTGTCAACACATAAAGCACAGTACTTAATAAATAAGACACCTATCATTTCTAGTGCCTTTTAGGTAAACAATATGATCCTGTTTTCTGAGTACTCTAACATCAATAAATTAAACTCAGCATGATATTAGCTTCAGGAAAACTAGGACAACTTAATGGCAAGCTGGTTCCTCAGGTACAACTTAAAGGTTTTTGTTAACAATCGCTAGGACATTTCTCAATACTTAGGTCACTTTTTCAAAACTCTTCACACAGACAACTTTTCAGCTTGGCACAGCAGTTCATTTCACATTGAAAATGCACTAAAACAACCAAAACATTTCATGTCTCAAATCAAGCCATTCTTCCATAACACTAGTAAAAACAATTTTACAAAACACATCTCTACGGTTTCAATTCACTGTAGTATTTGTTACACAGTCATTTAAATTACAGTACAAAACTATTCCTAAATTGTTCCCTTTTGTACAGATGTGAAACAAACACAGGGCCGGTTTTCCATCCCACTGTGCTTTTTTCCTATGTAAACATGCGCTAGACAGAACATTTGCGGAGCTCAAATTAAAATAAGTTTAACTTTTCCGAAGCGTTTCGCTTCACTGGCCTGCGTCTCGCGTTTTTAACAGCAAAATAAGAAACAGTATTTCATTTTTTTAGATTCAGAATATATTTAAATATGGTATTACTGAGGAAATGCAGCAAATTGCCATGTCATTCATTTAGTGTTATGTTTTTAGGTTTTGAACTCAAGTTTAACAGTTCTGAAAAGAGTATGTAAACGTGCAAATGAGGTTTTGGCGGAGGTTTGAAAGTAGCCATTAAATGTGTTTTGTGCCAAAGCAATGATAAATGATCCAGTTTGGCCTAAAAAGATTTTAGAAACATGACCCAAGTACTGCAGAGTTTGTCCTAATGGTTGTAGAAACCCTATTTCATTCACTATACATCATAAAGAAATTACACAGTCAACCAGTGCACGCTTACACAACCTCACATCCTCCAAAATACTGCAATAACACTCATGCAGATTCACTCTGTGTTGGAACACGTCTAGGCTGTCTTTCCAAACCTGTATGATTTTTTTCTTCTGCTGAACACAAAAGGTAAAGAAGGTATTTTGAAGAGTAGAATACTGTTCCGTCATTGAGTAAGAGTGAGTAATGCAGTATTAACACTCTAGTATCTACTATTAACTAACAAGAATCTCTGACCAAAAATTAGTAAGTACTAGTTCTTAGTTGAATGTGGTACTAGAATGTTAATATTGCGTTACTGAAGGAACAGTATTCTAAAGTCTTGAGCCTCATTTATTTTTATAGTATGGAGAAATAGCGAGAGAAAAACTCAGCCAATAGAGTCCATTCAACCGCTTGGTTTCCCGTATTCTTCAAAATATCTTCTTTTGTGTTCAGCAGAAGAAAGAAACTCATGCAGGTTTGGAACGAGGGTGAGTAAATGATGAGAATTTTCATTTTCGGGTGAGCTTTCACCCAGTCACGTCCTCCATAGAGGAAAACAAGAAAATGGCAATTAGTGTTATTTCAGCCTATTCTAGCTGATCATCGTTACAGTGTATTGCACAAATTATACATACTTATTCATAATAATATCATCACTAATAAATTAATGTCGACACATACGGAGCTTTGTGACTGGATCAATAACAGATTCAATTCACGTTCATTTACAACCATTAATAAAAGAATGATAAATAAAACAACTACTGAAGCTGCACACGCATGAATGAAAATGCTAACAAAATCACATCTATACTAAACTATATTCACCACAAAGGGAAGTTTTGGTCAAGGCTTGTAACAAATCCTAGCCAGTGTCATTCTAGAAGACTTCACAGTGATCTAGGCTAGGGGAGAAAAGTTTCCTTAAAGACTTTAGGATTTGGGAGAAAAGGCTCAAGACAAAGTGTACGTGACCTTCATTTACACACAAATACTCTGTGTGTGTGTGTGAGGAGAGAGAGAGAGGGAGGGAGGGAGGGAGAGAGAGAGAGAGAGGATAGGTGAATAGGACAGGAGAATGGGTGGTGTGCTTGGAATCATGGCTTCACATTAGCGAAGGTCACTCTCCTCGTCTTGAATGGTCCTCTTGATTCTTAGTAACATAGTGGTCTGCCACTGATCAAGCCTGGTGATGGATTCAAATTCCCTTATCTAATGAAAAAAAAAAAGACTTATAATTGCAGAATATTGCATAGAGTAAAGGCTCATTCAGAATGATATCGATTCTAAATACAAAAGAATAGCACAGTCCACACCACACCACCACTTTTCTTAGATTGGATTTTTTTCTAGCTGATGAATGGTAAAAACATTGACAGCCAATCAGAATCCATCCTGCTTTAACAAGCTCAAGCATTTAAAGTGCTTCGAATAAACAGAATGATATCGCCCACTAATGTGGAAGCTACTTCAGTTATTTATCATTTTTGATGTGAACGGGCCTTAATTGATGAATGAACTAGAACAGGCTCATACTAGAACAAATGTGTGCGGTTAATGGTCAATATACCATATAGAGAAACTTACTGCTTCAGCAAATGCATCACTGTTCTGCTCTTCATATACATCAAGAAGTTTCTGTTTAATGGGAAATGCAGAAATAGTGTGAAAGATTATTTAGTATAAAGTATCACAAAATCTTCAAATGCTACCATTCAAAAGTTTAAGGTTAGAAAGATTTTTTTGAAAAAGAAATGCTTCACTAATAATTTTATTCAGCAAGATTGCATTAAATTGATCAAAAGTGAAAGAAAAGACTTTTACTATGTTAACAAAAAAATCTTTCAACCTTTGATATTGTTTATTAAATAAAGCTGAAAAATATATATATAAAATTGTGTGTGTATATATTATATAATATACACACACACACACTACCATTCAAAAGTTTGGGGTTATGTTATATATATATATATATATATATATATATATATATATATATATATATATATATACACACACACATACATTTTTTTTTAAATTATAGAAAACAATTAATAGAGACAATACAAACCTTATACATATAAAGATAAGGCTTTGGCACTAATGTTTGACCCAGAGTCTAAGGCCTTGTTTCCACCTGGCATTAAAGGGTTAGTTCACCCAAAAATGAAAATTCTCTCATTAATCCGTTCATCTTCAGAACACAAATGAAGATATTTTTGTTGAAATCCGATGGCTCAGACAGGCCTTCATTGACACCAATGTCATTTCCTCTCTCAAGACCCATAAAAGGCACTAAAGATGTCATTACAGTCCCCATCTCACTACAGTGGCCCTACAATCATTTTATGAAGCGGCGAGAATAGTTTACAACTGAAGTCTATGGAATGAACCCTAAGCTACTAAATGTGTTGGAAGGAAAGACTCACCTTAAGAAGTTTGCACTCTCTAGCATCTGAGAAGGCTGGAAACATGTCTTCATACTTCTGTACAGCCAGCTAATGACGAGAACGAGGGTTAAATAATGGCAAAGCAGAGTTGTGTTGTAAATATCGTTCCTCTTTAGACGGTAAACAGGCACCTTGCAGTTGAGCATGTCCACACAGAAGTGACATAGCGCTGCTTTGAAGAAATGGTCTTTAGCTCCATACTTCAGCAGGGTAGTGTCCATGGAGTAAGCCCCAATCTGAACAGACACAGTAGTATGCCACTCAACATGAAGGAAGCAGAAAACAAATGAACGAAGGTTTTTGACAGATCACCACACAGACCTCCTCATATATTTCGATGGCTTTCTGGTACTGCTCCATCTGAGCCGCGTAGGTCGCCACTTTGAGAAGACACTTGTTGGCTGCACTACAGGGGGAGAGAATACAAGTGAATACAAATGATGTTATGTTTAATCATATTTAACATAAAAACAAATGAAAACCTAATACATATAAATGCAGTCATTCAATTACAACACGTAATCTGTGCTCAAACCTCATTTGTTCTACAACACAAGATAAATGTGAAACATATAAAAGCATATAAAGACTATAATAGTAGAGTACCTGGTGGATGACTCCCCTTTGAAATAATCGGCTGCCTGTTCATAATGAACAATGGCCTGTACACATAAATAAGTATTTTGGGACCAAATAATAGCCAATGAATGAACATTACCTTTCTTTCATGAGGGGTTCTCTGTAACTTAGGCTCAGTATGGATCATCTGATGCATTAGCAAGAACACTAACATTTAAAAGTTTACATAATTAAAATGTAATTTATTCCTGTGATCAAAGCTGAATTTTCAGTATCATTACTCCAGTCTTCAATGTCACGTGATCCTTCAGAAATCACTCAAATGTTGATTTTCTACTCAAGAAACATTTTTTTTTATTAAGAGAAATATTGTTCTGCTTCTAGTTTAATAAAACAGCATTTAACTCTTTTATAAAATTGTATGTCTTTGATCATTTTAGAATTGATCAATTTAATGCAGCCTTTCAAAATAACAAATAAATCTTACTGGCCACAAATAGTTTTTATACTTTTGACATCCTGTCCATGTTCATCTGAACCACTTACTGATAAATGTGCACCTTTCCATAAAAATAAATCCCTTCCAACTTACTTTGTCTATGTCCACTAACTCAGATTCATAGATTTCTGCGATAGATATGTGGTGTTTTGCTGCAATGTTGAAACGCCCCTGTGGACACAGATGAGAATTTGTAAGGAATATTCAGTGTATCACTATATAAACAAACAAACAAAAACATATTACATATACTATATTGAATTTTGAGGGAACAATTAAAGAGTTCAAACAAAAATGACTGAAAATTCTGTCATTAATTACTCACCCTCATGTCATTCCAAACCTGCTACACTCATCTTCAGAACACAAATAGATATTTTTTATGAAATCTGAGAGTCTCGGTCCCTCATTGATAGCTATGCAACTACCACTTTGATGCTTAAAAAAGCTATAGACCATGAGATCATGAAACTAATAGAATTTACGGTTTTATTCACATATTTAAACGTTCATTAATGCACACATCATTTGTGGTAAACAGAAGCTCAAGTGTGTGACGAGAACCAATGAAGCCCATTCTCGTATTACGCTTTTGTTTATGTTCGCTAAACAATGTTTATATGTGAATAAAACCATAAATTCAATGTTCTTCATCGCGTCTCTTCAGAAAGTTTGGACTAAACCACTCAATTCATATGGATTATTTTACAATGTCCTTATGAACTTTTTGAAGCATGGGGGTTGCAAAGTGGTAGTTGTGTAACTGTCAATGGAGGGACAGAAAACTCTCAGATTTCATCAAAAATATCTTGATTTGTTTTCCGAACAACATGAGGCTGAGCATTTAATAACAGAATTTAAATTTTTGGGTGAACTAAACCTATAAATAAGAGAATTTCTCTCACCATATCAGTGTAGATGTCAGTGACCTGACAGAAACAGTTCACTGCCTCTGTGTAGAGAAGTTGTAGGAGAAACAAAATACAAATGAATCTAAACAAAAATCTACACACTGAGGAATTCTTATTGTTCAGCATCTACGAGCTGTACCTTGAGGATCAGACTTTTTGAATGCATTGCCAGCATCAAGAAAGTTCACGGCTGCGTCGAGCTTACTTTGCACCTGCAAATGCAGTCGTGCAGCTTTGCAGAAAGCATCTCCCGCAGCTTAAATGAACAAGAGAACAATACAAATGACACGTGCTTATTGAACCCCTTAATACTGAGGTGCAAAAGTTGCTGTGTGTCGTACCACTCCAGTTCTTTGCCATCTTGAACATGTTCCCAGCTCTCACGTACAAGTCACAGGCCTCCTCGACCTTGGAGGAACTCCTACAATGAACAAAAGAGAGGGGAGATTCACTCAGACCGCTAGGCGGCGCTATTAGCGTCTGTCCCCTGCACTCACAACGTGTTTTCAGACCTGATATGGCCAACATGAAGCAAGAGGACCCAGAAATCAGTGTGAAAACACAGGCCCGATACTGCTCAATAGCCTGGAAGTACTACATTAAAAATGAGAGCAATGCCACCGTTTACTGCAAACTGTGTAAGACGGACTTTAAGTTCTCTTCAAATACAGCTAACATGATAAAACACCTCAGAGTGAAACATCGACTGAACATCCCAGCTGTAGCCAGCGGCGGTGAAAGACTGTGCGCGGAAGAGCCAGGCGAAGGCAACATGGGTGAGTTTTTAAAAGTGCTAAATCAGGGAATAAAGAGCGAAATATCTTAGTGTGCATTGGGTTTGACAAGATTATGAATGAACGCGAGAGGGAAAGGCCACATTCAGCGCGCACAACTCTTATTTATTATGACGCTTTATGCGTGCAGTGTGATGCTACTTGGCTAGCTGATCACTTTTGTGCAAAATCTGCGGACTAGAAAAAACAAAACAAAATAAAAAAACTAGTAGATTTAGGACAGCTGAATACGAACAACTCGATATTACAAATAATGCAATTTCAAAAGTATAACCTGAATTAATAAATATGATCTATAACAACATTGTTAGTTCCAAACGGATACTATTTGATATCAAGCACTTTAGTTAGATTTTAGGCGCACAAATTTGCACATTAAATATTGCATGCAAAAACAAAACAACGTTTGTTAAGATTTACCCGAAAAACATTCCCAACCGCGAATGCGTCGTTTTCATTTTCTTGTCTGCCTCAGCCATTATGGCCAAGGCTTCCTTTTCTTTTCCAGAATTATCCATTATGCAGGTTTAGATTTTAACCGGACTGTAGGGAATGATATCCAAGCAATATCCCACTCACGTCGCCTGAAATGAAGTTATTTGTTTTATTGACACATCATGCGGAAATCGGAAGTAAATTCCACTTTAGGGACTGTCGCTAAATAGTTGTAAAAAAAAAAAAAAAAAAAAACAGCTAACAGTGCTTGCTGTGGAATTAACTCTTGATTTGTGTGTACATATACGTCATTAAAGGGTTTGTTCACCCAAAAAGGAAAATTACCCCATGATTACTCACCCTCAACAACCCCAGGTGTATAGGACATAAATCCAAGCATTTTAATATCAGCCCAACAATTGAATCCCAAAAGAATCTATCCATTATAAAAGTAATGGATCTATCCATTAATAGTATCCAGTAATGCATCTATAGATCTAGTAATACATCTATCCAATATTAAAAGAAATCCACACGGCTCTGGGGTGTTAATAAACGTCTTCTGAAGCAAATTGATGGGTTAAGAAAATATCCTTATTTAACATGTTATAAAGTAAAATATCTAGCTGACTGCCTTCCTTATTCAATTTACGGCAAAGGCGTAACTGGCTTGACGTATGAAGTTGGACGAAGTTTTGAGTGTAAATCGTTACTAAGAAATTATGCTGCCTTCACGTGCTATTGGAAATTTGATAATTCCGACTTCTGAAGTCGTGAATACGAGATCACTGCATTCAAGTTTCAAAATGTGAGGGCGTTCATGTGAAAATTATATCTAGGAAACTCGTATTTTCAATAATTCAGAGAGCACGTGAAGACAGCATTACTGTAATTTAATTAGGCCTACTTCTCCCTTGAAAAGGTAAAGTAAGAGATTACGGTTGTTTTTTCTGCAATTTAATTAGTTACTTTTGATATAATTGAACTAAATACCGTGTATAGACTGTAAAACAACTATGTATAATACATCAAAATGTACCATGTTTTTATGCATCCTTCTCACATTAGTAATAATTTGGTCAGTCAATAAGAATAATTGATGTAGTTTTATATTATTAATTTGAAGTAATTAAAAGAGCCGTTTCATCCATTAATCACTTAATTAGTTGAGGTTGATATATTTAGAAAGTAATGAGAAATAAAAGGATCATCTTGAGGATGAGTAAATTATGGGATCGTTTTTATTTTTGGGTGAACTATCCCTTTAATTTATTTCAATAATTATATGTAAGCTACACAACAGTGTCACATTTATACTACATAAACCTGAATTATAGACATTTTTCGCTTTTTTTGGCTGTTCGAAATTTACCCTCAAACCCTAGCGGGAACCGCGCTAAGCACATCCAGTGTGTAGGTCGCCAACACGCGGAGGATGTCCATGGATTCTGAGATTTAAATATATATATATTCCTAATAAGCTATTATTTATTTTCAGATAAAAAAATAAGTTGTAGAAGTAACTATCGCTGAATCGTGTACCGTTTAATGGAGGTAACACAGACAGGAAGTGGATGAAATCATAATGGCCCTTAAACACGCCCGGAAGAACATCCAGTGACGTTTGATGTAAATAATAGCGGAATTGTTTCATTAGTATCACGTTGCATGGTTATTGTTCTCTGCCTTAATACTCTTGTGACGAGCAAAGTGGGCTGTGACTGATGTGGAATCATTATCATAATACAAACCTTATGATGTATTTCAAATGTTTTTGCGAGAAACAAAAATGCTTTTGAATTCATTTGAAGCAACGATGGCAGTGTCTTCCTCTACACGCGCCTTACGGCTATTTTTCAAAAATTAACTTCTAACACTGCAGTATGTTTTGATGTGATATCAATTAGGCGGGGAAAAAATACCTAAAACCCGCTTTTCTTACACAAATATGTCCTTTTATGTAATTTCACAGTGTTGCAGTTTGGTTATGATACAGTAACGTATTATATAACCAGCCACATGCGAGATAAACCCAAATAGATGTGTTGGGTACTGTAGGTATTTGTATTAAAAACTGCAGCATGCAAGCTATATTATATGAGATTTCTTACAGCTCTTACAGGTTGTTGGCCTTGTCTGTTTCGTTGCTTCTATTACTCTCCCCTTTTTTGTAAGTCGCTTTGGATAAAAGCGTCTGCTAAATGATTAAATGTAAATGTAAATTATAGCTGCAAAATAATTTGGTATTATCAAAAGCAACTATTTTGTTCTGGAAACATTGTAGGTTTTGAGCAGCAACAAAACCTGCTTTTTTTTTTTTTTTTTTTTTTTTTTTTTTACAGTGAACATAAAATCAGACAACTGCAATGTTTGTATAACGTTTTAGCTAGCAACTCTTTAGCACACAACCATTTCTCTCTTTCTCACACACACATGGTTACAATAACTGATTAATGCACTGACTTGGTGAGCTGGGACACTTTATAACAAAAGATTTTAAAAAGCTGTATGTGAGTAATGTCATAGCATTCAGGATAGAGTCAGAATGAAACCATTACACACAGTGCTGATTCATTAGTTTTATATGAATTGTGTTGTCCCCCAGAAACACGGAATTGTGTTGTCCCCCAGATTTTAACCTTGACTTACCATTTTTATGAAAACGCGTGACAAAAAACCTTGATGTCACATTAAGGATTTAGGATTAACATGTTTTTTTTTTTTTTATTATTACTGTAAATGCAAATTTTAAATGAATTTTTGTCTTATCTTTCACCACAGACATGGATCTCCAATCTCAAATACATCCTGCAAGTCTCAACGGTCAAAATATTCGGAGGAGAATGCAGCGTTTTTTGCCATTTTCTGATCGGCGCACGTCGAAAGTGTGGAACCACTACACTCAGCTAAGTCTGCACCGTGTCGAGTGCAACCACTGTAAGAGACAGCTTTCCTTTCACAACAGCACTACTTCCATGAGAGAACACTTAGGACGCAAACACAGCATTCGGGACGGAGCGGTACCCCCTCACAACACAGCAGGCATCCCCACCCCTGCAGCATTACATTCTCACATTCAGACCAGTTTACAAGGTACCAGATACAACGCCACAGTCAATCCGGCATTTCAACCAGTGCTACCTGTTGCTATCAAAGAGGAGCAGGAAGAAGTACTGACAGCAGAGTTGGGAGACACCAAACCTGCTCGGACCACATATGCCCCTGACTGTGCGGCAGGAAACGCAACTTCTAGTTCAAATGCCATTGTGCACCAAGATACAGATGTGGGCTGCCTAATGTATAATTTTCCTGCTGGAGACATGAGCAGCACTGCTGGAAGCAGCAGCGTCCGCAATGGCACAAGAGCCTGCAGCAACAAGCGAGCTGAGGTGTTGACCGATCTCATCTTGGAGATGGTGTTCAGAGATCTTCAGCCATTGTCTGTGGTGGAAGAGAGGGGGTTCAAGCTTTTACTGAGTTGCCTAGAGCCTAACTACCCCGTGCCGTCTCCATCTCTGCTTGGCAGCCTACTTTGGCATCGTTACCACATCCTCAAGCAATGCCTTCAGCAGCATCTTCAGACAAGCCTAGCTTCTCACTGTCTGACCCTCTGTACCGAATACTGGCGATCTGTTGATGGATGTGGCGTTGGCGGGGACGGTCAGTTCTACCTTACAGTCAGTGCGCATTTTGTCGACTCCCACTGGCGCCTGGCACGTTGTGTGCTCGAGACCCGACCGATTGCAGAATTCAAAGGAAACCCGCCTGAGAGAGGGCAAGTGAGCTTTGCAGACACCCTGAGAGGAGTCCTCTCCGAGTTCCAGCTTCCAGAGGACTTTGTTTTCTGTGTTGTGCATGACACCCCAAGTCCATCTGAGTCTGGGGGGCAGGAGAATATGTCCATCGATCCAGAATATCAGCAAGAATTTGCTGGGACCAGCCATCCGCCCCCCAGTAATCTTCCGGAGGGATGGGCACCTCTGCTTTGCACAGGACAGGCCCTGAAACTCTGTGTCCAGGAGGGACTTTGCGTGGAGACCGTCAGACAGGCTCTGGCAGATGCTCGTGCCATCGTCCTACATTTCCAACATGATGTGAGCGCTTCTACAGCACTGAGCCAGAAAGCAGAGGCTGTTAATAAAGAGTCTGTAACCCTGGTCTTGAACGACCCAGGGCGCTGGACCACTGCCATTGAGATGTGTGAGAGTCTGCTGGAGCTCAAGTGGGTAATAAGCTCTGTCCTAGAGGAGCAAAAAGTTGCAACAAATCTGGCAGATCACCAGTGGCGCCTTATACATGAACTGGTCCCTGTGCTTAAAACAGTTCGCATTGCAGCATCGTTTTTGAGCGAGGACATCAATGGACCCATTTCAGCCCTAATGCCGTGCCTCCAAGGAGTGTCCAGGCTCCTGGGACAGAAAATTGTGGAGTGCACCTGTCCAGTGGTGAGGGGAGTTATGGAGCGAATTCGTGCTGGTATGGACAAACGCTGGAGTCTGAGTGACGAAGATGCTCTTTTGGACTGCAATGCCGTACTTTCCTCATTTCTAGACCCACGTTTTAAAGAGTTGCGGTTTCTCAGCCCACATGCCCGCAGCAAGCTGCATGACAAGGTCAAAGAGCTGCTATCTGTTCAGGCTTTCACAAGCAACAAAGGAGTCAATCGAGAGAGAAGACAAAGCATGCAAATGGAAGCGACCGTGGACGAACGTGAAGAACCTGCAGATTTCGTATTGGATGATTCTTTGACAATACCTGCAATGGCTTCTTTGGATTCTCCTGAATCGTGCGGCTCAGCGGAGGAAGGTGACAGCATCGAGCTGCAGCCAAGCGAGCCCTCCGTTGCCATATCATCTCCAGAACAGGTCAATGAGAGCGCGCTCGAGGTTGTCGGATCGCCTTTCAAGAACGCCAACGAACGTAAAAGACGTTCTAGTGGGACCAGCATGACCTCGCCACTGAGGGGAGATTTACAGCACGCGCCTCGAATACGAATAAGTCCTCTCCCACAGAGCATGTATGATATTCTTCTGGGCGAGGACCCCACTGAGCGGATGCCTGAAATTCACCAGCAGCTGGAGAATTACATCGCAGAGCCGCTTTGCAGACGCAGCCTCTCGCCCCTGCAATGGTGGCGCAACAAGGAGCATCGCTTTCCTGCTGTGGCCAGACTGGCACGAAAATACCTGTCCATACCAGCAACTGCTGTTGCCGCCGATCGAACCTTTGCCCCCAGGGAGTCTCCAGTGACCCAAAGAAGGGCTACACTGGGGTCTAAACACCTTGATCACATTTTGTTTCTCCATCAGAACACCGATTACGTAGATCAGCTGAAAGGTGGAGCCGCTGTACGCGAAATTGACCAGTGGAACACTGTCAGTGGAAACCAAAGCAGAGAAAGTCTTTACCAGACTCTAGTGTCCTATGAAAGTAAGGTTCGTGTGCCAGAGGAAGAGTCATAATCACTGTTTATGTTTTGCTTTAATTTTTGAACAGTTGTCACATCCCACAATATGACTTCCATCATCAATGGGTTCTTGACGCAAGGATTACAGCGAGAGATGAATACAGTTACACTGCGATGTAAATAACATTCCTTGTACAAGGAATTTGTGACATTATCGTTTAATATCGTCTTTGGTCTCTAAGAGGTCTGAGGTTTTGTGTAGTTAATGTCTTGTGACTAATATAGATGCTGTTTTACTACATTCTTAACTTGTCTCTAATGAATTACACAATATGAGCACGAGCAATCAAGCTGCTGTTCTGAATATTAACAGGGCTGTGATTTGGCCTCAGGTCATCACAGTCATGCAGATATCAGGCTTTTTTTTACTGAATCGTTCACATACTCTGCTTTGGGACACCGCAAATCAAATCTGGCTAATTCCAAGCCAGGAAGTAACAGGTGTATTACTGCTCAATATGTGATTTGTTCTTTTTCAAATGCTGTCATATACTGTTACTTCAATGTTATTGTCACTTTACACAGTGCAAGCATTACTTACATGCATTGTCAAAATCATGCATGCATTTCAACCTGATCACTTCCTCCTTTATATTTATGGGGGATTGGATATGTACATGCAGATGAGGTATTATTAATCTTTTTCATACTTTACAGTGTATTCTATCGGTAGCATGATCAGATTAAAGTGTTGTATGAAAAACTCGAGTCTGGGAATTGCAAATGGAAAAGGGTGTGTTTTCAGTTCTTGTTTATTTGAACAAGTTTAACATTACTATAGGAAAACATTTGTTCTGTTATAACAGCACATAAAGGAGAACTTATTCATAAACAGTAAACATGTTATACATTGACATCAGCTGTTTAATGGCAATAACTGCAATTTAATGACCTTATAGGTCACATGGATTGAATATATATCAAATTGGAAAGGGGAAAATTTAGTTTTGTTGCACATTACTATCATTTAGATTTATCAGTATTTTACTCTAAAAAGTGACAGGAATATGAATTGATACATTTGAACTGACAGAAAATATTGATCAGGGTCAAAACGTCACAAACAGTAGAACAAACATGGAAAAAGGAAACTTTTTGAATGAAACCCTGTCATAGTACAGTCATTAGTCTAGAACAGTTTAAGAACTTTAAATATTAACTTGCATGCATTGTGCAAATTTAAAAAGAACAAATAAACAAATTCACTTTAGATGAGAACTTGGATTACAATTATGCCTTATTTCAGGGTCCGTATTAATCTCTGGACAATGAGCTGAATAGTTACTCTAGTCTCAAACCTTTAGCACTTCACACAGGACTCTTCTGAAACACTGAACAGACTTCAGTGAACTTCAGGCTTCAGCTCTGACCTGTGTCGTCATTGCCATCTGGATTTAGTTTCTGTCCTGATTTAGGGGGATCTATGGCTCTTCACATCTCTGTTGGATTTAAAAGGTAAAGGGAATTTTAATGTGCCATTTTGAATGAAATGGGAATGATGATAAAGCATCAGTGGTAGTTTATTCCAGAATAAACTATAAAACAAAGCAAAAAAACAGATTTTATAAGACCCTAAATTGAATTGCAAAATGATTGCATGCACTGCAAACAAATGAGGATTTTTACAAGATACATTAGATCAAGATACATTTAATGATATGCAAAATGAAGAAAATAAATCTTGTTTTCTAAGAAACAGAACAAAAATACTATGGCTACATTAATCCGGATAGATTTAGATTTTAGTTTTCGTTTCAAAATGCTCTCTGTCTACACTAACGTTTTTCAAAAGTTTTTCATCCACACTGAAACGTCATGTAAACGCCAAATTGAACATACTGCGCATGTGTAGAACACCATAAAAGCTCACCGAGATGAGACATACAGACATTAAAAAGTTATCACACAATTCTTCTTGCAGGAACGTTTTATTTAGCAAAATATCAAACCATTCACTGATGCGTCCAGGTTGCACACCGTCAACCTTAAAACGACGTTTTAAGTATTAAAAAAAAAAAAAAAAAAAACGCTCCAAAGTGGATAAATTTGAAACCCTTGTCTTCGCGTCATAGTGTGCACTGTGAAGACGGAGATATTTGAAAACGATGACGCATTTTAATCATGCATGACTCACATTGTACCAATAGATATGTATCTTTATACTGCTATTGTGCCAGTTATATGCTATTCACTTTCACACAGTTGCCAAAATACGTTACTTTGCACACTTCATATCAAAGTCCTGCAAGGATGACAGAAAATGTACTCGCATTTGCTGTCCTGTGGCAAAACAAGTGAAGTTGCGTTTTAGACCAAACATAAAAATGGTTGACCAAGTGCGATCTGGACGCATCAGTGAATGGTGAGAGATTTTGCTAAATAAAACGATCCTGCCAGAAGAATTGTGTGATAACTTTATGATGTCTGTATCATCTCTGAGCTTTTACGCATGTGCAGTTAGCTGAGTTTGGCATTTACTGACCTTTCAGTGTGGATGATAAACTTTTGGAAAACGTCAGTTTGGACGGAGAGCGTTTTGAAACAAAAACTCTCTTTTTTTTTTACATCTATCCGGATTAATGTATACGTAGCCTAAAACAAGAACAAATATCTGTCATTGAACAATGACTTAGAATAATTATAATTACTTATATTTGAATTAAGAAGATTTTTATGAACCCATTGGCAGATATTTGTTCTTGCTTTAATCACAAGGTTTCCCAATTATCTCAAAGTTATGGATATCTGTTGGAAATTGTATTTCCAAAATTTGAGGTGTCACTAATGCTTAAAACACGTCAATATGTTCTCGAAATGTAAACGTCTTATGTTCCCGTAAAATTTTCTTGAATTGGTCTTAAATTTTCTTTCATAAAACCTGCAGAAACCTTGACTGCGTATAAGTGCTGTCAAAATTAGCGCATCAGATACTATTTCCCCCTTCAGTTTAACATGTTAAAAATATTTAACGCAGCATGTTTTTTTTCTGTCATCCTTGGGTAGTGTATGATCACGCTCTTATTCATGCAAATGCTTTTAAACCATTCAGATCAGCGTCATGTTCGGCAGTGGCAGATCTTCACAGCAGCCTGCTGTGATGTCTTTCATTAATATTAATCATCGAACAATGGTAACAAAGAAAATTGTGGCTTGAATAAGGATTAAACTATATTTAATTATTTATGCAGTGCAGACTTTTTGACTTTATTAAATTTCTGTATATATATTCTGTAAATTTATTATAATGGGTTTATGTGTAGATTGTTTTAAGTTCACTTAAATTAAAAGTTTTTTTTTAAACCAAATGTTGAAATCGATATTGCTTTCAATAAAACTGTAATGCTGAATGTTTATCAATAATGTAAAAATTCATAGACATCAGCAGCTGTATTCGTATCAGTGATACTGGCCTTTATTCATAAAAAGATGCCATTACAACAAATATTTAATTTGTTTCTACATAAATTTGGAGAGTAACTGTGAAATTATTAGAATAAAAATATTAAAAACTCTGATGCCCAAAGTAATAATAGAAAAAATACGCAATAGCACTTTTTTGTGCAATACACAGTGAAAGAACAATTACACAACATTTTAAGAATATTTATATAACGGATCTAATGTTATGAATTATGATACCGCTTGGTTTGTTGGGTGGGATTGCTTTCACATTTCAATCGAATCTCTCCAGTTTGTTTTTAATCAGGCCGAGGCCACCTCGTTCAGGCGATCTAGGAGTGATTGTTTTGGTGCGGATCTGAGTGTGATTGCTGTGTTCATGCCTAAACTAGCCAAACTAAAGGAGTAAATGCGCCAGGTTTCGCAATAAACTATCCCAAGAAAGCCAGGAGTGAAAATGCCTGAGTGACAAAATAGTGTCATAAATGTATTATATTTAGCTTAATGTCACACATTTTTTTTTGGACTATGTTAAGGCCCGTTCACACCAAGAACAATAACTGTAAAGATAACTATATTAGCATTCACACCAGCGGACAATATCATTTTGTTAATTCTAAGCACCTCCTTGTAAATGCACAAGCTCGTTACAGCAGGATGGATTCTGATTGGCTGTCAATGTTTTTAACATTCATCAGCTGGATAAAATTGTTCTGAAAGTGGAGGACTCTTCTGAAACACTGAACAGTGTCAATGTGAAAGAAGTTTGTCTTTCAGAACATCAGACCAGATAATTTTGTTTCTTGTAGTCTGAGAATCCTTCAGGTGGCTGATGAAATGCTGTTTCATGCATACTGAGCTTTTTACACTGTTAAAGACTTGGATTCCCATCCTAAACATAGACAAAGTTTCAAAAACTAATGTTGGACATTTGATGGAGTATTTCTGTGTCAAAAATACTCCTTCCGGTTTCTCACAAGTTTCAGAGAGTTTTTTTCGAGTATGGGTCGGCTTGACGTTAATAGAGCGGAAGGTCCTTGTATGGGCCGTACGGGCTCTTCTCCCGGTAGGGTGCGCGCGCACGTGACTAGAGCGAGAGAGGAAATGCACGCCGTAAACAGTCTCTCAGGTGCAGATCCAGTCGATCCAGGCGCCGCGCTCCACTTTATTCCTATGGGTGATTTCAACGCTTCAGCACAGCATTCTGGGAAGGCAGCGCTGCATTTGAACCGATTTGAACACAGAAATGACGGGAAGCTTCACAACATCGCTTTAGTTGCGTCGCAAAAGTGGATCTCCACCGTTCACTGCTGTCAGGACTTCACCAAATCATACCAAAGAAGTGTGTTTTTGACGGAGCGGTCCCAGCGATAAAGGTTCGGTCCTGCTTTGGAAGCAGCCCGTGAGTTAAACTGCTTCAAATGTCTCTGCTATTGGCTACCGTCGCGAGAGTAAACATCAGTAAACGACACGATCGCGTGCTTCGTCATTCAAATGCACATACAATAGTCCATAAACCGAATCCAGTCCTCATAAACTGCGAGTAAACACACACAAATGTTGACAGGCCACTAAATACAGTACATACCACAGAGACGGACGTCCTGATGTTGCCGTTTCTCCTGTTCAATTTATTTCAGCCTCCGGATCTGATTCTGGATCATATATCTATTAGCTGAGATTGATAGCCGTGGGTTTCTCCACGTTTGAGGACGTCACCGCTTTGCACGCTTGTCATTCTTTAGCTCCGCCCACACGATACGCCTCCAGGCGCTCGTTTTTTTCCGGAAAGACTCGGTACAGCCCATATTTCTTTTATAAATCTAATAAAACTAAAGACTTTGAGATATGAAGGATGCAATACTACTCTATAGGTACTCAAGACTGACATGAGATTGACTGAAACTGAGTGTTTCACCCCCCGTTTAAGGGGTATTGTTTGTAGAATTGAGGGGAAAAAATATGAATTTAATCTCTTTTGGAATAAGGCTGTACATGACATAATACTTTCCAGATACACTGTACCTTATGAGTGCTGTAGGATGTAGTGTCTCTAACCTGGCACACACCTTGCTCTCAGCAGCTGTTGTCTTCTGTCGTGTGTTTCTGTCTGTCTGCTCTTGTTGGTGCACTTGGAAGCAATAGAACATATTCTGGAAAATAGTAGAAATGAGGCCAATTGTAAATTAAATCCCACTATCATCTATTTAGATGATGTACTGTATATTCAGATGTAATAACTGATAATGTGTTAATGTAAAATAAAACATACAGCGTTCTCTCCACATCCATCCTTTTTATTGGCGGCTCGGCCACGTTGATTTAACTTCTTCAGCTTCTTCATGTTATAGTAATATTCTACACACTGAGCTATTGATTTTGTCTGCAACTAAAAAAACAAACATTCATTTAGTATTTAGAGACATTTTTCAAAGGGAAAGTTCACAAACACACACACACACACACACACACACACACACACACACACACACACACACACACACACACACACACAAAAAAAACATTCTATGGACACCATGGACTTCCATAGTATAAAAAACATACTATGGAAGTCAGTAGGGTCCATCAACTCTTTGGTTACTGATATTCTTCAAAATGTATTTTGTGTTCAGCAGAAGAAAAAGTTTGGAACAACCTGAGGATGAGTAAATTACCAATTTTTGGGTGAACGATCCCTTTAAGGCAATAGAGTGCTGCAGGGATGATGTATTTATTAAGACAGGTAAAAAAGAAAAGTCACAAGTAGGGTATGACCAAGCGGAAACCTCCCGCGATCTCTCTTGAAGCCAATACGGATGTAATGTAAACTGCAATTCCTCAACTGGCCACTAGAGGCAGGCTCCAGAAGGGAGCAGAATCTCATTGAGCCCCATGTTAAAATACCAAACTTTACAGCAGAAAAAAACATGTTTGCAGCCTGGTACCAATTGTGGTTTTGGCCTATATGGCTAATTTTGACCTTCATGACAGCTGTGAGGGGGTGATTTTTATAATTCATTCGTTTACGTTATACATCTACATCAAACGATGCAGAGGCAGAGCTACAAAAATCATCAAGGACATTAATCACCCGGCCAACCCCCACTTCACCCGGCTGCCTTCTGGTAAGCGCTTCCGTAGCCTGATGGCCAAAACTGAGAGACTCAGGAGGAGTTTCTTCCCACAGGCCATCAGACTCCTGAACGCTGTCACTTAACTACATGTGACTTCACCTCACTTCAGTATTAACAAACTCACATACTGATATTGCACTGCACTTTATTCTTGTGTTTCATGTAACTACTCATTATAATGCTGTTTGCACATTACACTCCTGCACTTCTGTTATCCACAGATTTATTTTTATAGTCTCCAGTTTACTTTATCTCACTTATTTTATTCCACATCTCTTATTTCTTTTACTTGATTTATTCATAATTCTACATATGTATATATAGCACCTTTATCCTATTCCTATTTTATCCTATTCCTATTTTATAATTTATTGTGCTCTTTTTGTTAATTGTTATTTGCTGTCCATGGAGCGGACCTGTTTACATTTCACTGCCGGCTGTATACTGTATAACTGTGTATGTGACAAATAAAACTCTTGAAACTCTAAAGCCTTTAGGTTCTGCATAATTAAGGGCGTGATTACTTTGAGTTGCAGGTGGATAGCCATTCATCCGCCGTCTATAGTCATTGTGTCACCTAAGCTCCGCCCGCATCCCGCCTTTTTCTCCATTTTCTGTTATCCTGGAGTGACACGCGATGGCACACCCAGCTCGCCCCTACTTTAAGCTTCAGAACGGCTTATCGGACGGCTTATCTTAAAATATCGTCCATATTTTTTTTTTTTTTACAGTCTATGGGAATGACTAATGTATTTTATTTTGTAGAATAAAATGTGAACATATCTTGAGCTTTTGTTAACTATAGCCATTTTAAGTGCACCTATTATGTTTTAAAAAAATATAATCTTTCATGTAGTGTGTATTATAGCTGTTTGTGAATGTTAAAAGTCTGGAAAGTTTTAAAGATCAAAGTGCACAACAAATAAAGTTCCAGTCTCAATTCCTGTTACATACCAACGTAACATTAACAAATTTCCATAATGTCAGTTTATGGTCTTCATTGGCTGCCTGCAAACAAAGTTTCCTTTAACCCTCAAACACTAGTTGTAGCAGACTGGAAGAGTTTGGTTCATGTTGTCGACATGTTGAGAAGACGCCATTTTGACTAGGTATGGAAACATCCTTATTGTTGGACAACATCCTTACTGTTGTATCACTGTGCATCAAGCTGGAACTCAGATGGGGGCTACATCCGAAATTGCATACTCTCTTAAGAAGGTCCTTATTTTGAATAAATATTTACTTCTTGACCGCTAAAAAAGTATGTTCTATTTAGCATGAATGTGTGTAGAATGAATGTAATCTGGACACACTACATTCGCCATGCTGTTATTATCATGTTATCTACCAGCGTCAGTTGTGTCGCATCACTGCCATTCATAAATCCTGTGGCCTCATGGGATAGTAAAGTGATCATAGTATGCACACTGGAGAATCTCGCTGGAAGAAGTAGGTCATCCAGGTAATTTTTGCCTACTCTTTTATGAGTACTGTGAATTCAGACATGCTTCTGTCACATACTGTTTTTCACATAGTATATAGTAGGAAAGTATGCCATTTCAAATGCAGCCTTGGTAAAGGTTGTTTTGTTTCTTATAGCGCTATAAGCAGTAATCCAGTAATAACAGACTCAGCCAATCTGACCAATCAGAGCAGAGTATGCTTGTGGAAAGGAGGGGTTTAGAGAGACTGAGGGTGCATTCACACTTGGATTGATTGCTCCCCCCTCCCCCTGCCGCCGCTGGACTGTGTTCATATTATATTATTTGCATCCGAACCCTTTGTTTGCATCATCAAAGCAGCAGCTGTTTACCCGGCTGCTTAGTAACGACAGCGAGCATTAAGGCGGAGAAATGCATAGCACTGCTCCCGTCACTTTTATATTTTTGTTTTTGAACTGTTGGTTTTGTTACCAGAGCTTCAGTATGTAATGGCACTTGCGTCTATCTGCCGCGAATGCACTGCAAATGCTCTAAAAAACGGCGAAGACGAGCAGAAATGAGATCTACAGCTCTCTGCTTGTAGTATGTCAGTGACGATCGTCAGGTAAATTAATGAAACACACACAAAACACACATTTTTATCAAATCATATGTCATTAATAGCGGTTCACTTCTGCGATTTAGTACGATTGCATTCACATTAGCAGTGAACCGTACCCAAGTTCACATGAACCGAACCACAGACCACCTTTTAAAGGGTGCTTTCACACCAGCACTTTTGGTGCGCACCCGGGTTCGATTGACGTCAGAGTTTGGTTCGTTTGGATGATGTGAACGCGGTCTTCCGAGTCCGCTTAAAAAGGTGGTCTGGGGTTCATTTCATGTGAACTCCGGTACGGTTTGCTGCTGATGTGAACTCATGAATCTCATGAGATGAGATGACTCTCATTTCTGCTCGTCTTCGGCATTCTTTAGAGCATTTGCAGTACATTCGCGGCAGATAGACACACCTGAAGCTTTGGTAACAAAACTAACGGTTTAAAAACAAAAATATAAAAGTGACGGGAGCAACGCTATGCATTTCGCTGCCTTTATGCTCGCTGTCGTTACTAAGCAACCGGGTAAACAACGATGACACAAACCAACCCAGGTTCGGACCCAAATAATATAATATGAACACAGTCCAGGGGGGGGCAGGGGGAGCAATCGACCTCGGGTTCGGTCCAGGCAATCGAACCAAGTGTGAAAGCACCCTAAGCGGATTCGGGTGCGGTTCGCGGGTGCGCACCCAGGCTCGGAAGACCGCGTTCACATCTTCCAAACGAACCGAACTCTGACGTCAATCAAACCCGGGTGCGCACCAAAAGTGCTAGTGTGAAAGCACCCTGAATCATCGAACAAACCGTTTTCAGACTGTGAATGAGGTGATGTGCTAACTTGTTTCTGTATTTTAGGACTCATTTCTAGACCACTCACTAGGGATTTAAACAAACCTCTAACCCAAAATATCATTATGTGACTCGTCCGTCCATCATCATTTGTATTACAGATATAAATGATCAAAATTGTGTGACTTGAGAGGTGTGCTACTACTTAAATAACCTATTAAACTTGTGATTTCCAGCAAACCAAAGGACTTCATACAGGTTGGAAACCTGGGACCGTATTTATCAAACATCTTAGAATTACTCACAAGTACACTGCTAAGAATTGACTTAAGAGTAAAAAAATTCTTGGCTCAAAGCTGCGCTTAAAAGTTAGTTATCAAGCATCCCAATCATACTTTAAGTAAAGTGTAGGACTAAATCTTAAGTGTCAGTCTTAGACTTGATTTACGACATTTTGCTGTGCCACAAACGGGATTTTGGATGATGTCATAGGCATGAACCAATCACTGAATAGATGTCCATATTTAAGAATATTCTCAGATAAATTCACATTGAATGGTGAAGTTCCTAAGAGGAGTTTACATTCAACACACATTTGACAATAAAGAGTTTTCAGGAGAATACATTATAATATACACATTTGAAATGAAAGATAATCATGTTTTCAATCCATGCCTGAATTACAATTTTTAAACTGGTGTGCTGTTAACTGACCTGCCTATATATAGCCTAGATTTTTTTATTATATAATCAGCCACCACGGATTCCAAAAGAAAGCCGAACTGGCAGGAGGAAGAAGCGATCGCTACTACGTGCTGAATTAGTCGAACAGCGTTTTTAAATTTTTTATATTAAACCCAACATTAACCAGCGCTGAAAAAGATGATGCCTGCTCTGTCCAAACGATACCGTTTGATTAACTGCTCGTCGTCAAACATTTCGAACACATTCTCCCTCTATTGAAAGATTTGTTCACATCTCTGTCTCCTCAGTGCCATCACAAGCCCCTACTGGCAACTCCTAACCACTTGAGAGACCTCTCGGGCTGTCTTAAATAACTGGGAGAGTAAGAGTGATTCTTAGCTTTAAGAAATTTGATAACTTGCTTTTATACTTAAGTTTGAAAGTAGGAGTAAACTTCATGAATTCTCAGCACTTAAGACTAAAATAGCCCTTTGAAAAGCTTGATAAATACGGGCCCTGATGAGTGAACTTTAATTTTTGGGCAAACTATCCCTTTAAGACATATCAAGAGAGCAGAATGTCGGCAGAAGAGAGCATATGTGGTTTGGGGTCTTTTCTGAACTCTAAATTTCATACCACATTTTGGATCAGTTGAAAGTCCTTGTCATGGTCAGCCAGAGCTTTCTTGAACACCTTCATCTCTTGAGCAGTCCAGTGGTCTGACCCTGCCAATTAACATGAGCAACATTACGTTTATGAAGGACTTAAGAGTTTTATGTATTTCATAGGTGTCCCCTTCTGCCCCAGGAAGACCTTTTTCCTGTTTAACTCAAACACACACATGCCTGTACGTTTCTAGTAATCCTGATGACATTGATTAGTTGTTTCAGGTGTATTTAATTAAGGTTGGAGTGAAACAGCTAGAAAGTGCAGGCACAGGACTATACATCCCTGATGTATTTGTGAAATAAGAGCTTGTACCTGTGTAGTGATAATCACTCAGAGGGTGCCAGGAGGTCCGGTAATATCCTCTCATTAGCAGTAAATCCAGAGCTGCCTGAAAGTCAAATCATGTATTAAACATCTGTAAATAATACTCTCAGTGTGATGAATAAGCTCACCGTTATGTTTCCTTGGACTTCATGAAGGCAGTGGAGTGTGAGTTCGATGTTGGTGCCTCCTCCTGGTAGCACACTGGAACAGCACATGTCTATAAGCTCAGTGACTGAAGCACAAAAAAGATGTGTGATCAGTTTTAACCTTTTTCACATGCTAAAAGAAAACAAAAAGGCAGTGAGCTGGGTTTAACCTTTGACTTTGTTAAAGGGTTAGTTCACCCAAAAATGAAAATTATTTCATTAATTACTCACCCTCATGTCGTTGGACATCTTCGGAACACAAATGAAGATATTTTTGTTGAAAGCTGATGGCTGAGAAAGGCTTCAGATAGGCTTTCAATACATTCCCACTCACAAGATCCATAAAAGGCACTGTAACGTTGTTACAAAGTCCATCTCACTACAGGGGCCGTACAATAAGTTGAAGAAGCGGTGAGAATAGTATTTGTGCGCAAAAAATTTAAATAATGACATTATCTGCCAAGCAATTGTCTTCCGTGTAGGTTTTGGTTGTAAACTCCCGTGATAGCGACGCTCCTCTTCGCTTCCGGGTCAAGTATCCGAACAGTGGATCTGCGTCATATTCTTGCGCATGCGTCGAGTTTACGTCAATAACTTGGTGGATAAAGTCGTTATTTTGATTTTTTTTTGAACAATAACAGTTTTCATCGTTTTGTAAAATTATTGTACAGCCACTGTAGTGAGATGGACTTTGTATCGATGTGTTTAGTGCCTTTTATGGGTCTTGTGAGTGGCAATGTACTGAATGCCAATGGAGGACTTTCTGAAGCCTTTCTCAGCCATCAGCTTTCAACAAAAATATCTTCATTTGTGTTCCGAAGATGTCCAACGACATGAGGGTGAGTAATTAATGAAATCATTTTCATATTTGGGTGAACTAACCCTTTTGATCTTGCAGACCCTTTTGTATTATGCAGAGAACGAATGTACACACAAAAAAATGTGCGTACGCCTTTCTTCTACAGATATTTATAAATGAGCAACTGAATGCTTTCAGATCTCTGCTTTGTAAACAATAAGTTAATATCATTAAAGGTAGGGTAGGTAAGAATGATCTAAAACACTTTTGTCCAAATTTGTTTAAACTTTCTTTATATTCCAATACATAATTAAAATGTAAGTACTCTGAAATAGAGAGTATAAAAATCAATTGACTCTAGACTTTTTAATCTGCAATAAACACCGCTCATTATTTTAGTTCGGGATGTAACAAATGATTGGCTTGGGCGACTGTCACTCTCTCTTGCTACCATGGCAACCACCGCTTTCACTACAGGATCTGCCACATGCGCAAAGAGCAAAAGCATTCAAAATGCACGGTGCCGGGTTTTGCAGTTAGCGAAGGCAAACAATGCAAAAAAAAAAGGAAGACAGTAGGCCTACATGTAAAGGCAATGCACAAGAAGTCTTTGGATAAACAAAGAAATCAAACGCAAGTAAATATCAGCGTGGCTTTCCAACGATGTTGAGAACTGAGGGACCTCAAGGGGCTGAAAAACGACTCATTGCTGGCTGTTTTTCTGCTGAACAGGTAATATTTCATTTTGATTATACATTTTTAAGTTTATGTTTTCATAAAGCTTGTATCAAGAGCATATGTAGCTGCCTAATATAGCGTAACATTACTTAGCATAAAGTTACAATATTACATACTTAGCCATTAGTAGAGATGATAAATACTCAATATGCTTAGTTCAAGTTGATCGCTGTCGTGTTGAATTTCGCAAAATTTTACTTTAGATAACAAAAGGCATGTGTAAAAGCTAGTACACCGCATCCAGGAACTTTTTTTAGAACTAAGTTAGCTTTAGCTACTACTAATCAACAATTCTGACATGATGTCACTACATGCACACCACTCGTCTCAGGTAAATAATGCGTCTTCCAGCTGATTCACCGGTGTAGCGGGTTCATGTGTTTTGGGGGCGTGGCTTTGGAAAGAGCACAGAAGGAAGAAGGTGGAGTGAATGGAAATAATGAGCCGTCTTTAATACAGTCGAGAGAGGTCTACAGACACTCAAATTGTTTAAAAGTACTTACATTTGAATTATGTATTGATATATAAAGAACGTTTAAACATATTTGGGAAAAAAGTTTGTTAACCAATTCTTACCTACCCTACCTTTAAATGAGCACCAGTCAACGTCCAAGTTCTTAATTTGAAAATGGCGAGCGGCAAGAATTGCTTAGATTTACAAATACCTGCAGTACTCACTCTTTTCTACAAGTAAATGTGTGTACAGCTGCTTAGAACCTGACAGGCTGCTAAGCACTTTTCCACATCAAAGACTGTTTTATATAAATATTAACATTTGCGTGAAGATCAAATCTGTGCATATGCACATTTTATAAATGAGAACCCAGTGTCTAAACCTGTAGTTCTCAAGTCAACCTTTTAGGCCCCATTGTCCACAGCAATATTGGACGGCCTAATGTCTTTTTCCAGTTGATGATTTACTGGATAAGGATTTAAAAAATATATATATTTTGTACTCAAAATGTCAAAAAAAAACAAAAAAAAAAACAGGTACAGAGGTACAGATGAATATTTAAGTCATTAAATTCAAGTTCACGTCAATGCTTTCTCCATTCACTTTCAAACTGTGTGTGTTCAAAAATATAAAAAAAGCCATTCTTTAATGTCATCCACCGTCGTTTCGTGGCTCTTTTTTTAAAGTATCGGTTCAGGCACTGTTTAGCCACCAAAAGCTTTTTAAAAGAACCGGTTTGGCACAATTTTTAAACAAAACTACTCTGTTATTGGATTTGTATCGATATCAGCCGATACTCAGAATTTTTGGGATCGGTTCTAAAAATGGTATTGGATCATCCCTAATTAAAACGCAGATAAATCAATTCATCAAACTATAGTGTGGCTTTCATTGTCAATTGTGTTAATTCCTGTTCTGTGTTAACAATCTGGCAACCCTAGTGAGGATCCAGTCTGAGGAGGAGGGGGTGGGGGAAATGACCTTTACCCCTTTGCTGTGTCTCTGTGTTGGTAGAGAGATCTTTCCAAGGAGTCCAGACGAGCTGAGCAGGGTGTTCTTCATAAAGTATGTAGAGCGGGTCACGCACTGGGGGAATCTCTGCTTGAAAACGTGAACCCACGTTAATCCTCCTAAAGGAAATAGGACAGAAGTAACTGCCATTGACACTGAAAGGAAATGGATGATCTTGTAAATAAGACAGTGTAGAATGTTCCTCTCTATTTGGTAATACATTTCAATATACTTATATATATAACTAGATATTATGTACAATATTTATGGGAAAAACAGCATCTCTTGGGAATGACGACAACACAAATTATGGTTGGGTACCAAAACCCGGTGCCATATACCTATATAACCGGCATGTACCGGACCGAATCAGAGCGCAGATTTCGGTACCTCATTTCTGTGCCGCCCACTTAAGTTCAAACGTGCTTTCGCACTTGGCTGGCGCTGAGCCAGACATGCTCAGTGCTCGTCACATATCACAACTATTCAGTGTTTTCAACATCAAACAGCAAAAACACACACTGATGTCTATGGAAGTGGCAATAACTCCTTTCTGACAGTTATAATTTGACTATGTGTTTTATTCATATCAGACACACGTTATATAAGTTACTATATAGTTTACGCTAATCTTCTCCCAGTTCACCGGTCACTTTCATGTATTTCGTGAGACGTGGATGAATTTACGTGATGTAAATCCGACAGATCCGATTCTCTGAGACCCAAACTAACAAGATGGTGCCCATTGCGCATTGATCAACTAACGTGATCATTATGACAGAACACATTCACTTACACATATTTAAAAGCTGATTATCAGATAGGTCATGATAATAATAACAAGTTTGTGAATATTTTGAATAAAAAACAAAAAAACAAAATAAAACCGATACAGCTGTTGTGGTTGCTGTGTGTCATGTGAGAAGCACAACGCCTGGCCATGAAAACAATAAGGCGATGCGTTCTAAAGTATTTAGCCAGAGAATATAATAATTTTTCTGCAAAATAAAGCTGAACTGAAGCTGGTTTGTAGGATACCAAGAACACAGACTTTGCTGTTATTAGTGCCGTTACTGTTATTTAGTGTTAAATTAGGGCTATTGTAGTTGGGTTCGGTGGCTTCAGTTTTACTGTGAATTTGTTAAGTAAATTGGGTTTTGTATCTATTTATGTATGTAAGTATACTTAACATTTTTTATTTTTTTTTTAATCAATAAGAAGCCATTATTTAATGTCATTCACCGTCGTTTTGTGGCTCTTTTAAAAGTATTGGTTCAGGCATTGGTACCGTTTTAAAAGTACCGCTTTGGCACCGGTATCGTAAAAAACCCAAACGATACCCAACCCTACACACAACTAACAAAACTCTACAAGACCATGCCCCCTTTATATTGCATATACCTTGGGTGGGAATTATTTAAATGAGAAATACTGTAACGTACGTTCCCTGAAGAAAGCTCAAGAATGCTACAATCGAGGCATTTCATGGAGTTCAGCAACAATACGTAGTGATATAGATAATAACTCCCCTTGGTGTGGACTTTGTGCTTTGTAACTTTTTGCAGATAGTTTTCGTGTTCTAACAGAAACATTACACACTAAAGAAAGTTTAATGTAAAAAAGCATAAGTCATCTTTAATACAGATGTAGAGTGACTCACGGCTGTATGTTGACGACTGTGTTGTCAATTGGCAAGGAGACGCCGTCTGTAGGGTTTCAAAGTTAAAATGATTTGGCAAGAAAGGAAAAAAAAACAATGACATTATCTGCATTAATCTGTGAAACCGATGTTGTCAGGTTCTCTCGGTAAAATATAATTAAAGCTGTTTTTATTGCTGTATTTTTATTGGTTGTTCAAGAAAAAGATTTACATTGTTGGTGAAAACAAAATAATAATAATAAAAAAAAGTAACATAAATATAAGAAATAATGGGTTTAGTGCTCACCAAGGGTGCTGGGTAGTGGTGGGCATGGCTGATACTGCGGCAGGTTTTTAAAGTAGAGGCCTGTCCCGGGACGGAGAGGGCTCAGCATGGGCTGAGGGGTGTAGGGTGGGGGATGAAACCTAGGGCTCAGCGGGTGGTCTGCCAAATAGGTTGGAGAGCGCAGCTGGCTGGGGTAACCCCCCGTGGCACGGCTTCTCTGCAAACCCTGGGTTTCCTGATCACGGGCCCATTGTGGGGAAGACAGGAGAGGCAGAGGTGGACTGGGGATGATCAGGCGCTTTAAAGGGTCAAGACAATGAGACCTCTTAGAAGCACCTTTACGAGTCTGTAACCTCTCAGCCTATAGAAGATAAAAACTCATTTAGTGGATAGTGCATGATTGCCTTTTAAACTATCCCTGAAGCCATATATTCATTGTTTATTGTTATTAAGTTGTTATCTACTACAGGATTACTTCATGTGTGGAAGCTTGGAAGTCTAAAATGTTTGCCACAGAGACTGGGACAGACACGGGCATGATCAGTGGGGACAGGTTTGTTCCTTTGGACTTTTGCTTTTGTTCTGAATTCTCCTTCTGTCCTTCATCCTGTGACAGAAAAATAAATAATAAAATATGTCAATGTAAGTATTGTGCTGATTTTCATGTTTTAAGTTCACAATAATACTCAAATGTCAGCACCAGTGTTGAGGTGGCCGGCTGTGAATTGTGTTTCTCCCTTGTTCCGTCAGAGGCAAGAGCTTCTTGAGAACACGAGGGCTGCGATCGAACTCTGCGAACAGATGAAGCTCTTTTATGTGTTCTGCAGGAAACAAACCACAATCAAACATGCAGTGATTTTATCATAGATCTGCTGAGTCAGAATATAAAGGTCTTTGTGTTTGGTCTGCTGAAAAATATACAAAAAAATGCAGTATCAGGTCTCAGGAGCTATTTAATTGAATAGTATCCTAAAAATCGCTCTTTTCCATACTATGAAAGCATATAGACTAATGCTGTCAAGCTGCAAAACCGACAAAAAAGCACTACAAAATTAGTGTTATAAAGTGTTTATTTTTAAGAAATTACTTTTATTCAGCAAGGCTGAATTACATTTATCAAGTTGCAGTGAAAAATAGTTGTTTTACTTTCTATTCGTCAAAGAATCCTGTATAAATAAAACCAAGTTTTTCACAAAAATATGAAGTAGCACAACTATTTTCAAATGTGATAATTATCATAAATGTTTCTTTAGCACCAAATCAGCAAATTAGAATGAATTCTGAAGGATCATGTGACACTGAAGACTAATATGATAATGATGCGGAAAATTCAGCTTTGCATTACATGAATAAATTACATTGTAAAAATATATTCAAACAGAAAGCAGTTACTTTAAAGGTCCCGTTCTTCGCGATTCCATCTTTCAAACTTTAGTTAGTGTGTAATGTTGCCATTATAGCATAAATAATACCTGTCAAATTATAAAGCTCAAAGTTCAATGCCAAGCGAGAAATTTTATTAAACAGAAGTTCCCTTTCAAAGCCTACAGCGAACGGCCGGTTTGGACTACAGCAGGAATTGCAGGGATGTACTGACGTCACTAGAACCGTTTGTTGACTAACCCTCTGCCCACAAGAACACGCAAAATAGGGGCCGTGGTTTTGTTGCTCTCCCACGAGGAGAAGAGCGCTTGCATATCCCCGTTATGGTAAGAGGCGGGACCTTTCCGGGCAAAGTGCGCTAAGCTGCTGTCCAATCACAACACGGGAAGCGCTGGCCCAATCAGAACTCGTTACGTGTTTCTGAAGGAGGGACTTCATAGAACAAGGAAATCATCAGGCGGTTTTTAGGACAGAGGAAACAGCGCTGTACAGATAAGTCAATTGTGTGAAAAATACTGTTTTTTTACATGCGAAACATGAACTCATGTTATATTGCACACTGTAAACACAATCAAAGCTTTGAAAACACGCGAAGAATGGGACCTTTAAATTGTAATAATATTTGGTGTTTTTACTGCATATGAGATTTTTCAAAAACTTTTTAAAAATTGACCCCAAACTTTTGAACAGTAGTATGTAAAATAATATATATTTGCACTGTTCAGAAGATTAAAACTTGCATTAAAGTCAGCATGATAATATTGTTCCTTGATGGTTACATTTTTTTTTGGATTAAATACATTTTTAAATATTCTTATTCAGTAATCATGACTGGCTGGAAAGGAATGAAATTAATTGGTCATATGAAAACTGTGAGCAAAGGACTAATGATTAAATTGCTATTCCTTTTGTGTTCCACGGAAGAAAGAAAGTCATACAGGTTTGGAACAACATTAGGATGATGCAAATTTTAATTTTGAGTTGAAATATTCCTTTTAAAACACAATCTCTATTAACTTTAGAAAATCTCAATGTTGCTTTTACTCTGTTTTCTAACCTGCAATCAGAGCTGGGCTCCTCTCCTGTTGATTTCATAATGGACTCCTGCATAATGAAATGCAAAATATTGATTATTTCTTCAAAAAAGGATGACATATAGGAAAAAGTGGAATGCTGTGTACCTTTTCTGAAAATGGGTTGCCTAGGTAAGTGCTGAAGGATGCAAGTGCCACCTGACTAGGTGAGACAAGGTAGGAAGAGCGTGACCGTGAACGTTTATGACAACTAGGCTGAGGAGCAGGCAGTGGAGGAGCTGGAACGTTAGACAAGATGTCCCTAGAGTCTTGAGAGCAGGACTTCCTCTTCCTGATGTTGGCTAATGATGCATGAGGAGGAGGAGAAGGAAGTACAGGATCAGGAAGGTTACTGTCAAAATCCTTTGTTGGTTCAGGGCATAATAAGACAGGTTGAGTAAAACTAGAAAAGGTGTTCCGTCGCTTTAACTTGTTCAGAGGTTTGGGGTCTTTCAAACTGTGTTTCAGCAGGATTGGACAATGCTTCTTGGGGCCGACTGAAGCTGGTGGCCTCGTAGGGCTACCCACGCTGCAGGTAGTTGCCTCTTTGTTCGACTGAAATGACAGCATCTCTTTCCATCCTTCAGGGTGATATTGAGGGACATCAAGATTGGTGTCCAAACCACGAACATCAAATCGACTCTTTGCAGCCACAGGATTTTCTTCAACAACGTCAAGACCTAAAGTCCACTGGGTGGAGTTTACCATCTTGGGGCTTTCTTGAACCTTATAAGATTCACCGGCAGTGGCTAAAGTCCAGCTTTCCTGGTGCGCTAAACGTTTTACCTTAGCGGGATGGGTGTCTTCTGCGTAGCACCCCAACTCAAGCTTGAGTTTTCCAGAATAACTGGGATCTTTTAGCACAGGGGTTGAAACAGGTTTTGGTTGAGAGATGACAAGGCCGCGGGAGTCTAACGGTGCACGATTGACCGAAGGCTCCCCCGTTGAGGCCAGCAGGTCATGCTTATAAGTAAAGCTGGTGGAAGAAGGAGACGTTAAGTGGACTCCGTGTCGAGACGCACAGTGATGTTTCAGGGAGTTTTTGTCACTGTAGGTTTTGGGGCAGCCAGCCAGAGTACAGTGATACATCTTCTTCTTGTGCTGTGTCATCATGTGGGAAGTGCTACGGAGAAATAAGGAGGTAATGGCACTTGAAACAGGATTTGTGCACACTGCATTTCTCAGTAAATTTACATTAGCTGCTATTGTAAGGAGAAGGGTCTGAATGCAGTGACGCATAGCCACAGTTAAACACCAACCACAGCAGTTCTGACCACGCATGCCCATTGCGTCATGAGAGACTTATGTCTTTCAGATGCATGTAATGGCACTGGAAGGAAATAAAACTACAATTGAATTATTATTTATTTATTGTAATTGCAGTTGTTTAATTTTACAGTTAGTGATCAGTTGTATTGGTAAAATAATGCAATGTTTAAAGTTTTAAATTCTAAGGGTGGGTTGCACCAACAAGGATTAACTTTAAATCTAGATTAAATCAAGGTTTATCTTATAATTCTGTTGTACCAAACTTTAAACTTTGTTTAAAAATAAGCAGGCTTAAATTTAAACCATGACTTTAATCCTGGATTTATTTTCATAATAAACCTGGATTAACTATAATCTTGTTGCTCCATAACTTGAATCTCAGATTAAAATTTCAGTTAGGGATTAAATTTAAACTTGCTACTCTCTAGCACTTTATAAAGACAGAGGACATTTTACAAGTTTATTTCCTTTATCAGCGAGAGCTCCTTATGTCAGAGAGAGTGTTTCTGGTGTTCAATAAAGAAGGAAATTGAATGTTAGTATTGTTGCTGTCAGTGGCTCATCATGGCGGCGAAAATTAATGGAGGTTTTAATCGCAGGTTAAATACTACTAATCCCAGATTTGTTAATCTTGGTTTAAAATTAAGTGGTGCAACACAACTAGATTTAAATTAAAGCCTAGATCAACAAATCCTAGATTAGCTCTAAACTGAGCTTAATTTAATCCTTGTTGGTGCAACCCACCCATAATGTATTAAATAAATGTAAATTAAATTGTATTCTTGGTTATGTCTCCAACAAATGAATAATATGCTCACACCTTCAGCCTGTTTAAAAGTATGTTTTATTTGTGTTTAAGCATTTACCCTTAGGCAGACTTAATCAACTTAAATTGATAAACATAATGTAATCATTCTAAAAAACGTTTAAATATCTATTCAAAAGTTAGCTTTTTATACCAGGTTTTGAAAATACATTGTGTTTATTATACCAGGCTGTTTGGTTTTGGAGAAAAAACGTAAAAAGAAAGATATGTGTTCATGACAGCATAGTTTTATTTCAGTAAAGGAGCCTGAAGGCCTCCGAGCAACAGCAGATGCAAAATAACAGCAGGAGCAACAATAATCAATAGTTTTAGGACAGAACTAAGATTTAAAAATCAATGCATCAGAGTTAAACAGCTGTAATGAAAGTGTGCATACACGGGGCAAAACCGTGGCTGGGGTGAAACTGTGGCTCAGCAGACAGATATTATTGATTGTAAGCAGGGCTCAAAAATTGGGATGGCCCTCTGGCTCGGGGCTAGTGTGAGAGCGTTTTGGATCAGTGTTGTGTTGCCCAACTGAAGAATTGTACATCTATTTTACACCCCCATGTGAGACTTGCTATGAAGTAAATAGTGAACGAGTAAAGGGGAGAGTAAATCTATTTTATTATACCTTGCATGCATAAACATTTGGTTTTCTGTATTGTTATTCTACGTTAATGCTGTACATTCAGATGGTTGGGAAAATGCTAAAAATGGTGTTGAAAGCTACTACCCGATCATTTTTTGTAAAAGTGATAATGAATTTATGGAGTTACAATATAATTATAACTGTATAATTTCTAGCTTGTTACAAATTTGCCCTTTTTAAATAAACAAACGTGAAATTTTTTTTTTAAATTATTATGAAAAATGTATTAATTTGTGGTGGGGTAAGTGACCATTTTTGTATCCCCGTTTGTGTTCCCTTGAAAGAGTTTCCAAAAGAGGGGAAAAAATGGATTAAAGCAATCGGAAGAGAGTGATGACAAAATTGACAACCTGTCACTCACATAACATCACAGCAATAGCAAACCACTAGCCTGACAAGCCTGACCCACATCAAGATGTTTGGTCTGGAAACTCACCATAGACAGGGCTCAATCCGAGGGGCGGGATAAACGGTTGTCTTTCAAACTCCCTCTGCACGGGATAGGATAGCGCTACCACCAACCAGAGCAACGAAGGTGAAGCAGAGCTTGTTGATAGATTAAACATTCACCGTATCCGGTCGGCTAAACTCCGAACACATCTTCCCTTTTTAAGAATGACTTCAGTGCCGTTCTTTGTTCTTTTCTCCGAGAAAAGCTTAACTCCAAGTCTTCCAGAAGGTCAAAGCTGATTCGAAAGACCGCCGCCCTTCGCCAGTTTCTGTGTTTACTAGACAACAGAAGCACGCAAACGCAACTCGGCCGTCGTCATTATGGCCCCGCCCGCCAACTCTACACACGATGTGATTGGCCCGTCCAGATTGTGAGGAATACAGCTCAGAAGGGTATTGAGAGTTCCTAGACACTTGCGGGCAGATCAAATTTCCTGCCGCTAGGGTGCGTCTAGATTTCTAGGCTAGCAAACCACAACAATCTAATCAATTCCTGATTGACAAAATGAAGTCCTGCCCTACATTTCTTCTTGTTCGAGAAGCCGTTTCACTTTGATATACGTCACAATAGGGAAGAGAAGACTATTTTCATTCTGTTTTCATTTTTAAACACCAGAACAATGCAGTTTTGAAAAAATAATACAAAATTCTGCCTCAGCTCAGGTCTATCATTTTCATAACATTCTGTGTCGAGGTACTAAAGTGACATGTATGATAGCCATTACTGTATTTTATATGCTAACAAATTAATGCTCACTCGATTCTTTACTCATTCACTTAACATTGTGCTGATGTATTATTTATTTTAATTCATTTTTATATTTATTTTAAATCATGTTTTTTTTAGTTTAAACCTTATTTTTGACATTTGTCCCCTAGCACTCCTTTGCGCTCCCCTGGACCCCTGTTTGAAAACCTCCGTTCTAGATGCCAGCAGATGTGATACTCACAGCTGATGATATTGTTTAAATGCTTTCTGACAGACGCTGCAGATATGTGGCCCATCATGTCTGTGGATCAAGAGGTGTGTTTTAAGTGCACTGGAGGTTTTAAACTCTTTCCTGCACACATGGCACTTATTCACAGAGACTCTGGATCTCTTCCCAGAGCCCACAGGCGTCAGAAGCTCAGCATCCTCTGTGCTAGGACGGACAGAGGTTAGTGGGCCGGATGTGGAGGACTTTCTGCTTTCTGTATCAAATGAGAAAGACATACATTCTGGTTTGGACAGTCAGAAAATCCAATAAACAGGAAACCATATTGTTTAAAGTGCTAATTTTCTTACTTGAATAAGACATGGAGTCTAGCCACATTTCTGGATCTATGATTGACAAGTCTGATGATGGCGATATGTTGTAGGTCGCATCACTGGACACATTGTCGGACTGGTCTTCCATCATTACCAACTCAGTGGGATTCCTGTTGTACAGCGGAGAAATAAAATTCAGCTATTTGAAAACACTTCTTAATATTTCACGAGCGCAATCCGGTGGGCTAACTTAATCCTGAAAAACAACGGCGATATTTGCGATCACATGAGATTGAAACTATAGTTTTATGTGTTAAAAATACAAAAATTATAAGTTAAACAACACATAATTTTTGGATGTAGGTAGCCTAGCTAGCAGTCATATTAATACACACAACTAAAATTAATCGCAAGTGAACTGAACATCGTGACGTAAAGCAAAATTAGCACGTGCTAAATCATAACACTAACTGTAAAACAAGGAATGTAATCCGATGTAAATCCACTCTTATATTAACGTTACTGCTAGAAATTAGTGTTTACATCAAGATGTTAACGTGTTCCGTCGAAAGTCTGATGATTATTTGTTTAAAAAAATCATTTTGTAGAAACGGCACAGAGCGCAGCCAATGAGGGAAGTCGATTTAGCGGTTCTTTTTTTTGTTGATTCATGTTATCGAATCGAAGAACCGATTCAGTGGTTCAATTAATTTCGAATTCTTGAAACGTGCAACTCTTGTTTGGGTCGGGACGATTTTTAGCGTTGTCATGCACTGTGTATAGGACAAACGAGAGAAGATAAACCTCTCCCGACCGGCAATCGGATGGTCGGATGAATTTCTTGCATGTTAAAAATGTGGTCGCCCCTCGTGAGGGGCTATCGCACAGTTGAATCAGAGCCCCGAACCGATTGCCCTAAACTCAGCGTAAAAAGTGCAGCCAGTTTCTGTATTTGGTTGTGTAAGTGAACTTTTGCACCGCGTTTCTGCATTTAGTTGTGTAGTGAGTATTTGCAGCACATGTGTTATCAAACTGATGAAGATGTTTTTTTACATTTTCTGATGTTTTTTTTTTGTATTTGCATGCGTTTTATTCAGTTTGCAGCGCTTTGAGCTCTCGGCCACCGTATGCTAACGACATATGATGACACACAAGTGTAGTCTGAAAATTCCTTTTTATTTTTTATTTTGTAATATGTAGCAGGGATATGCTGTTTGACAGTCATTGCCATTAATTGATTGACAGACTGACATTAACAGCAATTGCTTACTAATCAATCACGTCCTGCAGGTGGGGAAAGATTCAGCTGTTCGAGGTCAATCAGTGGACGCTTTCTGTCTGGTGAGTAGCTTCTTTGAGAGCCAGATGTAAAATTAATTTGAAAGTTCAGTAAATTCTATTAATTGCCATTTCAAATAAATACAACAACTACTAGTGGATATGCTGGTTTTGTGTCCTCAGAACAGATGATGTCTTACCCCAAAGAATAAATGAAGAAATGCATGAGATATAACAGGTTTGGTTTAGTTTAACTTAATTACGGTTATATCTTATGTTGCCATCTTGCTTTATGACATGCTATTGCACTTGTGTTATGTGCTGTATTGCAATGAATGTGAAAAGACAGGATGTGACCGTTTGTGCAGACTCCCAAATGTGCTCTACTACAACAATTACCCTTCCTCTTCTCCCTTTGTTGTTTGTTCCCGGGGACAGGGTTTATGTAAATTTTAGGGTTAGTGATGTCACTAACCTGTGAATTATCTTGTTGTAGTCCTTACAAAGCGGTTTCTGTAAGAGAAAATATCTCCCTTTGCTTTGAAATTCATAAACTTTGTTGAGCGTTGTAACTTTGCAGATTTTTTATTTGTATTTCTCATGTTTCCCTACTTCATTAGCATTTTAATGTTCCTATTTAAAAAGTTATAAAGGTAATCAATTTAATAGCAATTCTACCTGTAAAACATCTTAAAGGGTTAGTTCACCCAAAAATGAAATTGATGTTATTAATGACTCTCCCTAATGTCGTTCCACACCCGTTAGACCATCTTCAGAACACAGTTTAAGATATTTTATATTTTAGTCCCAGAGCATAATCAGTCAATGCCCACTTTACTGTCCATGTCCAGAAAGGGAATAAAAACATCATCATAGTAGTCCATATGTGACATCAGTTGGTTAATTAGAATCTCTTGAAGCATCGAAAATACATTTTGGTCCAAAAATATCAAAAACTATGAATTTATTCAGCATTGTCTTCTCTTCCGTGCTGCTCCAGAAAGATTCAAACGGTTAAACAAACAAACCTACATGTTGGATGCACTGGAGGTAACACAATAAACATTCAATGGGTGAACTATCCCTTTGTGTAGTGTTGGGGTTCAAGTTAATTGTGTGTGTTCCTCCATTTCAGCTTCATCAAGTGGGTGAGGAAGCAGACAGTCTGACCGGGTACCAAGATGGATGCTCTGCATAAGTGTACAAGGAAGAGAAATGCTGAGAAGATGCCAGCATGTCCAGGCATGAATCTCACTTATCTTCACCTGTCATCAGCTTGGCATTCAATTGACAGCGTGTGGGATGTACGAGACCATCAGGAAGGTCTTAGGCCCTGTTTACATCTGGTGTTAAAGGGTTACTTCAGCGATTAGTATATGGCTTTGTATCAGGAGAAACCCTGGATTATATTCGAATAATTGTGCTTCCCCCTCCCTCATGTCCCCCTGAGACAAGAGATTTATGCATTTTATTTCTGGAAAAATTCCTCCCTTGAAACAAATATCGTCAATTTGCGCCATCGGCGGAATTTTTGGCCAGAGGCTAAAGAGTAAAGACTACAGCCAGCGGAGGGAGCCATTTCCGCATGTTTTCAACTCGCGCGTGGGGGATGGGAGATCACACACAGCACTCAGCTTGCAGCTGCAGCCTCAGGCATTCATGTTTAAATGGTGCGGCCAGCAGAGCAAAGTAAGTCTTTCAACTTCTCAAATTAATTCCTATGAAAGTTAAGCTTTCAACGGCGTGAACTGAAAACACGCCAGACTGAACATGCGCTGTGAATCTATGCCGCGGACGCGTTTACCTCAGCTCTCATCATGCGCTCATCCATGACTCAATATATCTGACTCCTGCAGCGTTTTGGGCTGTGAGACTCCCTCAGCGGCTAAATCACATATTGAACAGACACGTTCAGTTTTTAATTGTTCTCTAACTGAACTGATTTTATGAAAATGAACGCGGTCGCGATGGGAAAGTGAAAATGATTCAATAATCTAGTAGCGGTGGCTTTGGGAGTGGCCTTGTAGGGCAGCGACGCATTCTGGGAATTGTTGACTTTCATCCCCATGAGACAAAAATACGTTTTCTGTCTTTTCTCAGTCTAGAAAGCACTAAATTAAAAAATTATTTCACATTTCTACTACATTAATGACCCAGTTTAAATACAGATTCATCTTCCCAGCGCTGAAGTACTCCTTTAAGATCTGTTTTGGTCGATTGGATCACAAGTGGACAATGGTAAATACAGGTGTAAACAGGGCCAAAACCTTTTGAGCTTGTCCACTTTCGACCACTTCCAGAGGTAGTTAAAAACGTATTTGACTGGATTGTTTTCGTAGTGCAAACGCTCTTGTGGTCGAATGTGAAAAGCCACAAAAGACGCCTACTCTCCGCCTACTAATGTGTAAACATTATGGGAAGTGCGCTAGACAGACGGGATTTAAACTTTTTGAAGATGAAAAACGTAGCTCAATGTTCTCTCACCATTCCTGATTTCTAACAGCAGAAAGGAAAGCTGCTGCTCTTCTATATATATTTCTCCAGGTGCATTCATTTGTGAATTGCACCTGCATATTTTGTCCAATAGGCCCGGTTTAAAAAAGACAGTAGTTGAAAGTGGAAAAAAGAGACAGATTATAACACCAGGTGTAAAAGGGTATGGGTCTCCCATGTCCAGTTGTGATTCGACCAACCAAAATGCAACTAAAAGGAACAGGCTGACTCTTTTGGGACTTTAGCTTATTCACCTTATCCCCTAGAGTTAGATACTGTAAGTCCATGCATACTATTCTCATTTCCGTGCGTACTATAATCATAACTTTTCCTTTTCCGTCGCTCTTAGTACATGACGTAACTATACACATCACAACATGTAAATAGGAAAATGTTGCCTTTATTTAGTCACTTATTGACTAAATTAACCAGCAGCCATATCACCCTGTAGCCAAAGACTGTATTCCCACTGAAGCTAAGCAGGGCTGAGCCTGGTCAGTACCTGGATGGGAGACCAACTGGGAAAACCAGGTTGCTGCTGGTAGAGGTGTTGGTGAGACCAGCAGGGGGCGCTCACCCTGTGGTCTGTGTGGGTCCTAACACCCCAGTATAGTGATGGGGACACTACACTGACAAAGAGCACCGTCCTTCGGATCAGACGTTAAACCGAGGTCCTGACTCTGTGGTCATTAAAAATCCCAGGATGTCCTTCGATAAAGAATAGGGGTGTAACCCTGGCATCCTGGCCAAATTTGCCCACTGGCCTCTGTCCATCATGGCCTCCTAATCATCCCTATATCCTGATTGGCTTCATCACTCGGTCTCCTCTCCACCAATCAGCTGGTGTGTGGTGAGCGTTCTGGCGCAATATGGCTGCCGTCGCATCATCCAGGTGGATGCTGCACATTGGTGGTGGTTGAGGAGATTCCCCCTTCTATGTAAAGCGCTTTGGGTGCCTAGAAAAAGCGCTATATAAATGTAATGAATTAATTATTGAGCAGTAGGCTAGATGGAGCCGTTTACCGCCAGTCTTTGTGCTAAGCTAGGCTAGTGGTGGGTGCGTCAGACAGAGTGATGGCACGCACGGCGATGAGAATGGTATGGACTTATCTAACTTTTCGGCGGTAATCTGGCCTCCGTTGGTGCCCTCTGAACTCCTCCCACCTGTGCTGTCAAAACCTCCCAAAACAATCCGACATGGCCACACAATCTGCATCCGGCAGTGTATCCGACAAGGCAGTACAGTGTGTTCAAAGCCAACCTCCTCCAGTGGGCTCAACAGCAACAGCTGTTGCCAGATCTGCTGCTTAAGATACAGATGTTTTTTCTGCTATATATTTATAGACCAGGGGCCCATTCTTCGTACGTCGCTAAGGGTGTACTCGCACTAGCCAGTTTGAACCGTGCCCGAGTGCGTTTGACTACCAAAGCGTGGTTCGTTTGACTAGTGTGAGTGCTCCGAACCGTGCCCCGGCTCGGCTCAATTAGCCGGCCCTGGCCCGCTTGGAAGAGGTGGGCCAGAGCACGGATCAGTTGGAATCGGGCGCGGTTCACATGCAGTGTGAGCGCTAACCGTGCTGGAGTCCGTAATCAAAGCTGCAAAGTCCTTGCTGCACTTCAGCTGGTACCGAGTATCGATGCATCTGCCCTCTTCAGGGAACACAGGCACGAGTAGTGATCTCATATAACTTAACCCAGATATTTTAATCCAATCCGCAAATTCGTTTGAAGAACCAAATTAGCCAGAGATCAGTTATCACGATTAAAAGATTTGGGGTCTGTCAAATCATCTCGGACGTATTACGCGAGGTACGAAGAACAGGCCCCTGTTTGTAGACCAAAACCTGGAAGATTAATGGCATTTTTAAGACATGAGTTTCATTGGGCATTTTCAGTTTAGCAGTAAATTAATGTCTGTGGTTAATATTTATTGAAGGGACTTTTAAGGTGTATTGTTCAACAAATAAAACACACTCAAACATGATTTTAGTTGCTGTTTTGTTTTTTGTTTTTAATGTAAGACGTTAAAGGGATATACTCAGCCAGTTATATACTTTTAAAAGCTTGGTTATTGCATTCTTTTTTATGAGGCTTTATATGAATGTTTTTATTAGTGTTTCTGTGTTTGATATACATGGCGGCATCTCTTTCCTTCTCTGTTGTCTTTCTTGCCTTTTTTTTGTTATTTATTTATTTATTTATTTACAGGGACAGTGCATATTAATAAACATTTCTGTTAATATGCCAGAGTTAGCCAAAGGGCTATTTTTCACCTGCAGTCCCTAGACAAATGTCATCCTAAAAAACACAATATAAAAAAGTACTAATTAAGATGTACAATAAAAACACATCAGACCAACAACAGCCAGACATCAGATAAATACATGACACAAAGCAAAAAGCAAGCAGGAGGCAGCGAAAATGGGTCTAGCATTGGGCTAATGTTGACAGCTCTGATTATCAATTAACCATTTCTTTAACTGAATCTTTAATGTACTATATTTGGTTCCATTTCTAATGTATGTGGGTGAGGTTCCACTCCATAGCAGCTCGAACAAAAAAAAAATGGTTTTGCCAAATGGTGACTATACAAATGATAATTTCAGTTACTTTGCTGTATTGGTCCAAACACACCGGGTGTCTCAATCAGCTCCCTAGTTCAGTTGTCAGGGCACTGATCAGGGAGTCAGCATTGACTTATTTCCTATCAGTGCCCTGACTAGTGAACTTGGGAGCTGATTGAGACGCAGGGAATTTGCCACATATGATATCCAGCCATTTACAGCGGTAACTTCTTCAGTTTAGTTTAGCAGTACACAAGAAGTTAGACAACTTTTCAAATCTAGCATTTCTTTGTTTTGAACATTTTTCTTTTCTTTAAACTTTGATCTGTCAGATGATGCTGGAAAGGAGAAACGTTTTAGTCTTGGTCTTGAACGCAGCGAAAATGTTTGCAACTACCTACTGCAACTCGCCTAAATGCAAAAAAAAAATATTTATATAAATGTTTGGTTGAGTTTTGTTTGTGGCGGCTGGAAATACACATATAGTGTTTATAATTCGCGTTTTCTCTTTTTCAGGTACAAAAGAAAAACACAAGGCAAGAAAAACGACGCAAATGTGAGCCAAGCTATGCGAAAACAACACGCATGACACACATGCACGGTAAGTGAATTTCAATGACTTTATACATTAGCATGTATTCTATATAATCATATTTGATTGAATTCGTGTCGATATCTGCTACTTTGAGGTGAAGGGAACGAAGATTTAGCGTTATCATTACTGTTGCTAACCTGTCAGATTAATATAGTAGATTAAATCGGCCGAGGAAACGTTATGATGGTAAATGTAATCATTGGCAATACTTATAAAATGTTTTTGCTTGTAAACAAAACGTTTTGTTCATTTGAAGTCGAGTAAAAGATGATTCCAGTGAGCCGCTCTAGCGCCAGACGGCAGTGCAATGCCGCGCTCTAGCGGTTAGGCTGCGTACTGCACCAGTAAACAGTTTTTTCCTCGGTACAGTATGAAATATGAAAAAGTACAGTAAATTCTTAATAATTCATAATTAATAAAAATGAGGAACGCTTCACGAATTTGCGTGTCATCCTTGCGCAGGGGCCATGCTAATCTTCTCTGTATCGTTCCAATTTTAGTATATGTGCTGCCGAAGCGAGCACGAACTGAGAGCTTCCACCAGAGCTATTTATACCCCGGACTCCCAGGAATGTGTATCGTTGGTGGTAAGTGGAAAAAACACTTATTCTGCATTCTCATATCAAATGTGACTGTGAATCATGGTGCTATAAACCTTTAAACCTTTAAAAAAACTGGATATTTTCAAACCAGGAGTTTTTGTAGGTTTACAGTAGTATAATCTGAGCTGTCCTCCATATGCAAAAGTAGCCCGTCTCTACCAGCTGTAATTGGACGCCTCAGTGAGACGTAGAGAGGACGTAGAGGATCTCTTTGTAATGCGTCACACACCCTTCCCCCTCAGACAGTGAAAAAACCTCCCCCTTGGCTACGGTGCTCTTCTGAGAGGAAGATGACCGTACTTTGGCCAGGGGGGAAGATCTGCGCTATTTGAGGGGGAAGGGTGCGTGAAATGTGACAAAGGACGTCACGGGGGACGTAGAGGGGCTCTATCTCAGCTACTATAGACAGGCTTCTTTTGCATGGTCTTCTATAGCTCAGATTTTATCAGCCAGATCACATTTTGTATCTGTCTTTCTTGCATAAAAGGCTCGAAGAACAGGGAACTCCTTTCAGAACAACCAAAGGTCGTGGAAACACTGGGGAATGCTTAAGCCTAAGAAACACACACAACTCAGAACGGAGGTTTGGTCTGACACCAAGATCAATGAGGGTTATGTGCAACATACTTCCTGTAAAACCGGTTGCATCGCTTCCGGTTTAGGTATTTTGTGTGTCTTTCTATTACTTTGAAGATCCCTTCAAAGGAGCTCATCTATACATCTTTCTACAAACAAAGCTTATCTTTCTGCAAAGCTTAATGTGGCCATGAGAGTTGTAAATAAAGCCATCAGCATGATGCAAATGATAATAGTTAAATCAAAGGCTAGAAGGTACAAGTTATGTACTAGAATATGACCAACAATGAGCATTAGGTCCCACCAGCCCCTGTCTAAACTTATTTGACAAATTAAGGGTCCCGAAGCAATATATAGACTAATTGTTTCAAATATTTTCAAATTTGTTTCATATTTCAAAATCTTATCCAAATTTGCTGTAAAGCTGTTTTAACAAGCCACTTGTGCCATTATAGAGCTCAAGTGAGTTCTGTGATGATTCGGTTTAGTTCAATAACTGAAGATAATAAATTGTGCATACATACGATGTATACAATGTATTTGTGCACACAACTGTACGTGAGAGTGCTGCAACAAACTCCTGTGTGCTCCACTGCACACTGAGCAAGTAAAAGACACAAGATAGTAGTTTTTTACATTTGATTTGACATATCTATGTGTAGTTTGCCGTTTTCATGGCTTTTAACGGTTTGTGTGTGGAGTTAGTATCTATGGTTAGTATGCAAAAACACAATTTGTAGAAGAGTTAAAATAGTTTTGAATGAAGTGTTTGTCTTTTGCAATAGATGTGTAATGTTCTGTGTGTAGAATTTGTAGAAAAGGAGCCATAATTAAAAAAATTAAAAAAAACCTGTAAACAACACTCAAAAGACAGTCACTTGTCGCCATCTAGTGGCATATTTGTTTTGCCATCACAGGAATAAATTACTTTTTTAAGTATTTTAAAAAAGAAAAAAGTTGTTTTAAATTGTGACTATATTTGACAATATTACTGATTTCCTGTATTTTTGCTCAAATAAATGCATCCTTGGTATTAGTGAGTGTTTTTTGACATTTAATGTCCAAAAGGCAATGGTGTCATAAATTATGTCAAAAATACACTCACTTGTCGCCATCTAGTGACAAAATAATGATTTCCCAGTGTCTCAAAAATAAAACCCACCCTGAGAAATATTTACTTTTACCAAAGATATATGCCCCTCACGACTGCCCATATCCTGAGTTTTCAACGAAATTTAAATAGTTTTCAACATTTAGCACCATACCGAAGGAGTACGATACAGTATATTCGCTGTTTTTGTGTGACACTTTTACATACAACAGTTTTCACTGGAAGTGATTAGACGAACGCGAGCAAGACTTTAAAAAATCTCCTTTCATCACTGATGGGAGAAACGAAGCTTTTCAAAGAGTCGAACCGATTGAACTAAATGCGGACAAATGATTCACTGTTTCGAAGCGTTCACGCTGGGGACCCCTGCTGGTCAGACACCTGTAAATGCAACAACACTCAAGCACAAAATGCATAAAATCACCGTACAATCATAATACAATCATCCCAATAGTAATTTTCAGGGCTTTGCTTTTGTTTGTTACATCGGTGGCTCAGCTAAACAGGCCTATATAAGACTATTAACTTATATTATTCCTTTTAATTTTACTACTGTCTAATTAAAATGTATATAGCTGACCTGAGATCAGTTACGCTTGTTCAACGGTTCGCCGCTGGGGGGCAGTCTCAGCCAATCCGCATGATTCATGGGTTCAAAGCGTTTTACCAAAGACCGTATTTTTTTACGGTCTGTTCACCTAAAAGAAGGTGAATAGTTTACAGATCGTCGTCATAACCATAGACATCATGTCTATTGTCATAATCCCCAGCGGTGAACCATTAAAAAGCAGGTTTGACGTAACGAAGCCTTGTTTACTGTAATCACGTGACCATCGCCTATCCCTTTGTTGTCAGAAAAAGAAAGGGCGCATACATTCTGATAAAAAGCAGTTTTTTCCTAACTAACTGCATATCCTATCATGATTATGCATATTGTTTGTCTTGTGGCTGTGCAAGTATTTTAGTATTTTATACTATGCAAGTATTTTATTTGAGTATTATTTGAGTCAGGGTTAGCAATTTTGGGCCCTTGAAAGAATATGAGGTTGGGCCCCATAGACATCATATATTATGTCGATGTTGGGCCCCCTATCATACAAACATACAGGCCAACCTATAACGATCCAAAATCGTTGTCAGCCATTTAATTATATATACACTACTCAAACAAAAGTCTGAGAACGGTATGATTTTTAAAAATAGTTTTAAAGAAGTCTCTTCTGCTATTAAAATACAAAAAAAGCTGTAATATTGTACAATCTTATTCAAATGTAAATTAAATTCTCTTTGTGAATATATAGTAAAGTGTAATTTATTTCTGTGATCAAAGCTGAATTTATCATTATTACTCCATTCTTCAGTGTCACATGATCCTTCATTAAACATTCTCATATGAGGATTGTTGAACGCAGTTGTGTAATTTTTTTTAGGATCATTTGAGGAATAGAAAGGTTTTTTTTAATTCTTTTTGAGAAAGAACTTAAATTAATACATCAGCAAGGACCCATTAAATTGATCAAGGGACAGTATAGACATTTATAATATTGCAAAAGCTTTATATATTTCAGATAAATGCTGTTTTTTGAACTTTCAATTCATTAAATTATCCTCAACACTGATTTCAACACTGATAATAATCATGGATGTTTGTTGATCATCGTCCTCTTATTAGAATGATTTCTGAAGGATTATGCGTCTCTTGAGACTGGCGTAATGATGATAAATTCAGCTTTGATCACAGGAATACAATATTTGTTAAATATATTAGAAAAAATATATAATAGAAAAAAAACAATTTGTTTTTACAGTTTTTGCTGTATTTTGGATCAAATAAATGTAGCCTTGGTGAGCAGAAGATATTTTAAAAATCGAACTGTTCTCAAACTTTTGACCGGTAGTGTATATCTGTGTTTAATAGCACAATAGAGCTGCTTCTCATCTCCATCCTCTTCTCCTTCCTTCCTGACCTGCATATTCCCCTTCTCAAAGCTGAGCTTTGGTTGATACAGTCTTTGCAAACTGATGTTCTGTGGCTCATTTAACTTCTATCGTAACACAACTGTTTAGTTAGCTAACTTACACCTCATCTTGCACTTTGTGACTGTTAAACTGAAGCCTTGCGCTGGAATTCGCGCTCAACAGCTCTGAACATAAAGCCTGCGGAATGTTGTTTTTTTATATTTATTTTTTTAGATTATTTGACGTTACAAGAGCCAAAATTAGATTTTTATTTTCAGTGGTGAAAAACGTAACCTATTGAATAGACTGTCGCTGTAGCCTTAGTTTTGATGACCGGCTTTATAGTTCGGTAAGACATCTCTAATTTGACAGTTTACCATCTGATCTCACTCCGTGATTGTTATAGGGAACAGGACGGAACCATGCAGTGAATGGGGGAGAGATTTTTTTTTGTGCCAGAAATGCAGAAGTAAGACATGAAATTATTTGTTACTCTGGTAGATTATAAATTTACAATCTATATTTTATTACTACTAGTACTGTTAGTACTAATAAAACCGATCTCAGGGGGCTCCAAAAGTGCATGGGTCCTTAGAATCGTCCTAACTTTCCCCCCTTAGCTACGCCCCTTATTCAAGTATTTTAACGGAGGTTAACAATATCATTTTGATTGTAGCGTTGATTCACAAAGTTAAGGGTTAAATTATAGATTTCATATCAACTATAATTTGTAACAGATAAACGTGGGAAAATTATATTGATCATAAGTTGTCCACACAGTTGTTTAATTGTAAAATAGTAAACAATAAGACTGCCTGCATGAAATTATCTCCATTCAGTAAACTCATAATGATGATTATCTAGTTAAAATAATAATACTCAGACCTCTCCCTTACAATAATTGTCATGTGTAACATAGGAAGGAAGAACCAGAGGGACGCAGTGACGCACTGAACAGGCGTGGAAAAAGTTTGATGTTGACAGCCTTGCTGTGTGTGACTGGAGAGGAGGACAGATGTCTTCATCCAGCTCTGGATCTCTGCAGACTACAGGACCTCTGTACATCACCACCCGCTAAAACCTACAAATATTATGCTCGAAAGCTCAATGCCTCAACTTTTGTTTTGTGCATTTTGAAGGAAGTAGTAAACTGTATTTGCTGCATAAAAAAAATCTCAACTGGTCCAGGTAAGATATGGCGTAGCGTTCTTAATCCTTTTTTTTTTCTTTCTTTTTCCCCCTCTATTTTTAATATGAATAGTTTAATTGGGCTAAAGTAAACTAATATATATCAACTAACTAGTGTCAATATGTTAATTAACCAGTTTTGTGGGTAGTAATATAAGTTAATGTAATCAGATTACTTGTTTATAGTATCTAGCAAAGTAACCCTTTGAAATTTGCATTAAAATATTGGAGTTACTTATTCAAATAGGCGATGGAAGCTACTTTGTTTTCCCATTTGTTGACTAACACATCTCCTTTCTTCATGTTGTGATTGCAGAGGCGTTGTGTGTGCTGGATCATCTTTTGGTGTGAAAAGTGAAATGATAATTTAGGGCTGCACGGTTTGGGGAAAAATATAATTGAGATTTCTCTGGTTAGAAGTGCGATTTGTGATTTTAAAATGTGATTTTGTTTTTTAAACAAATTAAGATAATACGAAATAATGAATATATTTATAAAAAATAATTATCAAAAACTTTATTTTGAATGCAATTAAATCTGTGATTTAACATTCATTTGAATTGATTTGACAGCACTTTTATATATCTCATTTGACTTTTGGTGTTAATTGGACATTACATTTGCCAATTCTTTTTGTTATAAAGTGCAAACAAGCAAGCCCAGCCCAGGTGAGAAACGGTAATGAAAATGTAACACTTTCCATAAAAATTAACGCAATTAGTTATTTTTTTAAAGAAGTGCCGCATTACTTTATGAGTAATTTTCCACAACACTGATTGCAACTATAATTGAAAAAACAAATTCTACTTTTAAAATTATATTAGATTTTATTTGTAAACTTAAAATAATATCCACTACCAATTAGAGTTTAAGCACTGTAAATATTGCTGTTCATAAAAGCTTACATAACAGTATTTTTGTACCTTTGTGGTTTTATGCATTGCAAAATCCAACATTAAAACAATGTATTTGTGCATCTTCATGTCTCGGTTATGAAGGAAAGAATTCCCACAGCCCATGTTTATGTGCTCTGAGGCCGAACAGATGCCATGACACTATCATTTCTGTATGCTTCATATGTTTTACTCCACCCACTTGGACCTCCACTTTTTTCCCATCAGGCCAATCTGAGAGAGTCCTGAGAAAGAGTGGACTACTCCCCTCTGTTCTACAGATGTGTCTGGGTTAAGAGCACATCTGTTAGCTCTACAGCAACGTCAAAGTGAGTCCATCTACACTAATTATTAAATGTGATATATGGATATTTGCAGTATAAGATGTTAAATGCTCCTGGCAGTGTTCCATATGCTATAGTCAATTAAAAAGTACTAGTAAAAACACTGCATTGATTGAAGTATGTGTAGATGAATTCGGGCCAGCAGAAGGAGTAGTTTTTGAAACTTTTGAAGTCATTCTTATACTATTATTCAATGTCAGAAAAAGATGTGCAAAATACTTTTAGAATGCAATATCCAGTACCATTAAAAGGACATGTTACTATCTTTGTGTATGTACCCTTACACTTAGAAAAACCATAGAAGAACATCAAGCTGTTGCATTTTTGCAAAACATTTTTAGAGTAAATTGTGCTTTGGTTTTAGGACTTTGACTAATTTAAATCCAGCTGTGTCTTGTGTTGGTCAGCCACAGCGTTTATAATCTGGTTTTCATCCTCCTGAAATGGAAAGAAACAGCATCAATGTCCTTGATGAGCAGTCAGCATTTACCAAAAAAATTAAAGAGATAGTTCTACCAAAAATGAAAATTGGCCCATGATATACTCCCCATCAAGTCACCCTAGGTGTAAATGGCATTATTCTTTCAGAAGAATACAATCAGAATTATATTTAAAAAATGTCCTGGCCCTTCTAAGCATTGTAATGGCAGTGAATGGCTTTGAAGTCCATAAAAGTGCATCCATGATCCATCCATAATAGAAGTGCTTCACATGACTCCGGGGTGTTAATAAAGGCCCTCTAAAGTGAATCGATGTGTTTGTGTAAGAAAAATATCCATATGTAAAACCGTAATGTCTAACTTCTGCTCTCTGTCGGACGCGTGTTCACGATAGACTGATGTTCCATCGTATGACGTAAGGTGCAGGCGTAGCATAAATTCCAGTGATGGAGGTGGAAGTGCAGAGGATAAAGCAAAACAAAGCTTGGTTTCTTGCAAGAACCACCATATATTCTCACTGGAGCATCCTAAATCATACGCTGGAACAGCAGTCTCTCGTGAATGCGTGTACAACAGTCAGCGCAAGTTAGGCATTACAGTTTATAAAGTTTTAAATATTGATATTTTCTTAGACAAACACAGAAAATAACAACTCCCCCCCCCCACACACACACACTCTCATTAAAACCATCATATATTCATTCATTTGTATTATGTGTATACATATAGGAAAACTCTACTGAAGCTCTCAGACTGCTGCGGCCCAATGGCTGGTAAAGAAACAAAGAGCAGTGGTGGTAAATGTCTGAAGGAAGTTCACACAGTTACTGAGGCTTTAAAGATCCTCTACCGGCAAAAATTGCTCCCTCTGGAGAAGTGTTATGGTTTCTCCGATTTCCACTCATCAAGCCTTGAAGATGCAGACTTCGACAACAAGCCCATGATACTAGTGGTGGGTCAGTGCTCTACAGGCAAGACCACTTTTATCAGGTGAATCACAATTGCATTCTTCTTCAGAACAATATATAACAATAGTAATAAGTGCAATACATAAAGAACAACAACAAAAAAACAATAACTAGTTACATGTGAATTAATCAATTGGCTACATAAAAATAAAAGCATAAAAACATGTTTAAGACATTTCACATCTTGGAAGTAACATGTAATGTTTTGAAGAAATACATTCTATTACCACCATTATATTATATTATCTATTAAACAGGCAAGAGTGGAAAATGATTAGGAAAAAAAAGGTTTTAGATCTTGTTTTATATCATCTGGATTACATAAATCAGGGGATACAATAATTTCATAATGTGCAAAAATAATAATTAAAATTCAGTTTTATTTATTTATTTTACTGAAGAAAACTAAGATTAATATATAATCTTTCCACAAAGTCAGAATGTCCTGCACCATTGGCAGCAGTGTTGCTTTTAGGAGAGGCGCAGTAAACGGTCCCAGAAAACAGTCATGTGACCCACATTCTCAAAACAGGCCCAGTTATGATAAATGAAAAAAGTATTGGATGAGAAACTCTGGCTGCATCCGAAAATTTAGGCAGCTGACTTGTTGCAGGACTGACTTTGCAGGAAGCGTTTGCGCACCTCACAAAACAGATTTTGGACAGACTTCTAATGCAGGGTAACGGTTTAATGATCTACAGCAAAATAGAGCGAGCTTTGGTGAGAACTAAGCAAATACTTATTTTCTACAATAGTAATTTATCACTAGAAATGACATTTAAAAGTGGAAAACATTGGTCAAAATCATATTTTACACGCAAACTGACCACCAAACAGTTTTTTTTTAGCTCAACTGTCACACAATGGAAAGCACAGTATTATAGGATATCGAAGGGAGCGAAGGATACGTCCATGCTGCCTTAAAAAATCATTCAGATGAAGGTATCTCACTAGACAGGCTATGAAGCTAACATTGGATTCGGACGAGCCTTGATGCCTTCCTACCTTGGAATGCATACTTACGAAAGCAGCCTTCTTTAGTTTTCGGGCGTATCCAGTTTTTTCATGCCTGTTTTGCACATTTTTAGTTTAGTTTTTTAAAGTTTTTTGTTTGTTTGTTTAGTTTAGAACTTTATTTATCCCCTTGGGGCAATTAGTTTAGGCTCTCATGGTGCTTCACATTTAACACTTATACATTCAAAACACAATAACATAAAAAAATATATATATATTTATATATGTATATATATAAAATATACATGCATGCATACATACATATGTGTGACTTTCCGATTGCCTGTTTAATGGATTATATATTATTATTATTATGATCTAGTTTAAACAATGTGTTCTAATGTGTGGCAGATATCTTCTTGAACAAGAGTATCCAGGAAGCCGAGTAGGCCCGGAACCAACAACCGACAGTTTCATAGCTATAATGCATGGAGAGATTGAGGGAATTATTCATGGCAATGCTTTAACTGTAGATCCCATCAAGCCTTTCCGCAAACTCAGCCCATTTGGAACAACCTTCCTCAATCGGTAAGTGAGACAGAGGCAATGATGCAATGAGAAGAAATTTTAATCACAGGGGGAAAACTCTGTTGCACTTGGACTGAGTGAGTCAAAATCACTCCACCAGCAGAGATTACTCTTGTGACAGGGTGGACATAGTCAGGAAAACATTAGCTAATGACTCATTATTTGGCTTAAATGGTAAACTTAATCTGTAGATGTTTTTCCCATGCCCTGTCAATTTGAAAAATACTGAATTAGCATAGAAAATCTGGAATGAAGTAATGTTCATCTGTTGTTTCTCAGATTCCAGTGTGTGCATCTACCCAACCGAGTCCTAGAGAGTATCAGCATCATTGACACACCAGGGATCCTGTCTGTGGCCAAACGCAAAATGAGTCGAGGTATGAAGTCTCATAAACAATGCTGTAAGCAATGAAGGTATAAAATGACTAGCTCGCAAATCATAATATTCAACCAAGGCCTGCTTTATACTCCATATACTAGAGGTGGAGTTGAATTTCTTCTCGCTGATGTCGCCCTCTGAAGATTGCAGTGCTCTTTGGTGCACTTTATGTGACACTATAGGACAAATTATAAGGCGTTTTTTTGCCCTTAAAGGGAACTTCAGGAAGGGGATGCCATTTATAGGGGAAGAAAGGAACTAAACAACAGAATCCCTTTACTAAGGGCTCTTCTACAAGACTGTTAGCGGAGGGTACATGCGATGATCATTTTAAGGAAGTAATTCTTTATGGTCACTTGAATAAGGGTGATACACATATAGGTAAAAGTGACTACTTGTTTACCTGTTTTCCTGATGTGACCAAAAAATGTCCCCACACGGACAAGGATTTCAACGTGATTCATCTTTGTGGGGACATTTTGTCCTCATAATGTAGGGCTTACCTGGACTACACGCACACACATAGATAAAACATAGCCTGTATTTATTTGCAACGGTTAAAAGAAAGAAGAAATTACTGTTGTGAGAACATCTAAAGGGTGCCATGATTACATTCCAGGTGAAGATACTGAGGAAATGACATTGTCTTTCATTGCTTCCTTTGCCAAGTGTGTTGCAAATGGAGTATATTAGACATGCAAATACCCTTCTCCCTCTAAAGTCCTCACTTTAAGGGCTCTGATTAGGGCGGGGCTCTGACTCTCAAGATCCACTTTCCTGAGGCCTGTTGCATGAAGCTAGCTGAACAAACTCCGAGTTTCATAGTAGGTTTAGAGTTGACAAATCCAGATAAATCCAACCTGGTTTAGATCAAGTTCAACCGTTTCTCAAAGCTTGGTATAAACTTTCAGAGTTAACAGAGTTAGCGGTTAACTCTGAAGCGCGGGGCCCTGAAAGTGTGACGTGCGGCAAACAGCCAATCACAGTGTCTGTTTGATTGACTTCTCTTCTGAAGATCGTTTTGAAAATTATTATGAAAGTAAATGTGTTTACAAGGCAGGAATAAACACTGTTGCTGCAGCGACTGTTTGAGAAGGCAGCTTAAAGAATATCCCACTATATCAATGCATGATGTGAATCAAAGAAATATACCTAATAATTATAGTTTCACAAGAGCTCAAATAAATACACATTGTTTAAAATAATTATGAATGCATGTTTTATATTTATATGAATATTTGGCTACTTGTCAATTCATATAACAATTATATGAATATATTGATTAAAAATAATTCTAATTCATTGGCTATCATTTAAATATAATAAATAATTAGCGCCAAAGGATAAGCAATTTGATTTTTTTTAACTATAAACTGCAAATTTGGAACAGGGGGTGAGGCTTTATTGCGTCTTTACTTGCAGTTGATTGGTCCAGTTTGGGTTAGCCATCTAACCCAGAATAAAACCTGCTCCAGAGCAGGTTAGCTGTGTAGTGTATGTTACCATGATGATGAACACAGCTAAAAACCAATCTACCTTCTTGAGCCCGAAAAAAAAACAAAAACAGCTTTGTGCAACAGGCCACTGGAGAGGAGGGCCACTGTCCTGCATAGTTTAGCTTCAACTTTGAGACAACCGTTTATCCGCCCCTCAGATTGAGTCCTGTCTATGGTGAGTTTCCAGACCAAACATCTTGATGTGGGTCTGGCTTGTCAGGCTAGAAATCACATGACATTGGTGACCTAAATCATTGATCGATTCACTGATTCATGAACCGTTTGAATCTTTTTGGAGGAACACGGAAGAGAAGACAATGCTGAATAAAGTCGTAGTTTTTGATATTTTTGGACCAAAATGTATTTTCGATGCTTCAAGAGATTCTAATCAACTAACTGATGTCACACTGTAAAAAATTATTTTGAAAAAAGTTACCTGGTTGCCTTAAAATGTTGAGTTCATTGAAATTGAAATCTTGAGTTAATACAATGAAATTTTTTTGAGATTCAACAACCTTTATTAAAATATTATTGAAAGATTTTTTAAGCATATTGGATAATTGTGTGTGTTTTATTTCTGATGATGCAGTGAAACCAAATAGTGCTATTTTCAGGTTTCTATTTATTAAACAAATTTCCTTCATTGTATCAACTTAAATTTTTAATTTCAATAAACTCAAAATTTTAGGGCAACCAGGTTACTTACTTTTTTAAGTTAAACCAACAAAAAACAACCACATTTTTTTTACAGTGCACATATGGACTATGATGTTTTCATTAGCTTTCTGGACATGGACAGTATAGTGGGCATAGACTGCATATGCTCTGGAACTAAAATCTAAAATATCTTAAACTGTGTTCCGATGATGAACGGAGGTCTTACAGGTGCGGAACGAAATTAGGGTGAGTCAATAATGACATCAATTTCATTTTTGGGTGAACTAACCCTTTAAGATCTGATGACCTTGATTAGTATGTTCAGATATGTTTGATTACAGTAGGTTTCAACTTTGAGGGCCAGGGACTCTCACATCTGATTGAAATTTGCTCCTCGGTTAAGATATATCTGATCCAGCAGCTGTGCATGACCTCAACATCTCTTTATTTATTCAGGGTATGACTTTCCAGCAGTTATCCACTGGTTTGCAGAGCATGTTGACCGCATCATCCTCTTGTGTGATGCACACAAGCTAGAGATCTCTGATGAGTTTTCACGCGCTATAATGGCATTGAGAGGAAATGAGGACAAGCTCAGAGTGGTGCTTAACAAGGCCGACATGGTGGACTCCCAGGAGCTGATGCGAGTCTACGGCGCCCTCATGTGGTCACTCGGGAAGGTGTTCTGCACTCCAGAGGTTCTGAGAGTCTACATCGGCTCCTTCTGGTCCTCTCCAATGCGTATGACCGACAACCGGAAACTGTTTGAGCAAGAGGAGGAAGACCTTTTTGCAGATATTCAAAACCTGCCACGAAATTCTGCACTGAGGAAACTCAATGATCTAGTGAAACGAGCTCGGCTTGTGAGGGTGAGGACCTTTGTGCTTTACACAACTGACTTAGTTCCATAAAATAATAATTGAACTTTTAATCCATGTCTATTCACTTTGAGGTCATCTATGTTAGAGTATTGAGAAGAGTTATCAAAATGATCATTGAGCAGATACACAGGCCCATGCATCTAAAAGTCAAAAACAGAAATATTTGTTACATCAACACAACCTATTTTGACTAGCTGTGTTGTAATGGGAGAGATCTTTCAACATGTAACAGCCAAACTTCCTGTTTCATTTGGAAATACAGCAACACTGGGGAAAAACATGCATGGCGCCATTAAATATCATTTTATTATAACTATTTACTATAACTATAACTTTGTCAGTTATATTCACTAAATAATAAGCTTGCTGTACTTGCACCATTACAAATCAATGTATTGCTCTTATAAATATAGGCTTCATACAATGACGGAAGCTATGACGTGCATTAACGAGTGGCTCAGAAAGTCATGTCTTCTGTTAAATTCTAAAAAAACAGTTTATATGGCATTTTTAAAGCATCCAACAGCAAAGCCAAGTGCAAATATAATTTTAAAAGGGGAGGAGATTCAAATTGTAGACATATTTAAATATCTCGGTGTGACTTTGGACTCAAGTTTGTCTTTTAAAAAACATGTTGGAACAATTTGTAAAATTGTAAATTTTAATATTCGTAGTTTTAAACAAATTAGATCATTATTGCCAGAAAATGCTTCCAAAATATTTCTTCACAGCATGAACAGCATGAATGTTTTTTTCACACATTGAATATTGCATAACAAATTGGACAATGACAAACGCTGTCTTAAAACCAATTGAATCGTCATATAAGAGCCTTAAAAATATTAGATAAAAAACCTTATTCATATCATCATTGTCTGATACTTCATAAGTGTAACTAACGTTTTGACAATTTAAAATTAAAATTAGCTTGTTCAATTTATAAAAGTCTACATGGCCTTTCTCCGCCACCTCTGACTGAGTTCAGTGGACTGAGTCATAGCCTTTGTGTTGTTTAAGTCTAATGTTGTAATTTATTGTGACTGCGTGTATTGTTTTATGTCATTTCTTGTCCTGATCTGCCAGGGACTACAGATGGAAAGTAGCCAGTGGGCTAAATCTGCCATATTTACATATATGTTCATCAATATGCAGTCCCTTTTAAATAAATAAATATAGGCACCAAAGAGTTGGTTCAAGTTCTGTCATATTTAAATGCCATTTCAAACCCACAAGACATTAGTTCGTGTTTGAAACATAATGAATATTTTTGTGAAACCTGATGTTTGATGTGTGTTGATCAATGCAAACAATATGTAAAACAATATGTTGAACAGATGCAAACAATATGTTGAAAAGATGTAATTTAGCCTTTTATTCATGTATAAACATTCATCAATGCACACTAGTTGTTGTAAACGGAAGCTCGAGCATGTTTGCTTGCAAGCATGTGCAAGAACCAATGAGGTTCATTCTCGTGTTATGCAGCACGCATGAGCTTTCACAAGAACCAATGAGGTTCATTCTCGTGCGTCAGGCAGGTTTGGCTCTGTGTAAGTTCACTGACCAATGTTTATATGTGAATAAAAACCTAAATTAATGAGAGGGTTCACCCAAAAATGAAATTAACCCATTATCCCAAGCCATCCTAGGTGTATATAACATTCTTCTTTCAGACGAATACATTCAGAGTTATATTAAAAATATCCTGGCTCTTCAAGCTATATAATGGGTGTGAATGACAGTCCTGATTTGAAGTCCAATAAAAGTGCATCCATCCATTATAAAAGTGCTCCACATGGCTCTTGGGGGTTAATAAAGGCCTTGTGAAGTGAAGCGATGGGTTTTTGTTCGAAAAATATCCATATTTTAAAACTTTATTCTAGTGCTGGGGAATCGATTCATCACGATTAGTCGCATCTAAAATAAAAGTTTGTTTTTAAATAATTTTTTAATAATGTATATGTGTATGTACTGTGTATAATTTTTATGTATATATATAAATGCATGCATGTATATATTTAAGAAATATTTGCATGTATATACTGTATATTTTATATTTATATATAATAGTTATCTTTATATACAACACATTTTTCTTAAATATATACATGCATGTGTGTGTATTTATATATACATAGTAATTATACACAGTACACACATGATTAATCAATTGTCCAGCACTACTTTATACACTAAAATAATTAGCGTCCAGCAGACGGCCTACGCATGTTGACTTAATGGCAAAAGAGTAACCCCTGATGTGATATTTGACGCAATGTAGACGTGAGCTTTGATGCCTCTCGCAGTTCAAACAAATAGGGTTGGGCAACAAACTCAAGCTCCTCCGATATTTCTCTTTAAAATTCTCGTTTTAGACTGCCTGTTGGAAGCTAATTTAGTTTTAAAATAGTTTTAAATATGGATATTTTTCTTACACAAACACATCGCTTCTGTGGGCTTCAGAAGGCCTGAGAGAAGAATGTCTTCATCTTCATTTGTGTTCCGAAGATGAACAAAAGTCTTAGGGGTCTGGAACGACATGAGCGAGTAATTAATGACAGAATTTCAATTTTTGTGTGAATGATTGTGTCTCTTCAGAAGATCGAATGACATGCAAAATTTGCTTTCATCCGAAAAAAGTACTTTGGACCGCTGAGCAACAGTCCAGTGCTGGTTCTCTGTAGCCCAAAAGTGTCTTGACCTGGGGAATGTGGCACCTGTAGCCCATTTCCTGCACACGCCTGTGCACGGTGGCTCTAGATGTTTCGACTCCAGACTCAGTCCGCTGCTTCCGCAGGTCCCCCAAGGTCTGGAATCGGTCCCTCTCCACAATCTCTTTGCTTGAGAATGTGGGAGCGATTGACTTGAAGAATGTGTGAAAGTTGTCTTTTTGAGGAAACAAAATGCAATTTTTGGACTAATATAGTTGTGATTACAATACATCTACCTGCTTGTTTTGTTGTGGTCAGTTGATGTAGTCCTATACTAAAATATTTATGTGGCTTCTCTTATTTCCTTTCTTAACCCACAGGCCCATGCTTATATCATTAGCTCTCTAAAAGAAGAGATGCCTTTAGTTTTCTGCAGAGAAAAAAAGAAAAGGGATCTAATCTATGACCTTCCCATCATCTACTCAAGAATCCAACAGAGGCATCAGATTTCACCTGGAGATTTTCCAGATTGCGCCAAGATGCAGGTGTTTAACTATTCAAATACTTTATAGTCAAGCATGCCTATTATGAAATGTTATCTGCTACCTATATTAGCATGAGATTGATATATCTCTAAGCAATTTCACTCTCAAATCATCACACACAGGAGCAACTCTTGAGTCACAACTTCAAGTTTAAAGGCCTCAAGCCTAAGCTCTTAGCTGGGTTGGATGAGCTCCTAAACACTGACATTGCCAAGCTGATGCCTCTTCTACGCCAAGAAGAAGAGGCAGCTGACCAACTTTTGGTGCAAGGAGGACCTTTTCTAGGGTCTCACATGGGCCCTTTTACTGTGAGGAACCCATTTCATCACTCTGGATCCAATGGAGAAATTGATTATATCTTAGATGAAGAATGGGTGGTATCAAAAGATAAACCAAAGTATGATGAGATCTTTTACAACCTTTCACCTCATGAGGGAAAGCTGAGTGGGACTAAAGTGAAGAACTGGATGATGAGCACTCGTCTGCCCAGCTCAGTTCTGGGACGCATCTGGAAGCTCGCAGATGTGGACGCTGATGGCATGTTAGACGATGAGGAGTTTGCTTTGGCCGGCCATCTCATTGAGGTGAAATTGGAGGGCTTTGGGCTCCCTTGTGAGCTACCTGCACATCTAGTGCCACCTTCCAAAAGACGACGCAAGAACTCTGGCACGGACAACAGAGACAGCGATTAGTCTGCATGTCTTAAAGGGATAGTTCACCAAAAAATGTACATTCTGCCATCATTTACTAACCTGTGTGAATTTCTTTCTTCTGCTTAAGACAAAAGAAGATATTTAGAAGACTGTCGGTAACCAGACAGTTGATGGACCCCCATGGGGCCCATCCACTATTTGGTTAGCCATAGTCTTCAAAATATCTTCTTTTGTGTTCAGCAGAAGGAAGAAATTCACATGCTTTCTTTCATACGTAAAATAAAACTAATATGAAATGTGGATTTTATTTCATACATAATGTTGCTGTTTGAGCATGAAAAATGTCTGCAAAAGTTGAAAAATGTCTGCCTTGTAGTCTTGGGTTTTTTCCAGGAGCATACACGTCACAATATGCCTCATTTAAATGATTCCTGTTCAAGGCATATACAAAATAAAAGGGGCAAGGCCTAGTTGAGTTGGGCCAATAGTGTGTTTGAATATTTTCAAAACACAAAATTGGTTGACCAAACACAACATACTGGTCTAGCCGACCAATCAGAGGACTTTGTACATTTTTGAACATTCAAGCATGAAAACCTAGCAGACCCCAAAAACTAAATCTTTGTCAAGGGTATAATATGGACTCTAATGTTTAAGTCATGAATGTATTCAATGTAGCGACTCAGGCGAATCAAACACACAATCGCCAGTTACATTTAACAAATAGGTTTTGAAAGTTGTGCTGATGGCAGACCTTCCCCCAACACAACAGAGGGAGATTCTTCAGTCACCCTGGAAACCATCTGATAAGGTGTTTTATGGCCCCCAAGAGAATTCGGCCACATGAAGTCTTATACACAAAGAGTTTAAGACACAGAGCTTTTGCCTCAAATTATAGACAAACCATCTATAAATGAACATGCACCCCAGGACATTATATGTAAACACATAACTGTCTTGTAAAATGTTTATTCTGTATGGTATTTTGCATCTTTTTGTCTTTGTCTTAACAAAGTACTAGTTCAGATAACCTCATATATGTCATGTCTCCTATCAAATTAATGCTCACTTCACGACTTACACTTCCATGTATATCACTTATTCAGAAAAGGCAGTGTGTGTTTGTTGCCTTAATTATAGTATGAAGACTCAGAGACCCACTGAGTCGAACTTTCAAACAAAGGACAATAAAATCTGCTGAGGAATTTCCCGCCGGGAAATCCCAACACTCTCATTGGTTAAGTCTAACCCCAGAGGGTGGGACTACTCCCAGACCTTAAAAGAGGTGCTCGGATGCCCTCCCTCCCTCTCTCTTCTCTCTCTGGCTGAACCAACACGTCATCGTGGCTGGCCCTTGAGCCAGGCCACCAATGCAGGCCCTCCAAGCAGGCCCCAACTCTTCTCTTCTCCGAAACTCTCTGGCTTTTACTTCTTCAACTCTCTCCTGTGGGAGCCAACACCCACGGGGGGGGGGGGGGGGGGGGGCTGGCACTTAAGCCATGCCACCAATGCAGGCCCTCCAAGCAGGCCTCATCTCTTCCAAAAATCTTCTCTTCTACAATCCGATCTTCAAGAACACGAAGCATCGCTAAAGCAAACAGCCGCTTCCCTCCCAACCTCGGAAAGGACCGCCGGACACGCAGAGACACGCAGAGACACACACACAAGCGAGAAGCCAAAACGAAACCAAAAAGAATGCAAGTATTCTTATTCTTACTGCTGTAAAGAGGGTGTGTTATTCTCCCGTTGGGATAAATTAACTCCGTGAAGGTCGTATTTGGTTGAACTGAAGGAAAGCTGTTTCTTACCCTCCCCCACTCTCTTTGTCTCTCTCTCTCCCTCTCTCTTTGTCTCTCTTTCTCTCTTTTATCTCTCTCTAACTTCAGTCTATTCATTATTCTCTTTTATGTATTCTTTCGTTAATATCTATACTTCTACTCTCTTGATGCATATTTAGTAGGTACTTTCTGTGTGAATTGTAGTGTTATTTTTTTAGTCTGTGTTTATTAAACCTTCAAAAGACATTTAATGAGTTGAGTCTGTTATTCTGCCACATACACAAAGTCAATGAAACTTGCGATCTAAACGTTACCTAACTGCTTATGCTACTATGTTAGTAAAGTAAACTGTATGACCATTTGAAATATTGAACTTATCCTGATCAGTAAAGTTAATGTTTCTCATGCGCTCGTAAAGCAGTAATCCATTATTGAGAATTGATTTGAAAAGTCTATAACTAATTTGCAGGACAAACTTAGTAGGATAATTTCAAGCAATTTCATAAAGGGTTACTTGTATTTAATTAAACAATTTTCCCTATCGGAAAATTTTAATACGTAATGAACAACTGGCAAATCATATTCATAAATTCATGAATATTGAATATTAAATCCCTTTTGAGTTAATTATTCCCCGAGACATTAAACTTATCGCTCGTTGTTGTTACATGTATTTGGTGGAGAATGTCGGGCAAGTTTCAAACGTTTGTGTATGTGTGAATGATATTCATATTCTATTCATTGTGTATTTTTGAGGTATTAATAACCTGCACGCGCGTTTTTGTTTCGTTTTGTTTTGGTGTTGTTTTGTGAATTGAACGGTACGCGCAAGGCGAACCCAAGCATAAACAGATGCTGAGAAATGTTGAAGTAGCCGGATTATATTAATGAAATATGAACGGTACGAAAATCTCCGCGTGATCTCCGAAAAACTCTGCAGCCGTAGGCACAATAGGGTTATCCGCGTGATTTCCAAACGAATGTATTGTAGAAAATCCATACATTTGACTCGAGCAATATATTATGTGTTCCATCAAAATAATGAGATTTTGATGATGTCTGTAGACACGTACGTTGCGTTATCCCGCTTGATCTGAACTACAAAAAGTTTCTATCTGTGCGGAAGATTGGGACAGGACGAGACTCTCCTGTACAATATAAGGGGCCTCAGAATAATTATTATATCGTTAAGATAAACGATAACTCCTGGTTTAAGTCTGGCTTAGCTAACCAAAGACTTGAGACCTAAAACATTTGAATCAGAGATGCTGAAAACCGTCAGCCATATTGATAAATGTCTATTGGAGTCCATGTAAAATGCGTGAATAGGCAGACGGAAAATTCCTGCATTCACCCGTCTTGTTACGCGTGCATCTAGAGCACCAGTCATTTGTAAATGATTTGCAAGAGCCAGTAAAGCGCAGAACGCCAGGGCGACCCAGAAATTGCAACGCCGCTTGCAAACCGCCAGAGGGCGACTCAAGAATTGCAACGCCGCTTGCAAAACGCGAAGGCGACTCAGAAATTGCAACGCCGCTTGCAAACCGCCAGAGGGCGACTCAAGAATTGCAACGCCGCTTGCAGCACGCCGGAGGGCGACTCTAGAACCAGACAAAGCCATCTGGTGAGCATTTCCGCCTAACTAACTGTAGTCTAGGGCGGGCGCAATAGCGCCATCGTGTGGATAAATTCGGATAGTTTCACTCTCCGTTATTTGATTCTGCCTTAACAAAATAAGTTTGAGCCTATAAATTGTTTATTGCTTACTGTTGTACACAGTTTCATTTATACAATTTTTCTAGCAACAACCAAATCTCCTTTCTCGCTGATTAAACATCCTTATTCGAATTTGAAGTTTAAAAAGAAACATAACTTCCTCTAACCCAAAGTGAAATTAGGTTTAAGTCACAGACAGTCCAATTGGAAGGAAGGACGCCACCGTGTGGCTATACCCTGTTAAGTCAGCGCAACACTAAATCCCTACGCCCTTCCTGATTAATTCTTTTATTTGGATAACTCCCATTTAGAGATTAATCGTTATAGGGTAGGATTTTTGATTGGCTTTCTTTTATTTGATTTTCCTTACAGGCTTATTTAAATTTCATCTAAACTTGCTTTGAATTTAATTTGAATTAAGTTGAGCTTCTAATTTTTTTATTTTATTTTATTTATAATTTTATTTTAATTTTTAATTTTTATTTTTAATTTTAATTTTTAATTTTAATTAATTTTTTTAATTAAAAATTATTATTATTATTATTATTTTTTTTTTTTTTTTTTTTTTTTTTCTCTCTGCAAAAGTTTTCTTTTCCCCTCCCATTGGGAATAAAGCTCAGTCTGGTAATTACAAACGGTATCAAAAGTGCCTTTTGTTTTATCATTACTTGACAGAAACTTTTGCCTTTTTCTAAATTGCTCTTGATATTTAATCTTCCACTTAAGCGACCTCAATTCACCCCGGATGAGCTAAATGGGACAACCCATAGTACAAGCCGAATTTTAGTATATCTTGAGCATTAAGCCTATTAATTTTCCCTAACACTCCCGGCGCGCACGCTGACATTCCTTTCATTACAGACCAATTCATCTTGTGTTTGTTTCCACTGTGCTCTTTCCTATCCTCACTGTTGGACTATCACGATTGTGTTTCTTTCAGTTCACCAAGAGACCCCAAGGAGAATTAGATAGTCCCGGGACGACCGAGCAGCAGTTCACCAAGTGACAACCAGGGCTACCGCCCACCTAATTGTCTAAATTGTCTAATTATCTAACTGTCTACATCAGTTAGCCAAAATTTCCAGCTATCCGTACGATAGCTCATTAGCTTAGAACAAGCTTGCATTGGCTCTCTCTCTGTGTGTGTGTGTGTGCTGTGTTTCTTTCGTCCGCAGTAATGTTCCGTGCACCCAGTTCCGCCGTCCCGTGGGACCGCCTAACGACATGGCTGGAAGCGCTAACGGCCACCAGTCAAGGAAGTCTGGGACAGCTGAACCAGGAACAACTGGACACCGAGCTAGACCAGCTGATGACACACGACCCCACGCAGAGCTACTCCAACAAGGAAGTGGCCAAAATCCTCGGAAGCCTCGCCCACGTCCTCATCGCACAGGCACGGCTAAGCGAAGGGAGCTACGCCAACCTGGAACAGGAGGCAGCAACGCTAAAGCTTCAAGCCGAGGAGGCCCGGAGAGACCAAGCCCTCACCCAGCTTCGTCTAGATCAGCTTCTGGACACAGAGAAAGACGACGAAACAGACAAAGAACAAAGAAAAGAAATAGAAAGACTTCAAAAGACCCTGAAGGAGCTCCGTCGTGACACCGACCGACGAGTACAGACAGAGAAAGACGCCAGGAAACAACTCGACGAAAAGCTTCGGCGTGGCGAATCCCTCCTGGAGAGAACCACTGATGAACTTAAAGACAGAGACATTAAAGCTAAAGTCTATGCAAAACATTTGCAGTCGGCACAAGCCGAGATCGACGAGCTCATCCAGCAAAGACACGAGCTCAAAAATGAACTTGACATGGTGCAAAGAGAACTGAGACAATCATATATAGTGCAACGTTACCGGAAGGGGGAAACACACAACACACAGTTTCCCCTGACCAGTTACTCCGCACATTTTAGCCACGAAGCAAGAGCTACGAGGGGGGACGACAGCCCCCTGTTTAAAAGATCACCCGCCAGTCTCCAAGAATCCCCGTCAGCAGCAAAGGAAAGGACGCCCTTCCAGGAAGTCAAGGTCAACAGCCACGAAGCTTCAAAGAACCTCGACAAGCTGGCCAGAAATATTCCTACCTTCAGCCCCGACCCGGCAGGAGGACACGACGTCCACGCATACTTAAAAGACATAGACTTTTACTTACAAACTGTCGCTCACGCGAACAACTGGGACAGACTGTACCTGCTCAGGGCCACGTCTAATCGTGACGTACGCAGCTTTCTGGATCGACAACCAGAGGCCATCAAAGCGGACTACTGGCATCTACGACAAGCTCTAATTCGTGAGTACTCCGACCCCGAGTCAGACCAGGGGTTCATCACTGCCATGGACCTCAAGCAAGCTCGACGTGAGACCTCACAGAACTTTTATAACAGACTGCGACATGCCTACTTCGGGACACGTAACGACCCAGGCATGGAGGAGGACATCAACTTCAAAACTCTTTTCCTCCGAAACCTGCACCCTACCATCAGTTACCACCTGGGGGTGCTGGCGTGCCCGCGCAGCATGGACACGCAACAGTTAAGAGACTTGGCTCACAAAGCTTACGTCAAACAGAAAACCATTTCTGAAAAGACTGTAAAACAGCCCACCATCTGCTCTGTCTCTGAGCACCACCCAGAGCTAACCCTAGAGGGCGCCAAACAGAACCACAGTTACCGACCCGTCAACAGAGAGTCCAAACCACTCCAAGCCAGCAGAGGGCAGCGTGGTCATAATGGCGACCGTCCACGGTACCAGAGCGATCGCTCTGAAGGATCCTGGGACCCGCCTCGCCCAAAAAGCCAGCGAAGAGGCCACTCTCGACGGGACAATGGTAGGCCCAGACCTGAACCCACGTCTGGCAAAGAAAGTGTAGCTGCTTCTGAAGTTACAGAGTTCATAAAGATCCTGAAAGAGCTCCTCCGACAGAAACCTCACAAGGAAGACAAGAAGGACGGACCAGGTACAGCACGACTAGACATGATACCTGAAATCAACCTTCCCGCCCTTCCTGCAACTGAATCATCCACCCTGAACACTGTTCCCCAATCACGGACTAGTGTACTAACTGTTGCACCCCCACACGTCAGCAGCACACACTCACGACAGCTGACAGCAACAGCCTCTAATCAAGACAGTATCATGGCGCAGCCCAATGTACCAAAAAGCGCTGTTTTGATTGTTTGCACGCATAATGAGACACTTGACACATATCCAGACGGCTTATCAAGCAACACACAGGTCCCCACACCAAGACTCCTGGGAAACCTAATCGAGAAGGGGATGGCTCGAAAACTCTATCTGACTATCACTATGGAAAGGGAATTTAAGCTCGAAGCCCTAGTTGACACTGGCTCCGACCTCACGCTTATATCCGCCCAACTATTTGAAAGACTCAGATTTGAAGCACAGAGGAAAAATCGCACCCTTAACCTTCACACTTGTAAGCTAAATGTGCAGTCGTATAGCCAAAACGACATCCAGCTCAAGCACGTAGCTTCCATCCACCTGACAATTGGACCTATGAGGCTGATACACCCAGTCTATATCTCCCCTATGAACACTTATCCGTTTCTCATCGGAAAAGACCTGCTGGACCGCTTCGAACCCGTACTGGACTTCAAACAGCTGAAAGTCTGGGCTCAAGTGCGTGACCCTCTGCCCCTTCAGACACACACATCGTCTGAGCAAGACTGTCAAGTCACAGAGGTCACGGGAACTCCCACAGAGCCAGACTGCCATGTCACAAAGGCCACGGGACCCCCTGCAGCACACTGTGACAACACAGCCTCAGCCCCAAAACCAAGTTCAAGTCCGCTACTTTGCACATTTCAGCTATCCAAAGACTCTGATGCCTTCTGCCCCCAGGTCATGAATGACCTACAGCTGAATGACATTGTCACAACGAACAGTATCCCTGCACTGTGGGCAGACAACTCAACCAAAAGTCTACCACTGTGCAATGCAATCAGTAGAAACACAACACACGGCGACATGTGGGCACCCCCGAACCCCACATCCTGCCACATTGTTGCAGTGCTAACCCACAGCAAGCGATCGACACCGGCTACAATGCCGGCCTCGCAGCTGTTATCGCTAACTCCGCAAATTTCCAACAACGATATTGCGGATATGCAAACCTCTGACACTGCAATAAAGACAATTCTTGACCACCTCTCAGACCCCTCCAACCACCCTATCACTGACTCTGAGCTCATTGATGACTCTAGCCACAAGCATCTACATAACTCCAGACACATGATGCGTATTATGAACAACATTCTCTGGTGTGCACCCGATGGCAAAACAGCGCCACAACTTGTAGTGCCACGGTCGCAAAGGGGGGTGATGCTAATGTACGCCCACAACACACCATGTGCTGGACACCACGGCACCAGAGCCACGTATGACACACTGAAACAGGTGGCATATGGGCCTGGGATGCATCAAGATGCAGCAGAGTATGTTAGAGAAGGGCTAGTTCGCTGCCGGTTCCAACTAGCAAACCCGAACCACAGAGCCCCACTGCAACACAGAGGGACCACGTTCCCATGGTCAAACCTACAAATCAACCGGGTAGAACCCCTGCCCAGGTCCACAAAAGGCAAAAAGTACTTTCTCACAGTGGTGTGCCAGTTTACCAAGTGGGTGGAGTGTCAACCAGCACCCAACGACACCGCCCAGACCACGGCATACCAGAGGTGGGACAAAGTCATTGTTATGCAAGTCACAAGTAAGTCTCAAGTCTTTGCCCTCGAGTCCCGAGTCAAGTCGAGTCAAAGATGAGTCAAGTCTCGAGTCGAGTCAGAAGTCAAAGCCAACAAGTCTCAAGTCGAGTCCAAGTCCTACCATTTTAGTTTCGAGTCACTTCAAGTCATCTTACCACAGAAATAAAAATTATACAAATCATGTATGTCTGTAAGATTTATATTTATTTAAACCTCTTTTTATACAATGACATTAAGCAAATAGGGTAAAAAAACAGAAACACTAGAACAATGCACAGCGACCTCATATGGCAAAACAGTTCAACTTTCAAATAGATATGGGTCCTTTTAGCCTAAACTTAGGCATTATGGAAACATTATGGGAATATTGTTTAGCTTATTTTTGGTTTAATTTGGTTTACTTTAATAATTTAATTTATTAAATTATTTTGTTTTGCTATACTTTTTATGCCAGCTTGCCATAGCCCCCCTAGCATCCCCTCGCGGCACCCAGAGGTCCCTGTCCCCACTTTGAAAACCACTGCTATAAAGCATACGACTTCAGTTTCTGGAGGGAAAGGGCATTCTTATGACTTTTGAAGCAGTGAAAATATTCCTAATATCGCATACACTGAAACTATAATGTAGTATCGTATACCGTAGTGTATAATAGACAATGAATATTAACACAACAACATTGATATGAGTAAAGAGTAGTTTCAAATACAACACGTGTGCTATAAGGGATTTTCTGACATCTGTTTCATATTCTTCTCAGGTATGAAGAATACCTAGAGGGGTGGGGGGCCCAAAACAAGCCCAATATTATTATTATATTTATTATCATCAGTATAATTTATGATCAATAATTTATCAATAAATGACCCTGCAACATTTTAAATTGAAATCTCGTGGAGTTTAAAATGCAAATACAGATGGGATTTTACAAAATTCTTCAAGTTGCAATAAAGACTGTAAACAGAAGAGGTTTGTAGATGGAAAAAGAGAAAAAGTGACGTGAAGGATTATGGTAACTCCAGTCGGAGTTATTGCACACATATAAGGAGCACTGGTGAACATGCACACTATAAACCATAAAAAGGATAAGCCCTGCATCTCAATGTGCAATCTACTCAAAATAGTATTGAAAATTACTAATGTCACATAGCTACTATTTAGGATTATTATGCACTTTTTTACAGTCTATGATTGGGAGTTGGTGCATAGGAAAACACTGAGAGTGCTGCAATATAGAGACATGTTTATAATAATATACATTCGAACCATACCTACTGTTATTATTAGTAGCCTATACTTTTTTTTATTATTTATTTTTATTTTTATAATAGCCAAATAATAATAGTCATAATAAATAGCCTACATTATAAAACATATTTTTAAGATTAAATTAGGTGGCTTACCTCCCTGTTTCCTCTCCATCTCTGTATATCTTTGCTGGTTGCATTGTTTGTAAAAAAAAATAAAATAAAAAAAAAATGTATTCGTCTATTTACGTCTATGAACTATCATTACATTTATAACATCACATCACATGCCTGCACGTTGAACACGATTTTTCTTCAAAGAGGGGAAGGACGCGGGATGTATGAGGACGAATGACTACAGCACTTGTATCGTTGCACTATGTCTATTAGCTGTGAGAGACAGTGTCAGTCAATGTATGTGGACAAAACAGTGACCATAAATGTAAAGAAACGAAGTTGCTTGTCAAATTTTCCTAACAAGCAACCACATTTTTTCAAATAAGCCCAAAAAACCGCGACCTGCAACTCGAGATTTTTTTACCGCGACTTGCCAAAAAAAGAAGCCCAAAGTCAAGTTATACGCGGTCTTGGTAGCTATGGATACTGTCGAATCAAACCAACGTGGGACTACAGTGATTGGATGTCGTGCTGGCAGCGCGCGTGCTATCTGCATGCAAACAGGTGCAGCTTTTTTTCACTGAGAGCAGCGCGGCTGTGTGAAAGAAAAATGGCCAAAAAGTAGCAAGTCTTCTCGAGTCATGAGGCTCAAGTCCAAGTGAAGTCACAAGTCATTGATGTTAAAGTCCAAGTCGAGTTGCAAGTCTTTGTACATTTTGTCGAGTCGAGTCCAAAGTCCTCAAATTCATGACTCGAGTCTGACTCGATTCCAAGTCACATGACTCGAGTCCACACCTCTGCGGCATACCACCTGATGAATCACATCTTTTTCCTGTCAAGATTGCCACTGAGAATCAACTCAGACAGAGGCATCCACTTCACTACTGAGGCCATGCAACAGATCTGGAAATGCCTAAGAAACGCGGCCGTGATCATGCTCCTGTGCCTCCAGACAATCAGAGGCCAGCCACCACCAGACATCATCACACCGGGTCCAGCCTCGGGCATCGTACTGAGAGAGCAACCTGGACTGCTGATCACCAACTGCAAATGAATCCTCAAAAGAAAGACGTACTCTCCTGAACTTCACATCAGCAGCGCAAGCTCCTCCAGCCCTGCACACAAACGCAAAGGGGGGGAGGAGCCCAAGCCCTCTGCCTAACCTTACACCAGCTTCAAGAACCTTCTCCTCCAACACCAGTTAGTCATCTTGTAGGCAATACTGCCAAGCCCCACACTATGTCATGCATGTGATTTGAGAAAGAAGGCCTTAAACGAACACAAGGCCGCCTCTGAAGGGATTCTCAAAACCCCAATGACTTTGAACTTTGAAACAGAGAAACCAAAGTGGATCACCAGAAGGCACCCAGCCTGGCCACAATGCGAGGCACCCTCTGAAAAGTTCCTAGTCAGCATAGGACATAAAAGTGTCAAGATGCACAGTCCATCTTCCTAGGCAGGAGACCTAAAGGACTGACTTGCCATTGCGAGGAACATGGTTCCACCCAGGGCTGCAGAAAGCCCACAGCACACCTGCACCACACAAACGGACTTCTGGATGACAGATGACGCACCGTCAGGGCACCTGCTGCCTCGACACCTGCTGCACAAGCACAGAGACCTGAACTGGCTACTGTCTGCCTTATCTGCCGTGGAACGACCATCACTTCAGGAGACACAAACAACTGGAGCCTAGCATGGCTATGGTGTGTCTGATCTTCCTGAATCTTTGATATCGCTCGTTGTTGTCCATAGGAGGGACAACAACTAGCGAAAGGGGGGATTATGTAGCGACTCAGGCGAATCAAACACACAATCGCCAGTTACATTTAACAAATAGGTTTTGAAAGTTGTGCTGATGGCAGACCTTCCCCCAACACAACAGAGGGAGATTCTTCAGTCACCCTGGAAACCATCTGATAAGGTGTTTTATGGCCCCCAAGAGAATTCGGCCACATGAAGTCTTATACACAAAGAGTTTAAGACACAGAGCTTTTGCCTCAAATTATAGACAAACCATCTATAAATGAACATGCACCCCAGGACATTATATGTAAACACATAACTGTCTTGTAAAATGTTTATTCTGTATGGTATTTTGCATCTTTTTGTCTTTGTCTTAACAAAGTACTAGTTCAGATAACCTCATATATGTCATGTCTCCTATCAAATTAATGCTCACTTCACGACTTACACTTCCATGTATATCACTTATTCAGAAAAGGCAGTGTGTGTTTGTTGCCTTAATTATAGTATGAAGACTCAGAGACCCACTGAGTCGAACTTTCAAACAAAGGACAATAAAATCTGCTGAGGAATTTCCCGCCGGGAAATCCCAACACTCTCATTGGTTAAGTCTAACCCCAGAGGGTGGGACTACTCCCAGACCTTAAAAGAGGTGCTCGGATGCCCTCCCTCCCTCTCTCTTCTCTCTCTGGCTGAACCAACACGTCATCGTGGCTGGCCCTTGAGCCAGGCCACCAATGCAGGCCCTCCAAGCAGGCCCCAACTCTTCTCTTCTCCGAAACTCTCTGGCTTTTACTTCTTCAACTCTCTCCTGTGGGAGCCAACACCCACGGGGGGGGGGGGGGGGGGGGGGGGGCTGGCACTTAAGCCATGCCACCAATGCAGGCCCTCCAAGCAGGCCTCATCTCTTCCAAAAATCTTCTCTTCTACAATCCGATCTTCAAGAACACGAAGCATCGCTAAAGCAAACAGCCGCTTCCCTCCCAACCTCGGAAAGGACCGCCGGACACGCAGAGACACGCAGAGACACACACACAAGCGAGAAGCCAAAACGAAACCAAAAAGAATGCAAGTATTCTTATTCTTACTGCTGTAAAGAGGGTGTGTTATTCTCCCGTTGGGATAAATTAACTCCGTGAAGGTCGTATTTGGTTGAACTGAAGGAAAGCTGTTTCTTACCCTCCCCCACTCTCTTTGTCTCTCTCTCTCCCTCTCTCTTTGTCTCTCTTTCTCTCTTTTATCTCTCTCTAACTTCAGTCTATTCATTATTCTCTTTTATGTATTCTTTCGTTAATATCTATACTTCTACTCTCTTGATGCATATTTAGTAGGTACTTTCTGTGTGAATTGTAGTGTTATTTTTAGTCTGTGTTTATTAAACCTTCAAAAGACATTTAATGAGTTGAGTTTGTTATTCTGCCACATACACAAAGTCAATGAAACTTGCGATCTAAACGTTACCTAACTGCTTATGCTACTATGTTAGTAAAGTAAACTGTATGACCATTTGAAATATTGAACTTATCCTGATCAGTAAAGTTAATGTTTCTCATGCGCTCGTAAAGCAGTAATCCATTATTGAGAATTGATTTGAAAAGTCTATAACTAATTTGCAGGACAAACTTAGTAGGATAATTTCAAGCAATTTCATAAAGGGTTACTTGTATTTAATTAAACAATTTTCCCTATCGGAAAATTTTAATACGTAATGAACAACTGGCAAATCATATTCATAAATTCATGAATATTGAATATTAAATCCCTTTTGAGTTAATTATTCCCCGAGACATTAAACTTATCGCTCGTTGTTGTTACATCAACATGTAAGTCATGAATAATACTAATGTATTTACTTGTATAATGCCTATCTTCACTTATAGTTCTCAAATGAATAAATCCTCCATAGACATATGATCTCAAAAGATGAGTTGTTTTGATGTTACAGATTGCCCAAGGGTTTGGAACAGGTTGTAGTGCCTTGGCTGGTTACATAAATACCCTTGTGACTTGCCAAGGCACAGAAATGTCAAAACTTAAAGGGGCCGTTCACCCAAAAATGAAAATTAGCCCGTGATTTACTGACCCTCAAGTTATCATAGGGGTGTATATGACATTCTTCTTTCAGATGAATACAATCTGAGTAATATTAAAAAATGTCCTGGCTAATTATAATGCTTTACAATGGCAGTGAATGGCTGTTTCTGTTTCAGTCAGAGAGTAAAGTTTTAAATATGGATATTTTTACACAAACACATCGCTTCGCTTCAGAAGGCCTTTATGAACCTCCCGGAGCTGTGTGGAGCAGTTTTAGGATGGATACATGGACTTTAATGGACTTCAAAACAGAAACAGCCATTCACTGCCTTTAAAAAGCTTGGAAGAGACAGGGGGTGTGTCTCAATCAGCTCCCTAGTTTAGTTGTCAGGGCACTGATATGGGAGTCAGCCCATTGACTTATGTCCTGATCAGTGCCCTGACTAGTGAACTAGGGAGCTGATTGAGACGCAGGAAAGGAGAAAGGAAAGGATTGAAAGGAGGACTTTTTTTATTTATTTAATTTTTTACTCTGATTGTATTTGTTTGAAAGAAGAATGTTCTATACACTTATGATGACTTGAGGGTGGGTAATTGTGGGCTAATTTAAATTTTGGGTGAACTATCCTTTTAAGTGTTGTAGAGCCTAAAGTGCCTTATTACATTTCAAATTGTAGTTACGTAAAAATAAAAATAAAAATTGGTCAATGAGTAATTGCAGCAATTGTTTGCGTGTTGTAGTTGTAGCATAATATGTTTTTAATTTATAATTCTGAGAATATTGGGGATTGTTACTTATTGTAGAAGCTGTATAAAAAGGCTGGATATCATTAGGAAACCTATAATCATATCAAATGTCCATGTATTGCACAATAAAAGGTACATAAATCACAGTTGCAAGTCTTACTAACTAGTCCCATTAAAAATAATATGACTAGCTTGTAAGAGCAGTTTTTATGCAAACAGTCTGATCTACCTTTTAACGATAATGCCCGCAGCCCGACTAACCCGACTAACAAGCTCTGGACTATTTTAACAATTCCATTGTTTGGCAAACGACCTTAGCTGCTCTGTAGTGAACAGGAAGTGGATCATGGCACGCGAGGGGGGTGTGTGCTGGTGCGTCAGTCGCCCCGCCTCAAACCTTTTATAACAATCCAGGAAATAACACTAGCAGCAAAACATATTCTAGAGCAGAACGTAATTACATCAGTTCAGTGTCCGTACACACTCCACAGCACAGCCACCGCTTGATCAACTCAAAACTCGCAGCAACTGCCAGCATGACCGTCAAAGTTCATGTCGTTTACTGGTAGGTTATTTATGTACTATTTATGTTGAGGCTCAATCCAGTTATTAGACAAAGGATTTAACTTTGAATCTAAATTACTGATTTGTGAACTAATTACGTGATAAGTTTAATGCGCAGGAGAAAAACAAACAAACAAAACAAAGCATTTTAAACGATAAAAGCTCATTTATTTTCCATCCCGTGTCGTGCATTGATCACATACAAGCCGTGTTGCTGTTGCTCCTTCGATCAATGTGTTCTGGTTGTTAGGTGGACCCTTGCGCATTTGCTTGGATTTCTGCATAGGTTAAAATATTTTCACCTTTTAAAATTATAATTATTATTACTTAATTGTGTAAATGTTTATTCATTAATTTTCGTGAGCCTTCCATATTTTCGATGTGTTTTGACTGTTTTATGCTATTCAGATTTTGTAGTCAGTATATATAATTTTTTTTAACATTTTAACTTTTCTTAATAAACAAGACTGGAATCATAATGCTTTCTCTGATTTCCTGAATCTCACTTTTCACAAAACAGTCCTAGAGTAGGTTCAAAATTGTTTACAGTCTATGTTCAAAACCATAGTTACCATGCAAATTAAGGTTTGACTAATCGCTCTCGCTCTCTTGCTCTCTCTCTCTCCCCTCCCTCTAGTGGTGGATGAGGGTACAGGCCCAAGGTAGGTTTTATTTACTCAGATATTATTTGTATAATATTAAATTGTGGAAGAATCTTGAGCATCTATATGACATGTCTCTTTTGTTTCGCAAATAGTTCACCAAACTCAAGACGTTGCTTGAGGATGAATTCCCAGGCGAACTTGAGATCGTATGTAATTTAAATTATTGACATTTTTTTTATGATGTTATCATTTTGAAAATAAAACGCAATGTATTGTTAACTGTGCATGTACAAATGAGTAAAGTTAGTGTTGTTTTCTCAAAATACTCTTTCTCATGCTCAGACTAGTGAGGGCACACCCTCAACCACAGGCTGGTTTGAGGTGGAAGTAAATGACAAGTTGGTGCACTCAAAGAAGGTAAGAGAGTTGATCCCCTCTCACTGCTATATATTGCATTTACCATATATAATAGGCTATATATTGCATTTATATGACTCCTGGTTTCATACTGTTTCTCACTTAAATTGTATTTAAAGTCGGCATGAAACCAAAGTTGAAATCTAAGTCTTCTTAAAGACTGTATGTAAGATTGTGGCCAAAACTGGTACTGCAGGTGTATCCCCTTAGCCTAGAAATCTAGACGCACCCTAGCGGCAGCAAATTTAATCTGCCCGCAAGTGTTGTCTAGGAACTCTCAATACCCTTCTGAGCTGTATTCGCCTAACTGTGGACAGGCCTATCGCATCGTGTATAGAGTCGGCGGGCGGGGCCATAATGACGATGGCCGAGTTGCGTTTGCGTGCTTCTAGTAAACACAGAAACTGGCGAACGGCGGCGGTCTTTCGAATCAGCTTTGACTGCGATTCTGGAAGACTTGGAGTTAAGCTTTTCTCTGAGAAAAGAACAAAGAACAGCACTGAAGTCATTCTTAAAAAGGGAAGATTTGTTCGGAGTTTAGCCGACCGGATACGGTGAATGTTTAATCTATCAACAAGCTCTGCTTGACCTTCGTTGCTCTGGTTGGTTGTAGCGCTATCCTATCGCGTGCAGAGGGAGTTTGAAAGACAACCGTTTATCCCGCCCCTCGGATTGAGCCCTGTCTATGGTGAGTTTCCAGACCAAACATCTTGATGTGGGTCTGGCTTGTCAGGCTAGTATCCCCTCTCTCCCTTCCCCTGACTCGAGGTTGCCAGATAGGCTGCAGGATCCAACAGGAACATTTGTAGCTGCAGCTGTGATAACTAGTGCAGAGCTGGCAACCCGGATGCAGAAACTACTGACTTTATGATTGGTTGATATGTGGAGGGTGGAGCTTAAGGCCAAAACATCAACATCAGTTGAGGGCTGCAACAACAACTTTTAAATGACAATATCCTTGCAGGACTATTGTTGTCAGTGATATAAGAATTTTAAATGAACATGATTTCTTAATGTCTAGTGACATACCAGGACTTTTTTTATGATTAATTGAAATAGATTTCTTACATACAGTTCCTTTAACTATTGTGACATGTAACAGGGAAATATCTTGCACAAGAAAGAATGTAGTGTGGGACTTGATTTTGTTCATCGTAATTGATTGAATGGTTGGATGGTTCTGGTTTTCTATTGGTCGATCTCATGTGAGTGACGGGTTGTCCCACCCTCCCACCTGTAAACACGTCATCTAAGAGAAGAGATGAAGCTGCGAGCGGCAGGGAAATGGTTCATTCAAGATTACACAAGCACATGAATTGTCCATTTTGATTTCATGCTGACTTTAAATTACAGTTACATGTCTTGTTAATTACTGCAGTACATTTCTTTTTGTATGAATAGCTTGCTACTCAAATCTACTATGGTAAAGTACAGCTCTAAAGTTTAACATTTGGCTGATATTTTCTCTGACAGAATGGAGATGGGTTTGTTGACTCTGATTCAAAATTAAAAGCAATTGTGACGGCCATTGAGCAGGCCATGAGGAAATGAGCACCAGCTGATCATAGAGGTAAGAATAATCCACCATAGAGCCCTTCTGTTATAATATTAGCAAAAGGCACGTTAACATCTCGTCTTCTTGTCTTTCTATCTTTGTTTGAATTCTATTTTGTCTGGTTTTCTCTTTGCAGTTTTTCTTCTCTGTTTGTTGGACTCCTGGGTAGGGCAACAATGATGGTGACGTCCAAAGTGTTTTCTGCACGGATGTTGCTTGATGATATCTGCTTTTCCCGGGAGAAGACAGTCAGAGCAGGAAACTCCATGTGTAAACTGCTTCAGATAAATGTTTTAACGGTTGCAAAAACATAAGGGAAGATAAAAAAAAGGGAAACTATAAAATTAGATTGGACAGAACATGTCAAGTTGAGGTACTTTGGGCCTATTTTTTTTGTTTTGTACGCGTCTGTTACATCGCACAAGTGTACAAAATATTTTGGCATTGTTCAAGATTTGCATGCAATAAAAATTCTTAATGGTGAAGTGTTTTGTCTGTTATTTTTCTACACTTTTTAAAAAAAAAATGGCTGTCAACTAAAAGGTTTTAACTAAACCACATTTTAAAGATAACTTCGCAATTAAATGTCACATTGTGTGTTATTTAGCCTGGCATAATGTGAAGGACCCAAAGTCTCTTTCATAGGAGGGTCCAGAATGTTATCAGAACAGAAAATCAAGATAGATGATGGAACTGTAAAGGGACATTTGATCAATTTGACAATCTTGCCAGGTTTCTGCTTTTGTCTAACTCACAATTATACAGAGATGAGCCAAAACATTATGGGCACACGTGTGATGCGTGTGGCCACCTGTCTAATAAGCTGTTGGTCCTCTTCGTGCTGCCAAAACAGCGCCGACCCGCTGCGTTACGAGCTCTACCAGAGCCCTGAAGGTGTCCTGTGGTATCTGGCACCAAGATGTTAGCAGCAGATCCTTAAAGTCTTAAAGGGTGCGAGGGGGAGCCGCTGTGGATCGATCTTATTGGACCAGCACATCCTACAGATGCTCAATTGAATTGGGATATGGTTAATTTGGAGGCCAGGGCAACACTTTGAACTCTTTATCATGTTCCTCAAACCATCCCTGTGTACAGTGTGCCACTTCCACCAGGGAACACCATTGTCATGAAGAGGTGTACTGATCTGCAACAATGTTTAGGTAGGTGGTACGTGTCAAAGTTACATGAATGGCTGGACCCAGGGTTTCCCAGCAGATCATTGCCCAGAGCATCACACTCCCTCCACAGTGCATCTGGTGCCATGACTTCCCCAGGTAAATGGTGCACGTACACAGCTGTCCATGTGATGTAAAAGAAACCCAGACTCACCAGACCAGGTGACCTTCTTTCACTGTTCCAAGGTCCAAGTCTGACGCTCTCACGTGCCCATTGTAAACCACTTGTGATGGTGGACAAAAGTCATAGGCACTCTGATTGGTCCATGGCTAAGCAGTCCCATAAACATCAAAGTGCAATGCACTTGTTATGGTGACACATTTCTCCCATAACCATCATGAATTTTTTTTAATGACTTTTTGTATGCCTCAGTACACACTACAAAAAAATAAATGTTCAATAGGTTATGACAACATATGTTTTTACCTTGTTTTAATTCATCAAAATAAGTTATACAAGATCTAACTCATTTTTAAAGTCAGTTTAACATAATCTTAGTTGAAATAAACATCCAAGTTGATTGTACTTAAAAATTCCATTCCATTCATTCATTCATTTTTCAATGATTTGCCCTCGTGCATCGATTAGCCTTGGTTTAATAACACCCTATTGCCGGCCTGTGGTTTGTCTGTCCTCAGACCAATTTGGTGATCTCTCACCCCTTCTGACCGGGTTCATAAGGACTGTGAATGGGGGTCCAGCCCAAAAAAGTGCACCCATCCATGAAAAATTTAAACCACTCGGCTCCAGGGGTTAATAAACACCTTCTGAAGTCAAGCAGTTAATTTGCATGAGAAAAATATCCATATTTAAAACTTTATAGACTTAAATAAGTAGCTTTCTGACAGACAGCTGTACGTGTCGATTTATGAAAAAAGAGTAACCCCTCAAACACCCTTTTTTTCTGCTTCTCAAAAAAAAAAAAAAAAAAAAAAAAAATGTAGGGCAGGACTTGATTTTGTCCATTGACAATTGATTGGTTGTGGATGGTTGTGGTTTGCTATTGGTCTATCTCATGTGAGTGACAGATTGCCCTGCCCTTGTGCCAGTAAACACGTCATCAGAGAAGAGAAGTTGGGAGGGGAAGTTATTTCGATTTAAAGACTATGAAGGAACATTAATAAAAAAAATTATTTGCACGTGTAATTTATTTATATTACATTATGTACTATATCAATAATAATAATAACAATAGTCAATTTTGATTTCATGCACGAAATTCATTCAGTTTTACCATGTTGACTTTATTTTTTTACACTTTACATGCATGCCATCTTTATACTGTTCCAAGGCAGGCATGGGTAAAAACTCAATCAGATGACTGAGACTCATCTGGCAAGACAAACATTGCAATAAATCTACACACACACACACACACACACACACACACACACACACACACACACACACACACACACACACACACACACACACACACACACACACACACACACACACACACACACACACACACACACACACACACACACACATATAAATATATATATATATATATATATATATATATATATATATATATATATATATATATATATATATATATATATATATATATATATATATATATATATATATATATATATATATATATATATATATACACATTTCAGGCCTCTCCAATTGAAAATTTTGTAGTGACTGGTCACATCTACATTTTTCAGTTGGCCAAATTGAATTTCTGTGATTTGATACAATTTCATTAACTGAAATTCAATTTGGCCAATTAAAAAAATTAGATGTGACCAGTCACTAGAAAATTTTCAATTGGAGACCTGATTTTTTTTTTACAGTGTATAAATATATAAATGCATGCATAATACTGGCCATGAGTTGAATAAAATATTAATATCCGAAGGTAATTACTGAGTTGCAAAATATATGTAATCATCATCCAAGTCCACCCTACATACAATGACGGGTGTAATACAGACAGAAATGTTGTGAAAGGAAAGTCACCTTGCAGGACGCTACAGTAGGCTATATTCTTCACGATACAATATAGCAATCTTATCTGGCCTGTATAGGAATTAAGTCTTTTGATTTGTCAGGTCTTTTCCCATAATTCCAGCAGAAGCGCTGTGCCGCAGACACTCCGGAAGTGAGGCGTTTATTGACAATATGGCGACCGGGCCAGCTGAGAAGGGACTGGAAATTTTTCGGTTTTGACAGTGACCGCAGATGTGGATAATCAAAGCGAAAGTTGCGCGTGATATAGTGTTATGAATGAAGGGACTCGGGAGCTGTCGGGATGTTGTCTCTGAGCTGAGCGAGCGTTCACAGCTTCAGATTCATCATGTCGTTCTTCAGGCGGAAAGGTAAGGAAGTGCCCCGCTCGATGATGATGATGGACAGTATAGGCTTTTCTGGACCAATGCTGAGCTCACGTCCTCATGAATGTGACATCAAAACTCTTTTATTCTTTATTTTGGCCATATAATCCCTTTTATGCTTATGCATATCTTCTGCACATCGCGTACAACAGCTGTTGAGGGATTGGATATTCCCTATTCGAGTGCACGTTTTGATGTTTAAATTAGGCTACACCACCAAATGAAAAGTTATTAATTATAGTTCCATGTTTCTGTTGAAATAACGCTGCTTCCTACAAAAGCCCAGTTGTTTTAGATGTTCGCTTAAACATTAAAGTAGCACGCAGGGTGTTGTGTCAGTCGTCTGACAGTTAGGCTAGCCATGTCAGAAAAACCTCATGTTGGAATATTATAATGGAATAAAACAATGAATCGTATAATAAACTCAAACAGAAGATTTTTTTTGTGGTATTTTTATTATTATTATTATTTTAATTCTTGCTCGATCCCATTTTAATTGATTTGGAATTTTTAGACAAGGAACATCTTTCATTCATAGTTTTGATCTGATTGTATCTGAACAAGCTTGATTTTTCATAGGTCAAATGGAAATGTTTTATTTATTTTAGACCAATATTTCTTAACTTTATTGACTCAAATGCCTCTTGTTCACGACAATATTTGACGACCCTCCATTCTAAGCTGATAAAAAAAATGAACAAAAAAGTATGTCAGTTTAACGTTGTACATCTATATGTTTTCGTTTTTTGCTAAGCCCCCCACCCCCACGCAGAGGTTTGTAGAGGGCCTTGGCCCGGCCCCGGCCCCCTGGTTGACTATGGATGCGTTCAAGCTTGTTTGGTTTGATTAAAACGAATCCTGGTGTGATTGCTCTGTCAGTGAGGTTCATTTGAATAAGTGTAAACTGCCATATGAACCCTGTTGCGCACCAAACGGACTCTGATGCTTTTTGAAATAAATATGAACACGGCACGTAACATAACAAAGACAAGTAAGCGAGCCAAAAATGGGACATGTCACAGGATGCGACCTTAAAAAGAACTGAATGCTAAAGGATATCTGTCATAGTCATAATGTTGCCCATCACAGTTCGGCACAGGCACCAGAATCGCGTCTCCTCGCAGCAGATTTTCGTTTGTGTGTGTGATGGAGGGATTCCTGCCACCACTGTTTTGACTCCTCTACACATTTTATTAGCTCTTCAGAAGTCCTCAGCTGGTACCATCATATGTAAAATACCATCATATGTAGGCTAGGCACATACATTTAGCATGTTTAGCCCAGCGCACAGCATTGTTTTGGATGTTCTGTCTCAAAACAGGCAATATGTAATAAAAGCTGACTAAGCAGGCTGTGAACGTATCCCTATGCCTTTAGGTTCTGTGTTAAAATGCCTGTGTGAATGCTAAGTGGACCAGGACTAAATGGTTTTTTTTTTTTTATCCAGACCAAATTACAAGTGTGAACACAACACACCCTAAATCTGTCCAGCCGTTCATCCCGAACATTTTCATTAAGAGTAAATATAAAAATCATTATACATTTTCTCCCCTTAACTTTGGTAAGGTAAGCACACAACTGAAAACATTGGAATTCATTGGTCAAAAATACGAGTGGGAATGTTATACATAATAAACCACAAAAATTGATCTGCAGTTTTGTAACTTTACTTAATAAAGAAGACAAATCTTTCCCAGTATTCCTGTTGGCATGACAAAGAGCATATACATGTATCCTGTGACAGTCAGTGCCCTACGGGAAGGAAGAATGCCTTCAGCCCATGTCCTATTTAACAGGAACCTTTTCTTTTTGTTCTCTGTTAGGCAGTCTTGTCATTATACTTTGTTTTCTTCATCCATCAGATATATGCGAGTTAATAACAATATATTTCGAGCACAGCAGAGGATTATGAAATGTTTTAAATGATGTATTACATGCTGCTGCTAATTGTATAGACAAATATCATCCTCACTGTTTTCTTGCACTCCTGCCAACAATGAATGGGATGTTGGAAATGCTTGTCGTTTTGTGCTCTATGATGCTAGTCTGTATGTTTGCCGCTGTTTTTTTTTTTTTTTTTTTTTGCTGACAAACTCTAGCAAGGCCTCACCCCATGCAAATAGGCCAGAAAACATGCAGAGGAAAAACTCAAAAATAAGTGATGTGTGGACTGGTGCAACTGCCTATTTTGCCTATATAATGGGTGTCTGCGACTGGCTCTCAAACAGCTGTTGTGCTAAATAATCTGGTGCATTAGGGCAAGGGATGTTGTAAATTATAAATTATATTTCCTATGTTCTTTATCTCGCAGCTAAAGGAAAGGAACCTGAGAGACCAGCAGATGCCAAAGCTAGCAAAGGTGAGACTCGTGATGGTCCTTTTTCATTATTGTAACTATTGGGATGTTATGATGGGCTGCCATAGAACATGCTAGAATGTAGAACAATAGACCTGGTTAATTTGTATCAAGTTATAGTTTGAGTTCCATGGCATGTGACCTAGTCTGAAAATGTAGTGTCAAAATGTGAGAGACTAAAGGTTCACACCAAGAATAACTGTAAGATACCTATAATGATAACTATATTAGCATCTACACCAGCGGACGGTATTGTTCTGTTTATTCTAAGCCTGTGCTGCAGTTTTGTCATCTGCTGCCTTAAATGCTGGTTGGATTCTGATTAGCTACTGAATAAAAAAAAAGAAAGATAATTGTGACCTTTTTCTCTCACAATTCAGACTTTTCTCTCTCTCAATTGCGAGTCTATATCTCACAATTCTGACATTTTGGAATTGAGAGTTTATATGTCGTAACTCAGGCTTTATAGCTCCCAATTGGAACTTGAAACTTGGAATTGTGAGAAATAGTCAGAATTGCAAGATATAAACTCGCATTTCTGACATTTTTACATACATACGCATACACACTATTCTGTTAACTCTATTAAAATTATAGACTTTTTTTTACTGCCTAATGTGCTTTAGAAAGTTTACATTTGTAGCTGTAGCACTAAAAAGCTTTGCAGGCTTTATAGACTTAAATTAAAGGGATAGTTTGACTTCTACTTCAGCTTTCAAATGCAACCTTCAACTGCACTGCTAATCTTGGTAAGAAATGCTTACCACATGCTGATAAACCTCTACATGTCCTCCCCAGGCTAGTTATTAAAGAGATAGTTCAGCCAAAAATATAAAAATTGTGTTACTTAATCTCTTTTCTTCAGTCTCTTTCTTCTGTTGAACACAAAAGAATATGTTTTGAAAAATGTTGGTGATCAACAAGCTGATAGAACAAACTCACTTACAAACTACTATGGAAGTCAGTGGGCTACATCAACTGTCGGGTTACCAACATTCTTCAAAATATCTTTTGTGTTCAACAGAAGAATTAGTGGAGGACATGTAGAGGTTTATCAGCATGTGGTAAGCATTTCTTACCAAGATTAGCAGTGCTGGTTTGTAGATTAGAAAACCGGAGCAAAATCTAGAATTTTATTGTGTAGTAATGTTCCTTCTGTGTGCCCCTCTCCAGCCCCAGTGTCTCCCCACTCCCCCTCCCTTAGCGGCCGTAATCATCATGCTATCCTGGAGGCGGCGGGACCCAGTCATGTGGCCATCAATGCTATCTCAGCCAACATGGACTCCTTTGCCCGTGGCCGCACTGCTATCCTCAAAAAACAGCCTAGCCACATGGAGGCAGTACACTTCGGAGACTTAGGTACACTAGCCATGAATTATACATACCATTATATGTGACCCCTGCTGGCGAAAGGAGTCGGAATGTGCAAGGGATAATTTCGAGCTACAAGCTAAACAGCTTGAAAAACGTCCGAAAAATTAGTTCATCAAGCCCCCGTCTAGCGATCCCAGTGCTCCAAATAGCAATTAAACATCTAAAAGTTTCTCAGTTTCTGAGAGGAGTGTTTCAAAATATCTGCCATGGCAAGTATTCACGCAAACATTATCTGTTATGTCTTATGTGAACGTTTGGTTAACTGTTGGGGAGAAACATCAGCGCTTTGAGAAGCTTCTTTTAAAGGCGCTATATAAAATAAACGTATTATTATTATTATTAACATCTGATGTGTGAACATTATAGCCTATTAGATCTGTGCATTACAGTAGGTCTTAATATATAGACTGTGTGTTTCTTTAATGTTTGTCAAACAATTGTGGTCTCATGGAAAAAAGTTATTACCAGGGATTTTAAGGAATGGTTGCTTGAGATGATTTTGTTTTGGAAAAGGCAAAATTGCTATGATAGTCTGTGTTACTGGTGTTCAGACTCAACACTGGTTACATCACTTGCACACCCTAGCACCGCCCCCACTGCCGTTTAGATTTTAGATGATCGGGGAAGATTTGGTTTCAATGTGAAATGTAAAAGCGCCTATTTAAGGGAGTTTGTCAGTGTATTGTTTTGTTGTTGTGTTTTTCATTAAAGGGGGGGTGGGGGGTGGGGTTGAAATGCTGTTTCATGCATACTGAGCTTTTTACACTGTTAAAGACTTGGATTACCATCCTAAACATAGACAAAGTTTCAAAAACAAATGTTGGACGTTTGATGGACTATTTCTGTGTCAAAAATACTCCTTCCGGTTTCTCACAAGTTTCAGAGAGTTTTTTTCGAGTATGGCTCGACTTGACGTTAATAGATCGGAAGGTCCTTGTATGGGCCGTACGGGCTTTTCTCCCGGTAGGGTGCGCGCGCGCGCGTGATTAGAGCGAGAGAGGATATGCACGCCCGTAAACACTCTCAGGTGCAGATCAACTCGTCCGTGAACACTTATGTAGCGCGCCACGCTCCACTTTATTCCTATGGTTAACGTCGAGCGACTTCAACGCTTCAGCACAGCATTCCGGGAAGGCAGCGCTGCATTTGAACCGATTTGAACGCAGAAATGACGGGAAGCTTTACAACATGCTTCAGTCGCGTCTCAAAGTGGATCTCCACGCCACTGCTGTCAGGACTTTACCAAATCATACCAAAGAAGTGTGTTTTTGACGGAGCGGTCCCAGCGATAAAGGTTCGGTCCTGCTTTGGAAGATGTCGGTGAGTAAAACTGCTTCAAATGTCTCTGCTATTGGCTATCGTCGCGTGAGTAAACATCAGTAAACGACACGATCGCGTGCTTCCTCATTCAAATGCGCTAAAGGTTACTCCATTGCTGTTCTCTGTATAACGTTACACTAGTCTGACGTGCAAAACCGTTTTGCTTGCTATGCTAAGGTCTAGTCGCATACAATAGTCCATAAACCAAATCATGTCCTCATAAACTGCGAGTAAAGACACACAAATGTTGACAGGCCACTAAATACAGTAACTTACATACCACAGAGACGGACGTCCTGATGTTGCCGTTTCTCCTGTTCGATTTATTTCTGCCTCAGATTTTATTCTGGATCATTATCTGTATTAGCTGAGATAGCCATGGGTTTCTCCACGCTTGAGGACGTCACCGCTTTGTTCGCGATCGTCATTCTTTAGCTCCGCCCACACGATACGCCTCCAGGCGCTCGTTTTTTTCCCCGGAAAGACTCGGTACAGCCCATATTTCTTTTATAAATATAATAAAACTCAAGACTTTTCGGAGATGTGAAGGATGCAATACTACTCTATAGGTACTCAAGATTGACATGAGATTGACTGAAACTGAGTGTTTCACCCCCCCTTTAAGTAAAATAGGCTAATGGACCCACAATTCAAGCAACCCACCCCCGAATTGGCGCTTATTAAAAAACAAAACTAAAATGTCCATGGCTGGACTGTCATCCATTCACGGCCTCACAGAGCACGCATTAACGAACTAGCTGTCACTCACGGTGTGTGAGACATTTTCTCTTCATGCATATGGAAGCTTAACTTTCATAGGAATTAATTGAAAGCACTCGCTTTGCTCCGCTCTGTTATTAATGAAGCTAAGCAGGGCTGAGCCTGGTCAGTACCTGGATGGGAGACCAACTGGGAAAACTGCTGCTGGTAGAGGTGTTAGTGAGGCCAGCAGGGGGCGCTCACCCTGTAGTCTGTGTGGGTCCTAACACCCCAGTATAGTGATGGGGACACTATACTGACAAAGAGCACCGTCCTTCGGATGAGACGTTAAACTGAGGTCCTGACTCCCGTGGTCATTAAAAATTCCAGGATGTCCTTCGGAAAAAGAGTAGCGGTGTAACCCCGGCATCCTGGCCAAATTTGCCCATTGGCCTCTGTCCATCATGGCCTCCTAGTCATCCCTATATCCTGATTGGCTTCATCACTCGGTCACCTCTCCACCAATCAGCTGGTGTGTGGTAAGCGTTCTGGCGCAATATGGCTGCCGTCGCATCATCCAGGTGGATGCTGTACATTGGCGCGCGATGACACACTAGCTCGTCTCTACGCTTCAAAACTGCTATTTGGAATCTTATGGGTGACGTCACGGACACTATGTCCATATTTTCTTTACAGTCTATGGTTGAACCAAGTCCTGAAAAAGTGATGCCAAAACGTTTCGATCACGCCGACATCCATCCTTCATTTGTTAAAGTTGTTGAATGCCATGCTTAAACAGCGTAACTTTTGGCTGGATTACGTCACTTCAGAGTTCCTACTGGCGGTGTGAATGCATCCGGGAAAATGACCTCCAGGGGAACATTTAGTTCTCGGGGGAATGCCCTGATGGCTAGTTCCTATAACTACCCCACGTGAAAGCCCTTATCCTAAACCATTTGTTCTCAAAGCAGCTCTACTTTTTTAACTTAAGCACGTATTGTTAGCAACATTTGATCTATAACTGACTGTTTTGTGCTGAGCATTTCAAATGAAATCTGGTGTGTGTTCACGGCCGAGGGAGCAGGATTTCTCACAGTAGTGAGGGGATTTAGTGAAGCTTTCTGGAGTGTTAGAAATGGTGTTTGCAGTGCACTGGCCTGCTGGATTTGATGTGGAGTGCCGTAATCTCTTAACATTTTTTTAGCTCTGTGATTGGTGGAAACCTGTTCAGACAAGCTCCTCCATTTTAAACGGATACTCTGAATATGTCCATGTCTGTTTGTCTGTTTCTAATGCAAGTGCTTCTTTTCACAATAGGTCTGTCACAACTATTACATAACCACCTGGTTATTATACGATTATATTGCCTCATTGTTTATTTTGCTTGCTAAAAAGTTTCATTTATTGAAAAAATGGTGGTCTGATGAATCCATTAAATTAATATGTCAGCTGTATTGCCAGCACTTTCTGTAAAAATATACATTTTAGATTTAATCTTAAATTTACAGTAACAAGCCATATATTTAAGTAACGGAAATAATTATAATATACCAATTTACTGAATTCTGTTTTTTTACCTTTATAATACACAGGTGAACGCCGCCTGTTAGTGGGAGGGATATATTAGGCAGCAAGTGAACATTTTGTCCACAAAGTTGATGTGTTAGAAGCAGGAAAAATGGGCAAGCTTAATGATTTGAGCAAAAGGCCAAATTGTGATGGCTAGATGACTGGGTCAGAGCATCTCCAAAACTGCAGCTCTTGTGGGGTGTTCCCGGTCTGCAGTGGTCAATCTATCAAAAGTGGTCCAAGGAAGGAACAGTGGTGAACCAGCAACATGGTCATGGGCGGCCAAGGCTCATTGATACTCGTGGGGTGTGAAGGCTGGCCTGTGTGGTCCGATCAAATAGACGAGCTACTGTAGCTCATATTTCTCAAGAAGTTAAAACTGGTTCTGATAGAAAGGTGTCAGGTGCCAGATACCACAGCACACCTTCAGGGGTCTAGTGGAGTCCATTCCTCGACGGGTCAGGACTGTTTTGGCAGCAAAAGGGGGTTGTCTTAAGCAAATATTTAACCCAACCACAGGATGATTAAAACAACCCAATCACTAGGTTAAACCAACCCAACTGCTGGGTTAGTCCATATTTGACCCAACATTGGGTTAAAACAACCCAGCATTTTTTTATGTGTAGGTATGAACTGGAATGACAGTAAAATAATGCAATACACATTAATTTAACAACATAAGATGTAATCCTAATGTACAAAACTGACAAGAAAAACCAAGAAATGAATTTCAATGAAATCCATCAAAAGTGTCAATAGGAATTTTGAGAAATGTTTTTTTCACTGTAATATACAGTATAAGGACTTATTTTTCACTTCCCAAAACTGTACATTTAGAATTGTTTTACTGTAAAATGTCCCATTAGATCTATTACAGTAAGGAAACGTACTGTTAATCAATACCAGGTTGTTGTAGTAGGTTTGGTTGTCATACTAATTGTAGAAGTCATCTTCAGCGTTATCATCTGCCCTCATCTGCCCTATAGAATGTCCTGTCTTTTGTTTTCATGTCCTAACTCCTCCTTTTCATTTAAAGAAATGTAACTATGAAACGCATGTGTTGGCAAACCAGTGTTGCAAGGTGACTTGACACATGCTAAAGACAATGCTTCCAACGTCAAATCTTGATGTGTTGTCTCGCACACAAAGAGCGTTCATATTTTTCCCGCCCTTACCCTTTTTTGCGTTCTGATATTGGGATCCCTGAGTTCACATCCCAACCATCGTCTGGTGTCCTGTGGTGTTGAAAGGTGTGGCCTTCAAAACCATTCAAATGAGGTCACAGCTCTATTATAAGATTTGTTTTGTGTATGTGTTTATTTATGGAACAATGTCTGTGCCACTGCTTTATAAGAACAAATAGAAAGCTGGGTGTGATCTGGAGATGCCATGGGTTTGAGCTGGAGGCATTAAAGGTGTGCTCTGTTAGGTGCTGTTCATATTTTAGGGTATTTAAACCAACATCTAATACTAAGTATTAAGATTAGATAAGCAGTAATTGGGACAAGAATATGGAGACTTAGGGATGGGATCTTTTGACTTAGACCACCTTAGCAACCATTTAGAACACCCCAGCAACGGAACACAATACCAAGGGATCTTTTCTGGGAGTTTTGGACAAGCAAGCATTGCTTTTTTTTAAGTCAATTTTTTAGCTTCATTTTTTTATGTGTAGGGTACTCCATTGATTTAAATGAGAAACATTTGATGCCATACACAGAGATGAAAATGTTACTGTAGCAATGAAATTAGATGTGTTGGTGTATAACCTACCCATTTGTATATGACATAATATAACACACAGGATATAACATGCAGATAGATATAACTACAGTCACAGTTTATTTAAAAGTTACAAATGTTCCAAGTGTTCTGAAACAAAATGATTGATTTGTGTAAGGATCAGACCCAAAAGGCATCCCCGTCTCCATGTACCGTAAAGCTCAGATCCTGTGCACACATTCAGAAGTTGCCGCCAAAAGAAGCTTTCCTCCAGGTTTGATTGTGAAATGTCATTAGCTCTTGTGTGTCTTGTGACAGATTGTTTCATGTTAAGTTAGGGAGATATGACTCTGTGTGTTCACATAGCGGGATCATTTTTGTTCATATATAGATATCTAACGACTTCAGAAGACTTTGATTGCAACACAAGATATTTGTAATATCATTATATTGTTTTTTTCTTCCTTTTTTTCAGTTTTTGCAATACGTTTTTTCGATTTTAAACAAATTTTTTTTTTGCTGCCTAGCCTACCGCAGATTTCATTGCATGCTGGTGTTGAGTTGGGATTTATAAAAAAGAAATTTACAGATTAAACTTTGAAATGCAAGTATTGAATGCAAGTCCGAACTTCGAGGCCTTTGATGGCGTGGCCTTTGAAGTATGTGTCGTTCAAAGGATGCAGCCTCTGAATTGGGACAGCTATAATGTGACAAGTTGAGAGTGAGAACATGTTGGGATCAAGCCTGCAGCACCCCTCTCAGATACTGAAGCTTTCGCGCCTCGATCGCCCCCCGGTGAAACTAAACAATCAAATTACACTTCAAATATTTTTTCCCCAAAGTTAGTTTATGTCACTGAAGACAGTTATCATCACAATGATTTTATTTCAAGTGTTTGTTTTTTAAATAAGTTTAGTTTTAGTTAGTTATCTGATGCTATAAAAACGGGGGGTGTGACGTCATGATTGACAGCTGAGATCGACGGCTTCTCTGAGTGAAGTTGTCACTGAGGAACTAACTGACTTTTTTCTGGATTTTTGGGAGCAGATTAGAGCTTTAGCTTTAATTTCTACATTTCCATGACTGTTTATTTCACACCAACATAATGAATTGTTCTGCATCTGTGAGAGTGTGGGCGGGCTTTTGATATCGCAGCTGTACTTCCTGCTCTCTACTGCGCAACTCCGGTCCCGAAATCGCTACTGCGCAGACTCGGTCCCAAGATGTCAGCGCCATGCTGGCCGCCTGAATGCTTCAAATCTGGCAAGCGGAAACGGATGATGTCGAGTCGTCTATATTTTTTTACAGTCTATGGTTGGGATATTAAAGGAGGCTATGTAGAATTCAAAGCCCCTTGTTTTTAGCGTCACCAGTGGCTGTTAAATAAACTGCAGCCAGCACCTTACAAATGCTGATCAAACCTGCTAGATCCAACAAAAATGTTATTCTTACCTACTAGCCTGTTGCTTAGTTTATTATATTTAGCTGACTAAATATCATTTATCATTTATAGTGAATAGGCTACATGGTATCAATGGAATCTGGGAAAATTGAGTGCCAATCACAGAGCCGATCACAATAAACAAAAGCTTGTTGGCGATTTAGAACAATAGACTGTAAAAAAAAAAAGATGGATGACACTTCTTCACTGTCTTTCATTAAAGAAAAGTAAAGCCACCAATGTCCGAATATAGCGGTGACATCTGTTTTGGGACCTGCGTTTGATTGATTGATTGATATCAAAGCCCCGCCCACACTCCTGCAGTATCTGTTAGTACAGTTTACTGCAGAACAACAGTCATGGTAATGTAGAAAATAAAGCTAAAGCTCCAAGAAAATTTTTTAAAAAATCAGTTGGGGCCTCAGTGACTACTTCACTCAGAGAAGCTGTCAGTCATGACGTCACACCCCCATTTTTATAGCACTACATATATAATGCTCCTTCACATAAAAATCATTCTAATCATTCCTGGGATGTCTGGCAATGTCTCATTTTTCACGCTTCATTGGCAACAAAAAGTGATTGACAAAGATAATGATAAAGAAACATGGTTTGTGTGGTTAAAATGTTTTTTTTGTTTTTGTTTTCAGGTCGCTCCAGTGTCAATTACCACCTTCAAGAGACTCGCTCTCGGCTTTCTAAAACCGTAGACCAGATCCTGCGAGATAATGTGGCCATGCCGTACTTTATTCAGTTTATGGAGACCCGCTCAGCTGAGCACCTGGTCCGCTTCTGGCTTGAGGCTGAGAGCTTTCGGTCCACCAGCTGGTCGAGGGTCAGGGCACACAGCCTCAACTCAGTCAAACACAGCACCTTGGCTGAGCCCGCGGCTGCTCTGGGATCTCCCGAATCCCCAGACTCCCCAGACGACCCCAGCAGGCCCACAGCTCTGGACGAGGGAGATGAAGAGGACCCCTTCTCCTCCCGGACTTCCTCCAGACCTCACACCCCCAGCCCTCAGGACATTAACTCTCACACTGGGGCTCTTATGGGCCACCGGAACTCTGTTAGCTCAGAGGGGGCAGCCCGGCCTGGGACTCCCCACCTGCAGTCCACCCTAAGATCAGAAACGCCCACCAGACAGCCCTCCTCCAGGACAGGCACTCCAGTTAAAGGCCAGTCTGCTGGTGGCCTCCGTGAGCTCTCTGATAAACTTATGAAAAGTGAGTAGCAATGATGGTAATCTCAAGTTTTGTGTTTTTGTTTTGACATTATTCCTGCACTGAATCCCTCCAGCTATGGACCATAACTATAACGATAATGTTAAAGATACACTACCGGTCAAACGTTTTAGAACAGTAAGGTTTTTAAAGATGCTTCTTCTGCTCACCAAGGCTACATTTATGTTATTAGAAATACAAAAAAAAGCTGTAATATTGTGAAATAATATTAAAATATAAAATAACTGTTTTCTATTTGAATATATTTTAAAATGTCATTTAAAATTCAGCAAAGCTGAATTTTGAGTGACATTACTCCAGTCTTTAGTGTCACATGATCCTTCACAAATCATTCTAATACGATGATAAAAACATTTATGATTATTATGAAAAAGTGAAAAGGTTGTGTAATTTTTTTTTGAATAGTGAATAGAAAGTTCCAAAGAACAACATTTATCTGAAATAAAAAGAACATTTGTAACATTGTACTACTATTTAAATGTTTTGAGTCGGTAAGATTATTATTATTATTATTTTTTGGGAAAGAACTTAAAGAAATGAATACATTTATTTAGCAGGGATGCATTCAATTGATCAAGTGACAGTATAGACATGCTTTATATTTCAGATAAATGCTGTTCTTTTGAACTTCTACTCATCAAAGAATCCTAAAAAAAATGTACACAACTTTTTTAACATTGATAATAATCATAAATGTTTCTTGAGCTGTAAATCATCATATTAGAATGATTTCTGAAGGATCATGTGACACTAAAGACGAGTAATGATGCTAAAAATTCAGCTTTGCACAGAAATAAATGACATTTTAAAATATATTCAAATAGAAAACAGTATTTTGAGTAATGACACTCAAAATTCAAAATATACTGAAATAATAATAATAATATTTCATAATATTACAGCTTTTTTTATATTTCTAATACCATAAATGCAGCCTTGGTGAGCAGAAGAGACTTCTTTAAAAAATCTTACCGTTCTAAAACGTTTGACCCTACCGGTATAATTAGGGTCAAAGGGTTACATTTTTTGTATAGTTCTAAAAAGTCCACACTATAACGATAACGACACAGAAACTATATCGTTGGAATCACTTTCAGAAGGATTTTTTTTCCAGCTGATGAACGATAAAAACAGTGACAATCAATCAAAATCCATCCTGCTTTTAAGAGCTCGAGCATTTAAAGCAGCAGGCGACAACTGCAGCACATGTTTAGAATAAACAGAAAAATGCTGCATTGGTTTGGATGCCTAATAATGTTATCTTTATAGTTATTATCACTATAGTTATATATTATTATTATAGTTATCGTTATAGTTATTGGTATTGGTGTGAACCGGCCTTAAAGAGACTGTTCACCCAGCCTTTATTAACCCACTGGAGTTGCATAGAACAGTTATATGATGGAGAGATGCACTTTATAGACTTCATAAACGAGACAACAATACACCGCCATTATAATGCTTGGATTAGCCAGGACTCTTTAAAGGTCCCGTTCTTCGCGTGTTTTCAAAGCTTTGATTATGTTTACAGTGTGCAATATAACATGAGTTCATGTTTCGCGTGTAAAAAAACTGTATTTTTCACACAATTTACTTATCTGTACAGCGCTGTTTCCTCTGTCCTAAAAACGGCCTGATGATTTCCTTGTTCTATGAAGTCCCTCCTTTAGAAACATGTAACAAGTTCTGATTGGGCCAGCGCTTCCCGTGTTGTGATTGGACAGCAGCTTAGCGCACTTTGCCCGGAAAGGTCCCGCCTCTTACCATAACGGGGAGATGCAAGCGCTGAATGCGCGCTCTTCTCCACGTGGGAGAGCAACAAGACCACGGCCTCTATTTTGTGTGTTCTTGTGGGCGGAGGGTTAGTCAACAAACGGTTCTAGTGATGTCATTACATCCCTGCACTTCCTGCTGTAGTCCAAACCGGCCGTTCGCTGTAGGCTTTGAAAGTGAAATTCTGTTAAATAAAATATCTCGCTTGGCATTGAACTTTGAGCTTTATAATTTTACAGGTATTATTTATGCTCTAACAGCAACATTACACACTAACTAAAGTTTGAAAGATGGAATCGCGAAGAACGGGACCTTTAAATATAACTCTGATTGTATTTGTCTGAAAGAAGAATGTCATATACACCTAGGATGACTTGAGGGTGAGTAAATCATGGGATAGTTTTCATTTTTGGGTGAACTATCACTTTAAGAGAACATTGCTCAAGTAGCATGTTCTGTGGTATGCTTTTGATTACCACATACACACCACATATCCTTTCCTCAATTAAAGGAATATGGTATGAATGTGTGTGAATCAATGTTATCTGGACATACTGCATCCGGCATGTTTTCACCTATATTCATTAATCCTCTCCTGTGGCTTCATGGGATAGTAAAGTGTCCATTGAATGTACACTTCAGAATCTCACCAGAAGTAGTGGGTCATCTGGGGACTTTTCACTGCCGTTTTATGAATACTATGTATTCAGAAATACTACTCTGTTGGTGTACTGTTTTTCTCCTACTATATAGTAGGAAAGTATTTGTTTTCGGACACAGCATATGTGTTATTATCATAATTCCTTTGCTTTCCAGGTAGTTATGTCACATCCCTTCCCGGTATCCTGTCATGGACACAGAGCAAAACTGTGTGTGAAACTACTTAACAAAATAAAACTTCATATATCACGATTATAGTGCTAAGAACGATCATGATTATCAACATTATCGCAGTTTTGTTAAAATTAAATGAAAGTGTTCAAAAAGAACAGATGCACACACTGAAAACATTTCAATAAGTTTTATATTAGAAAAATATACTCACTTTTTAAGCAAAATTCTATTCTGTCGGATTTCCTTCCTTATAATGACCGTTGTCTATATAGCAGCGCATTATAACACAGCGCACATCCACATATCACAATGGACACATTCTTCAGTTTCATTTAAATGCAACTTGCGGTCTTGTGTCTCTGTTTTTAATTGTATTTAAAATTAAATCAGAGGACTTTCCTATTATAGTACTATAATATTGTTGTGATCATCTTGTCTGGACGATTGTTTTGTACATTGTTCTGAATGGATTTATACACTGGTGAGATTTAAAACATTAATCTCAATTCAATATGTCCCTGTAATTATTAATGTGGTAAAAAAAACATATATGTGTAATAATTGTACAATTAATATATATTATTATCCCTTAAATGTCACCCTTTATAGTCTCGTCTGAACTTTTTTGTTCGTCTTTGCCTCAAAGCCACTTGCTACAAACTTTTCTTCGCGGAAGCTTCACGTTAATTTCAAGTGAGTGAGACAAAATATTTTAATACAACATTGTGTCCACTTATTTCCCAGATGTACAGTGCATCCGGAAAGTATTCACAGCACTTTACTTTTTCCACATTTTATGTTAGTCTTATTCCAAAATGGATTCAATATTTTTCACCCTCAATTCTACAAACAATACCCCATAATGACAACGTGAAAGAAGTTTGTTTAAAATCTTTGAAAATGTATTAAAAAAAATTATTTACATAAGTATTCACAGCCTTTGCTTCAACTTTGTTGAAGCACCTTTGTTACCAATTACAGCCTCAAGTCTTTTGAATAAGATGCTGCAAGCTTGGCACACCTATTTTTGGGCAGTTTTTCTCATTCTTCTTTGCAGGACCTCTCAAGCTCCATCAGGTTGGATGGGGAGCGTCAGTGCACAGCAATTTGTAGATCTCTTCAGAGATGTTCAGTCGTGTTCAAGTCTGGGCTCTGGTTGGGCCACTCAAGCACATTCACATTCATGTCCCGTAGACACCCCTTTGTTATATTGGCTGTGTGCTTATGGTCATTGACCTGTTGGAAGATGAACCTTCACCCCAGTCTGAGGTCTAAAACTTTTTTGTCTCTGTACATTGCTGCATTCATCTTTCCATCGATCCTGACTATTCTCCCAGTTCCTGCTGCTGATAAACATCCCCCACAGCATGATGCTGCCACCACCATGCTTTACTGTAGAGATGGTTTTAGCCAGGTGATGTTTCCTCCAGACATGGCGCTTGCCATTAAAACAAAGTGCCTTTTGGCAAACTCTGGGCAGCCTTTCACTGAGGAGTGGCTTCCGTCTGGCCACTGTAACATACAGGTCTGGTTGATGGAGTACTGCAGAGATTTTAGTCTAAATTTTTAACAGATGATGAACACATGTAATTTAGGCTTTTATTCACCCAAGCATTCATCAACACACATCAGTTGTGGTAAACTGAAGCTAAAGCATGTTCGCTTGACATGTGAGAACCAATGAGGTTCATTCTTGTGTTGCGCAGCATGATTGAGCTTCTGCTAGCACCAATGAGGTTTGTTCTCATGTGTCAAGCAGGTTTGGTTGAGCTTCTGTTTATGTTCACTGATCAGTGTTTAAATGTGAATAAAAGCCTACATTCCATCAGTTCATCATATAAAGCGATTGAGTCTCTTCAGAAGATTTGGACTTAACTGCTCAATTCATGTGGATTAGTGTTACGATCTTTTTATGAACTTTTTGAAGCATCGAAGTGGTAGTTGGACATTTCATCAAAAATAACTTAATTTGTGTTCCTTTTTGTTAAATAATATATATATATATATATATATATATATATATATAATTTTTTTTTTTAATGGTTACATTAATCATGTTTGTTATATAACTTTTTATTAAAGTGGAAATCACTTTAGTAATTAATGTAAACTTGACCGACTGCTTCAGTTCCACTTTAAAACTGCTACAGGGTTTGTCGTATTCATTACTAATTTTGCAAAAACTGCACCCTAAACTTTAGTTTAAACAGAGCATTCCTTAATATCCTTAGGAATTATGGCAATTGTGCTTAACCCCAATGAGTTTTTCATGGTTAGTGGCTTTTTACCATTACAACATATTCATTTCGTATCAGACGATGACTTTTAATACCAATGCAACATTGGTTTTATTGAGCAGGCTTGGTAAATGATCCCATTTAGCATCTTGGCAGTAGACTACAATGAACAGAAGTAAGGAGCTGAGTATTCATTTATGGCTAATACAAAGAAGCTCCAAGCTGTAAAAGCGGTGAATGGAAAAAGTCAGTTGAGCCGAAACGCATCAAATCAGCTTAGACGGGGAGTCAGATCCTATCAACCCGTGCCTTCTGCACCGAGAGTATTCAGTGTCTTAAAAGTGAACACGTCTTTGTCCACTTCATTGCATTTTATAAGGCTGGCTTTTCTGAACGCCTCATAGGGCTTTTATGAAAAGCACTTCAACATTTAAACATGCTCTGATGAGGTTCCTTATCTGACAGACACTCATTAAGCCTAAACATTTTCTACACGGTTTTTAAAAAGTCTTACTCCTGATGGCTTATGTATATGAATGTATGTGTGTGTGTGTGCATGTGGATACTTGTATATGTGTATATATATGCACAGTGGTGCACTTGAAACTTGTTTATACATGAACATATATACTTCTGTAAAAGATTTAGTTTTTATGATGTCTCTGACAAACATGCTCTTCAGTGTGAAATATGCACATCCTGTATTTGAGTTTGATATTAATGTTTAACAAGGTGTAGACGTAAGATTTGTCCCTAGGCCGTTGCTCTAACTGCACTAGTCATTTGTTTGATTAATAGTGACACTTAAGTGCGCATGAGGCTTTGATGAATAGCCATGGTTGAAATGTGAATTATTATAGTTCTGTGAAAAGGTATGTTAAATTTGATGAAAAGGTTTTTGCTGTGGATTGAGTCTATGTCCTTCATTTTTCCTTTCTATCCATTTTCAATTTCCACATATTTTTTTGTTTGTAGGTATAGAGAGGGATGCCGTTAACATTTTCACCAAGTACATATCTCCAGATGCTGCTAGGCCTATTCCCATCACTGAACAGATACGCAACGACATTGTGGGTAAGAGAATTCCTTATCACAATGACCTCTGTATTTAATGACGGCTTATGAAGTACTCCAATGGTTCTTTTCCCCTGTGTTTGGACAAGATAATTATATTTAAAGGAGATACTGTGATTTAATAAATGAGTGCCTGGTTTTATAGATTCTTCCTCGCTTGTCATTACATACCTTATTTTAATTTAAGTACATTTAAATTGCAAATTCTCACAATGACTCTCCTTGATTGGTTGGAATGGACTTAAACTTTTTTATAAGGATTTCTGTTAGGGGATACTTAGGGCTGGACAATAATTCAATATCAATATATATCGCGATATAATTTTTTTCAATAACGGTGATATGATTTTTAAACACATTTCCGATATTTCGATAAATATATTACAGCATTCCTCACTGACTGACGTTCAGGGGGGACATTCTAAAACGCTTAACGTGAAAAACGCTTAACGTGAAAAACGCTTAACGTGGCTTAATGCACTAAGACAGTGTTAAAAACACACCAAACTCAGGAAATATCATATTAATGAAGTATACTATGCACAAAAAATCAGATGAGTCCAGAATATGAACGCAACGCCTTTTATTACACGTTAAGTGTTTTTCTTCCATAGAAAACCATTATAAGAAAAGGCTTAACGTGGCTTAATGCACTAAGACAGTGTGAAAAACACACCAAACTCAGGAAATATCATATTAATGAAGTATACCATGCACAAAAAATCAGATGAGTCCAGAATAATATGATATTTCCTGAGTTTGGTGTGTTTTTAACACTGTCTTAGTGCATTAAGCCACGTTAAGCGTTTTCTTATAATGGTTTTCTATGGGAGAAAAACACTTAACGTGTAATAAAACGCGTTGCGTTCATATTCTGGACTCATCTGATTTTTTGTGCATAGTATACTTAATTAATATGATATTTCCTGAGTTTGGTGTGTTTTTAACACTGTCTTAGTACATTAAGCCACGTTAAGCGTTTTTCACGTTAAGCGTTTTAGAATGTCCCGTTCAGGGCGCAGCCGTCAGAAAGAGCAGAACATGATTGGCTACTTGCGCAATGACGTACACCACAGTAACGCAGCCAGTGCTCAGCAGTAGTAGGCTGATTGATCCAACGCAGCAAGTTTTACTTTTAGCTACAAAAAGAGTTTCCCTGACCGCAACACAAATGTAACTGAACGAACTTCCACAAGTAAGGAGAAAGAAATAGTTGATAAGAGAAGAAAGACTAACGTTAATTCAGTGGGGTGGAAGTGGTTCGGCGTGTCCCCCGCACTTTTAATAAAGTGTATTTTCATCCCCCGCACTTTTACTGGGTCTCACCGGTCCTAGTCGACCCGCTCCGAGCGGGATTCCAAACGGCGTTACCTGGAGCGAGGGCGGGCAATTTAACAGGGACGCTAAAGACCGCTTTCTCTAACCTCGGTTGATTGCGCGCTTCTTGAGGGCAAGTGTATACATAGAAACCAACGTGAATACATCAAGATTTAATTTCAGAGACAAAAAATTATCTATGCATGACGTGTCATTTTATTCGTATCTAAATATGAGGAGGACGCTCTCTCACAGAAAGTCCAAAAGCGGATTCGTAGAACTAACGTTACTGTCACGCTGGAGCTGCAGCTGAAGGACAACGTTACATATACATACAAATCGTTATGAGCTGAAAGGTGACGATCGACAGTCAGACGATTGCGACAATATATGAAAGCAATGAAGGAGCATCATGAGCAACAAAACTGTTTTCAACACTGATAATAATCATAAATGTTTGTTGAGCATCAAATCCTAATATGAGAATGATGAGTGACACTGAAGACTGGAGTAATGATGATAAATTCAGCTTTGATCACAGAAATAAATGACACTTTACTATATATTCACGTAGTGAACAGATGATGTAGATCAGAATAATATTTCACTGTATTACGTTGTTTACTGCATTTTTAATTAAATTAATGCAGTATTAAATATATGCTATAATTTTGCATAAATGGAAAATAGAGCGCTATATGAATTGTTCTTCACTGAAATTTAAAACTTATTCCTTATTGAGAAAATGCTCAATAAACTGCGTCTGCGGCATAGGAGCACTGTACGCTGTGAAGCAGATCCACCATCTGAAGCAGATCCATCCGCTATATTCTGAGTCAGGCTGAATCCAGGCTGAAGCACTTTTGTTTAATCTATATTAAGAATAATATAATCAGCCTATGTTATAGTTTAAACTTAAAGATATTAATATTAATAAAGTGAGAGTCTTATGTTTATTTGATGTTGATTTCACATTTCTTTTTCATATAAAGGCTAAATACAAATAAAAGGTGAACATTAATTTATTTGTACTGGTTTTATTTCTAAAATATTATATAGTTTTATAGGAGGACTATTCATAGACTTGGCCAATACATTTTTCAGAAGTTTGTAGGTACAGACATCCTATGTGGCAGTTCTTAGTAGTTTTTTCTAAAGCTTTTATATAGTTCATATCGATATCGGAATTATATCGTATCGACCGAAATTAAGAAAAATATCGTGATATGAATTTTGGCCATATCGTCCAGCCCTAGGGATACTATAGATCTAACCTTTTTTTTTCTTTTACTTTTGCCAGCAAAAATCTGTGGTGAGGACGGACAGGTGGACCCAAACTGCTTTGTCATTGCACAATCTGTTGTGTTCTCCATCATTGAACAACAGTAAGTTATTTCATTCTGTTCCTGTCCTTGACAATTATTGCTCTTGTATCTGTAGAAGTGTAAATTTTTCAGTTTTTATTTACATACAATGCACTCAAGAGATGAACTGTGTTGGCATTTATACAGATGTATTTGGCGGTTCATGTCATTAAGTGTTTTTAATTCTTTCCCGGCCAGCGTTGTAGAAAAAAATTGCCAGCCAGCGCCAGCATTTTTGACCATTTTCACAAAAGTTATATGGCCTACAGAATATTTAGTTGTATAAATATGTGAACAGGCAATATATCAAAAGAAAGAACTGGCCCTCTGCTTTTAAACCAATTTTTTTTTCCAGTTTCATTCGTTCATTTTTTTTTTCAACATTTGAATGTGGGTAAGTTTTATTTAATTTAAAAAAAAAAGAAACGTTGAACATGTCTACGTCAGACTACGTTAGATTTAGAATGATGATCAAAACAGATGGAGTACATCAAGTCCCTCAGATGGAGTTCATTAACACCCCCCCAAAGTTTCACAGTCCTATAGCTCGTCCTGGGTCGACTTTTCATTCGGTAACATTAGGTATTTTTGATTTATATGCTGTTTAATGATGATGAACGCCTAATTTTATATATGTGCTATTGCTTGTTTCTGCTTCTTCTTCACCTGTGTTTTGATCCGGAGATTCTGTACTAGAAGCAGGGTTACCAGGTTGTCACAGGAAAACCAGCCCAATTGCAACTCAAAACTAGCCCAAAACAGGCCCAACACTGACTAAAAGATGCGTAACAGCGCCCCCTTACCATATAACTTTGCCAGAATATGCTGTCAATGGCAGCGAAAGCGAGTTAAGTGAGTGACAGTCACACACTGTGTGAAGTATTATACTGAATTAGCTTTAAAAATGTCTCTATATATCTAGTTCAGTCACAAAACTCTAGATCATTGGTATTTAACCCTGCTTCTGGAGGCCCAATGCCCTACAAGTTTGTATCCAAACTGCGTCAGCTTGTGATTTTCAAGCAATCCTGGAGAGATTGATTAGCTGATTCATGTGTTTTTGAGTAAGGTTGGAGCTAACCTATGCAGGAACAGTGGGCCTCCAGGAGCAGGGTTTAAGACTGGCACAGGCTGTGGAGAGCAGTCACATAATTTACTACAAGCTGATTGGCCTCTTGGTCAGCATTTAATTGGTTCAGTGTTCGCTGTAAGCTGGTCCTGCAGCGCGCACTGAAAACCATCACCGCCCCCCTGCTCCACCTGCCTAGATCTGCTACGGGATTTATGCATGTCTATTCATGCAGCAACAGCAAATCTTACATGCTCACAGCATGTTTTTCTGTGTATCTGTTGGCAGTAACAAGTCCATACTTACTCTGCAACAGCATGTGTAGATCTAGTCCGCCAAGACCAAATACATTAAAGTTAGGGTTTGTTTTTCAGAAACACTTTTTCTTTTGTCTTACCTGCCTGTCAACATATATTTCCATACCTCTGCGCGTCTGCTCCCACAGACGTCATGTCATCAGTGCTTTTCGTGAGGCTATGTAGAGCTGTAGACAGACTGAGCTCCACAAAAAAACAGCAGCCGCCTTTTACAGTTCCTCCTGAACCAAAACCGTGAGCTTATGCTGCCTTCACGCCATGTCGTAGCTGTAATTAGAAGAGGTCAACCTGTGATGTTCGTACTTTGGAGCTGTTCACACCCTCCGACTCTGAATTATGCACTTCTATAATGCAAAATGAATCTGCAGAAGTCAGAGCTTGTTGTTCACATTCATTATTATTGTAATGTTATGTGCTTTAAATCATGAGGTAATTTAAAATGATTTAAACGCTTCGCAGACTTTGCTCTTCGTGTGTTTTAGAGGAGGCGTGGCTTTGGAGAACGCTCTGAAGGGAGGGTGGGGTCTATTGTATTTAAAGCTAGCTTGCTATTGCTAGCCTCTCCGAAATTGCCTACACTACCTTTAACATTGTCACTTATATTAACAAGCTAAAACTATTAAAAAATATTTTGTTCCATTCCATTGTTCTTCTTCTAGCTGTTATTGAACACAAACTGCTTTTGCTAGGTGTAGAGCTGGGGCTGCACTGCCTCCAGAAAATAAGCTTCACACGGAGGTGGTACTTTAAGCTTTAATAGCTTCTTATGAAATGTATTTAAAGGTCAGAGGGCATGAATTGTTACTTTGCCTTAATGTTTATGCTAATGTATTCAATTTTTATCTTATTGTTTTGTTTATATACAAAATTGACATTAAATAAATAGGCCTAATCTTAATGAATAGCTCTGTAGCTCTCTTTGCACTATATTTATTTGAAATGTATGTTTATGCAGCTGCTTTTATTTCTGTAATTACATGGAAAAGTCTGGCATCTTTTACACAGGCACTTTAGCGAGTTCTTGCGCAGCCATTATTTCTGTAAGTACCAGATCGAGGTGCTGACCAGTGGCTCTGTGTTCCTGGCGGACATCCTTTTCTGCGAGTCAGCCCTCTTCTACTTCTCTGAGGTGAGGATGCTTATGCTTACTCATGACTGACCAACAGACATCTACCTCTTAGCATATTTAAAGGAATTGTGAATATGGTCTTCCGATAGTTGTTTCCCAAAGTTTTTTGCAATACAATATGAACAAAATAAGTACATTGTACTTATTATTTGATGTAAGTACATTGTAGTTGAGGCCACCTAATATAAAGCGGGGCCAATATTTCTGTATTTCATTCCTATATGTAATATTTCATAGATACAGTAGATGTTAAATAATATAGAAAGGGCTGTACTTTTTAACTGCACGTTAAAATTGTATTTAAGTGTTTTAATAGTTCAGCTATTAGGTGTCCTGTTAGAACACACTTTGAAGTTAAATTTATGCATAGAGCTGTATAAGCACAGGAAATATGCTGAGTGCGACAATCTGCCCAAAACCTGTTTCTAAAAGGCAGAATTCACTAAAAGTGCAAGTGTGCGTAAAAGTTGATGGATTTCTGATCCAAGTACATTTGAAGTGCCATGGGATTATAAAGTGGGATTGAAACCTAATTCAAAGTGTGTGTGTGTGTGTGTTAATATAGTACATGGAGAAGGAGGATGCAATGAATGTGCTGCAGTTCTGGCTGGCTGCAGAAAACTTTCAAGATCAGTTGGCTGCCAAAAAAGGCCAGTATGATGGACAGGAAGCCCAGAATGATGCCATGATCCTCTATGACAAGTATGTCCTATCTGAAATTCAGTATAATTTCTTTTGATACACTATTTCTGCCTAGATTTAGGGATGGATCAGGATGGTCAACTAATTTACAAGTCATCAAATTATCATATTCTCAGTGAATTGAGTTTACATTATTTTTTTATTTATTTTTTTAACATTTAATTTCCACTATATAGTAACTTGTCTCAATGTCTAAAATATAACTATAATGACCTTAAATGACCCTTATATATTTTTTTGTAAAGGGGTTATGAACTGCATTGTTTTATGATGTTTCCTGGGGTGCACTTATAATGTTAAAATGCCTTTTACATAAAAATTTGTCATAATTTATAAATAAAAGGCATTTTTCCTACCTTGATTTTAGCCTCTGCTCCGAACGCTGTTTTAAAGGGCGTGTACGCTGGGAGACTTCAGTGTAAACTCCCACTGCTAACGTCTTTCCATTTGAAATAGTATTACTCTCTCTTTTAGAGCGTTTTTATTATTACAGCTCTCATGGTTAACTAATCTTGAAAAGATCTATGGCATTATTTTAAGATCCTGGCATGAAAGGTTGCAGTGATGATCATTGTAGCCGATCATGAAAGCTCATGAAAGCAGGATTTTGTCATTGCAACTCAGTTTCTGTACAGTAACGAATGCTTTCATCTTCACTAACAGTGCTAACCTGATATAGTTAAAAGATTCGTTGAATAAAACTTGAATCACTGATAAACTTGCTCTGTTTGATTGACAGCTGCAGCGCGCGCTGCTCCAATGATTGCAAAGGTAGCTTTCTTTGATCGCTTTCTTTATAGAATTTAATTACTGTTAACTGTATAACAGAATATTTTCATCCTAAGAGAAACAACGCAAGTTGGAGTTTAGTCACTGGTTTGATTTACTGACACACAGACAAAGAACATCTGACTATACATGAATCATTACATTTCAGATCAGACATTAGAATGAACACGGTTACTTACATGTTGTATTACTGTCGAACCCAGGCACTGTACAATATTTTGTAATCCTCAACATCATGTTTATTGCTTGGTAGCTCGATTTGGTTAACACTAGGCCTATGTTACTTTAGGCTACCTATTTTAATTTCACCATGTCATGTGTGAATCGGTGGGCAGGGCTACACAGGCAGTGATGAAGTAGGCATTGATCATCTTCAGCAGAGGCGGTGCTTGCCTCCCTTTGACGTCATAGATCCCTACTTTGAAAAAACTGTAATTTGCTGGCCCTGTTGTCAATAAAAGCTTTTATTGGACTAACTAAGTTTTCAGTTCTGAAACTTACAGGATATTCTTACAGTATGATGATCTCTTATATGCCAAAAGCTCAAAGAAAATTGTATTTCTAAGTTCATGACCCCTTTAAAGAAGTCTCTTCTGCTCACCAAGGCTGCATTTGTTACCAACAATACAGTAAAAGAATAATATTGTGAAATTTTACAATTTAATATAATAATGTAATTTATTCCTGTGAGGCACAGCATCATTGCTTCAGTCTTAGGTACAATGTGAGCCTTCAGACATGATTCTAATATGCTGTTTTGATGCTCAAGAAATATTTATTATTATCAACATTGAAACCAGTTTTGCTGCTTTATATTTCTGTGGAAATGTAATACATTCCCTGTTTCCCACAGTATTCTTTGATAAATAGGTGGTTAAAAACAATAGCATATATTTGAAGTAATTTTTTGCAACAATGTGAAAGTCTTTGGTGCATTCTTGTTGAATAAAATTATTTATTTATTTAAAAGAAAATCTTACTGACCCCAAACTTTTGAATGGTACTAGTGTGTTAGCAAGCATGCCTGATGGGTTTATGGTAGACATGACCCTAAATCAGCATTTTAATACAGAGCTTCCTTATGACCAACTAGTCAATCAGGCATCCCACAGGCCTGTCGATTTGCAATTATTCAAATCCTTATGCATGTGTCAAAAGCATAACCATTACTCTAGGTAGACAGAAGACATGACAGTTCATATTTTCTCCTTAGGTATTTTTCACTCCAAGCCACAAATCCATTGGGTTTTGGTGACTCTGTACGGATGGAAATCGAATCCAATATCTGTCGAGAAGGCGGACCTCTCCCAGACTGCTTCAACACTCCACTAAGACAGGCCTGGACCACCATGGAGAAGGTGGGTTATGTCACCTCAATAGTTTTATGTAAATGTGTGCAAAAATGATAAAGGTGGTAGGTTGTATTAAGAAGGAAAATCCTATTGAAGTTTTCTTTTCCTTGTCAACCTCAGGTTTACATGCCAGGCTTTCTGTCAAGCAACCTTTACTACAAGTATTTGAGTGACCTTATTAACTCTGTACGGGTGGACGAATTCATTGGAGGAAATGCCAACACTCCGAACCAGGGCTGGACCCAGGAATGCGACCGCAACGTCACAGAAGGGTCACAAGCCCAGGTGAGTCACTGGTTTGATGGTGGTGCAAAAGGCCACATTGCTCATTTTGCTCATCACATTGCTTATTTTGTATAATAATACAAGGATTCTTCAAGAAAATGGTTGCAAATATGAGTAACTTTGTCCTGATAATATCCCAAAATGTTTTCACTTCTAGTTTCAGCAAGGTACTAAAAAAGCAGCAATCAAGATCCTGAAGAACTTTGATGAGGCGATAACGGTGGACATCGCCAGTCTGGACCCTGAGTCTCTCTACCAGAGACCATATGCTGGGTGAGTCAAGGTTTGAAACCACCATAATACACTTCCATTAGGGCTGGATGGTATGACGATATACAGTATAATGAGGCTACGATATAAAGTGTCTAACGTTAGAAAAGGGGCCCCTCTCAGACAGCATGCAATCCCAAATTCAGTTCTCTTTCATGGCTTAAATGGTCAAATACACACACAATTATGTCAAAATATCCATCGTGTGGAGTTTTCTCAAACACTGTCGGTTATTTCTTAAGTAAATGTAAACTGTTTTAAAGTGTTTTAAAAGCGGATGTGTGTCAGTATATTCAGTCCTTACATTCGGTTTTAAAGTAACAGTAGCCTTATACACCTTCTATTTCATTAATGTTAATCAAACAACAAAATACACAGAATATCATTCACTGCTCTTGACTGAATAACTTTTTTTTCATCTTTAATAAGAATCAGTTTACATTAGGGCTGCACGTTTTCAAGTTTTTCATTAACCGTTAACCGAGGCCCTTAGCGGTTAATACTTGGTTAACCATAGTGTGCGTCAGGGTTATTTTTAGCTTATTAATTTGACGACCACCATCTCCGTAGTGAACGCGCCTATAGAGAAATGCACTTCATGGATTACACAATCAGAGAGTAGCCTATTTTTTTTCGTTTTAAATTGTTAAAAGACATTTCAAGTTTCTATTAAGATCTATTTCATGTCTGCGAGGCGTACGCTGAGTTTCGTTAAATTAGGATGAGATGCGCTCCAGTTCACGAGCAATGCGAGTGGCCGCGAGGGCGCCTGCACGATTAGAGCATGTAACGTTAGTAAAATATGCAGCCGAGAATGATTCACACAGACAGCGTTTGACTCGCGCGGCTGATGAGCCTCTCCCGGCAGAGAGTTCAAGCATCTGTGGACTCGTCCCTTCAGCTCTGGCCATCTTGCTTTCAGTCCGCGATCAGCTTTTTTGTTTTCTTCATTACAGTTAAAGTAACGTCTGCTTTTCTCTAGTCATTCACAAGTTTCTCACTTCAAACTTTCTTTCTTCTGATCCGTTATGCACAGCGCGCGCGGCTCCCGCTCTGCTTCTGCCCTAATGCGACTTTTAGTCCAGTGCGACGTGTTATTTTCCTCTTCATGACGCATATTTTGACTGATGTGACTCATACTCCGGAGCAACTTATAGCCTGAAAAATGCGGTAAGCACTGCATTGCAATACTTGCATTTCGCCCCGTCACTCTCATTTTTAAAGTGCTCCCACGCTTTCTTTGCCCGCTTAGAAAGCGGGTCATGACTTCTTCTTGTGGATACTACCCTAACCCTATGGATACTACAAATGTCTGGGAGCGCTCTGGCGGTCTCTAGGGGTGCAAACATATATTACAACTAAATTCAAGGCACGTCATTGACGCCACTTAACCGAGCAAAATGTTTCACTCGGTTACGCAATTTTTAACGGTTAATCGGTCAATCGGTTAACCATGGACACCCCTAGTTTACATTTAATTTGTACTAAAAAGACACTACATTGTTTTATTTTTACATTTGATTATTCTTTTTCTGCAGTATTTCTTACTTGTTAAATAAACCTACTGTGCGTGAAAGTTTATTTAATCTGTTGCTTTGTTCTATTATTTCTTCCTATTGTTTATATTATTTGCTGTTCTTATTTTAAATATCTAAAATAAAATACAGGCATGTGATCAGCTAAAGTCAAAGAACCTGAACCGCCCACCCCATGCTATTATTATTACTATTATAATTATTAAAAATATTCTTATTTTAATATAAATACTAAAGAAATATCTTATACTGTTGAACTATAAAATTATAACATAATATTTAATAATGACAATCATAATATAGTATAATACACTGCCTAGCCCCGAAAATGTCACAGTTTGGATTTAAATCGGCAAATGCTTTAGAGTCTATGACTGAATCATTATTGCAGTGATTATTATGATTGTAGCTTCTAACCCTAATTGATGGAGTGTGTAGATTTTAATTTCTTAAACTATCATGTAGGAAGACACATCATGGTCATATTCCAGGATGACAATGTCAAGATTCATCAGCTCAAACTATGAAAGAATGGTTGGGAGGCATTTTCACTCATGAATTGGCTCCTCTGAGTCCAGACCTCAAATTCATTGAAAGTCTTTGGGATGTGCTGGAGGAGACTTCACAGAGTGCTGGACTCTTGCAGTGTCAATACAAGATCTGGACCAAAAATGTGTGCACCTCTTGATGAAAATAAATAGTTTATGAAATGAAAATCTCCATCAATTAGGGTTAAAAGAACTGTCTGCAACCATATTTATTCTTATTTAAGCTAAAAAACTTTATTCAGTCTAGAGCAGTAAGTTATGTTCTCTTTTGTTTGAGTCACATTAATGACAAAACAGCAGGTGAGTTATTAGGCTGCTGTCACTTTATGACCAAACGCACACATCCATTATACTGATACACACCTGACTTGAGACTGGCTTTGCATGAATACTCCACACAATGGCCATTTTGACATAATTGCGTGTGTATTCAACAATTAAATTACAATAAGACGTGAAAGAGAGCTGAATTTGCAAGCGCATGCTAAAAGACACGGCTTTCTGTGCGCACAGTCTGCCAGTGAGCAGAGCACCGCAGCCTTACTTTTCATGATGTATAGTGCTTATACTTATTTTCATTATCAAGCACATCCTACTATTTATATTCGCATTAAAAATACGTTTTTTTTTTTTTTCATGGTCCGATTGGGCCCGCAAATAAAAGATCCATATTGTTGAGGTTTTGGTATTATACAAAAAACACTGAGATCCAGATTCAGTGTTTCTTGCTTTCATCTCAGAAGAATGACCTTTGGAAAGGTGAATGAGCTGGGCCAGTTCATCAGAGAGGCCGAGCCAGAACCAGATGTGAAGAAGTCCAAGGGTAGGAGACACGCACACGCACACGCGCACACACACACACACACTTTCTCCTCTCTCACTGAAACACACTTGCGCGTATTGTGAGTTGATTCTTAGTTATGACTTATGGTGAAGTGCTCTTGTAGTCTTCAGTTTGAGCACGGAGAGAGAGTTGCCATGGCGATAAGTAGCCGGTTATGTGGGGTGATTGTGGTGAAGTGCGGTGGAAAGGAGGATTCACTGCTTTGTCCAGCTCACTCACTCACTCTCGCTATTTCCTTTCTAACAGGTTCCATGTTTTCTCAAGCAATGAAGAAATGGGTGCAGGGAAACTCAGATGAGGTGAGCACCTGCTTATTGCAGTCATATGTGCCCTCTTTTATGATGTCTTTTTAATCAGTGGTAATTGATTTAAGCTCATTGTTTTTTGCGTCAGGCACAAGAAGAGATGGCATGGAAGATTGCAAAGATGATCGTAAATGATGTCATGCAGCAGGGACACCATGGAAGCCCTGAAGTAAAGTCAACAAAAGTGCATAATATTATTTGTCTTCGCATTAATGCTTGTTGAACTTAGGGGATAGTTGGCCCAAAAATGAAAATTCTGTCATTTAATCACGCTGTTCCAAACCCAGACTTACTTTCTTCGGTGGGAAACAAAGGTGATTCCTCAGAATGTTTATGCTCCTCATTTCCATAGTGATGCACCAACATATACTTTTTTACCCAAAAATGTAAGTTTTAATTTATCCGAAAACCAAAAGTTTCAGTTTTTAAATTAAACTAGTCATCGTAAAGTTCTTCAGCTGGCTCTCTATATTTTAGCTGAAGACATTTTATATATTTAACATGCATAAATTGTTTTGGTAACGGTGAGTACGACCACACTTTTTACCTGTTGTAGCTGTGCACAAAATAGACACTGCATTATCAGAGAAGTGCATACTAAACATCACTTTTAGTCAATGATTTTGGTCCTCCAAATCTATTTTTGAAACTGAATATTTGTTTTCAATTCAGTTTTTATTTTATTTTGGTGCATCATTTATCAAACAGTGAAGGTGAGCCGAGACAGAAGCTGTCAATCTTTTCAAAAAACACAAATATAGCAGCAAGTTCAAAGGTGAGTTAAGAAGTGTCAAGTAAAGTTTGACATCAGCTGTGCCAAATGACATTACATTAGCTCTGTGGAATGCTTGATTCTTAAAGGTTAGTCACAACCGTCTAGCCTAGAAATCTAGACGCACCCTAGCGGCAGCAAATCTAATCTACCCGCGAGTGTCGTCTAGCAACTCTCAAATCACTTCTGAGCTGTAAACGCGAAACTCTGGGCTGGCCAGTCACATCGTGTGTAGAGTCGGTGGGCGGGGCTTAACATAATGACGGCTGAGTTGCGTTTGCGTGCTTCTAATAAACACAGAAACTGGCGAACGGCGGTCTTTCGAATCGGTTGTTTGTAGCGCTATCCAATTGCATGCACACCGTGCAGAGGGAGTTTGAAAGACAACCGTTTATCCCGCCCCTCGGATTGAGCCCTGTCAATAGTGAGTTTCCAGACCAAACATCTTGATGTGGGTCTGGCTTGTCAGGCTAACAACCGTCATCAATAAAATATTGTTTAACAGATGGCTCTTCCGGGTATCTGAAGCTGGTGCTTCTTTCATGTCTCTCATATCACTCCTCACGCTCTGTGAAATCAAATTAATTTATTCTTTTCAAATAAATATTTAATTTCCAAGTAATTTATTTTCTGAAAATCTGTTTAATAAGTGGTATGACTTTACTACATTATTCCTTAAATGTTCATCTTGTTTGTCCATCTAGACTCTGGTTGCTTTCACACCTGAGCGTTTGTTTCAGAACCTGGTGCGTTTTCTCCCTTATTTAAGCGGATTGCGCTTCTCTGTCTCTTGATTCCTGCTCTAACCGCATTATAACATTCGTAGTGTGTCTTGAAACAGTTCACCTCTAGACAGCGCTGGAAGATCCAGAGAGAGTGTTTGAATTTGCTGCAGTATTCATGCAAATGTTGTATATAATTTAACAGCGGGAATGACGGATACATTCGTATAGTAGTGTTTGAAATAAAACCAGAATAAGCTCATGGAGCAAACTTGTCAATCAACTTGATGGATGACGCAGAGGAAACTCTGACCAATAGGAGGACAGTTGAATGATTTGAAAAGTTGCTTTGTGAAAGCGATCTGAACCAAGAAGAAAATGCAACATTGCAACCAATAAATGCCCCTAATTCTGAAAAAACAACACATGATGTGTGAAAGTGTGAAAACGCCCACAAAGCTTTTTGCTAGGAACTGTTTTACTTTGCGGGAGCTTTGCATTTAGTGAGCTAATACAATTTGAATTCAATCAATAATAACAAATCAATATGTTATGTCTATTTATTTCCTTAGGTAGGCATGCACTAAACGTGATAATGTACATCCAGCCGGTTATCGCTTGTCTGGGTTTATTTTGCGATAACTGGCTTGATGTAAATGATGCACTTCTTAATTCTTGGATGGCGCATTACAAACCACAATACAAATATTCAAATATTTAAATATTCAGAAATGCACATTTTCCTTGTTCGTCATTTTGCCGACCCAATCAGTTTAGGCTTAATAGAAGAAAGTCTTGCAGGTTTGGAACCAAGTGAGAGTGAGAAAATGATGCCAGATGTTTCATTTCTTCGCCTTTTTAAATGGTTATTGTGTGTTAGTAGCCAATTTAGGCTTCTTTTAGGCCCTGTTTACACCTGGTATTAAGATGTTTTGGTCGATCGGATCTCAAGTAGACAAAGGAGACACATTCCCGTGGCACATTTACACCTGGTGTTTTAATCTGTCTGTTTTGTCCACTTTCAACCACTTTTGTCCTGATTTCTTCAAGGGGATTGTCTATGGACAGGTAAATGTGTGGATTTTTTTCCAGATCTTTTGATCTAATGGACAAAAGAACCTTGCACAATTTACATATGTACGCAACCGGAGATGACAGAAAAACATACGGAGAGCAGCAGATTTAGTTTCTTCTCTGACAGCCGCAAGACCAGTTGAACACTGAGTGTGTGTGTGTTAGAAATCAGGAATGGTGAGAGAACATTTTGCCTGGTACGTTTTTCAAATCCCGTCTGTCTAGCACGCTTCACATAATTTTTACACATGAAGTCAGTAGCCTGTGAGTAAGCGGTCTTACAAATGCATTCGACCACATGAATGTGTTTTCGATTACCTCTAGAAGTGGTTGAAAGGAGACAAGCTCAAAATGTTTTAGACCCCCGTTTACACCTGTATTTAGCATTATCCACTTGTGATCCGATCGACCAAAACGCATCTTAAAGGGATAGTTCACCCAAAAAAGGTACATTCTGTCATCATTTACTCACCCTCAAGTTGTTCCAAACCTGTATGAAATTCTTTTACTGCTGAACACAAAAGAAGATTTTTGGAAGAATGTGTGTAACCAAGCAGAGATAGAGAGCAACCATTGACTACCATAGTAGGGCGGAAAAAATAGTCAATGGTTGCTCTCTCTCTGCTTGGTTACACACATTCTTCCAAAAATCTTCTGGGTGAACTATCCCTTTAATACCAGGTGTAAACAGAGCCTTAGGATCTCAGGCATACTTCTGTAGGTGCAAAGGAAGGTTTGATTCTCTGAGTCTGAATCTCTTGAGAAGCTGTGCAGAATCTGATCTGTTCTGTTTTCACCAGCTATGAGCCTGTCGTTCAGTGTGGAAGCAGCTCGTGCCCTCCCTCCTGACGCCCAAACGACCTGAAGACGATCACAGAGCTGAACTGCGTTAACATATCAGCGAGGACCGAAAGAGGCATTCCGTGACTTCCTGCATGTGTTTTTGTGTGAGAGCGTGAGTGTTTAGATTCGCACACTAATAGCCAAAATCCAATTTCTGTATGATCCATCCCATCATTTCTAGGACTCGGAAGGATTTGTGTTGATTATTTGAAGAGGAGCTAAATGAGTTAAAGTACAGGCGTAAACAAACAAGCGAGCGCTGTTACAGAACAAGACTGACTGAACATGGACACAAGCTGTGGAGTTTCAAAAACCACCTGCTGTTGCGTTTCGCTCTTACCATGTCGACCAACAGGAAGCACACAGGATTCTGAACAGGAACTGGTCTACAAAGTGGCGGTGACTAGTTCACTAAGATTTTTCCTTCCTCATCTTAGTTCTTATCTCACACTTCTCTTTTATCTTTCTTTTTCGTTCACCTTTTTAAAGAGTGGCTATGAAGTGCTTAGGCCCTTTTTTTTTAGTACAAATAAAGAGAAAAACTAAATGCAGAAATCCCCAAGGTGGCTAGGCTATGTACAGTTTTATGGTATGCCATAGTGGATGCAAGTCAGTCAGTGTCTGAGACTGTTCTCTCCCTCTCTCATGGAGCTGAAGTGACTGATGTGAAACTGGAATGGGAGCTGGAGAACGTTCCCTGACCGCAGAACTCCATCTAAAACCTGATTCTAGACTGTAGAGATAAACAAACAGAACTGCAATGTTTATCCCCATTCTATATAAATGTGGATTCCTGGTTTACCGCCATATATTAATGTTAGTTATTTTTATGGTGATTGTCTTTTTCTTTTTCTTTTGTATGATATGTCAAAACTCTGTCTAAGCAAATCTCAATGATGACTGTTTTTGAAATGCGTACTTGGACATGAAGTTATTGCTTTGGACCTCATTGAGATGTGGACGAGAAACAGGCAAATGACTTTTGGTACTATGTACCACTAATATGTTTTCAGACATATATGTGTACTTAATCTATAATATATTTAAATGTGTTTGATTTAAATACATATAATGTTGAAACGTCCCTTGACGCAGTGTTTTTCTTTTGTTGGTCTAGGCAGGATCGATATCCTCTCTGAAACTGGATTTGTGTATGCATCGAGCATAACTCGATTAAAAATTAAGAGAAAATAAAGTGACACCAAAGTCAAAATTTTAGGCATGAAAAGCATGCATCAAACACTTCAGCAGAAATTAAGTTGTGAAAGGTTGCCATTGGTTAGTGTTTTTGCATTGACCAATAGGTAGAAAGTTAAATACAATTTAACATTTTAGAGAAAAAATATTTGAAATATTTTGCTTTCTCTCACAAATGTTTTGAAATATTGTTTTGCTTTCCACCTCAGCTTTATTCCATCACAAAGGTTTTGAAGGAAAATGCAAAAGCATTAAAATACACTCACTAGCCACTCTATTAGGTTCACCAGGCTAGTACCGGGTTGGACCCCCTTTTGACCTCAGAACTGATCTTATCATGTTCAAGAAACCAGTTTGAGATTGTTTGAGCTTTGTTCTGAAGATTTGATGCGTTTTCCTGCTGGAAGTAGCCATCAGAAGATAGGAACACTGGTTATAAAGGAATGGACATGGTCAGCAACAATACTCAGGTAGGCTATCGCATTTAAACAATGCTCAGTTTGTATTGAGAGCCCCAAAGTGTGCCAAGAAAATATCCCCCACACCATTACACCACCATCACCAGCCTGAACTGTTGATACAAGGCCGGATGAATCCATACTTTCATGTTGTTTATGCCAAATTCTAACTATACCATCGAGACTGATCAGACCAAGCAATGTTTCTACAGTCTTCTATTGTCCAATTTTGGTGATCCTGTGCAAATTGTAGCCTCGGTCTCCTGTTCTTAGCTGACAGGTCTGCTGCTATATCCTGTCTGCGTTAAGGTTTGGCGTGTTGTTTGTTCAGAGACACTCTTTTGCAGACCTTGGTTGTAACAAGGGTTCTGTAAACCCTAGCGATTGTTGTTCTTGCAAATCCCAGTAGATCAGCAGTTTCTGAAATACTCAGACCAGTCCATCTGGCACACAACCATTCTACATTCAAAGTCACTTAAAGGGATAGTTCACCAAAAATAAAAAATCCTGTCATGAATTACTCCCCCTCATGTCGTTCCAAACCCGTAAGACTTTCCGGGCATCTTCGGAGCACAAATAAAGAGATCTTTATGATGAAATCTGAAAACTTTCTGTCTCTCCATTGACAGTTAGACTACCACTTTAACGCTTCAAAAAGTTCCTTTAGAGTTCATTAAACTAATCCATATGAATTGAGCGGCTTCGTCCAAATATTATAAAGAGACAATAGTTTTATTTGATGAACAGATTGAATCTTTTATTCACATTTAAACTTTGATCAATGAACAAAAACAGAAGCTCAACTGAACCTTGACATGCAAGAACATACCTCATTGGTAATAGCCTAACCCTAAATTCAATCTGTTCATCAAATAAAGCGATCGTGTCTCTTCAGAAAATTTTGACTAAACCTCTCAATACATTTCGATTCGTTTTTCAATCTCTTTATGAGATTTTTGAAGCGTCAAAGTGGTAGAGCCAATGGAGGGACAGACAGCACACAGATTTCATTAAAAAGATCTTCATTTGTGTTCTGAAGATGAACGAAAGTCGTACGCGTTTGGAACGAAATGAAGGGGGAGTAATTAAGTACAGGATTTTTATTTTTGGGTGAACAATCCCTTTAAATCACCTTTCTTCCCCTATCTGATTGCTTCAGCAGATCTCCCCGACATATTTTGCATGCCTAAATGGATTAAGTTACTGACAATAGAGATATTTGCGTTAACAAGCAGTTAGCATTATAAAGTGGCAGGTGGGTGTATCATTTTAGGAAAGTTTTTAGCCAATGAAATATATTACATTTAACATAACTTGAAAAACTGATAGAAATTTTCACGGCGTTTGTGCTCATGCATTCAATACTATGTTCCCATTCTCATAGTCGCCTACAGGTGAAAAGTCCATGGCATGTCACCACCAGAGGGCAGTGTAAGACACGATACACTTACACTGTTTGGAAACGGATCACTTCAGAAAACTAATACGATAGCTCAAATACGAATCATACCTGTTTTTATTGTTGTTTACGTTGTTATACATTTTTATTGCTGGATTACGCTTTACCATCTTATATTTAATAATGTGCTTTTATGAGTGCGAGTTGAGGTTAGGCAGGCGAATGAAACGCAGCATTGAAAACTATGGTGGCATGTGAGCTTGAAACTTGAGGGGTTTCGTTTTTTTTTTTTTGGGGGGGGGGGGGGGGGGGGGGGATAAAAAATGTATGTGATTCGGATTTTCATGAATCAAACTCGTCTGAACACCTTGGCAGGGGCGGTGACGCCCACGTCCATGTGACTGTGACAGGCTTGTAGCGCAGTAAGTTGTGCTCGCACTCCTGCGGCGCGCGAGCTGCGACTCAGTGCCGAGAGGAAGATGATGGTGGTTGTGTGTGGGCAGTGATTATTTCAAGCGTACAGGATTCAGATATTTACTACATAGTGAGCACCTGCTGGTGGCTGCTCAGCTGAGTGCTTGAGCTCTGGGTGTGACGGTTGTCTATTGTCCTCCACCTGCCTCCTCTCAGATGAATTAACTGGAGTATCTTCTTTATTAAACTGGATCGTGTTGGAATTACATTTAACTGTAAAGTTGCGCGTGCATATGTTCACTAGTTCACTGTGGTGCATCTGTCTCTTCGTGGCACTCGGTAACTCATGTGTTTATGTGATTATTAGTGCTCATCTGCTGTCACACAGTGAGTGAGCGCGCTCCAGATGCACGCGCTGTTTGATCGGAATTGGAAAGGGCTGGGAATCGATCTGTCTCCGGTCTCGTTACCCCACGTTGCCGTGAGGATGTTCAGCTGTGTCGGGTGTTTTTGGGTGCTCCTGTCCTCCGCCCTGGTCGCTGTTTGCAGTTTCAGTTTCATCTCTCCCGCATGGATAGTGAAGGACCACCTGAAAAACAAGGACTCCGTGAGTTTCGGGCTCCTGTGGCACTGCTCCGAGTCTATGGATCATATGTACAGATGTTACACCTTCGGCGGGCTGGGCAAATTTCAAGAGATTCCTTCAAGTTCTTGGCAGGTAGGCTGGATATGAATATGACTTAAATAAGAGCACAATGATAAGTATCGAAAATACTAACCCAAAGCGAATGTAAAAATGTTGAGGATACAGCAACTTTTGAATCTAACACAGCCTGAATTACATCAACATCAGCCTGTATGGCTCGTGCACAAGCAACAATCGCACTTTTCTGTCCCAGGCTAAAAACAAACAAACAACAACAACAAAAAAAAAGTATGCTTTTATTCATTTTATTTTTAGTTTTAAAGAATAGATTAAAACGTATAAAAAGTTAGGCTATTTATTTATTATTATTTTTTTGTACTTTAATGTCATTTCCACTATTTTTAGTATTTACATGTTAAATTTGGACTTGTTCTCCATCCAGACTTTAAATTTGCCTTCACAGTAAATTCATAAAAAGTTTTCAAATCAGTGAAATTCTACTTTAAAAAGTAACTTTTTGGCTATTGTGACAGTTTAAACATCAGAAATGTCATTTTGAGTTTTTATGGGAACACTTTATTTTACTACAAGTACTTACTAAAGTAATAACAGTAAATTATGCATAATTACAGCTAACCCTAAACCAAACCCTAATCCATAACTCTATAGTAATATTACATTAATATTACTCTGTACTTATTTGCATAGTACAGTGTAACTACCCCAGCAAGCAATTTAATCGTAATGTAAGTTATTTAAGTGTTTTAGTTTAAAATAGGTCTAATAGCGCCCAAACCACCTGATAGGCTAAAACACAGCAACATTTGGGCTGTCAGAGAAAACTGACATCTACTCTTAACCCAAGAATAGAATAGTCATTGAGAACATGAACATGTTAAAGAAATAAAACCAATCACCTTATAATCACTGTTGACTTTGCTTACATGATGGAATATCATACATCTTGCAAGTTATTGCAACATTTAACTAAATTCAAGGTTATGAATTTAGTAACCTAGTAACCCCCCCCCCTCTTTTTCTTAAAAATCCCGAGCGTACCTATAGTGTCATTTTGCCAAACCTCTGACTTTTTCTCCAGAAAGTGATGCAATTTTCATAACATCACACACAGTATCAAGAATCTGCATCATCACACATTACCTCAAGCTAGATTATTCCTCTTTGTTGGTTGTTCAAGTCCATGATCAATCTTTATTCTAAACACTATGTAATTAATGTTTGGTAATGCTTTATTTTAGTGTCATTGTTACACGTTACATGTAACTACTGTATTGAATTATGCATAACTACATGCAATTTAACCCTAAACCAAACTCTTATCTTAATCCAAGATAAGAGTTGGTACACATAGGTAATTATTATTACTCAGTACTTAAATGTATAATTACACTGTAATACCGACACCTTAACATAAAGTGTAACCGATTGTGAAGGTGTTTTTGTTATTGTTCTTTTTTCTTTCTTTTTTAATTAGATAGATTTCATAAGTATAAGTGGTCAAAAGTGCCTTAATTGTATAATCACCATTATATTGATCTATACACCGTTATTTTGCTTTGAAACAACATGGATTGTGAAAGGTGCTATACAAATACAGAAATCGCATGGCTTAGATGACTTCTGGCACGTTCCCTCTTCATAATGTTGGAAAAAAAGAGCAAACGTTGCTTATCTCAGTGCAGGACCATGGGAGTTTTTGCTCATTTGACATCCAGTATATAGGTCTATTCTTAGCAGCAAAGTGCAGCAGTCATTTTCAATAATTCAAAGCCCATAAAGCAAGAGTTGAAATGGGAGCAACGCTGATCAGTCCTACTGGCAAGAATAAAAACATAGTTTTACACAGCCTGTTGAAATTTCCTTTTGCAGAACCTTTACAAATTTTAGTTGCGTCTAAAAACGTGTAAATTTAAAAAAAAGCCATCACCTAAGCAAAGTGATAGAGGTTTAAGATATCCTGAAAGGTTAGTCAAACATGAGTCTGCATCCAAAATCACATACTATATATAGTAGGTTAAAGACAGTATGTGACAAAATAAGCATGTCTGAATTCACAGTAAAAGAGTAGGCAAAATATACTTTGATGACCTACTACTTCCAGTGAGATTCTGAAGTGCGCATACACTTCACTATCCCATGAGGCCACGGGAGAGGATTTATGAATGGCAGTGAGTGAAGCGACACAACCGACACTAGTTGTTCATAATGATAATGACAGAATGGCGAATGTAGTGCTTCCGGATTCATACTAGTTCATACTACACACAGTTCATACAGTTCATACTACACACATTCATACTATATAGAACATACATTTTTAGTGTCCATGAAATTTTAAATAAGTTCCTACTCAGGAGAGTATGTGATTTTGGACTCAGCAAATGTGTTTATCAGACTTTATCGCATTGTCCTTAACACACTCATAGTTGATTTGTCCTTGGGGGACATCTGCCTGTATTTTCAGTGCACTCAGTGCTGCTGTGCAGTTATAATAGCAAACATATCATATTACTCTGTCTTATATAAAATGGCCAAAAGGTGCATCTTTTATTTCACACTGTTAACTGTTCGATTCTCTTTGTTTCATCTTTGACCCATTTTCAGTGAAAGCACACTATAAAGTATAAACACATTGTTTTCGATATTGGAACAGTAATTTGTCTCACTGTCAGAATCTCCAAACAAACACATTTCTTAAAAGTGTGAAGAATTTTTTGTGTTTAAATTTGAACCGCATTTGACCTCTCATCTATATTTATTTAAGCTGCGTTGAATTCTTTATGAATCAGTTTGAATTCTCCTTAATTTTTGAATTGTAGTTTTGTCCTTAAACACTAACTGACAACAACAACACTGTCACTCTTTCCTACACACCTGCAGAACTGAAACAGGTTGATTTGCATAAGTGGGAAATGTGGATTTATTGTGATGGATGTGCAAAGTGGGCTCATATTGACAGCTCCTGACATAATAGAGATTTATGCGTGAAATACATGTGAACTAAAAAAGCAGCTCTGTGTGCATTTTGTTAATTGAACAGAATGATACACAAGTTGTTATGAAATATGTCAGATATTATGAAATGATAATAGTGATGGAAAGAAAAGGCAAGAGGAAACGCATTCATTGAAGTTGATGTTCTTCTTTTTACACCAGATGTGTTGCTCAATATTCAATTTCTTAAGGGGGGGTCTTTAGACCTGTTGTATTCTAGTCAAGAATTCGTTAAAGGTTTACTTCAGTGATTAGCATATGGCTTTGTATCAGTTGAAACCCTGGAGTATATTCGAATGATTGTGAATGTATGCCGCAAGCGCTGCCGTGATTTCCTCAGCTCTCATCACGAGAGCTCATCAGCTCATTTATGACGTTAAATGTAATCTGACTCCTGCAGCGTTAGTGCTGTGATACTCGCGCGGCGACTCACTCATTATATTGAACACACACGTTCAGTATTTAATTGTAGTGTCTTCTCTAACTCAGTCACAGTAATCCAGTAGCGGTGGCTTTGGGAATGGCCTCACAGGGCAGCGAAGCATTCTGGGAATTGTAGTCTTTCATCCCCATGAGACAAAAATACATTTTCTGTCTTTTCTCAGTCTAGAAGGCACCAAATTCAAAAATAATTTCACATTTCTACTACATTAATGACCCAGTTTAAATACAGATTAATCTTCCCAGTGCTGAAGTACCCTTTTTAATATTTAATAATTTGTCAGGGAGGATCACATTTTTTTGGACATTGAGGATATGTTCAGATTGTTTTCTCAAATCAGATCTTTTTAGGCATACTGTCTTCACTACTAATGGCAGTGATCAAATAAGTTTTGTATCCAGATATTACCAACTTGCTTTGATAATGACGTATACACATGTATGTGACAAGGGTTTTAAAATGGACTCTAGAAAAATGGAGGTACGTTATCTCGCTCTCTAAATAAGGGCCCTGCCGAGTTGCAGTGCAGAACTCCTCTGTCGCACAGGAAAATGCAGAAATCCTTGGACACACAATTTGAACACCATATGAATACTTCCGTGATTTCGCCACCAGCTTTGACATTATCTGTGAGTCACATTAAGAGTGATGCACTTCTATTAGTTGGGTGAAACTAACAGAATGGCAGTTCTTTTCAATTTGGCGTAAAACACTGTTCGTGGACATTCGGTTTGAAATGTTGACTCCTTTGCAGCCTAAAATTTCCACTAAAAGTTTGCTAAGTATTATTTTCTACTTATACATGGTGATATTTGACTCTGATCGGGTGTATCCATAGGAGACTGGGGGACTGGCCTTGGACGGCATCATGCCCATAGTGTTGTCATGGGTACTGACTTCATGGATGCATTTGAAGTCGTCTTTCAGCTAATCCCGAATATATCCACTGATAGATGCCTGCTTTTAAATACTCCAATGTATATCTGTGTAAGGGCTCAAAGACGTCTAACGTTTTTGGAGCATGGATCATTAAAGCCAATCACAGACATAAATGTTGAGCGTGTGAACACAATAGCCAATCAGAGGTGTTTAAAAATTTCAGAGGTGTTCACATTTTTCATTTGAGTCGGTACCCATGACAACACTAATGGCCAGTGCATTATGGGTGTAGAAGTTTTTCTACTTGTTTGGCAAAAGTGAAGACAGACAACAGCCTTTTTTTCTTGGTTTTCTCTAGTCAGGTAGCATCGATTTCTTTCTTTTTTGACTTTCTACTGTATATCCTTTTTTTTGCCAGCAGTGAAGAACCCCTTTAAGCTAATGCACTTCATCCCCCCCTTGCCCTAAAAATACATTTTCGCTGTATTAAATTAAAATGAATGCATGAATAAATTAATCATTTTATTTCCGGTTTCCCAGACCGACATATATACAGTAAATAAATAATAATAAATGTATAGTACAGCTTCTGTTGCTTTGTTTTCAACAGACCTTTTCCATTTTAGATCACACAGATCACAGAAGCCTTCCTCTTGCTCCCATAAACCCTAAAGCTCTCTCTCTCTCTCTCTCTCTCTCTCTCTCTCTCTCTCTCTCTCTCTCTCTCTCTCTCTCTCTCTCTCTGTCTGGAGCACACACAATCTTGTTTCTTATGATTTATGTATGGATAAAACATTAGCATTTGAAAGGAGATATTAATAAATTGCATTTCTTTGATTTTTAGTGGAATTTGAAGGGCGGAGGATAAAGATGTTCCGCCCATACACAAGGCGTTACAGAAGGAAAGAAAGGAATGGATTTGGGAGTATCGTTTGGCAGTGATGTGTGCGTGGCTTCTGCTAAATGCTTCAGTACATAACTGAGTGTACACAGCACTGACTGCTGAATCATTTATTTATGAGCATTGTTGGCCCTGCCATCTTTGTTGTTTTGGAGATAAAGATGTGCGTTTTATAGTTAACTCAGAAACATAATCAAGCTCTTTAAGGTTGATGTGCATAATAATGTTTTCAGTGTTAAATACTTTTGCTTCTCCCAGTTTAATGTGCTAAGACAACTGTAAGTAAACCATTGGTAGGCTGATTACCCAAAAGCATAAACACTGGCTTTGACTTTTGAGTGTCGGATCGACGTGACCTGACCAAAGGCAGGAGGGTGTTTTGAAAACCTCTTTGAAAAGGGTCATTATTGACACTGCACATTTAATTGTCTCTGCAAATTAAAAAAAATTTTTAAGCTCTGTTAATGAGGATTATGAAATAAATTATTATTATCTTGCGTCCATGCACCAACAGCTCATGTAGACAGTGCAGTAATACAACTGCCATGTATTTTGTAATACTTAGAAATCTTAAGTATTATTATATGTATTAAAAGATCATGTCTGACACAAATATGGTTTCAATTTCATTTGGATATAAATAGTATGGTCACATTTATTCTGCAAAATTATTTTGTGTGTGTGTTTTAAATACATGTGAGGCTATTGAATCATTTACACTGATTCTATAAGACCAAAGAATTTAATTCATTATTTTACCTCTAATGGACAACATTAGCTGTTATCCTCACTGGCATCAGATATTCTTGAACTTTGGCACGTTTCTTCAAAATGTCCTGCTGTCCGTGTGTACCAGGTTTGGTAAAGTTTGAACATTGCATTCAAAAGATATACAATAGTCATTATGGGCCACACTAACAAACACATCAGCTTATACAGTGCCTTGCGAAAGTATTCGGCCCCCTTGAACTTTGCGACCTTTTGCCACATTTCAGGCTTCAAACATAAAGATATAAAACTGTAAAACTTTAACAAATCAAAATCCTGAAAAATTGGCCGTGCAAAATTATTCGGCCCCCTTAAGTTAATACTTTGTAGCGCCACCTTTTGCTGCGATGACAGCTGTAAGTCGCTTGGGGTATGTCTCTATCAGTTTTGCACATCGAGAAACTGAAATTTTGCACTTGCAGAACAGCTCGAGTTCAGTGAGGTTGGATGGAGAGCGTTTGTGAACCGCAGTTTTCAGTTCTTTCCACAGATTCTCGATTGGATTCAGGTCTGGACTTTGACTTGGCCATTCTAACACCTGGATATGTTTGTTTTTGAACCATTCCATTGTAGATTTTGCTTTATGTTTTGGATCATTGTCTTGTTGGAAGACAAATCTCCGTCCCAGTCTCAGGTCTTTTGCAGACTCCATCAGGTTTTCTTCCAGAATGGTCCTGTATTTGGCTCCATCCATCTTCCCATCAATTTTAACCATCTTCCCTGTCCCTGCTGAAGAAAAGCAGGCCCAAACCATGATACTGCCACCACCATGTTTGACAGTGGGGATGGTGTGTTCAGGGTGATGAGCTGTGTTGCTTTTACGCCAAACATAACGTTTTGCATTGTTGCCAAAAAAGTTCCATTTTGGTTCATCTGACCAGAGCACCTTCTTCCACATGTTTGGTGTGTCTACCAGGTGGCTTGTGGCAAACTTTAAACAACACTTTTTATGGATATATTTAAGAAATGGCTTTCTTCTTGCCACTCTTCCATAAAGGCCAGATTTGTGCAGTATACGACTGATTGTTGTCCTATGGACAGAGTCTCCCACCTCAGATGTAGATCTCTGCAGTTCATCCAGAGTGATCATGGGCCTCTTGGCTGCATCTCTGATCAGTCTTCTCCTTGTATGAGCTGAAAGTTTAGAGGGACGGCCAGGTCTTGGTAGATTTGCAGTGGTCTGATACTCCTTCCATTTCAATATTATCACTTGCACAGTGCTCCTTGGGATGTTTAAAGCTTGGGAAATCTTTTTGTATCCAAATCCGGCTTTAAACTTCTCCACAACAGTATCTCGGACCTGCCTGCTGTGTTCCTTGTTCTTCATGATGCTCTCTCCGCTTTAAACGGACCTCTGAGACTATCACGGTGCATTTATACAGAGATTTGATTATACACAGGTGGAGTCTATTTATCATCATTAGTCATTTAGGTCAACATTGGATCATTCAGAGATCCTCACTGAACTTCTGGAGAGAGTTTGCTGCACTGAAAGTAAGGGGGCCGAATAATTTTGCACGCCCAATTTTTCAGTTTTTGATTTGTTAAAAAAGTTTGAAATATCCAATGCATTTCATTCCACTTCATGATTGTGTCCCACTTGTTGTTGATTCTTCACAAAAATTACAGTTTTATATCTTTATGGTTTAAGCCTGAAATGTGGTAAAAGGTTGCAAAGTTCAAGGGGGCCGAATACTTTCACAAGGCACTGTATATCTACAAAACCATTACATTTAGCAAAATTATTTTTGTTATCTTTTTGTCCCCCCAAAACAAACAAACAAACAAACAAACCAAAAAAACATGTATTAGAGGGAACTGAAGGATTCAGAGAAAAGTTACATTTTAAATCATGATTATTGCAGGGCTTAATTCAGGTATTCAGAGAAAAAAGGATGTAGAATTTATCCCGTAAAATGCAGATATACTTACAGCACCGCCTATTAAGAATGTGTGTCTTGAAAAGTAAAGCCAAATGTTTTGATCGCCCCCAGGTGACTGGATGCAGTATACCTCATAAACCCTGCCCTTTCCATGTAATCAAATGGGATGTGAGACAAACTAAACAATCAAATTAAATTACACTTCAAGTTATTATTTTTCCAAATATGATTTCTGTCATTTTAGGGGGGATTGGGACCATTCCATCAATTTGAGACCTCTATCATTTTCGGTCTCACGCTCAGACACTTTTAGAGCAGAACAAGAATAGTTGGCAAAACAGTACAAGGGGTCCTGCATCTTCTGTGCTTAGAACCTTAAAAATAAGCAGGTACATCATTCTGATATTATTTTCTAAACTGACATGCTTTACCATTTCTATCACATTATTTTTTCATGCAATTAGCACTGGCTTATCACTCAAAGGAGTGCTCTATCTGTCTTTCTCTCTTTCCTTCCTTCACTCAGATTTGCTGACAGAGGCTGTTGTCATGAATGGATGGCTGCCTCTCTCAGGTTCGGGTGCTTGTGCCCACTCGACCATCAAGACATGAATACAGTACTTTTTCATCATGTCGCTATATGGTCCTGCCTCGACTCATTGGTGTTTAGATTATTCCATTTATTTTAAGACTCCTGTCACATATTTCCCATATACGGTCACACACACACGTTTCTCAGCATGCCCAGTGCCCCCTTTCTCTGTAGATAGCAGCAAAGGCTCATGGGGCTTGTGTTTAGGTTCACGGCATGAACATGTGATTCAGTGAATCTGTTTTGTAACTAATGGTAATGCAGTTTTCCAAAGAGGTGATGCTATTTTTTTGTTGTTAAACCAAGTACTGATTATGATTAGATGCATTACATATGAATTGGTTTGTTTTCATCATTCTTTGTTTAATAACTGTAGTAGATCTAGCTGTCACAAAACATACTGTATGCTACATGAATACATAAAAATGTCAATGTTTCCAGTCTAAGCTCTCAGACATTCTAACTAGGCAAACTTGATTTCATGCATCATTGAAATCAATGTGTACAGTATGTCATAATGCAGTGCGAGTACTGCATGTGCTGCATTCTCAGTATTGCCACAAGGGGTGTTTTTTACTGGGCATAACTGTATAGTATATGGTGTTCTTCCAGTCTTATTCAGGTCAACTATCTGTCAACTTTTGGTTACACTTTATCTGGTAAGTTTTTTACGGTATTCTTGTTACATATGTTACACGTACACAGCAAAAAACATGTTGGGAGATTTTAGGGCTGGGCGATATGGAGCAAAAAATATATCTCGATATATTTTGCTATATCTCGATATACGATATATATCTCGATATCTTTACAGGACCCCCTAAAAACTACAGCAAAAACAAATATGCCAAATACCACAAAAACTTTTTTTTTTTAATTGAAGTGCAAAGAGGTAGTCAAGTGCTTTTGCGACATTTAAAAAAAAATAAAAAACTCCCTGATTAAATACATAATAATAATTTAACTGTAAAAGAAAATAAATAATATTGCCTTCTTTTCATTTATTTCATGCTTTCAAAAGATGAATCAAAGACTCCCTTTTTTACAGTTAAAGTAAACAGTAAGCATTTTGCAGAAAGATGGGGGCATGACTGAGATATAAATAAACTGATTTTGTCATAACACCACTTCCTGTTAAATTTGTATCAAAATTCAAATAGTGATGTTTGTCATGAGTTTGACAAAATTCAAACTCATCATGCAGCTCATGTAGGCTACACATGAGCTGAATTTCACTTCTTTTCCAGTTACAGAACGAAATATGAATGTCAGAAGGTAGGCTATATGATAATATGATACAGTACAACTGACAGAAGAGCACCGCGTGTCTCAGGACACCCGGGATGTCGCGTTTTTCACTCTTGGTTAAAACGTGAATAGACCTATACATCATAATCCCGTGATAAAGCTGACAAAATAATAATAGTAATGATATTGCAATACTTTTTAAATGTTTTCAAATGATATGCGATCATTTTGACATTTTAACCGAAAACTATGCGATCAGTTAGACACGAATCATAAACTGGCATGATTGCGACCGCGTCTCGCACCAGTAGTGTCAATCACCTGACTGTGGGTGAAACGTGCGCTTTGAACTATGATGAACATTAATATTTCTTTATGAATTTTAGCAAGCAGTTGTGTTAGAAGGAAAACATGGTCTCTAAACTGAGTCCTGAACAACGTGCGCGCTTGTCAATATGATAACTAATCCTCACCTGGTTGTGGAAGCAGCCGTGTTCAATGAGACAACACGCGAGGGGAGGGGGAACAAAAGCAAGAGGCGGGAGGCGCGCGAGGCTCCGCGAGCACAACACAGAGAAGGCAAACGAGCAAAGTGGCGGAATCAGAATTTAATATAAACAACATATCGATATATACGATATGTCCAAATCCATATCGAGCTGAAAAAATATCTCGATATATTTTAAATATCGAGATATCGCCCACCCCTAGGAGATTTATCACCACGGGTGTTAAAATTATCACTTTCCGGGTGAACATACAGGTCCATCTTTGCTAGTGTTAAAACAACACTGACGAAAGTGTTCGTTATACAAACACTGTGTTAGTGTTTCTTTTTAGTCACTCAAGGTGTTGAGAAATGTATTACTCATAAGTGTACATTTAACACTTTATGGTGATTAATCTCACACACCCAGTGTATTTAATGTTTATTTAATGTAAATACTTAAATACTAAAATGGCACTGTGAATGAAATTTAAAACAATTTATATATATTATTTTATTTTTCCCCCCAAAAAATCAAGTGACTAAAAATTTATTTGAATATTTATTGAAATTGTAATATATCAATTCCATTACATTTATGTATTTGGCAGACACTTTTATCCAATGCGACTTACACTGCATTCAATACCATTTTTAAATAAATAAAAAAACATTTTTGTCAGTTCTTGCTTTCGCCGGGAATCGCTACAGTAAAGCCATTGTTGTCACACATACAATTGAATAAAACAATTTCTTGTTATACTCCAATGCTATAACATCTTACCATGATAAATCTCTACTGCGTTTCAAACAAGATTAAACAAAGAAACATTCCTCAAGTAATGTTTTAATTGAAAATACAAAAATTCAACATTGTATATATTAAATCAACCTTAATGTTAAAAAACTGTCTGGTTTGTAATTCAGTCTGATAAAAAATACTATTCCTTTATAAATTAATACATTTACATTTGGCAGATGATTTTATCCAAAGCGACTTACATTGCATTCAATGTACGCATTTTTACATTTTGTCAGTTCTTGCTTTCCCAATTCATCGATCCCACGATCTTGGCGTTGATAGCGCTCCTCAAAATGATCCAAACACATAGTATCGTTCCTGTTAAAGAGACACATTTGGTTAAAACAAACACATTAAAAAAATCTAAGATATAAAGTTTCAAACATCTTCAATCAACAAGCAGAGATACTTACATAGCCTGTCTTCCTTTCAGGATCGTTTAGGTTTGTAGAGTAATAATGCCGGGCATACATAGATTGTGGCCTTAAGTGGTTTCCTTCTGCAATAATAAACAATATTCCATGAAACAAAAATCCTCCAAAGCAGAAAGCAAACTAAAAGACTCAAAATAATCAGGTCACTTTGTGTTTTACTTCAGGTTATTTTTATACCAACACATAGCAAGAAAACGTTATATTCAAAACATGAGCACTACTGTTACAGATTTACAATGCTACAACTAGAAAAGGCTAGAACTAAGTTGTACAGAAAAAAATCGCGCATGGAAGGGCACTAATGCATGTCTGCTCAACTAATACAAAATAAGACGAAAAATGTCAAATAGTACGAGTGTGCAATGTCGTGGAATGTATACGCCAAAACTCATTTCGGCGTGCATATGATACGCACTTTATGGCGTATATATGACACGCTCTCTTGGGTAGGTTTAGGGTAGTGGGGTGGGGGGTTCGTATGTATAATACGCCATAAATTGCGTATCATTTGCACGCAAAAAACAGCGTATCATATGCACGCCAAAATGAGTTTTGGCGTATACATTCCACGACATTGCACACTCGTACTCGATCTTGAGTTTCTATATATTGACTGAAGCAGTTCATGAAGAAAAGCGTGTCCTACGATGTTTTCGACATTTTGGAGCGCTGTACAGAATGGTCGGCGTATGTTATCAAAGTACCACGAGAAGATTGCTAGAACACACAGAGCATTTCACTCGCAAAATGTTGCAGGCCGATCAGTATGCGCAGCGCCGACAATGATGGACCGTGCTGTCCGTGGGTGCTCGGCGAGGGATCGAGCCCCGGCGTCACACAAGAAACAAAAAATTAAGAGCAATTAATTCATTCGATTAACGTCTGCTTTCTCATTTGAATGACATTTCAAAACTCCAGAATTAACTCGTAGTTACGGGGTGAAAGACGTTATGCCAAATGAGAAGAAATAACTATCCAAGTCCAGTGAGTTAAAAAATGACACATAATGTTAATGCTGCTACATTATTACAAAATTAGTACAACGAAATTAAGTCACTTACGTAAATCTCGTCCTCCATTAACGAATTTAGTGTGTTAGTGGGGGTTATTCAGTTATGTTAAACTGAATGGCGGATCAAAAGCGCGCTAAATTTAAACTGAGGTGTAAAAAAAAAAAAAAAAAAAAAAAAACGCTAACAGAGTTAAGTCAACCACATCGGCTACGTTACTCATTATACAAGCTCATTAATAAATCACAAGTTGATAAGATAATAATACTATACTATACCTTGTCCTTGTAACCGTTGTGTGTGCAGGGAAATCCATAAAGATGGAGAGACCGAAGGATGAGCTGGGAAATTTAAAATGCTCTGCACATGCGCAGATGTTGATTGTTAACACCCAAAGGAAACACTGTGCTTTATCACCCAAAGGCAACACTGTGCTTTATCACTAAACAAGTGATAAAGCATATAATATTTGTAAATTAACACCAGATTTTATCACTAGATGTCCAACACCAGGTTTTTATCCCTCAGTAATTTGCTGTGTACTTACCAAAGTAAAAACAGTAAATCATGCATAATTAATTACTAACCCTAAACCAAACCCTAATTCAGTAATCCTACCCTAGCCATATAGTAAGTACATGTAACTAATTATTATTACCCAGTACTTAAATGTATAATTAGTCTGTAACAATGACACCCTAAAATCAAGGGTAACCCTTAATTTTAAGGGTTATTGTCCATGTTACAGTGTAATTATAATACAATGATTGATATTTATTAGCTGCATGTACTTACTTTATAGGATTAGGCTTTTTTTGCACTTCTGGTTTAATGGTCATGAAGTCAATGGGTTTTTTTTTGAATGGGTTTTTGGTTAAATGCCTGAAATAAGGTCTGTGTTTAATAGAGCTTATTTTCCCCAATAATCCAAAACAAACGGGGCCCCACTGTATATTAGGTGGCCTTAAGTACTATGTACTTACATCAAAAAATAAGTACAATGTACTTACTGTGTTCAAATTGTATTGCAAAGCACCTTTGCTGATATTGAGGTGAGATACGGGTAGAGTTAGAGACAGGTGTGGTGAAATGGGTAAGTTTAAGGGTAGGGTTAAGTGTAAGGGAAGTGCCAACTGTGTAATTACAAATGAAACTATAGAAATTAATTACAGACATAATTACATGCAGGTATTTTTTAAAATGTAAGTACAATGTAAAAGCATGTATGTAACAATAAGTGCATTGTATCAAATTATTAATTATAATGTTAGCACATAGTAAGGCCACCTAATATAAAGTGGGTCTACAAATGGAAAAATCCTATTGACTTTTTGTTGAGGGAACCAAGGATGCAAACTACCCGGTTGGCATACAAAATTGTGCCATCCTTGCAGCACTCGATACACTGATCAGGCATAACATTATGTTAACATAATATTGTTTTGGATGCTGTGGTATCTGGAACCAATATGTTAGCAGCAGATCCTTAAAGTCCTGCAAATTGCTAGACTGGATTGAGACCTGGGGATTTGGAGGCCAAGTCAACACCTCAAACTCGTTGTGCTCCTCAAACCATTGCTGAACCATTTTTACTTTGTGTTAGGAGCATTATCTTGTTGAAAGAGGCCACAGCCACCAGGGAATACCGTTTCCATGAAAGAGTGTACATGGTCTGAAACAATGCTTAGGTAGGGGGTACGTGTCAAAGTAACATCCACATGGATGGCAGCACCCAGCAGAACATTGCCCAGAGCATCACACTGCCTCTGCTGTCTTGCCACATTCCCATTGACAGATACAGACTGCTGCAGATTGGGAACACCCCACAAGAGTTTTGGAGATGCTCTGACCCAGTAGTCTAACCATCACAATTTGGCCCTTGTCGAACTCGCTCAAACCCTCATGCTTGCCCATTTATCCTTCTTTTGACACATCAACTTTGTGGACAAAATGTTGATTTGGTGCCTAATATATCCCACCACCAGCAGGTGCCGTGGTGAAGAGATAATCAGTGTTATTCACTTCACCTTTCAGTGGTCATAATGTTATGTCCAGTCTGTGTATAACCTTATTATAATAAATAATGTCTCTCTCTTGAATGCTAATATTTCTTTTGGGATGTGCAAATTTTTGTTGTATTTATGCTTGGAATATTTTATAACTTGACATGCACTTTCAGAAATACAACACTTATGATGAAAAACCTATGACTTGAAAAACATGAGACAATGAGCCTCACTTGGACTAATCATTTATTGGGCAATTAGTTAAACATTGTGAGCCATCTCTAAATGGAAAACAAGCATTTTCATTAAGTGTATGTCTGAATTTACATACTTGAGTATAAAAAGTGGTTTCTTTAGTTCAAATATTAAAGCATGTTAGAAACATCAAGGGCTTGGGTTTGGTTAAGGAATGCATGAACTGATTAAATTTTTACCTTAAATGAAATATAGCTTTGGATTAAACCGTCTAGCAAATGCATAAAAATCTGTATGAGTGTTTTATGTTCCTTTCTTGATGAATTTTACATTCAATACATTCCTCACTAATTGAATCAGCAAAACCTGATCTTCTTGGTTACTGCCCACATACCCACATACTGTAGATCTTCTTTTGAAAATACTCTCTCATGTTTTCTGTGCTGCATTATGGAGGTATGCTCTTAGGTCCCTGTCATGGTCTCTGTGTTTTTCTCCATACTTCAGATCCTGTTTTTTATGGTGAAACATTTGTTATTCTCTTTGACTCGTCTCCATGTTTCAAAGCCCCCATGGGCAAAGACTCAGGCTGTCTGGATGTATGATTGTGCTGTTACTGCCGTCTTGATGTTCTCGATGGAGAAGAAATTAAATGAAGTTCAGTAAAATGTGAATATTTTTGTCCCTTTTAAGGGTATGTTCACACTTGGGAGGTTTGGTTTGATTAAAACAAAAATTTGAATCTTTCAAATTTTGAAAGATTGTTTCAAAGCGGACAAGCGGACCAAGACCCACCTTTTCCAAGCGAACTCTGGTGTGGTTCGACTTAAATATAAGTGCACAGACCAAGGACATGAAAACAGTTTTCAATGAAAACAGGATGTGATGTCACAAGAAAAAGGACAGACTGCACATGCATACCTGGATCTTCTCATTGAAGGAGCCATGTTGCCCATTACAGATAGATATAGGCATCAGTACTGCGTCTCCTCGCAGCTGATCTTAGTTTGTGTGCAATGGAGGAATTCCTTCGTGCTGTTTTGACTCTTTTGCACATTTAGAGTTCTCAGCTGGTAAAGCATACATTGTTTTGTATGTTCGACAAGTCACAAAACATGACAGCTGTCAAATCAAATTGTGACCTAATCCTTATGTGCCTTTTATTCTATATATTTAGGTTCTAAAAATTACAGTGTGAACTAAGGACTAAGTGTGAATACACCCTTAAAAGTACATATTTGTACAGTGCTGAGAATGTTGGATCTGCAAACACAGGGGTTTGTTTAAAGCAAGATGATGTGTTTTGGTGGATGAAAAGTGAACACATAAGGGTCACGATGTTATCAAGCAACCTGATCTCACAGATTTCCGTGAAATCAACACGGACCCTTAACTCAAAAATCTGTGGTAGTTTCACGGAATCACCGAAAATGCCGTGATGGGTTCTCGGAAGTGATGCCTATGTAAGTCAATGACAGTCAGCATCCGTGGTCCACACACAGATTCCCTGTTCCAACACCTTATATTCGGCAGTTTGATTCAGCCAGCATAATTTTATTTACTTTTATTTTCCTTTTATTCAGACACGTTTTAAACACCTAACACAATCCCTTCCCTAAACCTACCCATTTGTGTATTATAAAAAACAGATATAACAGGCAGATACACAGATACTGCAGGCACAATTTATTCAGAAACTACAAATATTCCAAGTGTTCCGAGGCCAAACCATTGATTTCTGTGAAGAAAATCCCCAAAAGCGATCAGTAACGTCGAGTCCATCCGCCAAATATTAATACATTTCAAATATTGCAGCCGGAAGAAACGTCACATCAGCTCTGACAGCATTGGCTGTTGTATGTCACGTGACCAATTGCGTCATTACGTCCGCTTTGATTGTAAAATGCCTTTGGCTCTCGTGTTTCTCGTGACCGATCGCGTCATGTTGAAGAGTCGTTTGTATCATATGAATGAGTGCATGTGTGTGGAGCGCGATCATCATTTCAACGATTAAAACATTAAGATCAACTCTGTTCCTCACATGAATATATCGTATGACTTCAGAAGACTTGGAATGCAACGAATTAAAGGTGCACTATGCAACTTTCCGTCCACTGGAGGGCGCCTATTCTAAACAAAGGCGTAGTTTGATGGTCTTCACCTCACAGCCGGTGGAAAATAGGACATGGCAGAAATCATGTTCATGGATGCGGTTTTTAACGTTACTGTAGTGTAAAGCAGAGCAGGGCTGAGCACGGCCGCTGGAGCGATTGTTACACAAACACATGGCTCGTGAGTACCGGGACTTTTATGATGGGACGGGACACAGTCACCGGGCGCTCGCACTTCCACTTTTTCCGATCAGGTAACGCAGCTCTTTTTATCATATCAGATACATTTAAGTGTGTTTAAAATTATGTTATGATGTTCCTCTGTGCGTTTGCTCGGTGCTGCTGTGACATGTTCACACTGCTAAGAGAAAAGCGCTTTTGCAGAATAAAACAGAGGGTTTAACGCAGATATGACGCGATTGACAGCCGACTCGCTCAAAAGCTATGCTGAAACGTCCCGGTCCTTAGTTAAAATAACAATTTTCTCACAATTTACAAATAGTTGGAAACATTTGGGATATTGTAAGTAGGGCTGCACGTTTTCAAGTTTTTCATTAACCGTTAACCGAGGCCCTTAGCGGTTAATACTCGGTTAACCATAGTGTGCGTCAGGGTTATTATTTTTAGCTTATTAATTTGACGACCACCATCTCCGTAGTGAACGCGCCTATATAGAGAAATGCACATCATGGATTACATAATCAGAGAGTAGCCTATTTCTTTTCGTTTTAAATTGTTAAAAGACATTTAAAGTTTCTTAAGATCTATTTCATGTCTGCGAGGCGTACGCTGAGTTTCGTTAAATTAGGATGAGATGCGCTCCAGTTCACGAGCAATGCGAGCGGCCGCGAGGGCGCCTGCATGATTAGGGCATTAGTAAAATATGCAGCCGAGAATGATTCACACAGACTCAGCGTTTGACTCGCGTGGCTGAGCCTCTCCCGGCAGAGAGATCAAGCATCTGTGGACTCGTCCCTTCAGCTCTGGCCATCTTGCTTTCAGTCCGCGATTAGCTTTTTTGTTTTCTTCATTACAGTTAAAGTAACCTCTGCTTTTCTCTAGTCATTCACAAGTTTCTCACTTCAAACTTTCTTTCTTCTGATCCGTTATGCACAGCGCGCGCGGCTCCCGCTCTGCTTCTGCCCTAATGCGACTTTTAGTCCAGTGCGACGTGTTATTTTCCTCTTCATGACGCATATTTTGACTGATGCGACTCATAGTCCGGAGCAACTTATAGCCTGAAAAATGCGGTAAGCACTGCATTGCAATACTTGCATTTTGCCCCGTCACTCTCATTTTTAAAGTGCTCCCACGCTTTCTTTGCCCGCTTAGAAAGCTGGTCATGACTTCTTCTTGTGGATATTACAAATGTCTGGGAGCGCTCTGGCAGTCTCTAGGGGTGCAAACATATATTACAACTAAACTCATATATTACAACTAAACTTACAACTAAACTCAAATTTGGCATGCACCTATCGGCCACTTAACCGAGCAAAATATTTCACTCGGTTACGCAATTTTTAATGGTTAATCGGTCAATCGGTTAACCATGGACACCCCTAATTGTAAGTACTCAACTGAACAAAATATATAACCCTGGCCTAGTGGTTTTTGGATATTTTACTGCAAAAATACTACATAGTGCACCTTTAATACTTTTATACTGTTTTTGGTCCGTTTTTGCAATAAATAACTGTGACTGTACAGTTATTTGCCTGTTATGTGTTCTATATTGCTGATAAGTGGGTAGGATTAGGGTAGGAAGTGGAGTTAGTTGCTCCGAAATATAAAAGTAGGCTATAAATATTGATTAAATCATGTCTCCTTTCACAAATGCAAATAATTAAATGTGTGTTAGGAATCCGTGTGTGGACCACAGATCCTGCCTGTCATTGACTTACAGGCATCACTTCCGTGAACCCATCACGGAATTTTCGGCGATTCCGTGAAACTACCACAGATTTTTGAGGTAAGGTTCAGTGTTCATTTCACGGAATTCTGTGAGATCAGGTTCAACAAGACTGAAGGTGATCATGTTCTATTGTCTTTGTTCATCTTAAATTTGCTCTTTTATTATCATGATTTCATGGTAGGCTATATCCTGCCTTAAAATAAAAAAAGAATCATAAACACAATTAGAGCTTCTTTCTGTCCTAGTTTCCCTTGGGCAGGAGTGTGCTGTTGACAGGCTGAGTTATTAGCTCTTGTTGAGGAAGTGGCTCTGCCCTGGGCTTCAGTGGTTGGACAGCGATGAATGTGCTGGAAGAGCATGGTGTGGAGGAAGTGATGCTCACTCAAGTTGTTAAAAGCTTAAGTGATTATAAAGAGACATGACAGAACAGTAATGAAATAAACGTTGAATGTTGGACTGATATTAAAGCTATACTGTACTCACTATAGGGCAGTTAAGGCTTTTCAAAACCTCTAACCCAAATGCCGAGATCACACTGCACGATTTTAGTTTTTGTGAAATCGCCTTCAAATGCCTAAAATTATAGGCAAATTATAGGCAGATGAGTCACCGACGCCTGTGAGAAATTTGGCATGCACCTATCGGTGATTCAAAATCCTGCTGTGTGTAAAGTGTCATTGCCGATGAACCACAGCCAATGAAAGAGCATGATACAGGGCAGTGGGAAATCTGGGGAGGAGTCATAGAATATCAGTATTTTAATAGATATATTTACAGTTATATAAAACAAAGCACAAACTTATGCTTGTCCAGCCTCAACAGCAGCACATTGCAAAATGATGTGTCTCTCTGTGTCCCCCAACCATTTCCTCCTCCATATATTTCCTCCTTTTTGCTGCAGATCAGCGCACAGACAATTTGGATCGCTTGTGGACTATCGTATCCACCTGATGCGCTATAGAGCTCCGGAGGTCACGTGACCCATTCTGTTTACGACGCCATTTTGGTAGGCAAGAACAGCTGGCGCCAGTATGAGTTTCAAGGCAACGGAGTTCACTGCGCACTTTAATTCAAAAGACATAGACTTTTACATAGAAAAAACTTAATAGATCATACAGAACATCTAGGGCTGTGACGGTGGTAGTTTTTTTTTTTTTACCACAACGGTGGTCTAGGGCTGTGCCAGTGTCCGGTGAACATGACAACCGCACCACCATGGTGGTAGAGTGCCACCGCAGTGGCTGAGTAGCACCGGCAGGGGTCGGCCAAACAATATTTTTTTTGTATGTAAATACTGTTTTACGTGAATATTATGACACGAGTGAAGCACAACGCTTTATTTACAAAATAAATAATAGGTCCGCAATAGTTACCTCGCAGCCATAAACAACATTCATGCGTAACGAGACATTTACATTACTTCATTTACGTCTCTCAAGATTTGGGGAAATAAATAAGAGATTCCATGTCCTGTAGAATAAAATGGAGTAAGCCTATTGTTAAATTCGTGGAGAATTGAGTGACCAGATCGATTTATTCTGTGATTAAAGCATTGTACTTCACTCGTGTCATAATATCCACGTAAAGCATTAACATAAAAAAAAAAAAAAAAAAGTTTGGCCGACCACCGTCGGTGTGTTCACCGGCACAGCCCTAGACCTCCGCGGTGGTGGTAAACTGCCCGGTGTGCTTTTCACGTGTCTCGATAAAGGAAGGGAGAGTTTTCCCCTCAGGACACCCGTTGCACCAGCAAGTTACAACTAGCCTAGTTTTGACGTAAATGGACACTAAGTCACAACGTTGATATTTTTGCATTGCACTTGCATTGCTTAAATCTATGTTTAAACTAAATATTCACGGAAGCCTGCGATCAGGAGTAACATTAACAGATAGAATAGCAGGCAAACTGAACTGCATCACGCTCTTGTTTTACATGTGAATAGAATAACATTATACAACAAGATTGTAACATTTTACATTGTGAATAGAATAACGTTATGTTAGGTTAACACGAACCAAAACAGCGCGCCGCTGCATCCATAGGTCCGTGTTGTGCATGTAAAATAAAATCAGTCATAATCAATTATTTTTTTTCTTCAGTATTTATTTATTGATCCTTAATTTAGTTTCAAATAGCCTTTCTTGATGTTATACATAAAAACACTTATGTTATTGGGTTATATAAGTATTGGGATATGTTTAATCATTATTTACGTGAGGCAAAAGTAACATTAGTTAAGAATAAAGAATAAACTGAAATTCATGGCATTCAACAACTTACTACGATAAAATTATTTTTTTCTGGCATCCTGGTGCACATAAGCTGTCCATCATGTTGTAATATTAAGGTTGAAATAGTCTGGTTTTACATCCAACCGCCGCTCTAGCGCTCCCCTGACTGCCTGCCAAAATGGCGGCGCTTATGCTGCGTGACGTCAACCTCTGGAGCTCTATAGGTGGGTTTAACAAGATAACGGATAGAGAAGCAATGGGTCGTTGCTTGTTGATCGCGCCTCTTGTGGTCTGATTGGTTGAAGGACTATCCAATTGCATACAGAGTCATTCGAATTATGCTTGTTTACGCTTGTTTATACAGAGCAGACTTCAGAGACCAATGTTCAATTTTAAATTGAGTTTGGTCTGGTGATAGCCAGAGAAATCGTCCACTGGTTTGATTGCTAATCGTTCTTGGTGTGAACGGGCCTTAACTCATCCAGCACTACTTGTGCAATAAACATTTTGAAAACTTTAAATTGTATAGTGATCCTTTTATAAACAGTTAGGCAATAAAATGGACGTTAACTTAACCATAACTATAAAGTTCTAATTATTCTAATCTATGAGAATAGAGAAAGTTCACACCACAGATATAATGATAATGACACAGGCTGGATCCAAAATCGCATACTTCCTATTCCTATTATATGAGGTTACTAAACCATAATAAATAAAATAAATTGAGACTTTATCTATCTTTTTCATGAAATCTGCAAGCTGATTGATTCCTTTGCTGATTCTGCTGTCATTGAAATTGCTTGCTCAACATTTGACTCTAAACCTTAGCAGTAGCAAGCAAAACGGTTTTGCACGTCAGACTAGTGTAACGTTATACATAGAACAACAATGGAGTAACCGTTAGCGCATTTGAATGACGAAGCACGCTTCGTGAGAACGCTAGGTTTATGTTTGGGGTGGTTTTACAATAAACAAACTGACACCTATATTGGTCAGCTAAACAAATGTATTTAAACACACACCATAGATCACATGCTCCATTGATAAATTAACTAACGTTATACACGATCGTGTTGTTTACCAGGGACGTGCACAGGATTTGTATTTATTTTTTTTCCACCTCGGAAGGGCAACGTGAGTCGAGAAGGGCATATGGGCAACCTGAGCAACCCCCCTGTGCACGTCCCTGTTGTTTACTGATGTTTACTTACGCGACAATAGCCAACAACAGACATTTGAAGCAGCTTTACTCACCACCTGTATCCAAAGCAGGACCGTGAACCTTTATCGCTGGGACCGCTCCGTCAATAACACACTTCATTGGTAACTGTTGATTTGGTGAAGTCCTGACAGCAGTGACAGTGGAGATCCACTTTTGCGACACGACTGAAGCGTGATGTGAAGCTTCCCGTCATTTCTGCGTTCAAATCGGTTCAAATGCAGCGCTGCCTTCCCGGAATGCTGTGCTGAAGCGTTGAAGTCACTTGACATCACCCATAGGAATAAAGTGGAGCGCGGCACGACAGAAGTGTTGCACGGACGAGTGGATCTGCACCTGAGAGAGTGTTTATGGCCGTGCATTTCCTCTCTCGCCTCAGTCACTCTGCTGATATTGAACATGCAATATATCAAAATAAATAACAGACTGTCAGCTTAAAATTTTTTTGATCAACATTTGAATGTGGGTGTTGAGCAACATTTTGAGGCATCTGCTTACATATGCTATCTCTTGTTTCTGCTTCTTTTTCACCTGTGTGTTGATACACCTGTACTCTTTCAGAAGATGCTTAACAGCGGACCCTACTATATAACAGTGAAAACATATAAAGCCGTAAATTTACGTCTATGGCGGGGAAAGAGTTAAATAAACTTCTTGCAACACTCTATCAGAATTAATCTGAAACCCTCCTCCACCCCCAGCTCCACCTGCCTAGATCTGTATGTATTCATGCAGCAGCAGATCTTACATGCTCACAGCAGTGTGTCTGTGTATCTGTTGGCAGTAACAAGTCCATACCTGCTCTGCAACAGCAGCAGCATGACCAAATACATTAACACTGCCATATTCATTAACACACCCCCTAGCCCGGGATCCTAGTTTTGATTCCCCTGCTCTAGAATGCTAGATAAATGTAATGCACTAGTGGAAGGGCTCACAGTTCACAGAGCAGCTCCTTGCCTCTCTCACACTTTCCATTCGCTCTCTCACAAGCACACATGCTTCTCTCTCTTATTTTCTGGAGTTCCTTGTAGTCTGTATCTTGAGAAGGCAGCAGTAATTTCCTGCATTTGAACCTGTTAAGGGTTCTCAGCCCGTGGAACCAAACCACCGAAGCTACGAGTTTTATCATGGCTGCCACATTGCTGTCGAATAAAGTGATGGATGAGGCCTAGTTTCTCTCTCTCGCTCTTTCAATCTGCCTCTCTTCCTCTCAGTACAGGAATGAGAGAGAGTGCGCACAGAGCAGAGCAGAAGCATGGCGGTCCCAGCAGAGAGAGCCCACATATTAAACTGGCACAGGGGCCAGCGGATCAGCTGTCAGGCTGAGAGATATGCAACACCCCGGCTCCATGCATTTATACAGAGAGCAGAGCAGCATAAGGGGAGGAAGTCTTCAGATCGAAGCCACTCACTCAGTACACATGACCTGAGGTTTTTCTCGCTGCAGATTTACAGGGTCATATTTAAGATATTTCCTTCTTTATCTGTACAGTTCAGCTCATACATTTACATATGTCTTGCAAAGTCTGTAATAAGTGATATCATATTTTTTTTCTCTGTTTTTGTACTACATAAAAATATAAGACAAAATCAAACTGCAATTGGTTTTTTTTTTTGTTTTTTTTGTTTTTTAAGTGATAAACATATTGCAGATTCCTCAAGGGATATGTAAATTTACGAGCAGAACTGCACGGCTCTCTTATTCCTGTCAGGATATCAAGTGCTTCAACAAAGCCTCTTGCTAATGGAAATATCCTGGCTTATAGGTTGTAGTGATAAAGTGAGATATATATATATATATATATATATATATAAGGGTTGTGTTTGTGGAACAGGGCTCTGGGGAGGAGTTACCACATATCAGATCAGCCCCAGAGAGGATGGGAAAGCAAATTAGTGTCATTCTCATTTATTCACGTTTTCCTTTAGCCTTGTTTACAACTGGTATTAACATCCATCTCGGGTGATACAATCACAAGAGCTCAATTAAAAGAGGTCACTGTGAGAAAAATATATATATACAATTATACAAGACGTAAATGGGGCAGAATATCCTTGTATGGGCTCTTCTCCCGGAAGGGTGTACACGCAACCAGAGCGAGAGAGCAAATGCACGCCCATAAACACTGCACTTACTGCTGTCACAGGACTTCACCAAATCAACAATGTCACCAAAGAAGTGTGTTTTTGACGGTCCCAACGATAAAGGTTCACGGTCCTGCTTTGGAAGCAGGCAGTGAGTAAAACTGCTTCAAATGTCTGTTGGATATCGCCGCGTAAGAAAACATGACAACATGATCGTGTATAGTTAATTTATCAATGGAGCATGTGATGTATGGTGTGTGTTTAAATACATTTGTTTAGCTGACCACAATACTGCCCTACAAAGGCAAAAGACCTTAACTCACTGGAGTGTGGAACTGAGAAAAATGACTTTAAAGATTTTTTGTTGTCCAGCCAAATTAGTTATAGGTAGGACACTGGAAATCTGGCATTTAGATGTTTTAGTAATGACAATTATCAACATACACTTTTTTTTTTACTCAAACTTGACTTTTGACCCCTATTTTGAAGTTACTGCACTCTGCCTTTGTATTGTCTGCAAAAAATGTGGAGTCATGCCAAGGCAAAAGGCAGTAACTTCCATATTATCAATATTTGGTTGCTGATCACCATTTACAAAATCAATATAGTAACACCTGTATAAAATCTAATGATCATGGCATTTATTTTGGATGATTTACAATTAATTATAGCGGTCTTCTTATTACCATCATGTGCTTTGGCTGCATTCTGTTGCTATTACTAAGGACACAATACGTCTTGTAAAGAGTATCTTCATTGGTGTGCAGCAAAACTTGCAGGTTGATAGGTGACACTGAATTATATGAACAAGATAAGAATGAGTAAACATTTGCATATATAATGCAAAGATATAAAAAATAGAACAAATAACAAATCATGTAAAAATGCATGGGATTGGAATAAGATAAATAGCAAATAGTGCCGCTGGTTAATCAAGGGTTAAGTTTGGCTATAACGCTCTAATGACAGCGCTGACTGGATCGGATTGCCCATTCATAGGCTAAACAGAGTAATTATTTATTGCAATATGTTTTTATCTAGTAAAAAAATGATACAATAGACTACATAGCTTAATTACTTTTACATCTTTGAATGAAAATCGCCTATAGCCTAAAAGGACAACTTTTAGATTGATGTGAACGACAAGTAAGAATAATTCTCAGAATGCTTGAGGATTAAACGCGATGACGTTCATTGCCATGGATTTTATCGGGTTTACAAGAAAAGGTAGGATATATGGATATAATTGCGAACTGTTACTACTGGTTACTACTGTATGCGTGAGCGCACGCTGTCTCGGCATTCGAGTACACACACTCGTGCAGTGGGCAGCCCCAGACTGCCTGACAGCGCGCTGAGTGAATATTCTGCATTATGAAAACATGTATGACAGTACACAGGCTACACCGTAACTTAAACGCGGCAAACTTTAATAGACAGTAAAACAAAGGCGGGACACCATAACTGCATGTCGGTACTGTAACTTAATTTAGACGCATGGCTAAACAAAGGCAGAGTAGGGATGGCTCGATACCACAATTTTGGCTTCGGTACGGTACGGTACCACAATCTAATACCGAAGTACCGATATTAAAACGATACCACAAGGTCTGATATTAGCGCGGGTATATTGCACGCGAATGAGAACAATTATGCAAGTTTTGAGTTTATAAAGTGGGAAATTACCACAAATGTTTATTAGTAAATTAATCAGCAAAGCTTATCACATCAAATCAGTCATTTGAAAACTTTCTTGTGAGAAATAATTTCAGCAAAAATCTCTCAAAATTAGCTAATTGCTTCTGGTTTCAAAAGACATCGCACTACACTAAAGCAATCTGCATAATCCGATTCAACATTTCACGCTCGTCTCGGGATGGATAACGGAAATCATTTGAACACGCAAGAGATTTTATAGCATTTCATAATAACAGTTACAGGAGATATGAGCTCATACGACACACACACACACACACACACACACACACACACACACACACACACACACACACACACACACACACACACGCCTGTCACTTAGTCACGCTCGCACATTACACAAGTTTCCTTAAACAGTCAAATACACAGAATTATGTACAAATGTCCGTCTTTAGTGAGTATTCACATAAACACAGTCGGGTGTGTCTAACGCGAATGTAAACAGTGCAATAGTATGCGTGCAAATATAATGAGATCTAAATGTCATTGGTTGAAACGAACGCTGGAGATTGTGATATTCGATCTTATGTTAGGCTGTGTGTGTGTGTTGATCAGTGTAAAAAGAAAATAAATGTCTAAATGAGATGGTTTGAATGATCCACTGACCTGTCGATCTCTTCAGAAGTCTTAAAGTCAGGATAGTGACAGATGCTTCTTGGCTAGGTTTGATGGTTCTTCATCAGTTTTATAAGCAAAGTCATTACAAATGTCACTTCTACTCCTCTCTTTATTAATTCGTTTTGGGCATCTTGAGTGAGATTCAACTGCTTTATCCATTTTGTCCGTCTATGTTGTTGTCACATTTGCCGGTTGTTTCGGGTCAGTTTGGGTAGCGCGCTGCCATCTAGCGGTGAACTTCGGAAAAGCAGCATATACCGCAATGTGCCAAATCATGATATCGTACCGTTTTAAATAAAAAATATACCGGTATTTTTCCAGTACCGGTATATCGCGCATCCCTAAGGCAGAGTACCGTAACTCAGTTTGAGCGTTCCAAAACAAAGGCAAAGAGCGTAGGGGTGTCAACAATAATCGATTTGGCGATGCATCGCAATGCGGGGCATGAACGATTCAGCATCGATGCGGCAAAGTACCATAACCGATTATGTCACTGTTTATTTTCTGGCGGACGATAAAGTTGTGAAGTTTCAAATACTTCCGGTTCCGAGAGAATAACAACAACAACAAGGAAGATGGCTGAGGCGGAGGGAGATGACCGCGATAGACGGGTTATTAAAAACGCGCTAACGACCCGAGGTGTGTAGGATTGTACGTATATTTTTTTTGCACAATAATCAATGAATCTATAATGACGAAAAACGCCGCAATTCACCTTTATTCCACAAGGTGGCAATGTCTGATACGCAATGATGAAGTGACGTTTCACTCATAGTTACCTCTGACAGAAAACGAAACAATAATCTGCAAAACTTGAAATGGCTCAGTGATTTACCGCAGAAAGCAAGTACTAAACACAATCATATGTTAGTGTCACTGTCACTGATGATGGATGTGGTCAAGAAGCTGTCAGTGATCAAAATATTGATTTTGAAGACATTGAAAATGAGTTTTGAGAATATGCTGGAGATCGCGAATATGAGGTAGATGCTGAATATAAACGAGCTCTGACGAGGTCATATGATGATGGTATTAAACATCTGCTCAAACTGAATCCTTCCAAGCTCCAAAAGGTAACGAAATAGGTTTTATTTTATTCTTCTGTAGCTGTTATACTCTAAAATCAGGAGTTTTATATATTATCACGACAGGTAAAGGTCTATCCATGTTAAATATAGATCTGGGTCGCTAACGACCTGAATATGTAAGAATGTTTGGTGAAACAGTCATGCATTTAAGGGCTAATTGCATTTTATTTAATTACATTTTATTTTATGTAATAACTTTTATGTCAAAGATACAGGAGACACATAGCAGCCAATACAATCTGTTGTTTAATATCTGCTTGTATTGCCTAATGACTGATGAAATATTTGCTTTGTGTGCAGTAGAATTTTGATGCATCACAATGCATCGTAGAATCGAATCGAATCGAATCGAATCGTTACCTGGTGAATCGTAATCGAATCGAATCGTGAAGGAAGTGCCAATGCACACCCCTAAAAGAGCGGTAACTGTTGTTACGGTGTTCTGCCTTGGTTTCTCCTGGGCTTTTGGAAGTTACTGTTAAGACAATCCATAATTTTCTCGAAAAAACAACAGAATTGACTAACGATATTTATCCACATGATAAAGGAGGTCTTGAATGTCCCAAAAATGTCAATAACTCATTTTCGACCAAAAACGAAGTTATGACCTTTTGCCTTTGCACGGCAGAATATGTGTCTGTTTGTTTATTATAAAACACAAAGCACACTTCTTCATTAAAAATGCGCTACTGTTCCATTGTTTTCTATGTAAACACTAGTATGACATGCAAAACCATTTAGCTTGCTACTGCTACTGTTCAGTTGCATAGTCCATAAACCAAATCATGTCCTCATAAACCATGAGTAAACACACACAATTTTTAACAAGCCACTAAATAGTTACAGTACCACAGAGATGTCCAGCTGTTGCTGCTGCTTCTGTTTTATTCCGTCCTCTGGATCTGATTCTGGATCATATCTGTATTAGTTGAATCTGATTGATAGCCATGGTTTATTAGGGTAACGTTTTCTTTTCCACGCTTGAAGATGTCACCGCTTTCAGACGCTCGTGATTCTTTAGCTCCGCCCACACGATACGCCTCCATCCGCTCGTTTTTTTCTGGAAAGACTCAGAACAGCCTATCTTTCTTTTATAAATGTAATAAAACTAAAGATTTTTCTGAGATATTAAGGATGCAATACTACTCTATAGGTACTCTACGACATGAGATTGACTGAAACTCAGTGTGTTCCTCCCTTTAAAGAAGGCTATGCTCACCATGACTGCATTTATATGATCACAAATGCAATTGTGAAATATTTTTACAATTTTAAAGAAATGTCTTCAACAAATGTCAAAGGCAAATGTCTTTACTGTCAAACTGTAAAGAATAAAAAGTTGAGTAAACGTAAAAAAAAATAAGCAACTGGCTGCAAAGCTGCAGTTTTCTTCACTTCATAGTTACAAACCCTATTCCAGAAAAGTTGGGATGCGCTTCTGGATCATGTTTAGATATGGCTTCTTTTTTGACCTATAGAGTTTTAGCTGGCAACGGCGAATGGCACGGTAGATTGTGCACAGTGGATCTTGAAGTATTCCTGAAAACTCTTTGTAATATTTCTCTGAGAAACTCCTTTCTGATATTGCGCCACTATTTTTCGCTGCAGCATTGGGGTAATTAGTGATCCTCTGCCCATCTTGACTTCTTAGAGACACTACCACTCTGAGAGGCTCTTTTTATACCCAATCATGTTGCCAATTGACCTAATAAGTTGCACATTTAACGTTGTCCACAAAGCGGTTAAATACAAGGTGTAAACTGCCTTTTTTGGTTGAGCAGAAGAGCAGTTTTGTGAGGACTTGAGTTTCAGTTACACAAGCGTGAAAGCCTTAAATAAACATGTCAGTAATGAGAATTAGGGCCTTTGACCAGCTTTATCAGGTCAGAGCAGTTGTGTCCTCCTTACTGACCTCTCCATCTCAAGGCTTTGTTCCCTCAGGAACTCAAAACAAGAGGCACTAATTGAAACGAGTCTGAATGGAATAAAGAGCAACAGAACGAGTGACATTGTGAATTCAGCTTTTGATGGGATTTAATCTGGCTATGGTTTATTCACTGATAATACACGGCACATATTAAAATGCTTTTGGACTCCTTTGGGAACAGCAGTGAGAGGATTGTGGATGAGAGAGAGCTCAGCGTCAGCATCTGTAGCAGAGATATGGCGAACGTTTGGATTGGATGGCATTCTGGCATGACAGATAACAGTAAATAATTGAGACTGTGTTCCCACAATAGAGTTGAGAAACTGTGATCAGAGTCCTGGTTGGCACATAAAAACAACCACAAACAGGAATGAAATCTTTTTGAGTACAAAAAAGATGCACCGACCGAAATAAAAATTCTGGGCTGAAACCAATTTTTTTTTGTATAATTGTATCATTATCAGAATTTTTTTAATTTAATTCAATAATGTTACTGAATCTGAATATATATATATATATATATATATATATATATATATATATATATATATATATATATATATATATATATATATATATATATATATATATATATATATATATATATATATATGAGCCAATACAATAAAATGACATCAATATGTGACAGAAAATTTGTCTATAATAAAATAATATTCAGTATATCCGGGAAGTTTCTAGCCATTTTAAAAAAGCAACATTGATATTACTGGTATTAATTAACAAATGCATACATACATACCAAACTTTATTTGTTAATAAGGATTAAAATAAATACCAGTAATACCATTGTAGCCAGATGCCTGTACAGCCAATAGGCTGATGCAATCCCTAGTTGCTAAGAATTTTTTTTCAGACATAACTACATAATTATTACGTGTTATTATTACAGTTCACATAAAAGTAACACGAATATTCTGATTCAGTGCATTTTTTTTTACTCATTGATGCTTGAACTTCCCTTTTCAATAGCGCGACTTGCATAAATAGCATAAGTATTAGAACTGAATGAATCGATTCAGCATTCAACACCATCCGCAAAGATGAGTAAAATTTGGCATAGTGATTTAATAATGGATGCATTAATGTTGTGAATTAGCACATTATATTATACAATTTTTAAATGTGGCGTTAAAGTTTTATATGGGACAATTACAAAATACTTATACTGTTATAAAAGAAAGCGGAAGTAAGAGAAGAAAGCTTTATAGAGTCAAAATTTAAAACTCACTTTATCATGAAATGTTGAAGTGAGTGTGCAGTTATATTTTACCTTTAACATACACACCGAGCAATGATATTTGCCCAATTCACAGCGTGATTTCTCCACTTTCACAAATACTGCCTTAACAAAACATTTGTGCGCTTTTTACTGTATCTGCTTTTTTTGTTTGTTAAATTGGCCTTAAGTTTGAATTTAGCTTTATTGCATGGTTTAAAAAGCGTTACCTTGCCAAAGCATTGACCAAGCTCTTTGATCTGTTGGTGTTGTTGAGCGCTCCAATCAAACGGCATATGCAAAACTTGTTTTTGACAGTACAGTATCACAAACCCAGACTCTTTTAAGACCCAGAACATTGTAAAGATGGGTTCTCTTCTCATGTAGCAGAAGTAGAAGAGGTTCAGTCAAAACGCTGCATCTGGAACTGCATGAGGGATAATATGAGTCCTGAATCTCCCGCTGACACTCTTTATTTAACATCACAACTGACGTAACATTTGGAATACCCTGAGTCAGATACGGACATTATTATTTTTGTCGCACTACAAGGAAATAACCCGGTTTATTAATAAAGTCATGTAAACGTGGTTTACTTGCGTTGTCAGTTTACTGGTTTGCATGTAAACGGGGAAAACGTACTCGGTTACTTTCGTAACCTCGGTTCCCTGAGAGAGAGGAACGAGTATTACGTATGGGAAAAACTCCTTTTCTCGAGAATATGAAGCAAAACTTTAATAAAGGTATCCATGTAAAAGCGCAGTGCCGCTGAACGGCCATAGCTCAGCGCGAGGAGCGCTCTGATTGGCCGGGCCACGGCAACTGCATGAACCTATGGTGAGGCGGCTGAGAGGAACGAGCCAATGGGGGGGCGTTCCAGAAGCCCGCCGAAAAAAGGTGCTTATATTTGCATACAGGAGGCTATATAAAGCCCTGATTTCGCCATAGGTGTCAGGTTTTTAGATCGACTGAAGCGATACCTGAGAAGCATAAACACGGCACGGAACGTAATACTCGTTCCTCTCTCTCAGGGAACCGAGGTTACGAAAGTAACCGAGTACGTTCCCTTTCGAGAGAGGTTCCTCGTATTACGTATGGGAACACAATGTAAAGCGCCGTGTGTGCTGACTGACCCAGTATGCCCAAAGCACATGTAAATAACCCCCGAGACACCGAAGAGGCGGCTATAAGGGGGGATGAAGAACCGGAAGAGTCGGTTCGTTTGAACGGCTGATCGGACATAGTCGGATCTTATGATAAATGAAAAGTGCTTAAGGACTGATGTGTACAGGCCAAAACTAAAGGCAATCTGTTTACCAGGGTCAAGATAGAGCCTAGATGGAGAGAAGCCCTGCTTGTAGAGCTGGAACCTCCAATTTATAGAATCTGATAAAAGTGGACGGAGAGGCCCAGCCTGCCGCCGCACAGATATCTTCCAAAGAAATGCCACACGACCAAGCCCAAGATGAGGCCATGCCTCTAGTGGAGTGGGCTTTAACGCCTATAGGGCAAGTCAGGTTTTTAGACTCATATGCCAGCGAGATAGCGTCCACTATCCAGTGTGAGAGTCTTTGCTTCGTGACAGCACAACCTTTAGTGCGGCCGCCGAAGCAGACAAACAGCTGGTCCGACTGCCTGAAGGGGGAGGAGCGCTCCAGATACAGTCTCAAAGCTCTGACCGGGCAGAGTAGATTCGCGTCCTGTTCACCCTGAGATGCGGGTAAAGGAAGCAGAGTAATAACCTGTGCTCTAAAAGGGGTAGAAAGCACTTTGGGTATAAAACCATGTCTCGGTTTAAGAACAACTTTGGAGTTGTTGGGCCCGAACTCGAGACAGGACGGACTCACTGAGAGTGCGTGTAAGTCACTCACACGTTTAACCGAGGCCAGAGCCAGCAGAAACGCAGTTTTGAATGATAAAAGCTTTATGGTCGCGGTCTGGAGAGGCTCGAAGGGAGGACCCTTCATAGCGTCTAGAACCACCGCGAGGTCCCAAATAGGGACCGAAGGGGGGCGAGGGGGGTTCAATCTCCTGGCCCCTTTAAGAAAACGTACAATGAGCTCACTTTTCCCTAGTGAATGTCCCGCGACCTGAGCGTGGTTAGCTGCTATGGCGGCGACATAAACTTTGAGCGTGGAGGGGGAACGACCCGCGTCCAGTAGCTCTTGGAGAAAAGCGAGCACTTCTGTTGTTTCGCATGAGCGTGCGTCGATATTTCGGACGGCACACCAGTTAGAAAACACTGACCACTTCAGAGTATAGAGCCGCCTTGTCGAGGGGGCTCTAGCTTCCGCTATAGTGTTCATAACTCTGTCAGAGAGGTTTCCCGATACCAGTTGATGGGCCATACGTGGAGGGCCCATAGTTCGGGACTGGGATGCCAGATCCCCCCCTTCGCCTGCGTGAGGAGGTCTTTCCTCAGCGGAATGGGCCATGGGGCTGTGTCTGACAGCTGGATCAGATCGGAGAACCACGTTCGGTTCCTCCAGAGCGGGGCTATTAAAAGCACCGCGGATGCTGTCTCCCTGATTTTCTTGATGGTTTGTGGTAGCATCGCGATCGGGGGGAAAGCATACAGCGGGAGACTTGGCCAGACATGGGCCAGGGCATCCCTGCGTTTGGAGAAAAATATTGGGCAGTGAGTGTTGTCTTCTGAGGCGAAGAGATCCACTTTCGCTCTGCCGAAGGTGTTCCAAATTAAGAGAACCGTTTGCGGGTGAAGAGACCATTCCCCTGGGGGAATGGTTCTCCTGGATAACATATCCGGACCCACATTCAGAATACCTGGCACGTGAGCCGCCCTCAGGGAGCTCAGGTTGTGCTCTGCCCATAAAAGGAGATGCTTCGCCATGCGGTGAAGGGAATATGATCTCAGGCCACCCTGGCGGTTTATGTACGCTACCACCGACATGTTGTCTGACTCTGTCCTCGTCCAAGGAGCCAAAGTTTTGACAACGCTGTGGCTCACTTTGACGGGAAAACGGCCCCATTTCCATGCATAAGGAGGGACACGGGCGCGTAGCCAACGCTGGAGGGGACGCATGTGTAGCAGTCCCAGCCTGAGCACTGACGATGCCGAGGCCATAAGGCCGAGCATTCTCTGAAAGTGTTTCAGGGGAACGCGAGTTCCGGCTTTGAATGAAGTCGCCATGTTCTGGACGGATAGCGCGCGCTGTGACGTCAGCCGCGCGTTCATGAGTCTCGAGTCTAGAACAATGCCCAGAAAAGATATCTTTTTAGTGGGTGACATCGAGCTCTTGGCGATATTGATCCTGAGACCCAAACAGTCTAAATGGTTGAGGAGCCAGGATCTGTGTGTTAGTAGTTCTGCTCGAGACTGGGCTATCACTAGCCAGTCGTCGAGGTAGTTGAGCACCCGCATCCCTTTCAGCCTGAGCGGGGCTAATGCCGCGTCCATACATTTCGTAAACGTGCGGGGCGCCAGGGATAAGCCGAATGGCAGGACCGTGTACTGATAAGCCTGCCCCTCGAAGGCGAATCTCAAGAATGGCCTGTGGTGGGGGGCTACCTGCACATGAAAGTACGCATCTTTCAGATCTATCGTGAAAAACCAGTCCCCAGGGCGAATGTGCGCGAGGATCTGTTTCACCGTTAGCATTTTGAACGAGCGAGTCATTAGAGCTTTGTTTGTTTCTTTGAACGAGAAAGTATCGGCTGTAGAAGCCCGACTCGCTTTTGGAAGGGGGGACGGGCTCCACCGCTCCCTTCTCTACCAGTTTCAAAATCTCGGTGCGAAGCACGTGACTGACGCTGGTTCTCACCGAGGTCTCGACCACGGCGCGAAAGCGCGGGGGCCTGCGAACGAACTGTAGCGAGTAGCCCCTTTTTACTATGTTCATAACCCAATTTGATACCCCGGGCATGGCTTGCCAGGCCTGAGCCCGACACGATAGCGGCTGGAGCCGGCGCGGATAAGGGTCGCCTACTAGAGGGAACTCGGTAGCGCTGCCATTTTGTGCTTGAGACATAGAGGGGGTAGTGCTTATGTGTGGCGGCGTGCACTGTGGAGTGGGCGCCGGGACATTTATAGCATGGGTGGGAGGGGTGAATGAGTGTAGGAGTGCAGACTGATGTGTGGGCACATTTACTACAGAGAAAAAGCTCTTTTTGAGATTTATTTGGGTCGCCGTGATAACGGCGTTTGTGTGCAGGCGAGTGCGTTTGACAACGGGCTCGTTGGCTGCTAAACTGAGGTCGGCAGTCACCTGGGTGCAGGGAACTGGGAGACCGGGAGGGAGAGATGGGGGCGAGACCTGACCATCTCCTTTTTATCCCTGCGGCTAGGACGGCTTCGGAGGCTCGGGGTTCAACACAAGCCTGGGTCGAGGTCCCCGGCGTTCAGGCCGACTGCTGCGGTTCGCGGAGCGGGAACGTTGGCGCGGTCCAGAAGAGGAGCGAGGCCGGGAAGGTGGCTCTGCCGGCTTAGCGGGTTGAGAAGGCGGGGGTCTACCTCGAGAGCGTCCCTGGCCTGAAGACGAGCTGGAGCGCTTAGGCAGGAAATGCCTCATAGCCTGCGAAGCCTTTTGCGCTTCAGTGAAACGCTCCGCGAAACCCACGACTGACGGGCCGAAGAGACCGGTAGTGGAGATGGGGGCGTCCAAAAAGGAGGCTTTATCCGCGTCCTTCATCTCGGTCAAATTCAGCCAAAGGTGCCTCTCTAAGACCGTCAGGTTAGCCATATTTTTCCCGATGGCTTGTGCAGTGGCTTTAGTGGCGCAAAGGGCCAAGTCCGTCGCGCTGCGGAGGTCCTTCAAAACATCGGAGTCGGGGACAGACTCATCCAAGGAGCGGAGAAGTCTGGCCTGGAACACCTGAAGGACAGCCATGGTGTGAAGGGCCGCGGAAGCCTGGCCAGCGGAGGCATATGCCCGGCCAGCGAGAGCAGAAGTGGTGCGGCAGGGCTTGGACGGGTGCTGAGCCCTGGACTGCCATCCTCTGGAGGAGGAGGGCGGGCAGAGGTGCGCGGCGACAGCCTCCTCGAGGGGTGGAAGAGACTCATAGCCTTTTTCCTTAGCGCCGTCGACAACGGAGAGCGCTGGGGAAAAGGCGGATCTGGCGCGAGCAGAGTAGGGCGACTTCCACGACTTCGTAAGCTCGTCGTGTACCTCAGGGAAGAAAGGCGCGGGCTTCTGAGGAGAAGAGAGGCGGCGGCTTTCCAGGAGCCACTCGTCCAATCTGCTGCGCGTTGGCTCATCGGGCTGGGACCACTCGAGCCCGAGGTCTTCCACGGCCCTGGAGAGCACGCGGATGAGTTCCGCGTCGACGTTAGATTTGGCGCTCGTGGCGGTCTGCGTCGAAGCGGGGGGCTCCGAGACAGAAGCTGACCACTCGCTACCAGAAGCGGCTGTGGAGAGGCTGTCCTCATCATCCTCTGGCGACGGGCCACCGAAGGAAACCGAACAGGCCGCTGCATGAGAGGGACGCTGTTCCTCCTGGGTGAAGGTGACCGGCGATGGCGAGGCACGCGGGGAGTCATCCGGCGTGCAGTCGCCAGACCGTTCCGGCAGCCTCTGGTCGTGGCGTTTCTTGCGGCGCGGCCCAGCGGCAGGAGGAGGGACCTGGTCGAAGGTGGCGAGGCGAGCCCGAAGGGTCTGCAGCGCCATCTCATCGCACTCGGGGCAGCCGCCCTGAGAGAGTGCGAGCTGCGCGTGGTCCCGTCCAAGGCATGCCACGACGCAGATGACGTGACGGTCGCCGCCAAGGAGAGGAGCTCTGCAAGAGCCGCAGGAAATGCGAGGCATTTGAAACAACGCCCCGCGCTCTTTTAGGAGAAGAGAGTTTAAAAGGATACGATCGCCGGATGGCGTAGCTGGAACGGCAGAGAAGGCGGAGAGGGAGTCCGTCGTCCTCAGCTGCAGGTTCCGCTGGTGCCTTTTCGACGGCGGTTGCTTCTTCCGGAGGTCAGCGAAGGTATCGCTGAAGGAGATAAAATCTGACACCTATGGCGAAATCAGGGCTTTATATAGCCTCCTGTATGCAAATATAAGCACCTTTTTTCGGCGGGCTTCTGGAACGCCCCCCATTGGCTCGTTCCTCTCAGCCGCCTCACCATAGGTTCATGCAGTTGCCGTGGCCCGGCCAATCAGAGCGCTCCTCGCGCTGAGCTATGGCCGTTCAGCGGCACTGCACTTTACATGGATACCTTTATTAAAGTTTTGCTTCATATTCTCGAGAAAAGGAGTTTTTCCCATACGTAATACAAGGAACCTCTCTCGAAAGGGAACTGATGGTTTCAATGAGCTGATTTTTTTGGAGTTATCAGCTTACTGGTGTGCATGTAAACGCACCCACTGTCTGATCTAGGCCGTAACAGCCCCATATGCAATGCATGCAGTCCTGAAAACAGAATTGATTAGTTTACCTTTCGAGTCTTCAAGTTCGAGTCATTCGTTCACCAACTCACATCCCCATAGACTGAGTGCAAAGGATCCTGTACAGAACCGGTGGCCTGTAGTGCATGCACGGTCAACAGAAAATTGTTCACTGAGACAACTCATTGTTCCCGGTCATATTTAAAATTAGTTAAAAAAGAAAGGTAAATACATACGGACAAGTTCTCCGTTTAGGATTAGAACGAATTCAACCCAAGCACTCTTTGTTGACATGAATGCTTACGTTACTGTTTATCATCTGTTTATCATCATATAAAGCCAGCCCTGACAATTTGATTGGGCCAAAAAGCTCCTGTTAAGGCATAGCTACTCCACAAATTCCCGACCTCAAATGATGTGGGCGTTGCTAAGTTCGGCTGGCATCCAGGCTAAAAATAGCATTTTTAGCCGATAATTTTCGTTTGGCTGAAATTTTGGTGCTTCTCTACTTCATAGTTCAGAAATAAACACTGATGATTGGGTTGTTGGATGCTTGGGGTTTGCTGTTGGTCGATCTCATGTGAGTGACAGGTTGTAAAATGAAAAAAACGGAAGAAAAAAACAACAACGAAAAAAACAAAAACACCTAATCAAAGAAGCGAGTACATTTCGTCTTGACTTTGTTTTTTCTTGTCAACATTCATTTCTTTTAGTTTAACGGAAATTCAATTAATTTGTTCAAAATGGTATTCAGTTCCATTCCGATTATTCAGTTCAATTCTGAATAGTGCATGACCCTGTAACGTCTCTATGAGGTATTATGTATGTCCAGTCCTAACCTCAACCTTTATGGGAGAAACCACAGTTATAGTTATAAATCGATTCAAATTCAGCATTTTTTTATCTGAGCTTGTATGTCTGGGTCCTTCGCTGCTCAAGGCTAATCACAGTCGTGCCTGTCTTGATTTAGTACAGGCTAGCAGGCAGACCAGCCTGAAAGCAATTTGGCTTTTGTGATATACAGAAGCTTCAGTATTTGCCACAAGAGCTGAATTCATTGGGCCAGAATTTTAGATTTGTCTTTCTTGGCTTTAGGCAAATGTTATAGAAATGTGTTTGTATCCAAGCCTCAGAAACATTTGAACAAACAGCTCCTTGGACAGTAGAGTGAGGTGTGATGGACTGAGTTGCCAGATTGGTTTAAAGGAGATTAACAACGTTAGCAGTGCATGGATGAAGAGGGAATTGTGGGTGATGTGATGCAGTCATAATAAAACCGCGTTCACAATCATACTTCTGTAGAAACAGGATATTCAATGAAAAACACAAATTGAGCACAGCTTCAGATACTACAAAAAGGTCATAAGTAGTTATTTTGGCTTTTAACATAGAAAATGTGTGTGAAGATATTTCAAAACGTGTAATTTTTTGTTCCATAAAAGTCGGTGACCTTTATTTCAGTGAGAGAATTTTTTTTATTTAATTTGATTATACATTTAAATAACTATTTCCCTGTAATTTAAATATGTTGATTAAAATAGAGCATTATCCTTGTGCTTATTTAAGTAATCAAGAGAACAAATATCTGATCTATTATTTAGTAAAATTTGTTATTCGTTTAGAAGTCATTATTCATGCCTTTTAGAAGTATTTAGTTTTAGGCACATCACCATAATGACAAGAAATAATTAATAAAACGATGAATTTTGCTTGTCATTCAGATTCATTAAAATATTGTATGGTATGTTGTAAATTCCTTTATTTGCACTGTGTGGAAATGCTTGATGACACATTAATGATTAATTATTGACCCATAAATATGAACACTTACTATTCTATCTATTTAAAAGAACTATCTTGCTAGGTGTACTGTGTGGGACTAGTCACAGCACTTGCATATAGTCGCCCTGTTAGTAGATTAATTGCTCTCCTAATTTTTAAGTCACTTTGTATAAAAGCGTCTGCTAAATGATTAAATGTAAATATAGATGGCAATGGTGTTCCCTGATGGCAGTGGCCTCTTCCAGCCGGATTAAATACACTGCAACACTACACACATTGTTAAGGAATGTTTTGAGAAACATAATGTAAAGTTCAGGGAGTTGCCCTGGCCTCTAAATTCCCCAGATCTCAATCCAACTGAGCATATGGCCGGGATGTGAGAGCAGAGGGTTGGAAAGGAGGGGTTTAGAGAGACCGTGAGAAAAGACATGATGATGCAATGTATATTTTAAGAAGATTTAAATGTTTTTGGATACATGTAAAACTATTGTGGGAGACCTTGTAAAGAAAATTAGGAACCTTTAAAATAGCATAATAGGGCCAGGTAAAGGATCTGCTGCTAAAGTCGGGGTTCGTACAAGGTGCTTAAAGTGCTTGAAGTACCTAAATTTGACTTTTTGAAAACAGCCATATTTATGAAGAGGTACTTGAAAAATGCTTGAATTATTGAAAGAGAATATATATAAAATATAAATGTTTTCACTGAAACACAATATTTCATGCAAAATGAACGCTGCAGCCTGTCTGATATAGATATAAATATAGATTTTGCTTCACTATGAGCATGATATTGCTCCTAAAGTAAACGATACAGTTTTCATATTATTCAGGTCCGTCCTTCATATATTCAGAAAGAAAATCGTTTTAAATAATGAAAGTGATATCTTTGTCATATCCTTTCAATGGTTAAAGTTGCCATAGTCATTGCATAATTTGCATGTGCTGCACTCTATTTGTATCATTTAGTTCTATTAGTATATTTATTTGTTGACCTTTTTTAGAATTTGAAAGGTAATAAAGACATTTTAGGATAAGTGTGATCTCTGAATGTAGTCCTTGAACCCCCCCCAAAGTAGTGCTTGAGAAGTCCTTTAAAGGTGCACTATTGTAGTATTTTTGCAGTAAAATATCCAAAAACACCTGGCCAGTGTTATATATTTTGTTCAGTGAGTACTTACAATATCCCAAATGTTTCCAAATATTTGTAAATTGTGAGAATTTTTATTTTAACCCAGAAGTCTGAGGGAGTCGCCTGTCAGTTGCGTTATATCTGCGTCACCCTCGGTTTCCAGTTTTATTTGGCAAAAACACTTTACTCTTAGCAGTGTGAACAAGTTTCACAGCAGTGTCACAACATAATTTTCAACACACTCAAATGTGTCTGATATGATAAACAGAGCTGCATTACCTCATACTCATTACTGGTGACGGGAAAATCGGAAATAGCGTGGGTGCCCAGTGACTGTGTCCCGTCCTGTCATAATAAAAGTCCCGATGCTTGTGAGGTGTATTTGTGTAACAGTCGCTCCAGCGGCCTTGCTCAGCTCCACAACACTCGGTCCTGCTCTGCTTCATACTACAGTAACGTTAATAACCGCATCCATTAACATGATTTCTGGCCGAGTCCTATTTTCCACCGGCTGTGAGGTGAAGATCACATGTCCCAAGATGCTGCGCTCAAACTTGCCATCATCAAACTACGCCTTTGTTTTGAATAGGCGCCCTCTAGTGGACGGAAAGTTGCATAGTGCACCTTTAAAGTCATTTTACAGTGTCTGTGCCAGATACCGCAGGACATGGGCAGAGGTCTTGTGGAGTCCCTGCCTTGAACATCAGAGCTGTTTTGACAGCACGAGGGGGACCTACACCATATGGTTGGTTTTAATGTTGTGGCTGATCAGTGGATGTGTCCAAATCATTTGGGTATCGAACTGATCAATTAAGAGTGCAACAGGCACATTCTGTTCTAGGCAATTCTAGTTATAGGTTTACTCTATATGTTGCTTTGTTAGATTGTATTCTAGCAGAAAATGTATTGCTCTGCAAATGTATTTTTTACATTTCAGTTAATTAACAGACAAATCACTGAATTTAGAGCTGGTTCGTAAAAAAAACAAAAATTGCCCCGGAAAATCAATTCCGGTGGACCAAACATCATCCCTTAATAAAAAAAACTTAATTTGTGACAACATAAGAGCTGTGCATTTATCGTGTCAGGCCTCATAGTGTTGAGCAGTATCTGCTCTTGATTGATTTTTCCCTACCATTGTGACATTCAAGATCCTGTTAGCGGTGCAGCCTGCCTGTTTACAGGGAAGATGAGTTCTGACTTATTAAAAATAGATTGTGAGGCATGGAAAAATGGAAAGGATTGAAGAGAGAGAAAATGAAAACAGATGGACAGAAATGAATAGTCAGAAAGAGAGTGAAGGCTAAAAAAGGAACAGAGTAACGACTAATCAAAGCTGAGCAAAATAGGTAGGAAATGAAATGATGAGGAACCAGGCAGAAACAGAGCAGGCGCTTTCTTCCTCTAGGTGGAGGACAGAACGCTGAGTCAGAGCTTTCAGAGCCTCACATGATGTCCATTACTTAAACAGCCTGTCCGCTTCAGCAGCTCCACAGGAGACCCTCTGGGTAGTTTATGTATTGATTTAACCGTGAGCCCAGGAACATTTTTTTAGCGTAAATGATTGTTCACTTGGCTTGATGCGTAAGGTACATGCTCTGCTGTGGGCTTGTTTCCATCAGCGGGCCTCGCGCGCAAGCCATTTGTAATGTGCACGAGCAGATGGATCGCTGACCGCGCAACAGCCTGCAGAGCAGATGTGTTAAATCTTTTCAAATAAAGAGCTGAGCTGTTGATGTTGGGTCAAAAACCTTTATGAAGCCAGCTTCTCATAAACGTTTGTTCTTTCACATAAACAATACACTGAGTTCTCATTTTTCCCCACCCTGGGGACGCTTTAAAAGAGCCATATCATGGAAAACTGGATTTTCTTGGTTGTTTGAAAGAAGAGTTTGTACTCTGTAGACAGTCTTGCTGTCAAAACTCAAAGGTCCATTCACAGTAACTGAGCTGGGTAAACCGTTTGTTCACAAGCAACAGTTGTTGGCTCTCCAAATCATGGTGAAGGAGGAAGAAGAGAAGAAGATAATTTTTCAGTCAGCAGTCATTTTTATAAGAGCAAGATCTTCAAACGCAGTTGAAAGACCTTCTGATTGATCCAAAAAAATGTATTCAATCATAATAGAAGTCATTTACATCGATATCTTATGGTACACCCTTAAAGGGATCCCCTGGTGTTGAGACTTGTATGGCTTAATATAACATAAATTATGTCTCTTACTGAATTATGTAGTAGAAAACCCATGAAAGATCTACGTTATTTTAAAAAATCGATTTTATATTTGGACCATGGGCGGCGCCATTTTGTTTGTGTTCTAGGTTGATGACGTAGATTGGTTGAACTCCTCAATCAGCTGGCGTTACCCGTAGCTATTTTTACCACAACGCAACTCGAAAATTGTTTCAGAGTTAAACAAAACCAATGAATTGCTTTGCTTTGTAATTGTACTTGTCACGCACCCATGTTTGGGTGCGTGAAGTCGGACAGCTGTTGTAAGTCGGCTGTACACTGCGGTGCAACGTGAGACTGAATGACTGCACTCGAACATGTCCACTATGATGTCGGACAACACTACAAATGGCCGTCCCTTCAAATAATGCCCTATTTCAGGGTATTAGGGGGTCGATTTCGGATTCAGCCCCTGTCATGGAGACTGAGCAGCCCAACATCTCGATTGAGACAACGCAGTCTGTCAGGTGTGTGTGCCCGGCCGCCGATCTGTTTGTGTAGGTGAGTTTGTGTGCACATGTATGTTTGAGTGTGTTTTAAGTACAATTACAAAGCAATTCATTGGTTTTGTTTAACTCTGAAACAATTTTCGAGTTGCGTTGTGGTAAAAATAGCTACGGGTAACGCCAGCTGATTGAGGAGTTCAACCAATCTACGTCATCAACCTAGAACGCAAACAAAATGGCGCCGCCCATGGTCCAAATATAAAATCGATTCTAATAATTCAGTAAGAGACATCATTTATGTTATATTAAGCCATACAAGTCTCAACACCAGGGGATCCCTTTAAAGCTACACTGTGTAACTTTTTTTGTTTATTCTTAGCTAAAAACACATTGTTTTTTTTTAAATATATGTGCTCAGTAATGTATATTTACTTCTTTCAAGTAATAAAGTATTCTCGTAAGTTTATAATATGCCATTGAAAATACATACGGGTGAGGGTTCGAATGCTGTCGCCATGTTGGCCCTCCATCTTGAAAGTACATTAGCCAAAGAGGGACATACCCATAAATTCAAGCTTCGCCTTTCGCGTTTTAACACTCGATGGCTGATTGGTTTAGCATTTTATTTCAAAAGGCATTTTTAAAAGTCTTTTGCATATCAGTCTTGCTCTCTGTCTGATGCCTCGCGTTCGTCTCAGCCATCTCACGTTCAATGTCCATAATAGCTGATAATAATATACATTGTCATTTTAAATCTAGCTTTACAAGCGTTCTGAATATGCTAGTGCTCTTTTCTGTCGTTGTTAATTACCTCTTTAGTAAACGTATACATAACCAGCAAAAGCAGCACAGCTTGAATATCTTCCATACTCGTTATTCATTTTTTTACAGTCTATTTTTCACCATGTAAACGACCTGACCGATTACTTTTAAGTGTGCGTCCTTACATGACGTGACGGCGTGCGCCGCGCTCATGTTGACAAGAAAGGAAAGTTCCCTTTTCTGAGGGGTAAACTTTTTAATTTGTAAGTTATGAAGATAATGTTGGAATAATGACACAGCGTATATTGCCCCAGGTTGTTTTTTCTTTAACTGCGCCTGACAGAATTTTTTTTTTTTTTTCTGAAATGATTATTACACTTTACAACAAATAAATATCGTATATACTACTGTATTAGTCCTGGTGGCCGTTAAGAGTTGCTATGGCTACAGTTAACACATAGCTGCTGGAGAAAACAGCGTTGACATTTTTGATGCGGCAGACAAACTGCATGTGACAAAATGATTGCGATTGAAAGTCATCACATGTAAACACCAGATCGGTTTAGATAATGTCTCATGTAAACAGTCCACTAAATCTTTCAATCAGAATGACAAAAAAAGTGTGCTTGTAAACGTGGCTAGTGTCGCGCAAAAATGATTAGGCTACTGTCCGTCACTGACTTGGAGGAGCAGTCGCGCGCAGTCCTACATCACCGGACTAATCTGCCTAATCTTCACGGAACTTTAGATCGCGGTGGAAACGCAGACAGTTGCAGGTCTGGGGGAGAACAGTTCCTGTAAAAAAAGTTCCTGGTACAAATTGTTCCGGGTAATTTTGGTGGAAACGGGGCTTATTATTCACTGGATGGTCATATACCTTTTCACCGCTAGATGGGGAAAAATATCACACAGTGTAGCTTTAAAAATAAAGGTGCCAGCCTGCCAGGAAGAACTAAAAATGGGTTTTCACAGTGATGCCATAGAAGAACCATTTTTGGTTCCCCAAAGAACCGTTTTGTGAAAGGTTCTTTAAAGAACCATTTTTTTCCCAAACCATTTTATAGTCTAAAGAACCTTTTGTACAATGGAAAGGTTCTTTGGATATTAAAAGTTCTTCATAGAAGAACACTCATACACTCTTGTTCTTCATACACTACACCCTGCCAAAGAACCATTAAAGAACCTTTATTTTGAAGAGTGTATGTTTACACGACAATGAAAAAGCTTGTCCTTTGCGTTTTTTGCATACAGAAGACAATGTCGTCAAAATGATCCCCATTCACATGGATCCACAAAAACAATCAAATATGCTGCATTCTGCTGCCAGGCCAGTAGTTGGCGATGTTACTTTGTAAAGAAGCACTAAGCACCTGAACACATAATACACATAATACATGTTTTCATAAAGTCACAAATATGTACTGAAATTAAAATTCTGGCTGATAAGTTAATCATTCCCAGGTGAAAAAGACGTACAATTAAATGTATTAAAAATGCATTATAGTATATCTGTATTGGACTAAAAACTCAAGTACATTTTTAATGCATTTAATAAATCTAGGTTTGTATTTTTCACCTGGGTTAATCTTAAGTAATAGCTGATATCCAATAAATAGACAATAATTGATCATACACTGTCAGAAAAAAAGTTACATTGCTGTCACTGGGGCGGTACCCTAAGGTACAAAACTGAAAAGGTACTAATATGTACCTTTAAGGTACTGCCATGTACCTTTAAGGTACTAATTTGCACTCTTAAAGTACTGATATGTACCTTTTAAGGTACTAATATGTACCATTTAGGGGTGAGTAGGTACAAAGATGTACCTTTTCACTTTTGTACCTTAGGGTACCGCCCCAGTGACAGCAATGTACCTTTTTTTCTGAGAATGTATTTTGATTACATTTAACAGTGTTATTATATTAGATAATCAGATGGTTTTAATGAACTCAAATATTTTAATTAATATTATTTTTGGTTTTTTTTGTCATTTTGATTGTTTTTTCCTTGTATAGTTTTTATACATTTTTATTTTACTTTTAGTTTATTTTAGTACATTTAATAACATGTAAGCCTAAATTAAACTAAATAAAAAAGAACAAAAATATTTTTTTATTTATCAATTTATAAATATCTTATTTTATTTCAAGCAACACATACAGTATTCCTGCATTAAAGGTGCTGTAAGTGTTATTTCAAAACCGGAAATAGTGGAATAACAAACTTGTAGCCAATCAGCAGGTAAGGGGCGTGTCTATGGTGAGAAGAGAGGCTCAGTGCACGTCATTATTCAAAACACACGAGTCACACAGGACGGACATTAGCCGAGAACTAGTCTAATATATGCTGGCTGTTGCTTGAATAAGCTCGTGTGTCATGTTCACTTGTTTGTCCATTTGCGATCGTATTGTCGCTCACTTCAGCGATGATAAAGACCCGTTTATTTCCACACCGTATGGAGCGTCTAAATCCCCTCAGTGTTTCAAGGTTTAAAGCGTCAGCTCACAAAATGTGTCCAACAGGTAAGATACTATACTCCTAATATATGTTTGTTTCCTCTTTTTATCTATATAACCCATCCGGTCATAATTGTAATATGTCGTTAGCTGGACTATCGAGCTTGTATACTAACGTTATCAAGTTGTTCATGAGAAATGTTTGTGTTTTGTGATCGCTATAACTCTAATCTTGTCATAATTGTAATATGTCGTTAGCTGGACTGTCATGCTCGTGTACTATCAGGTTGTTCATGAGAACGGTTTGTGTTTTTGTGATGGAAGGGGTGACTTTTCAATTGAATATTCGACCTGGATTAGTAACACTCAGATTCTGCCATAGTCGTTGCCTGGGTTACGTATGTGTGGGGGGGAGCTATCAAAATAGGGCTGAGACCCTTTTGGGGGCAGTGGCGTGTTTGTTATGGTGATTTGAAATAACAACAACGGTTACCAGATAGCACTTACCCCTGCTTTAAGTGAGTGTTTTATTAGAGCAAAGATATAGTGTAAATGTAAAAATAGGGTAAATGAGTATAAGCACAATCAAATATCCAATATTGCTCGGCCCCCTTGTGGGTAGCGCACCGTAAAATAACGGCAAAAATAAATCTAAAAAATATCGGCTGACATTATAAATAAACATTGTAATACAGTAAAATACCCGATAACCGATGCAACATAGTCTCAATGAGCCTGGGATGAAATGCATAATATTTATGTAAACCATGAAACTTGCTTATCATGCAGTTTTAGGTTCTGATATGTTCAAAATGGACAATTAATCAATAATTGAGCAAAAGCAGGGGTAAGTGCTATCTGGTAACCGTTGTTGTTATTTCAAATCACCATAACAAACACGCCACTGCCCCCAAAAGGGTCTCAGCCCTATTTTGATAGCTCCCCCCCACACATACGTAACCCAGGCAACGACTATGGCAGAATCTGAGTGTTACTAATCCAGGTCGAATATTCAATTGAAAAGTCACCCCTTCCATCACAAAAACACAAACCGTTCTCATGAACAACCTGATAGTACACGAGCATGACAGTCCAGCTAACGACATATTACAATTATGACAAGATTAGAGTTATAGCGATCACAAAACACAAACATTTCTCATGAACAACTTGATAACGTTAGTATACAAGCTCGATAGTCCAGCTAACGACACATTACAAACCAGGTAGCTGCTGGTAGAGGTGTTAGTGAGGCCAGCAGGGGGCGCTCACCCTGTAGTCTGTGTGGGTCCTAACACCCCAGTATAGTGATGGGGAAACTATACTGTCAATGAGCACCGTCCTTCGGATGAGACGTTAAACCGAGGTCCTGACTCTCTGTGGTCGTTAAAAATCCCATGTCCTTCGGATGTCCTTCGATAAAGAGTAGGGGTGTAACCCCGGCATCCTGGCCAAATTTGCCCATTGGCCCCTGTCCATCATGGCCTCCTAACAATCCCCATATCCTGATTGGCTTAATCCCTCTGTCTCCTCTCCACCAATCAGCTGGTGTGCGGTGAGCGTTCTGGCGCAAAATGGCTGCCGTCGCATCATCCAGGTGGGTGCTGCACATTGGTGGTGGTTTGAGGAGATTCCCCCCTTCTATATGTAAAGCGCTTTGGGTGTCTAGAAAAGCGCTATATAAATGTAATGAATTATTATTATTATTATTATTAAAAGGAAAAAAGCTAACCCACTCCAAAACCTTAATTGTAAAGATTTTATATTGTGTGGGGACAACACTTTTGTTTGTACACTGCCTATCTGTAAACACAGCTAGAGCTCATATTTAAGAGCTGTAAGTTGAGTTTTAGTTGCAGACTAACTATCGGAAAGGCCGACCCTTTCAGCACACACCACTGTCACTCACAATAAAAAAATATAGTTGAGTATAAAGAAGGATCTTATACACAACTTTCATGCTCATCCAATGATCTTTTTATCCTATAACGAGTTCAGACTATTATTTGCGCTTCTCCTTCGACTGTCAGAGTGAATTTCCGTCTCATAGCCCACATCTCGAGTGTAACTGAGCCTTTTTAATTAATGGTTGCTCACATTTTGACAAATGCTTTTGATGATTTGAGATACTGAAATTGTTATTCGTGTACTGTTGCATTACTTTTAACAAACGGCTGACTGCGGAGAGCTTAGCGCTGGTCAGGATGCAGGAGATGCACTTTTAAGGCAGTAAGCGAGTCCTTTTGAGGGAGTAAATTATTTTGCAATCAGGCTGATGCAACCTCTGCTTCTGGGTTTGTAATTCACTCCGTCGCATCATTTGAAAACGACTGGAGTCAAACCTAGAGTTTATTTGTCTTCAAGCCTTCAGAACCAATTGCCCTTTTATTTTAGGCATGTTTTACAAAGTTTTAATCTGTTTTCACTGGAAATAAGGATAGTAGCATGCAAACACATGAAGTTCTAGACATAAACTTTTTGATGTTTGAGACTGAAGTCAATTATTTGGTGTTGGTGGTTGGTTATAAATGTGTTGAATCTTCAGATGACGACACGATGACATCCTCACCGCCAGTCTCTATCCCGGCTTGTATAGTGAGAACTGCAGTTACTGTAGTAATTTTCAGGCAGCACAGGGGAGCGCTGACAGGCTGAAGCGCTCATGCATAAATGCAGGAGAAAGTGGACAGAGTGGCTTTATGGGGAGCAGGTAGGGTGTACTCAAGGACAACTTCTACACACGCACGCACGCACGCACACCCACGCACACACGTTTGTTTGTTTGTTTTTGTGACATATGGGGACATTCCATAGACATAATGGCTTTTATACTGTACAAACCATACACTCTAAAAAATAATTCAGTGGCTTAGTAAATATCACAGTAATAATTAACTTTATTAACTTAATAAAATCTCTCAATATCATTTACTTGATGGTTTTAGTTAAACATACCAAAATAATTGACTAAAAATCCAACAGTTAATTTTGTCTAAAATGTATAGTTATATTTAAGTTTTTTTCACTAAAATAATTTAGTATTCAAATAACCAATTATTTATTTTAAATATACTTAATACATTTGCGAAATTTATTTCAAAATATTTGAGAATGGAGAATTAAACCGATCTGTTTTAAGAACCACAAATATTACTTAATTAAAATCAAGATTATTAATATTTAACACACACTGAAGAAATTGAGTAAGTTTACTCGATTAAAACAATGCGCCCCTCCCCCACCCTCTGACACCACGACAGCTTGACGGTTGAGAGTGTGGATATTTGAATTCTCCTCAGTCACCAGAGCAGTTTCTTCTTCTCAGCGTAGCAGAATTGGGGCATTTCCTCTGTGAAATTCAGGTTTGTATGTTTTTTTTATTATCTATATAATCATTACTGTGCTTAAAGGCATTTTATTTAATTCAAAACAACATACAGGGACAGTGTGAGTCATCTTAAGTTAACGTATGGCGTTGGTCTTTGAAACGCCTGCTGTGTTGCTCAAAACACACAACTTTATTCCTAAAGATAATGAATATTATGAATTTGGATGATAAAATCTTATTAAAACTGGGCACTGTTTGTTTATTGTCAGGTTATGGAGTCTGGCGCCTCGCAGCATCTTTCAGCTACGAATGAAACGCAGGACAGCGGTCTCAAGTTCAAAGTCCACCCGCAGACCGCTAACGTTAATCCATCTCAGGCTCGAGAAACAGCGCTGATACGGTGGAAATGGGATAACAGACCGGTTGATTACACTTGAATTACTTTTAAATGTTTAATTTTTACTTCTAAAATGTCTGTTACATGATTTGAAATGTTGTAAAATAACTGTTATTCTTTACATGTCAAAACAGTAAAATATGCTGTAACGTTATTGCTGTACTCATCGACAATAAAGGCCATGTCATGTATAAGTGTGTTTGTGTGGACTGTGGAGTATTTTACAAAGGTTTAGAGGAAATTAAAGTTATACTATACAAGTTAGTAATACTCATAAATAAAAACAGTTTATATTAGTCATAAATATTGGTTTTTAAAATGCTTTTTACCCATTTTTTTCTACTCAATTGAATTTGTTAATGTAACAAATGCAGTTACTCAGATCTACTTAATTTTTTTACTTACATTTACTCAGTTCATATGGTGTCTATAATTGATTTCACTGCTTTAAAATTTACTCAATTTTTTTAGTGTAAAAATGTTTCACCAAAAAAATTGAGTAAATCATAGTATTAGTTTTTAGAGTGTATTTTCTATCCCCCTACACTGCCCCTGCCCCTAAACCTACCCATCACAGGAAACATTCTGCATTTTTACTTTCTAAAAAAAATCTCATCCTGTATGATTTATAAGCTTTTGAAAAGTGGGGACATGGCCAATGTCATCATATTTCACCTTCTCCTTGTAATACCCATGTCATTATGGACATTTGTGTCCTCATATGTCACAAAAATATGCCCCCCCCCCCACACACACACACACACTCTCAGCTCTTTTAGATGAGTCCCAAATACCCTCTCTCACTAACAAACATGTTCTAAGAAAAAACAAAAACAACGAATGAATGTTGAATGAGCTTTTTTTGTTAATGCAAATGTTAGGGGAACATTTTTTTTTTAACATTATAGTAACATTGCCTGAATTGTTTGAACGTTTCAGAAAAAAAAAGTTATATGAATGATGTATAAATTGTTTTTGTGCTAACATTTTAAGAACATTATTAATGTTGTTAACAAATTATATTAATATAATTTTCATTTTTGGGGGAACTATTCCCCGAGAGGGATCATTCCCAGAACTTTGGATAACGTTCTGGCAAGGTTCTCTCAAAGTTATGAACAAACGTTTTTCCAGTGAGGTTAACAGCGTTAATAATGTTCTCAAAATGTTAGGAACAAAATCTGTGGAACACAAAGTAGAATGTTGAAGTCCAAGCTACATACTGGACCTAACTGTATGGCATTGCATGATTTTATATATATAAACGTGACACGCTTTCAGAGAGTTTGGACTCATAATGCTAAAAGTTCTGCATTTACCGCTGGGAATTAATGGTCATGCGCCACATCTACTTGTTAGCATCGGTTCGAAACAGTATTCATTCACAAGACTGGATCCACTCTTATAAAAATGGATTGTTTTTTAAAAATTGATTGTTTATATTATAAAATTGATAGGTTGAAATGGTAAGGAAGCTGAAGTCCCCGACTCCAACCCTATGCCTGATATGGAGCTTAAAGCTATAGGGTGTGCAGTTTCATAGAGGCTAGCAATAGCAAGCTAGCTTTAAAAGCATTAGATCACACCCTCCCTTCAGAGCGTCTCCAAGGCTACGCCTCCTCCAAAACATATGAACGCACACCGCCAGAGCAGAGTCTGCAAAGCATCACGAGGCGTTATATTAACTCATGTCTCAAAGCACATGACATTACACAAATAATGAATGTATATAAGCGGTTTCGTAAAAAGGTGCATTCACGCAATATCATAATCATCATAATTATGAGATTCCAACTTGTAAAAAGCGTTAACGTAACATTCTTGTAGAACTTGTAATAAATCTATAACCTTTTAACCTATCTGAGAGCACTGACCTGTACCATCTGACTGCTGTAGATTCATTTGGGCGTTGATAGTGTTGCCATCAGAAGATAGGGGAGAGCTTTTATATTAGCCTTTAGGGGTATTTCTTTTTTCCCAAATTTATTTCACACGTCTGCTACAAATTTGGCTGTACAGTCGTTCTGGAGAAAACAGTGATGTTAGTTTAATTTATCATATAGCGACAATGTTGGAAGATCTGTATTATAGTTTATAGAATTAATTAAAACCTAATTCATAAATTTTATTTTTATAATTAGTTGAATAACTTTGATCATAATTTTAGTGTCCCCAACTGAGGAAGCCAAGCCAAAGGCGACAGTGACAAGAAACCAAAACTCCATCAGGGCATGATGGAGAAAAATAAACCTTGGGAGAAACCAGACTCAGTCGGGGTGCCAGTTCTCCTCTGGCCTATTAACACACTGTGTATGATTATTATTCTGGCAACCTTACAGGTCAGAAATCATATTAGATTGGAATATTCAAAATTTCAGGGTATCACGGAAGAGACGGGTTTATTTAGGATGGAGCGTCGATTACACAAGAGTATGAATACATGAAAGATCGGAATTATTGCGCCTGAGACAGTGTTTTTGAGCATGACGTGCCGGTGAGGAAAATTCGGAGGAGACACCAATTGACATGGCTCAGCAGACACTCCAGGATGCGTCGGTCATGTCCAGGCGCAGGTCCACCATCCGATCCGGACACGGCCCTGATCCGGGATAAACCTCGGGATAAACAGAGAGACTAACATTAGCGTAGATACCACTCTTTTTATGGAGTACATCAGGTGTTATGGGAAGTGTTCCCGGTTCACACACACACACACACACACACACACACACACACACACACACACACACACACACACACACACACACACACACACACACACACACACACACACACACACACACACACACACACACATTTTAAATATTTAGACCACTTTAATTAATGATTGCTATCAGGGTTTAAAGAGACTTTCAACCAGTACAACAAATTATGTTTATGAAAAACATTGCCCACTCTAGCTTTAATTCATCCCTAAAATCTATTTAAAGTTAAATCATATTAAAGTCGGCATGAAATAGAAGTTGCGATAGTCTTTTCTTTCCTATTGTGACGGATATCCGAGTGAAACGGCTCCTCGAATAAGAAAGAAATATAGAGTTGGGACCTGATTTTGTCCAATTCCTTGTGTGATATTATTTAAAAAATACTAATAATAATGTATTAAAAAAGGGAAAAGCATTTATAACCTTGCCTCATTATACAGCACTTGTAAACAGGTTTGATATTGTGTGCGATTGCTGATTCTCATACAGTCATGTGTTGTTTGTTTACTCTCACAGATGGAGCTCATGATCCTTAAGCAAATGCTTTCTGATATTTATTTGTATTTTTGTTCATTCATAGTTCTCTGTCAGCTCTGGCAATATATCTGGTACAGCAGAGAAAATGAGAAAGTGGACGCATTTAATTTTAGCCATGCAGGGCTTCTGTCTGGATATCTGCTTGAAGGCCAATATTCTTTGTTTTTAACAAGATGAAAAGATTAAAAAAAAACTTTCCATACCATCATTAGTACACCTAGAAAATGCCTCCACATCCTCAAACCCTCTCATTTGCGCTCAGACCATCTACCATTTTGATGTATTATTTACGGCCCTGCCGATGGGGAGGAAGACTGCAAAAGAGGAGCACTGAAAAGAAAGAGTCTGAAAGCGTAATAAGGAGGGGGTGCTGTTTTATCTTTTCTCTCTTGTTTTTGCACCACACTCTGCGCAAACCCCCAAGAGACATTAACGTCCATTGAGCAGACATGTCTTTTGTGTCCAGTGAGCTGACATTGCGGACTAATGGGGCAGTTGCTCAGGGGCTTTGTGTCTTCATTACAAAAGCTCAGATCCAGGCCCTGCCCGGCATTCCTCTACTGGGTCCCATTGATCGATAGTTAGTTTGTTACTTATTGTGGCATCTGTTTTATAATATGCATTCTAGTACAATGCTAGAGAGTATATCCAGAAGTGATTTCCTGCTTCAGAATTGTTTTCTGTATGGTATAATGTACATCCAGCCAGCTATTATCGCAGAATAAACTCAAAGCGGAGGGGTCTTGCATCACACTGTGGGGTTTATTCTGCGATAACAACTGACTGGATGTACATTATCCCGCTTATTACACGGCTACTTGCCACATAAGAAAATAATTAGACATGAAATATTCATTTGAGTTGAAATATTTTATTAGGTCTTTAAAGCAGTTGCTAGCAAGCGGCAAGCGCCTAACTAGACGAACATTAACTTTCATGCATGAATTATGGAAAACATTATTTCGATTTTTTTTAAGAATCTTTTTATTATTTTAATATGATGATAAAATTTAAATCCTTATTATTATTATTATTATTATTTTTTTTTTTTTTTTACAAAATTCTGTTTTATTTAAAAATGATTTAACTGTCCACACATATGGACACCATGCAGAAAAGGCGCAAAATGTGACATAAAGCCCCGTTTCCACCAAAATTACCCGGAACAATTTGTACCAAGAACTTTTTTACAGGAACTGTTCTCCCCCCAGACCTGCAACTGTCTGCGTTTCCACCGCGATCTAAAGTTCCGTGAAGATTAGGCAGATTAGTCCGGTAATGTAGGACTGCGCTCGACTGCTCCTCCAAGTCAGTGACGGACAGTAATCATTTTTGCGCGACACTAGCCACGTTTACAAGAACACATTTTTTGTCATTCCGATTGAAAGATTTAGTGGACTGTTTACATGAGACGTTATCTAAACCGATCTGGTGTTTACATGTGATGAATGAATAAAGTTTGTGAGAATATTTTTATTTTCAAAACATTGCAAATCATGTTCTAATCACAATACAAATGCCTTACAACGGGGGCAAATGCGATCAGAGCTCGAAGTTTTCTGTTCGACCGTCAATCCGAGATGTTTCAGTCGGTCTGAGATGCGATTAGGTTTTCCAAATTTGGCAAAAATGTTGATGGAGTCTCGGTGGACACCAGCTATTATCATATTTCTTTTACAAAAGTCATCAGAAGCCATTGCAACATCTTCCTCGAAATCACAAACAGAGAATTGCTGTCAGAGTCTCAGGTGTTCAATCTCCTTCATTGCTCTGATTGGTTTAGGTCTATCCAATTGTGCCTAGAGGCATTTGAGCGACGTCTGCTGGTGACTCCCCTTTGGAAATGATTTGTCTATGAAGCTTTGCCAGACCATAACTCAGTTACTACTGAGAATGGTCTGGTTTTAACCAGGCTAACTATAAGCTAGATGCATTTTTATTAAAACCTACACCAATCAGGCATAACATTATGACCTAATATTGTGTTGGCCCCACTTTTGCTGCCAAAACAGCCCTGACCCGTCGAGGCATTGACTACACTAGACCCCTGAAGATGTGCTGTGGTATCTGGCACCAAGATGTTAGCAGCAGATCCTTTAAGTCCTGTAAGTTGCGAGGTGGGGCCTCCATGTATTGGAATTATTTGTTCAGCCGATCCCAAAGATGCTCGACTGGATGAGAACTGGGGAATTTGGAGGCCAAGTCAACACCTCATAGCCTAGAAATCTAGACTCACCCTATCGGCAGCAAATCTAATCTGCCGCGAGTATCGTCTAGCAACTCTCTACAGTTCTGAGCTGTAAAAACCAAACTCTGGTCAGGCCAATCACATCGTGTGTAGAGTCGGGGCTTAACATAGTGACGGCCGAGTTGCGATTGCGTGCTTCTAGCGCGGTCTTTCGAATCAGCTTTGACCGCGAATCTGGAAGACTTGGAGTTAAGCTTTTCTCTGAGAAAAGAACAAAGAACGGCACTGAAGTCATTCTTAAAAAGGGAAGATGTGTTCAGAGTTTTGCCGACCGGATATGAGGAAAGTTTAATCAATCTATCAACGAGCTCCGCTTCACGTTGCTCTGGTTGGTTGTTGCGCTATCCAATTGCGTGCACGCCGTGCAGAGGGAGTTTGAAAGACAACCGTTTATCCGCCCCTCGGATTGAGCCCTGTCTATGGTGAGTTTCCAGACCAAATATCTTGATGTGGGTCTGGCTTGTCAGGCTAAACACCTCATACTCTATCAGCTATCAGTTCATGATTATACTAAGTACACACAAACGATATATATTTAACAAATGTACACTGTAAACCCTAATAAGTTGAGAATACTCAAATGATTTGAGGAAAGTGATTCCCTCAATTCAATTGAGTAATGGAATCTCCTAAAACTTGAATATTTAAGTTTACTTAACTTGGTGCTCACTTTCACTGTACTTAAATTGTTAAGTTCACCAAACTGGCTACACCAGTTCAGTACACCATGCTGGGTACAACCAATCAAAACTTCCCCATTGGTCCCAACATGCATTGCAGCATGAATAAATTATGCATCTGAATTGTGACACATTTTCTTTGAATTCTTACTATTTGCTGTTACTTTTGCTGTTTTGTTCTGATGTTTTGTAACTTGTTTTATGTTCAGAGTTGATCTGTTTATCAGAATTGTTTCACCATTGTAAAAAGATTTTTGTCACCATTGTAGAGATTCATACGCAGATTAGTGATGTGTGTATGTGTTTAACTAATGCCATAGATTTAAACATTTTGTGCACATAAAAAAAAATAAAAAATTATATTAGCACAATAGTGAAGATTCTAGTATTATTATTTCAAAACTATTAATAACTGCTTTGACATCCAAAGCATTGGACTCTGCACAAGATCAGGGATTCTGCCTATACATGATGATGTTGTTATCATCATCAATGAAGAAACAACACAACTTGATGATATTTTCTCTTGGCTTTTTGTTACTTCACATATGTCTCACAAATACAAAGCAGCCAGAGAAACACTAAAATTACATTATCATTTGTCAAGAGCCCAACTAAAGCAAACACTTATCTCCATCATGGTGACTTCCAACAAAACTATTATGTTCATTAAAACAGAAATAAAGTCAATCTGGTTATAAGTTAGTTCACGTATTATTGTTAGGTTTAGTAACTTACAAATTTTTACTTACCGAATTTAGGATTGCACACAATGAAAAAGTCCCCATCTTAATTTGAATCAGCAACAAGCAACAGATGAGGCGAAAAGGACCGCCTTTTGGAAATGTCCTCCAATCAGTGAATTAGTTCTCTTGTTGCTAGACAGAACTCCTGGCATGGCCAATCACATCAAAGCAAGACCAGAGTGAGCTATTTTAATTACTTATGATTTTGAGTTCATACAACTTGAAATCTTAAGTTTATGCATTTTGTAGGTTAATAAGTTATACTAACTTATATGACTGGGTTTTTAGACTAAACTAGTAATATTTAGTCAAGTTTACTTGATTTGTTTAAGTAAAGACAACATTAGGGTTTACAGTGTATAGGTAACTATACAGTGAGTACTATATACTATAATAATACAAACTGAATGTTACTTTCACTTAAAACTGTTATGGATAAACTGTAAAATGTATATCTTGTCTTTTAAATAGTTTGAAGTTTAAAGTAGTTTTAAAGCTGGTTTTGAAGGCAATACAGTCTATCAAAAAACAGACACGTAATTACATTAAAGAGGATTGTGATTACATGTACGACAAGTGCAAATGTGTGTATAAATTGAGCTATCAGGCTAATTTGAATGTCTGTATGCTATGCTAGTTCATAAGCTAAATAATACAGACAGTATTGGTCATTAATAAGTAGTTCATACAGCATTTACCATAACATGATTTTGTAGAATTTTTAATCAAGCGCTGAAGATAGCCCTACATATTAAAGGTCCCGTTCTTCGCGATTCCATCTTTCAAACTTTAGTTAGTGTGTAATGTTGCTGTTAGAGCATAAATAATACCTGTAAAATTATAAAGCTCAAAGTTCAATGCCAAGCGAGATATTTTATTTAACAGAAGTTCCCTTTCAAAGCCTACAGCGAACGGCCGGTTTGGACTACAGCAGGAAGTGCAGGGATGTAATGACGTCACTAGAACCGTTTGTTGACTAACCCTCCGCCCACAAGAACACGCAAAATAGGGGGCGTGGTCTCGTTGCTCTCCCACGTGGAGAAGAGCGCGCATTTAGCGCTTGCATCTCCCCGTTATGGTAAGAGGCGGGACCTTTCCGGGCAAAGTGCGCTAAGCTGCTGTCCAATCACAACACGGGAAGCGCTGGCCCAATCAGAACTCGTTACGTGTTTCTGAAGGAGGGACTTCATAGAACAAGGAAATCATGAGGCCGTTTTTAGGACAGAGGAAACAGCGCTGTACAGATAAGTCAATTGTATGAAAAATACTGTTTTTTTACACGCGAAACATGAACTCATGTTATATTGCACACTGTAAACATAATCAAAGCTTCGAAAACACGCAAAGAACGGGACCTTTAAAGGTAATTTGATGGGATGGCTTGGAGCCCTAAAAGAAACAGAAATTTCGAGGAGGACTTGATTTTTCACCACACTGAAACGAATAGCGCTGAAAATGTAGGTGGGCACTAATGCACTCTATATCCCCAACCTAACCCACCCCACAAGTGGTGGCACTACACCACTGATTGAAATAGGAAGTAAGAACAAAAAACACAGTAATCGTGTTTAGTTTTTCATGTTAACATGTTACTTAAAATAAAAGTGTTAAGATATAATAATTATGCGTGGCTTCCTTTGATGTGATGAGTCTTATTTAAAGGCATAATGAGTCATTCAGATGACCTAATTACTGGTATATGTTTTATTAAACTAGATTTCAAGTTGATATATAAAACAAACATTTCTGGCTCATGTATTTGTATTTATTTGGGTGACCCAGGTGTTGTGGCTGTGTTTGGAAATGTTATTCCAGCTGAATTCCTCGCTGGTCACTTACTGTAAACATGTTTATTTTCTCACAACTGCTCAGATGCCAGGAATGGCTCTTCAGAACATCCGTCCTGCTGCTTCTGCAGGCTGCGCTGACTTTCCTCTCTTAAGAGACTTACATAACAGCTTCCTTGAGTCCACCTCCATTGGTAGAGTGGGAATAACTCCCACACACACCCACAGCAGTTCTCTGAATACCCAGCATACACTGGGGCTAGAGTGCTCTACAAACCTTGCTGAAGTGTCCTGGTTGAGGCCCTCACAGGTAGAGATTTTTCATGTTGAAACACAATACTAAGATGAGTGCTTTTTCTATAAATAGCAGCGGCCTTTTGTTTTGAGTAGCAGGAAAGACGGAGATGTGTTTGCTCACTCTAGCATTGCTCTGTGCAACACTTTCTGTGAGAAAACTGATGGGCAGAATTAATTAGAGAACAGAAGTGTTTTGATCAGTTCAATGAAGCATTGGGCACACCTTCAAACTTTATATGCCGAATCATTTTGCCAGTGTGATAATTCACTGTGGTTATGATAAAAGCAAAACTAAACTCATTTATTTTCTTAAAGGGTTAGTTCACCTAAAAAATGAAAATTCTCTCACTAATTACTCCCCCTCATGTCGTTCCAAACCCGTGAGAACTTCAGAACACAAATTAAGATATTTCTATAAAATCAGAGAGGTTTCTGACCCCTCATAGACATCATAGTTTTTTAAAATTTGTATTAATGCAAAAAAAAAAAAGTATTCTCATCCCTTGATGGTTGAACCACTGGAGTCACATGGACTATTTTAACAATGTCTTTACTTCCTTTCTGGGCCTTGAAAATGGTAATTACGTTGCAGTCTATGAAGGGGTCCGAAAGCTCTTGGATTTCATCAGAAATATCTTAATTTTTGTTCTGAATATGAACGAAGGCCTTACGGGTTTCAAACGACATGTGGGTGAGTAATTTAATAACAGAATAAAAATAAATTTGAACCCTTTAAAGGAATAGATCTTGCCAAAATTACAATTCTGTCACGGTTTACTTTCCCTCATGTAGCCTCAAAGCCATATGACTTGTTTTCATCTGAGGAAATCAACTCTACATTTCCACCAAAACAAGGTTACATCTGAAATTGCGTAATATCTAAGTAGGTATTTCATTTAAATATGAACTTACTTCACGGCCTCTTAGGATAGTAAAGTGTCCACTGGATGTGCATTTCATAAGCAGTAAGTCATCTGGGTACTTGTTTTGGGCCTATTGCTTTATGAATACTGTGAATTCGGACAGACTCTTTTCACATACTGTATAGTAGGGAAGTATGCATATTCAGATCCTGCCCAAGTAGTATCATTTCATTAATAAAGAATGAAAAAAAAAATTGATGAGTTAAAAACGAGATGACATTTGACATCATGAAACAAACTGTGATTATATCAACTTGCAATATTGTTAAAAGAACACAAGACTAAATTGTAGTTTAAAAAAATATTTTTTTTACTAATTGAAGCCTACTCCTAGCTTAAAGGTTGCTACACTGCTGGGAAGATGAATGTGTATTTAAATTGAGTCATTTATGTAGTAGAAATGTGAAATTAGACTGAGAAAAGCCAGAAAATGTATTTTTGGCTCATATGGATGAAAGACAACAACTCCCAGAATGCACTTGCTTCTCTGCCCTACGAGGCCACTCCCACCGGTTACATCAATTGCCCACCGTGGCACCACCCCACCGACGTTTTGATTTTTGTAGTAATAAAATAATTTAGTTTAGTTACAGAAGATGACATCATCATGTTGTAAAAGTCTACAAATTTTTGTTCTTTACAAAAACAAAGGTAAAATAACGATGCCGGACAATATTAAAGTTGGGAGAGAACTGGATCAGTACCAGTTTTTCAACACTGTCGGTACTTTCACCTACATCACGGTTTCTGATGTGATGTCATACGTCTTGAAGAAGCACAACACTGAAGTCGAGCAATTTTTGGTTAAAATAAATCATTTATTTCTTATTTTTTTAATGACTGATCGTTTCGCTAAATAAGATCCTATTCCTTGGCTGGGATCATGCAATGCCCTTTCAAGCTGCATTGATTTGGACCAGGGGTGTCCTGGAGGGCCACTGTCCTGCAGAGTTTAGCTCCAACTTGCCTCAACACACCTGTCTGGAAGTTTTTAGTATGCCTAATAAGACCTTAATTAGCTGGTACAGATTCATTTAATTAGCCTAGAAATCGAATCTGCCGCGAGTATCGTCTAGCAACTCTGAGTACACTTCTGAGCTGTAAAAGCCAAACTCTTGTCAGGCCAATCACATCGTGTATAGAGTCGGTGGACGGGGCTTAACATAATAGCGGCCGAGTTGCGCTTGCGTGCTACTAGTAAATTCAAATCTTTCGAATCAGCTTTGACTGCGACTCTAGAAGACTTGGAGTTAAGCTTTTCTCTGAGAAAAGAACAAAGAACGGTACTGAAGTCAGTCCGCTTCACCTTTGTTGCTTTGGTTGGTTGTAGCGCTATCATATTGCGTGCATGCCATGCGGAGGGAGTTTGAGAGAACCGTTTATCCAGCCTCTCGGATTGAGCCCTGCCAATGGTGAGTTTCCAGACCAAACATCTTGATGTGGGTCTGGCTTGTCAGGCTAGTGTTTAATTGGGTTTGGAGCTAAACTCTGCACGGTGGCCCTCCAGGAGCAGGATTGGACACCCCTGATTTGGATCTTCAACCCGTTGGAGTCTGTTGGAGCACTTGAAGTTCATTATGTGGAGAAAAATCTTGGAATGTTTTCCACAAAAAAACGTAATTTCTTTTTGACTGAAAAAGGAAAGACATGAAGATCTTGGGTGAGATGGGGGGTGAATAAATGATCAGGAAATGTTATTTTTCAAGACTTCAAAAAGGTAATAACTCCCAAGCCCATGTGGCTGTATTTAACACAGCAGCATGACGGTTCCTCATGTAATGCCATCTGAGGACTCAAAGGTCACGCACATTTAAGGTTTCCTGCCTTGTAAGTTTGTAAGCTAATGTAACATCTTTTATTATCCATGCAGCTCGTCAGTTATGCAGTGATGCAGTATAAAATGATTGTGGGACAAATGAATTGTAATATTAATTAAATAAACGTAGTTTATGTTACGTAACTCAGTGTGTGGTTGTCCGCTACACCACTGCTACTGCCACAGTCACATTATGAAAACAAAATTAGTTCTGATTGCCATTTCATGTCAACTAAAGCTCAGGGTTAGTAATAAGAAGGTAACTGTCCATTCCCCACTAGCAGTGAGCAGTGAACCATCACTATTGTGCCCTTCACTTAACCCCAGGTTTCTCCAGGCAGATTGTTTCTGTAATGAGTGTATTGTAAAACACTTAGGATTAAAGCAGCTGCTAAATTAAGGAGGGACTAATTACTTATTAAGGAGCACCAAAGGGGGAGGTGGCGGTGGAAAGGAGGGGAGATACAAGCTGAGTGGAGAGGCAAAAGGTTAATTGAGACACAACAAAAAGATTTAGCTCTGCGTGGCTCCTCTACATTGCCAAAAATGTTCTTCTTTTCGTCAGTTTAAAGGACACATGGCAGGCCTCATGCTGCTGGAGGCAGGTGGGCTGATATGCTGGTGAGTAGCCCAGACAGCGATGCATTTGGGCTGGAGTTTATATGAGAGATGAGTGCACCAGAGCTTGGCTGTTGTCTTTCGGCTGGAGCTGACTCAAATCTATTTAACACCATGTCCATGGGAAGCCCAGGGTTTGCCTGTGGCGCTCTAATGGCTGTTTATGCCCGTATGAGAAGACAGGATGGGGAAAGTCACAGGGAAGTCATGCTCTGCACTGCCCTTGAGTTTTCTCTTTAGTTGCAAATGTACTCACAAGGATGTTAATGCGCACTAACAATGCGTGAACACAATGCTAACCTCTTGTACATCACATTCTGACCCAGACAACCATAAAACAAATCAGCCGAGACTTCCTCTCACAGCGATTCTGTTAAGTGGAGCTATTTCGTGCTGAGAGGCACAACAATAGCCTCTCTAGTGCTGCCATCTCTTGTCGCTATGACATTTCCTTTGTGCTGGGGTTGTGTTTTTGAACTTGACCCTTGACCCTTCCTTCTTTGTCTGTAATCTCCCAATTCCCAAAGCATCTGTACACAGCCATGCTGGATGAGAGGCAGGGTCAAACATGGGTGAAAGCAAACTGCCGAACAAAGAGAGGGAGAATGCAAAATAAAGATAGACCCTTACCCGTTCTCAGTGCCTTGCTCATTTGTGTTTTAAATATGTTGGCAAATTTTATTATGCTTACAGCCATATGATTTTTAATGCATGGTTATTTTTAGCACCATTTTAGGTGCTCATTATTTACATTATTTCACAGTTTTGTTGTTACTGTACATACAATTACTAAAACTATAACTATAATCAATGCATAATTACCAAGCGGCAACCTCCCGCGATCTCTCTTGAAGCCAATACGGAAGTAATGTAAACTGCAATTCCTCAACTGGCCACTAGGGACAGGCTCCAGAAGGGAGCAGAATCTCATTGAGCCCCATGTTAAAATTCTCAACTTTACAGCAGAAAAAAACATGTTTACAGCCTGGTACAAATTGTGGTTTTGGCTTATAAGGCTAATTTTGATCTTCATGACAACTCTGAGGGGGGTGAATTTTTTTATAACTCATTCGTTTACGTTTTAAAAAAGCCTTAAAGTTCTGCATAATTAAGGGCGTGGTTACAAGTGGATAGCCATTTATCCGCCGTCTATAGTTACTGCGTCACCTCAGCTCCGCGCACATCCCGCCTTTTTGCCCATTTTCTGTTATCGGGGAGTGACACGCGATGACTCGCTCACAAGATGGCAACGCCCAGCTTGTCCATACTTTAAGCTTCAGAACGGCTTATCAGAATCCTATGGGTGACGTCACGGACACTACGTCCATATTTTTTACAGTCTATGATAATTACATGCAAATAATCCTAAACCTAATCCTAAAATTAACCGTACATGTAGTGAATTATTATTACTCAATACGTAAATGTGTAAATACACTGTAACAAAGATACCTTAAAGGTCCCGTTCTTCGCGATTCCATCTTCCAAACTTTAGTTAGTGTGTAATGTTGCTGTTAGAGCATAAATAATACCTGCAAAATTATAAAGCTCAAAGTTCCATGCCAAGCGAGATATTTTATTTAACAGAAGTTCCCTTTCAAAGCCTACAGCGAACGGCCGGTTTGGACTACACCCCTGCACTTCCTTCAGGAATGACGTCACTAGAACCGTTTGTTGACTAACCCTCCGCCCACAAGAACACGCAAAATAGGGGGCGTGGTCTCGTTGCTCTCCCACGTGGAGAAGAGCGCGCATTCAGCGCTTGCATCTCCCGTTATGGTAAGAGGCGGGACCTTTCCGGGCAAAGTGCGCTAAACTGCTGTCCAATCACAACACGGGAAGCGCTGGCCCAATCAGAACTCGTTACGTGTTTCTGAAGGAGGGACTTCATAGAACAAGGAAATCAACAGTGCTGTAAAGATAAGTCAATTGTGTGAAAAATACTGTGTTTTTTTACACGCGAAACATGAACTCATGTTATATTGCACACTGTAAACATAATCAAAGCTTCGAAAACACGCAAAGAACGGGACCTTTAATATAAAATGTAACACTATCACTTCTACAATTATGTTCTGTAGTTAAGACTTGTCTCACAAGCAGACCTTTGACTTGCCAATTATAATGCTAAATATTGGCATATTATGTAAATCTAACAAAAATATTGTGGGTCAAAAGGGTCAAATTAATAGTTTTTAACTTGTGTGTTTATATATACAGTGCCCTCCACAATTATTGGCTCCCCTGTTTAAGATGTAGTCGCTGACTTCTAAAAATTCTCCTTTTTTTAAACAACATGGAACCCAAATGCAAAAAAGAGAAAAATCCAACCTTTTATTTAAGTACATTACTTTGGTGGTAAAAAAAAAAAAAAATCAAAAAATCACACATTTAGATAGAAAAAAAAAAACCTTGAAATCCTGTGTCCCACAATTATTGGCACCCCTGATGTTAATACTTTGTACAACCCCCTTTTGCCAACAAGACAGCACTAAATCTCCTCCTATAACATTTCACAAGATTGGAGAACACAGAGAGAGGGATCCTTAACCATTCTTCTTTACATAATCTTTCTAGATCATCCAGTGTCCTGGATCCTCTTATGCACTCTCCTCTTTAGCTCGCCCCACAGGTTTTCAATTGGGTTGAGGTCTGGGGACTGAGATGGCCGTTGGAGAACCTTGATTTTGTGACTGCCGAACCATTTTTGTGTAGATTTTGCCACATGTTTTGGATCATTATCCTGCTGAAAGACCCAATGATGACCCATCTTCAGCTTTCTGGCACAGGCCATCAGGTTTTTATTTAAAATGCCCTGATAGTTCAAAGTGTTCATAATGCCATGCAACCTAACAAGGTTCCCAGGGCCTTTGGAAGAGAAACAATTTCACAGCATCACAGATCCTCCACCATACTTCACGGTGGGCATGAGGTGCTTTTCGGAATACTCATCTTTTGTTTTACGCCAGACCCACTTAGAGTGTATGTTGCCAAAAAGCTCAATCTTAGTCTCATCTGATCAAAGCACATGATCCCAGTTGAAGTCCCAGTACCGCTTAGCAAACTCCAGACGTTTACGTTTGTGAGTGTTAGTGAGAAAAGTCTTTTTCCTTGCACGCCTCCCAAAGAGCTTATTGGCATGTCTGACGGTTGTTTTGGAGACTTTGTGACCCCAAGATGCCACTCTTTGATGCAATTCTGTAACAGTGAGCTTAGGACATTTTTTTTTACTTCTTTTACTATCCTCCTCACTCTGCGTTGTGGCAAGATAAACTTGGGACCTCTTCCAGCCTTGTTTGTCACTTTTCCAGTTGTTTAAAACTTTTTAATGATTCCTTTGACTGTAGATACGGGCAAGTTAAGGCGAGAGGCTATTTTCTTGTAGCCCTTGCCTGACTTATGAAGGTCGACACACATCTGCCTTACTTGAATGGTGTCTTCTCTTGTCTTTTCCATGTTGACAAATGGGTAAGAGAATTAGGCCTCTGTGTCACGTCATATTTATACCCCAGGGAAACAGGAAGTCATGAATTACTAATTAAAAGTTCCTAGATACCCTGACCAACTTTACAAAGTACAGAATTTTTATATGTGTGTATATATATATAATTTACATTTTTCAGAGGAATTGTTATGGGTGCCAATAAATGTGGGACACATGATTTCAATTTTTTTTTCTAAATGTGTGATTTTTTTTTTACCACCAAAGTAATTTATTTAAATAAAAGGTTGGATTGTCTCTTTTTTTTTGCATTTGGGTTCTATGTAATTTAAAGGGGGGGTGAAACACTCAGTTTCAGTCAGTGTCATGTCAATCTTGAGTGCCTATAGAGTAGCATTGCATCCTGCATATCTCCGAAAAGTCTTTATTTTTTTAATAATTATATAAGAAAGATGCGCTGTTCCGAGTCTTTCCGAAAAAAGTCGAGCGGGTGGGGGCGTGTCGTGTGAGCGGAGCTAAATAGTGACGTGTGCGCCGCCGTGTTGAGTGCTGTGTCATCCCTAACAGCGGGAAAAACTTTATTCAAACTAAAAATATGGCTTTTAATCAGATACAGCCATACATCTATGATCCGGAATCAGACCCAGAGGCTGAAGTTGAACAGGAGCAGCAGCAAAAACGACTAGAGCAGGACGTCTCTATGTGGTACAAGTTATACACTAACTATATAATATGCTTAGCGGCTTGTGTTATTTACATATTTATACTTGAATTATATCGTCGTATTTTTGTCTTTGAAGGTGTACATGTGGGAAGTGCAGTTGTGCACGTGTGGGTGTGTGTGTTTACGCGTGGTTTGTGTAGACAACACGGAATAGTAGCGCATTTGAATGAAGAAGCGTGCTTATTTAGTTCAACATATTTCCCCACTCTTTGTGTATTGTTGTTTGGAGTGCTTTTACAATACACAAACATAAAGTTACACATATAGTGGCCAGCTAAACAAATGTACACGCACTACACATCGCATGCTCCATTGATCAATTTCTATATATAGTAATATATATAGTAACTATACGTGATCCTGTTTGGGCTACTTGATGAGCAGACACAGACATTTGAAGCAGTCTCACTCACCGCCTGCGGTTCTAACGTTGGGACTGCTCCATCATTCAGCATTAGGCGATTGGAAAATCCGGCGTCAAGCTGGGCCTTGTTTATGAAACAGTCGGCACCGAAATGCAGCGAACAGATATAAACATTCGCGCAACTCAGTTGCTGATCCGGAAAAGCAAATTCCATCCACTGTTGCCTTACCGCGGGGTTTTGGGGGAATCTGTGCAGGACTGTCTTGGTCTGGCAACCAAAAACGCACTTTTTGATGTCATTGTTAATTGTGCACATTACCTGTGCAGCGCAGCCTACGAGCCAGCGCTTTGATGGGCGTAGGCTGTTGCTTTCGCTCTCTCCCTCTCTCTCTCTCATGCTCTTCCGGTAGAATTGTCCATAAGGCCCATACAAGGAAATTCCGCCCCCATTAACGTCAAAGGGGACGCATGATCGCAAAAAACTTGCCGAAACTTATGACTAACCGGAAGTAGTATTTTTGACAAAGAAATACTCCCATTAAACGTCCACCTTAACTTTTGAAACTTTGTCCATGTTTAGTATGGGATTCCATGTCTTTAACAGTGTAAAAAGATCAGTATGCATGAAACAGCATTTCACCCCCCCTTTAAAAAAGGATAAGTTTTAGAAGACCACATCTTAAACAGGGGTGCCAATAATTGTGGAGGGCACTGTATGTACTGTATATGCATCAAGACAAAAATAATAATTGCTTTTTCTTTTAAAATCAGTGCAAAATCACAAAACTTATCCTGTCTGGACTTGGCAGTGAGTATGGAGAATGAGCCTCTCTTTTTCTGTTGTTTGGATAAATCGTGTCTCCTTAGATTTTCACTCACATTAAAAGTAAATGGAGTTTTCTAGCGTATCCTCTTAGCATGACAAAACACTGAGATTTTTCTTTCCCAACAAAAGGTCAGTGTAGTATTACCTTTTGACTTTCACTGAATAAGAAGAGTCTCCCTAATCTGGAATGTTATGGGAAATTTCAGGCCACTGTGCCGCCAAACAAAAACATTGAAACCCAATTCCCTGATTTGCATTCCAGTCTGAAACAGGCATCAAATTCCAATAGGAAAAAACAAAAACAATTTAGTCACACAATTGGTTTGGGGAGAAAGGGATTAATTAATTATGGATCACAATTCTTCTCCACTCCCTTCCTTTACTTTTAATTGCAAAAGCGTTTGGACTTTGCTGGTAATTATGTGGTAATTATCACAGCTAGATTACAAACATTTGGTGCTGAATACCGTCAGGCTAATTTGAATAGATGCCTCCTTTGCTTTTTAAAATGCTTAAATTATTAAATGCTTAATGTCAGCACTTTGCCACAGTGCTAACTACTAGTTAGCTTAAAGGCCGGAGCCGCAAGCCACCCATTATCTCTAACTTGTCATGCGTACAGTATCATACCTAGTCTCTATGATTTTGTATGAATATAATTATTTTAGGAAGTATGAGAGATGGTTGTGTTAAAATGTATCATAGGATATCTAAGATATATTAGGAGCTACAGTATCTAGAATAGCGATGTGACGGTGAGGAAATTCACTTAAATAGACTAAAACTAACTTAAATTGGCGCTTTTACGTTACGCTTTGAAACCAAGGCTTCTGCGAATGAATGAAATCTCCATCCTTCTGGTCTGTGCTGTGACTCTCGTTTGGCTCAAACTGTATTGAGCAGACATGTTCAGTTTTTAATTGTAGTGTCTGTTCCCTTATTGAACTAAATTATTTTATAACTATACAAATCAAAATTATTTGTAGTGCGGTGCTGTAGTGGGCAAGTGATGTCACAACACTATGCCAATGTCCTTTAAGAAAAATGTACTTTTGCATGCCGTTGAACATAAATGTTTGTCAGCAGTGAGTGTACACAACGACCATGGTAAAAATCCACCCATTCCTTTTTTATATTCTCCGTAAATCATACACAGTGTCTTAAATACACGGTTTCCATACATGGTGACGTCACAATGTAACAGGCCCCGCCCAGAATGGAATCTGCCCTATTAGCTTAGAGCATGTTTGTGGACGTCTTTGTCCGTTGCAATCATGTGTCGCATTTTTTACAGTCTCTCTCTCAGGAAACTGCTTTCTAAAAATGTAGCATTCAAATGTAACTTTTATTAAATGAGTCTTGACACTGTCAAGACTCATTTTTCTCCACTGCCTGTATCTCTTCCACTGTCTCAAGTTTTGAGATGCAAAGACGTGTTGTGTGCGAATGGCCTCGAATGGGAGACATAAACGCAAGCACTTGTTTACATTGAAAATAATGGAAAAGCTACAGTGTTTCTCCTGTTTTGTTGTCGCTGGAGTATCTGACTGATGAGCTGTAGGCACAGCCTCTTCTGCAAAGGGGGGCGGGGAGCAACATCTAATTTGCATTTAAAGATACTGTAATAAACGACTCTTAGATGGGGAGGAAGGAGGCGGGAACCGGCGAACATTCAACAACTTTTATTAAGTAAACAAAAAGAAAGTAAACACACAAAACATAAACAAAACTCAACGTAAAGTCCAGGCCTGGTCTTCTCTCGTCCTTCACTGGGGTCGCTCGTCCTTAAATGCCTCCGAGCTCCCTCATGAGAGGACTCAAGACCGGTGTGGCTCGCAGGTGACGCTCCTTCGCAATCACGTCCCTGGTCTCACTCGCTCCTCCCATGTCCCTCGCTCGTTCACCTCGCCACACACCCCCATCGCTCCTCGCAGGTCGGGGGGTACACCCGAGACTGCGCCTACTCCTCTCTTCCTCTCGGTGCTATGCAATGGTGCTGGACGCCCGGTGGACAGCCCGATCCTCCTCCGCCCCCCTGGCGGCCGGCGGTGGCTCCTCCGATTTAGGGCAGTCGGTAGCGAGCCCCGTGCTCCCTGCTCCTCCCCATCATGGCGGACGGCAGCAGGCTCCGGCCCACGGCAAACACCGGCGACTCCTCTGTTCCCTCCAGGATGGCCGCCACCCCACCTTGACCCAGGGGCACGGCAGCGAGCCATCCTCCCCACCAGTCTTCACTCGCTCCAGCACCACCGCCTCGGGCATCCTCTCGCGGCCATTCTCCATCCGCACTGCCCGAACTCCTCAGCACCGCAATCCCCCTCAGCTGCGAGGGCTCTTTGACAGCGTGTCCCTCCTTCCTCCCGGGTTTCGGCACCAATGTAATAAACGACTCTTAGATGGGAAGGAAGGAGGCGGGAACCGACGAACATTCAACAACTTTTATTAAATAAACAAAAAGAAAGTAAACCGCGGGCAGCCCCTCACGGACGACTGCCCGCACACAAAAAAACATAAACAAAACTCAACGTAAAGTCCAGGCCTGGTCCTCTCTCGTCCTTGACTGGTGTCGCTCGTCCTTAAATGCCTCCGAGCTCCCTCATGAGAGGACTCGAGACCGCTGTGGCTCGCAGGTGATGCTCCTTCGCAATCACGTCCCTGGTCTTACTCGCTCCTCCCATGTCCCTCGCTCGTTCACCTCGCCACAGATACACACACGAAAAGAGCAAGTTTTTGCTTCTACCAAAAAGGAGCATTTTTAGGGCTGAACGATGTATCATTATCGTATCTATAAATACCGCTAAAGCCAGCGCACACACTTACAAGGGATGTGGGAACTGTGGGGGGGGGGGGGGGGCGTTTCCATGGTGACGCGTCATTGCTTGTCACGTGACACACCGCAACAGCGCTGAATGAATGATGATCTGCTTTTATGTCATTTTTCCTTTTTATTCAGAATATTCACAAATGTGTTAGCTATGGCATGAAATATCTGATATTCCGATTGTCAAATACATGCAAGTGGAAGTATATTGTTGTTTAAACACCTTTATAACGATCGCGTTAGTTGAGCTGTATGCTCGATGGGCGCCGCCGTGTTAGTTTGTGCCGCAGACGCAGTTCAGAGAATCGGATCTGTTGGATTTACAACCTCTATGTTTACAACACGTGAATTCATCCACTTCTTCCGAAATTCTTAACAGTAAGTGGCTAGTGAACTGGGAATAGAATAGACCAAACATTGAAGTTACTTACACAATGTGTATCTGATATGAATAAAACGTGTCAAATTATAATGGAAAGGATTATTATTACCTCTTCCATAGACATCAGTGTGTATTTTACAAACTCTAAATGCATTGTTTTTTCACCGAACACGTAGTCATATCCTATTATATCGATATCGAGATATCTGGCATGAAAATCGAGATATGAAATGTTGTCCATATCGTTCAGCCCTAGGCATTTTGGACATGATCTGTGGGGATACTGTGGGGTGAAACTTTACAGACACATTCTGAGGACACATAAGACTTATAGTACATCTTGTTAAAATGGCCAAAATAGTTCCCTTTTATTGTTTTTTTCTGTGCCACTAGCATCACCAAAGGGAGCAAAATTTTGTTGGTTGGCTGGAGTAAAAAAAGAGCAAAAAAAAAGTTGCCAAAATGACCGAATTTGGGTTCTTTTTAAACCACTTAAACTCCGAGGACCCTGTACTGGGTCGGGAATGACATCATCATGTATTTACTTTCCATTTTAAATGTCTATGGAGGAGCTATGATGTCAGTGGTACCATCTGAAAGCTTAGAGTCCCTACTTTCTGGAGATATGCATCACTTTGGCATTTGTTTTACACAAAGTAATGTATTTACACTAAATTACTCTGATGTCATTTCCGCCTGGATTTGGCCTACCCAAATTGAAAAGCCTCCCATACACACATACAGTGGTCTAGGTTCAAAATGCTGGTGTCATTTTACAGGAAACCCTTTAAAGTTACATAAAACACTGCTAAAAGTGATAAACATGTAAGTATATGTTGTGTAAGCTGTTATAACCCCCCCAAAAATTAGGCGCTTTTTGATTTTTTTTAATATAAATTAATTTTTGAAAGTGTGTAACTCAGGCCCTGTGTGCTCTAGGACCCTGCAGACATGTTGGGCTGCTTCCAGCATGTATAATTAATTTAATGACACTGGAATATTGCACTTATATCACTGTATATGGTGGTGGGAGGGGGGTAGCAGGGTCGGGGGAGGGGCAAAAAGGGGGAAAAAAGGGGGGTCATCCCTTCAGGCCCATTTGAGTAAATCTGGCATACAACATGACAGACAAACTTCATTTTTCCACTATTTTCTGTAATTTAGTGGAAACAGCCCAAACTGTCTGCAGGTTCCTAGAGCACACAGGGCCTGAGTTACACACTTTCAAAAATGAATGCATGGAAAGGAGAAAAATATTGTGGAGAACAAGAAGAGGTGGAAGAGAATGTTTTGGCGCTGTGCCACAGTCTCACATGAGAAGTGACGCTTCTGATGGTTTGTTACGGCACTAATGGGCTGTCTTTGATGAGACTCTACAGGGGGAGAAAGTGAGAGAGATGACATGCCATGGACAGACACTTACAGTGATTGGTGTGGCTATTACCCCTCCGAACAGGAGATGAGTGAGAGGTAAAACAGTGGAGGGCTGCTAAGAACAGACGCTCATACATGTTACTCTGCATGCGTGACGCAATGACTAACCCATGCTGGTCAGGACACTTTAGTACTGAGTGAAGTACTTTGCTAATATGATGTTTTTCAGTGGCCTACTTGAGATGCGTCCTGTTACAGCTAATTTCTATAATTTGCCGTGTGTTAAAGAGGTTATATTGTTTTGAATCAAATCATCTTTGATCTGAGAAGAGGAGTTGCATAATTTTTCCCTGAAGCCACAGAGCATCTGTGTTTTTTTTCTAGCTCCAAGATACCATTGATACCATTGTCTTTCTTTAGAGTTTCTAAGGCAAGACACCGTAATTGGGTAAAATTTTAACTGATAGATATCCCATTTCCAAGAAGATTAATCACAATGCAGCAAGTGAATACTAAAATGTTATGTCTAAATGAGGCTTTATATATTTAAATATGCACAATTTGCATACATTTTCAGAAATCTGAACCTTGGGTAAAGCCACATTCAGATTTTTTGTTTCATTTGGTTGACATTTAAGGTAACGGTTTTTACAGAAGAGATTTTGGAAATTCATCACTAAATCAGAAAATACTGTCAATAGCCATACATTTTCACCATGTTTTTAAAAAAAGTGATTTAAATAATGTATGAATAAACCCCTCAGTGAAAACCTTCTGATTACAGACGGGATTAAACCTGTAAAGTTTAGATCACAGTGTGTAAGTGCTGCTGAAATGTTGATTTATGGCTCTGTGCATGAGTTAAAATGCAATTTGAGAAAATTACATTTAAAAATGAGCGCTGTAATTGAAATGTACAGATGCCAATAGACAAACAGTAATAAAACAAACATTTAAAATGTGTATTTTGGATGTTTTCTTTCCATTAGTCTGATAGAATGTTATGGAAGCAATATCCCAAAATCTCAAAATTTACCAGTGTATGAAAAAAACAAAAACACAAAAACAAAACAAACAATGGTTATTAATAGTGTATTGCCTTAAAATATGTTTTTGTAAATTCCCCAGCAAACCAGCCTTTTTTTGAAAGTGTTCCTAGATGTCCTCTTCTGCTATAGTGTGATCATCTGAACCCCAAGTACATCAGAATTTTCGTTATTTATACCTGAAGTATAAAAAAATGCTAAAATTATACACTTATATGTTTTCTATAGTTTTAGTTTAATAGAAAAAATAATAATAATGTGGGGGAATGCATGTCGGTTTATGTGGGTTTAAACTTGATTGTGAGAAAAATGAAAGTGTATTGGAGCTTAATGTTCTTGAGGGCTGATGGACTTTATTTCATTAAAGTGAGTGTCTGAGCTCTAACACACGCCCCCCTTAATTGGCACCGCTCACTCTGTCTCTTAACTGCAGCTAAGCCAGCTTTGGATCTGATCCACACACACACACACACACACACACACACACACACACACACACACACACACACACACACACACACACACACACACACACACACACACACACACACACACACACACACACACACACACACACACACACAATAAAATACTTCACCATGGTAACAAGGCAGCTTCAACCTTGATTTTCAGTCTGTCTCTAGTAAATCAAGTGCAAATTCCCTAGAATATAAAACCTTTACAGAATAATAATCCACATCTTTTTGTAACTGTTGCAGCCCTCATTCACTGACAAGTGAAGGTGATGTTGGTGACATTTGGGTCTTTGAAATGAATTTGACTGTTGGCTGAACCATTCCAGTTATTTCACATAATTTTCCACCCCTTAAAGAAATAGCTCACCCACATTAAGTTTCTGTCATCATTCCCTCAGCTTCATGCCATTTAAAATCTGTATGACTAAGTAAGGAGAAGTGATGACACTTTGAGTTCAGTTCCCACTATTAACGAGTTGCTTATTGGCATGCATATTACTAGGATATTGGTTGTTTAGTTGAGCATCCGGAAAGTACTGCACAAGTTAAGTGAATTTACAGCGTATGACTTTCAGTAATTATAGTGTAACTATAAATTCAGTATGTGTAGGTATAAGGGAGCAATATGTAATATTTGGGGAATAAATAGAAAATTAACGAATTATTTATACTGTTATTATATTATTTATAATTACGGGGTAATTATACAAGGTGAGTATGAATGTGCGGGCTGTAAATTAAAGTGGTGTTTGTTCCCCTCTTGTTTCATGTAGTTACAATAAAAATAAATACAACATGATATCGGTAACAATGAGTCAGAGTGGGGATCCAAATGCAATTTTATTGAGACAACAGTTCACAATCGAAGTCCAGAGTTCAGGCAAGGTCAAAATACATGCAGGCAGTCCAAACAAACACAACACAGCAGGGAACGCAGGCAAGAGAGTAGTTCAGAGACAGGCAGGTGATCCAAAACCAAGAGACAATAAACATGGGAGACCGCTCAGAATTGTAGTGTTACACTTTTCAAGACTTCACAGTGAATGGCAGAGTGAACATGGTTTATATAGACTGAGGTGATGATGCTAATGGCACACAGGTGTAAACAATGATGGCTGATGAGTCAGGGCAAAGGATTATGGGGAATGAAGTCCGGAATGGGGATAAATATTGAGGTAAAGGAGCCCTCTGGTGGCGATCAGAGGGAGCCCCAGAGGCCTGATTTGTGACAATATCACAAAAAAAAAAAAGATTTACAACACTTATGTTGAGAGCTAAATATGCTTGTTGTATGTGTGTACATGATGGTATTTTGACCAGCTGTGAACTCATAAAGAGCTACAGGACGTGTTAAGGAATCAAAACAGCGGCAGGAATTTCTCCATTGCTGCAGTTTCTCATGTCTGTGAGGAAAGTTCAGGCGGAGTTTAGTTTCTCGCTTTGTTTTTAAGCACTAGTTAAGCATTTAGTTTTTGCGAGTGCACACAAGTGAACGCCTCCATGTCATGCTGTAAGCTCGCTAATTCTTCAGCTTACACACTCTGCACAAACACTTGGATATATGCGTCTAATAATAGGCTAGTGCACATTAATGTGAGAGCGAGCTGCCATGTAAAGTTACTAATACATTTCAAATGATAAGCAATATTTAAGTTCAATAGATGATAAGCAAACATTTGGATTTCCACCCCGACATACTGTAATTACCACAAGGACCTGCCGCTAACAAACTCCCTCATAGACTTCACTGCAAATGTCTTTTTTTCTTCTTTTTTTAAACTAACCGATTAATAAAAATTTTGGTCAAGGGTCAAGATTAAAGGTAGGGTAGGTAAGAATTGGTTAAAAAAACGTTTTTTCCTAATTTGTTTAAACGTTCTTATGTGTTCTTTACGTTCTTATGTTCTTGATCGTTGCTAGGCAACGTGGGGGAGAGGACGCTGGCGTCGTCTGTTCGCCGCTTCTCCACCCACAAATGATCATGTTAATGTACTATTAGATTTAGATTTTATTTTATTTCCTTATGTTTGTGACTAGTCTAACAGTCAGAGCTACAATTGGGGCTGTTGCTGATTGCTGGCAGCCACTGAGAGGACGTTGTTCCTCGTTTTGCCGTTTTCCACCGCTTCTCTAATGTTTATGTTTGAATTGCTGCGGTTGGTTGGTTCTGGTTTGGAGGACATTTGATGTTTCTCGCCGCGGCTGCTCACTGGTGGTCTCCCTTGGGCTTAAGCTGCATGGTGGCTGAAGTTTGCACCGGGCTAGCGTCATCTGGGCCATCGTAATCGGCGTCCGGCATGATGTTGGGATGTTCCGCTTCTCGGCTGCGCCGCTGTTCCGTCCTGCATTGCGGCCGTGGAGCGGCTTGGACTTCTGCGCTGACCCCGGTGTGTCCACAGAAGTGCCCGGAAAAATGTTCTGCCTCCTGCATGGTGCTGCGGCGATCCCCATCGTTTGAATCGTCATGAAGACCCATCATCTGGTCTTCAGCTGTCCTGCCTCGGCGATGTCATCGGGACACTGCCGCTGGGAGAAATCTGAAACATGGAGTGGACCACAGTGTGCTGCGGAGCTAACAGAGACTTCCACCATCAGCTGTTTTCTGTTCACCATCAGCTCTGTTTCTGTTCACCATCAGCTCTGTTTTCTGTTCTGTTTTCTGTGTTGGTTGATTGTTTGTAGTATTCTATATTTTTACTTGTTATTCATTTTTTGTTGTTATCCCCCCCCCCCCCTTTGTTGCACTTTGAGATTCTTCGGAATGAAAAGTGCATTATAAATAAAATCTATTATTATTATTATTATGTATCAATACATAATTAAAATGTAAGAACTCTAAAAAAAAGTATAAAATTTGAGTGTCTGTAGACCTCTCACGACTGTATTAAAGACGGCTCATTATTTCCATTCACTCCACCTTCTCCCTTCTGGGCTCTTTCCAAAGCCACGCCCCCAAAACACATGAACGCCTCATGTGTTGCCTCACCCACCAATCAGCTGGAAGACGCATTATTTACCTGAGACGAGTCGTGTGCATGTAGTGACATCATGCCAGAATCACATGTAATAAAAAAATCGAACTTTATCAGTATGAATATAAACAAATAAGATGTCTTTTAGTCCTCACTATCAAGCTAGAATACCGATACTGGTAAAGTTTAAAAGATATTTTTGTTTGATTTGGGAACGAGCTAGTTATGTTTATAAGGCAAAGCTAAAAAACGGGTAGCACTGATACATTTTCATTCCAATAACATCAGTTTTACTGTGATGAAGATGAATTTCGTGTAAGATTCATAACATATACTGTGTTTTGCATGTAAGAGTTTCTATGATGAAAGCGTTGTTGATTAGTAGTAGCTAAAGCTAACTTAGTTCTTAAAAAAGTTCCTGGATGCGGTGTGCTAGCTTTTACACATGCCTTTTGTTAGCTAAAGTAAAAGGGGGGGTGAAACACTCAGTTTCAGTCAATCTCATGTCAATCTTGAGTACCTATAGAGTAGTATTGCATCCTTCATATCTCCGAAAAGTCTTTAGTTTTATCATATTTATAAAAGAAATATGGGCTTTACCGAGTCTTTCCAGAAAAAACCGAGCGCCTGGAGGTGTATCGTGTGGGCGGAGCTAAAGAATGACAAGCGCGCAAAGCGGTGACGTCCTCAAGCGTGGAGAAACCCATCTATCTCAGCTAATACAGATAATGATCCACAATCAAATCTGAGGCTGAAATAAATTGAACAGGAGAAACGGCAACATCAGGACGTCCGTCTCTGTGGTATGTACTGTATTTAGGGGCCTTTGTGTGCAGTTTATGAGGACATGATTCGGTTTATGGACTATTGTATGTGACTAGACCTTAGAGGTAGCAAGCAAAACGGTTTTGCACGTCAGAGTCAGAATAGTGTAACGTTATACAGAACAACAATGGAGTAACCGTTAGCGCATTTGAATGACGAAGCACGCGATCGTATCGTTTACTGATGTTTACTCATGCGACGGTAGCCAATAGCAGAGACATTTGAAGTTGATTTACTCACCGGCATCTTCCAAAGCAGGACCGCTCCGTCAAAAACACACTTCTTTGGTATGATTTGGTGAAGTCCTGTGACAGCAGTGACCGTGGAAATCCACTTTGCGACGCGACTGAAGCGATGCCTTGAAGCTTCCCGTCATTTCTGCGTTCAAATCGGTTCAAATGTAGCGCTGCCTTCCCAGAATGCTGTGCTGAAGCGTTGAAGTCGCTCGACGTCACCCATAGGAATAAAGTGGAACGCGGCGCGACATAAGTGTTCACGGACGACTGGATCTGCACCTGAGAGACTGTTTACAGCGTGCATTTCCTCTCTCTCCCTCTAGTTACGCGCGCCCGCGCACCCTACCGGGAGAAGAGCCCATACGGCCCATACAAGGACCTTCCGCTCTATTTAACGTCAAGTAGACCCATACTCAAAAAAAACTCGCCGAAACTTGTGAGAAACCGAAAGGAGTATTTTTAACACAGAAATACTCCATCAAACGTCCAACATTAGTTTTTGAAACTTTGTCTATGTTTAGGATGGGAATCCAAGTCTTTAAAGGTGTAAAAAGCTCAGTATGCATGAAACAGCATTTCACCCCCCCTTTAAGTTTTGCGCAATTCAACACGACAGCGATCAACTTCAACTAAGCATATTGATTATTTATCATCTCTACTAATGGCTAAGTGTATAATATTGTAACTTTATGCTAAGTGATGTTATGTTAGCTATATTAGGCAGCTACATGTGCTCTTGATACAAGCTTCATGAAAACATAAACCAAAAAAAAGTATAATCAAAATGAAAGATTACCTGTCCAGCAGAAATACAGCCAGCAATGAGTCGTTTTTCAGCCCCTTGAGGTCCCTCAGTTCTCAACATCGTTGGAAAGCCACGCTGATATTTACTCGCGTTTGATTGCTTTGTTTATCCAAAGACTTCTTGTGCATTGCCTTTACATGTAGGCCTACTGTCTTCCTTTTTTTGCATTGTTTGCCTTCACTGACTGGAGTCACTTGATTTTTATACTCTCTTTTTCAGAGTACTTACATTTTAATTATGCATTGACATATAAAGAAAGTTTAAACAAATTTGGACGAAAGTGTTTTAGATCATTCCTACCTAGCCCACCTTTAAAGCATGTAGAATAAGGTCATGCAAAATAAGGTATTATTTTGTGCTTTATAAGTACTAATAAACAGCTTTAGATCACAGCCCGGAAAGTACTGCATAAGTAAAGCACATTTACAGTGTAACTTTCGGTTATTATAGTGTAATTATTAAGTATCCGTGTAGTTACAGGGTGAGTATAAATCTACGGGCTGTAAATTAAAGTGGTGCTTGTTCCCCTCTTGTTTCATGTAGTTACAGGGTAAGTACAATAAAAAACACGTACAAAATCTGATATCACTTGGAAATAGGGCTGGGCGATAAAACAATAATGATAATTATCACTATATAATTAACGGTTTGATAAATTCTCGATATAATGCTTACGCGCTATGCGTAATTCTGCGCATGCGTATTGCAGACCGGGCTTCTGGGTGCTGCACGCGCTGTTGTTTACAGTCTGTGGCTGACAGGCTTGGAGGATCGGAGTGAAGTGGAGCAATAAAAATGAGCAATAGTGAAGAAAATGCAGCGCTCACGACCAGCTCAGATATCGTTGACAAGTTAGTTCGCTCAACTTCAGTGGTTTGGAGATATTTTGGCGATCCCATCTGACATAAAACATAGCGACGTGCGTGCGCTGCTTATCATAGGTTCACCACGCGGAATTTATTATCGTGCTTCGTCGAAGTTCTTCCATATAACATTAAGCCCAACACAGCGGTAAATCTATACATTCATGCACAGCAGGCTTATTACCTTGTTAGTTGTAGTGGGTGACTTGCAAGTTAATGCTACCAAACTATAATCACTAAAACACCGGACTTGTACATCCCTATCATAATTGTTTGTCTTTGGTGATGTATTAATGACTCAGCATCGCATGTATCAAAAGAAAAATAATAATTTAATCCGATGTTTAAAATGAATAAAATAGACTAGACAGAGATCTGGAGATCTGCAAATACTGAACTTTGCTCTCTCTCCCTCATCTCCCGACCAGCCCACTGTCGGTGAGGTGTGTGTGTGTCGTGAGATGGGCGTGTGTGTGTGTGTGAGAGAGAGATGCACAGTGGACCAATCCACTGTGAGGCAAGAGAGGGGGGACTAAAAATGTTTCTCAACTTAAAATGCTTTTCTTTTCTTTTTTCTTTTTTGCCTGTTTGTATTTTTAGTGTTTTACTTACACAATTAAGTAATGATATTATTGATATACAGTGTAGAGTAAAAAAAAAAATGCTTACCACAATTAATATTGTAATAAATAAATTACCTCAGTTTTAATAAATTGTTCACCTGTTGGGAAGTGTTTGTCATGTTTTGACAATAAAGGATAGTTTAAAACCACAGTTAACTGTCTGTTTTCATCTTTCACTCAGGAGCAAAAATATGACTTTAAACTTTAAAGAAATAAAGATTTTACATGTATCGTGATATTTATTGATATCGACTGATATGGAAAATTATATTGTGATAATTTTTTTGGGCCCAGCCCTACTTGGAAATCTTTATTTGAAAAACAACTTAATTCAAAACAAATTTTACAACACTTCTTCTTATTTAAAAAACAAAAACAAAACTATATTTTAAATAATAACGTCCTGACAGAAAGAAGCACGTTTGTCCCTTTTTTGTTTCTCTTGCTTGGCGTCTCCTCCTCTTGTTCCTCTTGTTCTTTTTAGTTATTTCCACTGATGGATTATTATTTATTTTAATTTACAAATGTATATAATATATACATCCCGATGGCATTAGGGTAAAAGATGAAAAGGACATTTTTGGGTGTACTGCATTTTCTTTAAATACACCTTTAATTCTGTACCTTTAGGTTCATTGTTAAAAATGACAGCGAGCCAGAACAAAATGTATTAATTTCTTTTTTTACATACTCTGGATTTGTGTTCTGCATTTTACCCATCCAAGTGCACACACACACACATCAGTGAGTATTGAACACACATACACTCAAAGTAGTGGGCAGCCATTTTGGATGGGAGTGTGGTTTGTGGTTTTTTTCCCCCTGGCCTTCAGAGGCGTGGGACGTTAGCAGTTTCTGGGCCCTATTTTAACGTTCTGAGTGTATGGTCTGAAGCGCATGGTTGGAGAGGCACTTAGGGCATGTCTGAATCCACTTTTGCTAGTTTAACTTGTGTCACGCGATGACGTCGCATTGCGCCGGGTGTATGATAGAGCCCCCTGTCTTGTCCTCCCACGCCTGAGATCACGGATCTAATCCTGCTCGTCGAATAGATCTGTTAACAAAGCCATAGAATTTTATGTTCCTTTTGGATGAAATCGGAATTAGAAAAATTCTTCCACATCCAAGACCACTGAAAAATGTGCAGTAACTTTTGCATGCTTATTTTTCACTCTCTTGCTGTGTGCCGTTTCTGCAGTTGAAGTCTTGTCACATTATTATTTCTCTGTGCCCTACAAAATTCACAGTGGACAACATCCATTTTTTTCTTAACTTGAATTAAATTAGCATGCAACTGATTTATTTGTGAGGTACATCATGCGATGCATATGACAGAATGTGTAGTTTCTTATAATCATTTTCTCTATTTTGTTCTATTCATCTAGTTACACAGAAATTGGTTTCCATCATAGCGTGACCCCTCTGCTTCCCAATGCATTTCATCTGTAGTGCTGTTTACTGTTTGCAGTGTGTATAGAGGCAAATAATTAGCATCTATTTAGGAACCTGCTCTCTGAAAGAGGTTGTGCTGTAAGGAGACATTTTTCTTGTAAATGAACAGCAGATGGAATTTAGAAATGATTGTATATATTGTGTGCATATGATGTAGTTTCATAAGTACAATGTAGGACATAATGGATTTTATATTCTAGTGTCAGAACAGAAACATATCTTTAATTAGTTGTGGCAAAAGCTAAGCCTGAAATTTCAAACTAATTAAAGACGAGTGAATTCTGGGCAGTGTGTTGATACAGTAAGGTCTTTTGAGGAATGCATTAAATTAGTCATATTTGCCAAAGCTGATTGGTCATGCGTGCACATGAAATTGTTTGCACTAAATATTGTACAAATAGCATTGGCATTATTGGTGCATAACAAATGCAATGCTATTCCGCTAAAACGAAATGCTGTGTATTAACATTTCAATAGGGGAAGGCCCACTGTTTGCATCATCAGCTCTTTTTATTTTCTTCTCTTTTTTTGGGTAATTATATTTTGGGGGCTTTGCACTTTATATTGATACAGAAAATTAAAATATTACAACAAATTAGCGAGAGATACAATGAGCAGGTTTACATGCACGTTTGCACTGATAACTCACAAAAATCTGCTTATTGAAATAACCCATTGTCCCGGTTTACATGCAAACCAATAACCCGGTAGCTAGGGTGACCACCTGCTATAAGCCCAAGGAGGGACAAAGGGTATGTTTCTGAGGGACAATGTGGGACACTGCCGGCGCGGCGGTGGCCCACCCCACGGGCAGATGGGCAGATAGTGGTTTACCCATTTCTAGCAGCACATAGCACCTTACATTGTATATTAATAATGCACTATTCCCCTAAACATGTGTAATTGCTGATGTATGCTCATGAATAGGCCAACCAATGTGTATTTCTAACATAATATTTTGAATATTCAATGAATTGACAGATGCACGATTTACTTTAGCTAGCCTATTTTACTTTATTTATTTTTCCTTACAATTTATTCACTTTAAATAAATTATTAAAATAAGAAATTTCAGTTGCTCAACACCACAGGAACATTAAATTTTTTTAAAAATAAAAATAGTTAAGTTAAAGTTAAACTAAAAGTAAAGTTAACTCCAGAGGTTCACGGAACGAGAAGGGGGGGAGGAAGGATGGTGAACTTCCATGTTAGTAAAATCTGCCCTGAAAAAAAAAAAAAAGCATTCTTACTTAGTATTTTTGTCTTGTTTCAAGTCTAAATATCTAAAAATTCTTACATTAAGAAACATTTACTAGACGTAAAAAATTATTGTCTTGTTTTGGGAAAAAAAGCAAAATAATCTGCCAATTGGGTAAAAAAAAAAAAAAAATTCCCAGTCTTTCTTGTACCCACTCCTTCTCTTTTTAATTGATGATTGCGGTGCCTCAGACTAATCTAAAAAGTTCCAAGTGTGTCTGGTATGCATGTGCGTGTGCTCGCTGTCATGACAACAACAAGAAAGTTGCCGGTTAATCATTTAATTTGCGTCTTACATGTGCTGAGCACCTGTCAAACACACATGATTACTGGACTAAGTAGTCTTACTGCACTAATACTGTCAAATACACACAAGGCTAACATATATAAACACAGTCGGTTATGTCTAAGTGAAAGTAAAATCGCGTGTGTCTGTATATGAAATGCGAGTGATTGTGACTAGTGATTGTAAACACTTGTCCTTAAAGGGACAGTTCACCTCTAAAAATATGTTAAAGGTCCCATTCTTTGCGATTCCATCTTTTAAACTTTAGTTAGTGTGTAATGTTGCTGTTAGAGCATAAATAATACCTGTAAAATTATAAAGCTCAAAGTTTAATGCCAAGCGAGATATTTTATTTAACAGAAGTTCCCTTTCAAAGCCTACAGCGAACGACCGGTTTGGACTGCAGCAGGAAGTGCAGGGATGTAATGACGTCACTAGAACCGTTTGTTGACTAACCCTCCGCCCACAAGAACACGCAAAATAGGGGGCGTGGTCTCGTTGCTCTCCCACGTGGAGAAGAGCGTGCATTCATCGCTTGCATCTCCCCGTTATGGTTAGAGGCGAGACCTTTCCGGGCAAAGTGCGCTAAGCTGCTGTCCAATCACAACACGGGAAGCGCTGGCCCAATCAGAACTCGTTACGTGTTTCTGAAGGAGGGACTTCATAGAACAAGGAAATCATCAGGCCGTTTTTAGGACAGAGGAAACAGCCCTGTAAGTAAATTGTGTGAAAAATACTGTTTTTTTACACGCGAAACATGAACTCATGTTATATTGCACACTGTACATAATCAAAGCTTCGAAAACAACAAAAGACAGAGAAAATCACTCACTGCTCTTGAATAATAATAATAAAAAAACTTTAATACAGTAGCTTTTAATCAATGTATACTGTATATTGAAGACTGTGTAATTTTAATTTTAGCCTACATTTATTTATTCAATTTTATACTTAAATGCAACTGTACATCTCATCTCAATATATATTTATTTTATATTATACAATAAACTAGGAATGTGTACAAGTTTTTTGTTTAAGTAAAGTTTTAATTTTAGTAAGGTTTTTCAAGTCTTTTAAGTAAAATAGTATTGCAATAAAAACATTTTGTCCTTAACCTCTTTCTGTTCCTTGCCTAAGAATAGAATAGAAAAAACCCCGAACCGAACTGAAAACCGTGGTTAAAAACTGAGGTATGTATTGAACCGTGTACTAACTGTATTGTTGCATCCCTAATTATACGAATTTTCCAAAATGCAAGTTGCAAACAGTTACAAATTGCCATTAGAATGTGTTGGATATTAATTGTGGGCAGTTGTCACGTCTTTGCTATACGGCTGCTGTGGTGTTCTGATTGCCCAAATCAAAATATTCCATGTCTGATCTCTAGAAATTACTTAAAGGAATAATTCACCCAAAAATGAAAATTCTGTCATCATTTACTCACCCTCTTAGTTGTTTCAAACCCTGTATGAGTTTCTTTCTTCTGCTGAACACCAAATAATATATTTTGAAGAATGGAGGTAATCTGAGAGTTGAGACACCATTGACTTTTTCACTGAATATTTTATTTTTTCCATACCGTGAAAGTCATCAACTGCTTGGTTTTCCATATTCTTCAAAATATCTTCTTTAGGTGTTCAGCAGAAGAAAGAAATTCATACAGGTTTGGGACAACTTGATGACAGAATTGTGATTTTTGAGTTCAGTCGCTCTTTCAATGTAAAAGTATGGGATATTTTTTGCCATATTATCATCCACTAGATGAAAAAGCGTGAGCCTGATTGCTTTGAAAAGTAACAGCACACTTGGCAAGCACCACTAATTAGTATTGACCTTAGAAAGTACATTTCTGTTTCCTAGCCATACTTGGACTATATACATTAGAGATGAAATATGCATATGCTTGTTTAACTTATGAGCATCATCAACATTCCTGTCATAGACAGCCTATTTATGATTTTCCAGGGTACCATTTAGTTCTGGATCTGATCTGTTGCAGCCCTAATATGTCTCTATTAGTTGTAATGAAACACGGTAATGTTTGACAGAACAGTGGGCAAGAGCTCATTTAATCTAAAGGCTTCAAAGATTGCAAGATCAAGAGATGGCGCTGCGAAAACCAGACGCCTCTATGAATATATGAATACCATTTAAAGGGGAATGAGTTCAGTTTGAAGGAAATATGTTTCTGCCGAAGTGTCTGCAACGTTCCACTTCTGTGTTATTAGATTTTCCCCCCCGCTCTTTACAGTGCAGTCATGCCATTATTGTAAAGGATGTTGTAATGTTGTCTTCAACACAAAACAGTCATAATTACTACAAATGTTATCATTACCCTTAGAAATACTGCGGTTTCAGATATCACATATGAATCTGCCATCTCATCTTCATTTGCATTCCAATTACGCCATTAATGTCTTCGCCATTGAGACCACAAGGAAAATGAAGTCCCTATAGTGTGGGCATTAATATTGAATTAATATTGTGATTTTTGCCTAATATGCACTGCTGATGTGACAACACTGTTTTGTGTATGTATATGAATTGCTCTGGCAAGAGATCTGCTGGTAGCTTTTTAACAGATATTTTGTTTACTATCTTGTTGATTTGGTCCACTAAGTTTGATACTGCAGTTCTGTGTGTGGAAACAGTATTTGAAAGCCCCGGCTGATCTAATGAAGAGGCATCACACACTGTCAGAATGAAAACCTTAGTTTGAAATCTCACTGAAAAGCACCCACCTGTGACGCACCTTTACAGAAAGACTGCTTCTGTTTTCTGCAGGAGACCGTCATGGTCATTCCTTTAAAGTCACCATGAGATGAAAATTGACAGTGCTCATTTTTAATTGAATATTGCAGTATTTATTAAATTAAATGCACTTAATCCACATTTATCCACCTTATGAGCTTTAATGAAAATAACTCTCCTTTTGCCCCTGACTGCTTCAAAAACGAGAATCTTTTCAACAAGGCTGATTCTGAAAGATGCCCCAATACCAGCACTTTGTACGCAAACTCCGGTTCAAACATAAGGCGGAATAACGTTACTGACAATTTCTGGCATTTTCAGTGAATGAGATTGTCCTGCTTTGTTGTTGCCAGTATGCTGGAGCATGAGCTCTTGAAGCTCCGCCCTTTTCTTGAAAGGGGCCCGGGAGCTCATTTGAATTTAAAGGGACACGCGCAAAAAGGGTGTGTTTTTGCTCAACCCCAAAAAGTGGCAACTTTAACATGCTATAAAAAAATATGTTGGGTATTTTGAGCTGAAACTTCACATACACACCCTAGGCCTAAGGACATCAGAGACTTATTTTACATCTTGTAAAAAGGGGCAAGGTAGGCTTTAAAGGTGAACTATGTAGTATTTTTGCAGTAAAATATCCAAAAACCACTAGGCCGGTGTTATATATTTTGTTCAGTTGAGTACCTACAATATCCCAGAAGTTTCCAACTATTTGTAAATTGTGAGAAAATTGCTATTTTAACTAAGGACAGGGACGTTTCAGCATTGCATTTGAGGAAGTCGCCTGTCAATTGCGTCATATCTGCGTTACCCTCGGTTTCGGCTTTTATTTCGCAGGAGCGCTTTACTCTTAGCAGTGTGAACAAGTGAACGCACGGAGTAAAGTCATAACATTGTTTTGAACACACTTAAATGTATCTAATATGATAAACAGAGCTACATTACCTCAAAATCATAACCGGAAGAGCGGATCTGTGCAGGCGCCCGGCGAATGTGTCCCGTCCCGTCATAATAAAAGTCCCGGTATTCGCGAGGCGGGTATTTGTTTAACAATCGCTCCAGCAGCTGTGCTCAGGTCCAGAACAATCGGTCCTGCTCTGCTTTAGACTCACGCATGAACGTGATTTCTGCCCGAGTCCTATTTTCCACCGGCTGTGATGAGAAGACCACATCTCCCAAGATGCTGCGCTCACACTTTGCGTCATCAAACTACACATTTGTTTTGAATAGGCTTCCTCCAGTGGACGGAAAGCTGCATAGTGCACCTTTAAATAGTATATCAATTCTAGAATATAATTTTTTTATATACTACAATACTATTGCATGACTAGGGCCATAGGATGGTACTACTACTAAACTACATTTTCCTAGGCAACTTGGTACACTCCTGAACAAAATCTTAAGACCAGGGGATGCATTGCAAGTTTTACACATTTCGCACTTGTGGGTCATAACCGGGTTGTAAGTGCTGCTTCAAAATGCCAAAAGAAGAAACAGGAGCAAGAGACAAAAATAGAGAGTAGGCAATTTATTGAAAGCTGCATTTAAACTCAAACAGGCCGTTCATCAGCTGATCAATAGTTTAAGACCATAGCCATAAAATGGTCAAATCTGCTCAAAATTCTGGCTTTCATGTCATTGTCCTTTAAGCAGTCATACTGTCAAGATCTCCTGATGCAAAGTCAAAAAGGCTTTCTCTCTTTGAACGTGGCAGGACTGTTGAGCTGCACAAGCAAGGCCTTTCGCAACGCGCCATCGCTGCTGAGGTTGGACGCAGTAAGACAGTCATTTTACATTTCTTAAAAAATCCTGAGAGTTATGGGACAAAAAATCAAGCGGTAGACCCAAAAAGATTTCACCTGCACTGAGCCGCAGGCTCCGATGGGTTGTCCGTAAAGACACAAGCCGATCCTCAACCCAAATTAAGGCCCTTACTGATGCTGACAGCAGCCCAATAACCATAAGACGTCATCTGCTAGAGAAGGGCTTCAAGAACAAAAAACGTCTTCAAAGGCCACGTCTCCTCCCACGACACAAACTTGCCCGTTTAGAATTTGCAAGGGAGCACCAAATATGGGACATTGAAAAGTGGAAGAAAGTTTTATTCTCTGACGAGAAAAAATTTAACCTGGGCGGTCCTGATGGCTTCCAACGTTACTGGCATGATAAGGAGATCCCACCTGAGATGTTTTCTACGAGGCACAGTGGAGGAGGCTCCATCATGATCTGGGGTGCTTTTTCCTTCAATGGGAAAATGGAGCTTCAGGTTGTGCAGGGGCATCGAATGGCGACTGGCTATGTGGATCTGTTGCAGCGGGCATCCCTCTTGACCGGCCCACGTCTGTGCGGTAATGACTGGGTCTTTCAACAGGACAACGCTGTCTTTTGGACCATCCTGCGTGTTCCCCAGATCTAAATCCCATTGAGAACATTTGGGGATGGATGGCAAGGGAAGTTTGCAAAAATGGACGTCAGTTCCAGACCGTGGATGCCCTTCGTGAAGCCATCTTCACCACATGGAGCAACGTTCCAACAAGCCTCCTGGAAACAGTCGCATCAAGCATGCCGAAACGAGTTTTTGAAGTGATCAACAAGAACGGTGGGACTACTCACTACTGAGTCCTTTTTTGACACTTAGTACTGTTGTGCGTTTATTTTTGGGCTATGATCTTAAACTATTGATCAGCTGATGAACGGCCTGTTTCAGTTTAAATGCAGTTTTCAATAAATTGCCTACTCTCTATTTTTTGTCTCTTGCTCCTGTTTCTTCTTTTGGCATTTTGAAGCAGCACTTACAACCCGGTTATGATCCACAAGTGCGAAATGTGTAAAACTTGCAATGCATCCCCTGGTCTTAAGATTTTGTTCAGGAGTGTATAAGCCACATTTTTTTAAACAAAAGTTCCCATATAGAAACTATATAGAACAGTCTAGTTTTCCTTCTATTTGAATTATTAGGATTATTATCAAGTTTGTTGATATATTACATTGTGAAGTGATTTGTGGCCAAGTATGGTCACCCATACTTGGATTTTGTGCCCCTGCATTCAACCCATTCAAGTGCACACACACAATAGTGAACACTCACACCGTGAGCACACACCCAGAGCAGTGGGCAGCCATATTACTGCGGCGGGGAGCGGTTGGGATCGGTGCCTTGCTTAAGGGTCTCATCTCAGTCGTGGTACTGAGGGTGGAGCAGAGTGCTGGTTATTCACTCCCCCCAACAAAAACTTACTATAAGTCCAACTCTCTAACCTTTGGACCATGACTGTGACCAGTTCATTTGGGCCAGAGTGATCTAAAACAGTGCGTTTTTGCATATTTGTCCAAATACAGTAGTGGCCAAAAATGATTTCCGGAGGGGATATTTGTTTTTACCGACCCTACAAGTTTGATTAAACCATCAAAATATGAGGAAACTATTTTATATTAAAAAAATAAATAAATTTAAATATGAGGGAAGAGCAAAACACTACACTTGGTAAATTATTTATTTGACTAAATGTTTTGCCTTTATCAGTCAAAATACAGCACCAGGTGTACAAAACACGAAGAAAAAGCCTACAGGAAAAAGCATAGATTGACTACAACGTAGACAGTTATTAATATTTTGTTGGTCCTCTCTTTTTTTGCATATGTTTATAATTTATTTATATGAAAGCCTGGTCAAAAACTATTTCACACAATTTGGCATGTTTCATTGCCACATAAAAAAACAACAACAACTGACTCAAAGCACAACTACACAACATAATTAACACATTTTTAGTGTATGTGTACATTTTTTATGTGTATTTTTGGTTGATCACTAGGCCTATTTTTTGTTTGCTGTTAGCACCAGAATTTCCCCAACCTCTAAGACTGCGATTTAACTAGGTTATTTGTATATGAGGACACTTTGTTGAATGATATATGATCTTTTGAAATTGTTTTGATTTTCAAATAATCAAAAGCTGGTTCAAGAGTAAGCTTTAAGATGCTGTACTTACTACTCCACAACTGTATGTGCAGTTGTGCACAGATCAATAATTCATGACTTAATTGTTTCCTGCCTCACATGCTCATATGGATTACATCAGATTAGATCAATTGCCTGTTTCAGATATGCACCCTCCATGTTTTTGTTTTAGGGATTGTACCGCAAGCTCTTTAAGTACTGAGTCTTGTGCCATAATCTCACAAATACATGCCAACACCAAATGCCGGCTCACAAACAAAAACAAACAAACAAACAAACAAACAAAAAAGATTTATTTTACACATCTCTTTTCTGGGATGGCCTTTGTGTGTTTTTTGAATGTGTGTGTGCAGGGCTGAAGAAGTGTTTGGTTTAATGAGCGAGGTAGATTAGAGTATCAGTACTGGCTGTTTCACTAAATTGATCCCACAGAGTTAGCAATTAGGAAAAATTGATTGATTTCACACCTTATATTGCTACCTGAACAACTCATGTGTGGATGTGTGAGTGTGTTTAAATGTTTTTCTCTTTCTATGACTCTGTGCTTGGCATTTTATAATAAAGGTATAGATCAACCAAATGTTTTTATTTTGACATAATTTGCTCATGTTGTGCCAAACCCCATATGCTTTTCTTTCTTGTGGGGAAAACAAAAGGAGATATTTAGCAGAATGGCCAAGCTGCTTTTTGTCTATACAATGAATGGAGAGCACTTTCAATGTTTTAAATATTGAACAAATATTGATATTGAACACTTTCAATATTAGATATTTATAGGGTATGTTTATTTATTTACTTTTTCTTCCCAGCTGTTGTATTATTAATAAAATAATACAAATATTTTATTTTCACTAACAATATTAACACTATATTTTTATTTATTATCCATAATCATGTAATATATTATGCATTTAATATATATTATCACATTAATAAAAAACATATTAAATTAATATAATACTATAAACTTATATATTTATTCATTATTATTATTAACTTGCTTTCAGCCTTCGTTTTGACTACCACAAATAAAGAAACAATAGAAAGATATATACATTTAAAACATCATAATATATCAAATAGTATACTTGCGCGCGCAAATGCAAAAAAAGATTATTATTACAAAATTATATTATTTTATGTGTGAGGCTTTACATTGTTAGGTATGTTATGTTTAGTGCAGTTAGGATTTGCCTTTTTCTATTAAAGGGATAGTTCACCCTAAAATGAAAATTAATTAATAATTTACACACTCTGGTGTTGTTCTCAATCCGTATGCCCTTATTTATTTTATGGGCCACAAAAGAATAATAATAATAATTTAAAAAAAAGTCCTGCTTACACTCGTCCATATAATAGCAAAGAATAGCGACCAGTATCAAGCTTTTTTAATTGCAAAAAGATGCAATTATATCACAGAAGGATCCCATATGACAAATGTCGTATATTTCCAGTGATCTGGGGGTATGTGATAGGGTCTGGTAAAAACCATCTGAAACTGAATGTGTTATTTAACTAAATTCTTGACCATCACCGTTGGTCTTCTTGTGTTTGTAAAACTCAATTAGCTTCACAGTTCACCCCATCTCACACAGTAAAAAAAGCACACGTGTGGACCTTTAGTGGGGTATGAAAGAAAGAATGACACAAGAAAAATGTATAAAAGCTGTCACTGGGACGGTACCCTTTAAAAAGGTTCTAATAATATGTACCATTTAGGTATTTATATGTACGAAAGGGGACCGCCCACACCCCCACCCCCACCCAAGTGACAGATTTTGGGCCTTTTTTTCTGAGAGTGTATCTCTTTATAACCGTTCTTGGCTAGATTAACTCATTTACTGGGAACAGAATCAAATGTGGATTGCTTGAGTTGAAAAAAATCAATCAATCAAGCCCCAGAAACAGTCTGAACTCCTATAAAAGCAGCAGCATCTGTAAGTGTTGTTCATTGTGTGTTCCAGACGAGTGCGGTGCTGTGTTCAGGTGGATGTGCTCTGCTGGCAGTCAGCTCTCTGCTGGCCATCATCACCATCTTCCTGCCCAGTGGAGCCTGGGAGAGGAGGATCTGCACATTGGCAGGATACATGCAGATGGCTTCAGGTTAGTGTCCGTCTTACTATCTGACCTCTGATCAGCTCTTTAACACCAACCCTTAGAGGAACCACGCTGAGAAGCATTACACGACTGATCCTAGTCAGTAAAACCTTAATCCTAGCTTGAGACAGAACCCCCATAGACCATCTGAGAGCTTAACAAAATCTATGCAAGACTTGTAAAACCCCAACATATCTCTTTCCCACACTTCACTTTGAAGAAAGGCTTGACTTTTCCCTTGGATCTTCTACTCTGTGTGATTGTGAGTACACACAACAGCAGGGATCTTCAGATAGGAGCAGAGACCTTCCTTCTCTCACCTCCCGCTCTAATATCATGTGATTCACGCTGGAGCTCTGCTAACTGCTTTGGGCGTAACATCTGAATTCTGTTGTGTTCATGTTTGAAGTGTATTGTTCTTTTTTGGCAGGGCAGGGGAGGAATGATACAATTTGATATGACGTGGTATGAAACACTTGTAGCTAAAATTAAGTGCTGTTTCATATTATAAATGCAAAGATTCATGTTACACTGTCATTAAATTGCATGAAAGAGTTTATTCAAACACTATTTCACAATCTAGATCTCTTCTGATATACCAGGTTAAGCTGGTTTCTGCAATATGGTTGCTGGTCCAAGGTGGTCTGCCAGTTCAAACCAACCTATCTAAAGGCTGTGACACATCAAGCCAAAATTGGGACATCATTAACTGTCTTTCAGCTCACTTTCTGCGGTGTGTTCTACACTGTCTGCACAATAGGCACCCTGTCCAATTGCACATGTTGAATCAGTGTTGGGCAGTAAATGAGAGAAATTTTCTGGGGTGCGTTTCCAATACAATGATATAACTTGCTGCTTGACTACCATATTATGATGCATCGTTGAAGAAATCAACTAGCTAGTCATGGCTGTTTCCCGAAATCGTACTGTCGCAAATTTGTCATTCAACCACATTGGTTAATGACATCACGCTGGTGGTGGAGTAATAACATTTAATGAAGCCATTAGAGATCAGATTAAAGGATTAGTTCACCCAAAAATGAAAAACCCGTAATATCTTTGTTCATCTTCGGAACACAAATGGAGATATTTTTTATGAAATCCGAGAGGTTTCTGAACCAGCCATAAGCAGCAATGTAATTGCAACTGTCAAGGTCCAGAAAGGTAGTAAAGACATTTTTAAAATAGTCTTTGTGACTACAGAGAAGTGACGAGAATACTTTTTGTGCGCAGAAAACCCCTCCTAAAATAACTACTTTATTCAACAATTCATCCATTTTAACTCATTAACATTGTTCTCCTATGATATCGCGTAGAAAAGACCAGGTTCTACATCAGAATGGCGGTGCTTTATTGGCTAGCTCCTGTTCCAGCATTACACACATGCGTCAGGGTGCTCATGTGATTAGCGTTGGCCAATAACGAGCCAGCATTTGGACGTAGAACCTCGAAGCGCTGCATTGTCTTTACTACCTTACTGGACCTTGAAAGTTCCAATGGCATTGCTTACGGTGTGATTCAGAAACCTCTTGGATTTCATCAAAAATAACTTAATTTGTGTTCCAAAGATGAACAAGGGTCTTTTGGGATTTCAAACGACATGAGGGTGAGTAATTAATGACAGAATTGTAGTCTTTGGTTAAAACAAAGGGTTTTGCTATAACTTACAGATATGGCATCTGAGGACCAATTCTTATTTTTCTCAGTTATTTTGCTTTATTTTCAGATTCAGTCATAGGCTCGTTCTTACGTACCACAGCATGTACGCACATGTGCACTAATATCTTGACAAACTAAAAGACGTAAATGACGTTTTTGAAATAAAACATATAGATTGTACTGAATGTCAGTGTAACGGCCAGCTCGTTCTCAGCTGTTACACAAAGAGGATCACACGCAAACCAATAATTTGCTTACAAGAATATTTGTTAAATAAACAATGATCCGGTACAGAAATATAACAATGTCTAGGGTTTTAAAAAATAAAGGGGAAAATATTAATCCTAAAGGTGAGGAATGTGGATAAAGGTGAGATGATTTACAAACAAAGCAGAGCAAAAATGACTCCTCTGGAGATGACCCCCCAGAGGAAGCCCTAATGAGCAAGTGAGTACAAGTTTTATACTCTCCTCCCACAAATCAATTAATGAGTATGATTGTCTGCAGCTGATCACACACACTCACAGACCGATAGGAGACAGGGTCGTAACAGTCAGCTTGCTTATTTTGCCTAAGATGAGGATTTATCAAGTTCACATCATGCGAAATACAAACTCTGCTTCTAACCACAGTTTGAGAACTGTAGTTCCAACAATACAATGTTGCGAAGCTGTTTGCGAATGTTCATTGGAACTATAGTTTCGGGAAATACTGACTCGTTTAACTATGCTGATAATGATGAAACTTGTGGCCATAGTTAGCTTATGATTCTTTTGGGGAATGCACCTTTCCCAGAAAGCAATAGCCGCAATTTCACTGTCTCGGTTATCTATAGACCCGATATATTCTGGCTATGAGTAACCCACTTATAGCCAAAATAACTTGCGAGATGTATGATATTACATCACGTAAGCAAAGTCAACAGTGATTGGCTTCATTTCTTCAGTGATTGTCAGGTGTTTGGTTTCATTTGTTTGAAATTGATGACTAGTCTATTTATGGGCTATGGTTAGAAGTATATCAAATTTTAACCGACACCCCAAATTTTGCCTTGTTTTAGCCTAGATGTCAGGGCTGTGTTTGGACGGCTTTTAAATGCAACATTGCTTGCTGGGCTGATTGGCTGTTCATCTTAGCATAAGAAGCAGCTCAGTGCATGAGAAGAAACTGATGAAAGTAAGCAAACAACAAAGTCAAGATTGTACATAAATGGCTTTTACCTGAACATGGCCATCTGGAATAAAGAAAGTAAAGACCAACTGACCAACATGATTCATATTCAAAATAGTATACAAGCGCTGCTTCGTTTAGTTTGTTTATCCACAATCCTAGTTTCAGTTTCCCCTTTTGAATGACTAATACAGACTACTGCCACCTGCTGAGCTATTTCTGCAGAATCTACATGCTAGTTGGTCATTTCCTGTAGTCTTTGCGGTGTGTTTAAGTGCAACTTTTTGGCTCCAAACTCTTTTGACAAGCTTTGTCGCCGCTAGTGTCGGTTTGCTGTGTCATGGGTTTAAAATAATTTACCTGGTTGACTTTGACCCTATTAGCTGGTAGTCCTGCCAGACAAGATTAGGGTTGGCTTACAAAACATTTATTTCACAGGGCAGGTGAATGTAATTTATAATTTTTCAGATATTTCCTTTATACACACATCCTCCACCATGATTATACAGATATTTTCTGAACTTGAACAATATTCAGATTAAAAAGCCCATCAATCTGACGAGGCTTTGTTGCAGTGCGCATCAGTCACAAAAGCGAAATGATTAAATAAATAAAGAAGTGTTTGCTCTCAACGCCGGTTGCTAGGCAACGACCATTGCCAGATTGTTGTGATGGCACAGTGAGGGCACTCAGAGATTTACTGACCGCAGTAAAAAAGACAATTACAGCCCTTTAACACAGGTCAGCGGTTCAGGGGTGGCCACATGTCTCATGTAGTGCTGGCCTTCATTCAACAACAGGCGAATGCAGTGGCGGTAACATGATCTGAAGGCCATGTATGGTTAGTGTACACACACACATTAGGAACAGTGAGTAGTGTACACTTACATAAACACATATACATAGATGCATAGAAGCCTCATTAGCAGCCATTTCAATAAGGCGCTATACATAATACGTCACTATAGCTAGATGCATGTATGAATATCTATATATGAAAAAGACTTCGGAAAATGATGAAGTCATTAGCTAGCATGACATTAAAAAGTTATCATAGTGAAAGTAAAAATATTACAAGTACCACAGAAGAAATGTAATATTAAGTTTATAAATATAAAAACACAAACCAACACATTCTTACCTATAAAAGGTTATCCTATTTCCAGGAATTTCTGCGATTTCACAATCAGAAGCTGCTCAATGTTGTGGCATCATTGACAACACATGGCGGTCTCGCTGACGTGTCTGGAGCGGATCGAATGCATCTATGTATACATATCTATGAAGATGTTACCCCTTGGTAGAGATAGCGTTCGGGGTGGGGTCCCCCTCGGTAGAAATCACATTCACGGTGCGATCAAAAAGGGCACTTTTAAAAGGGCAGGTGGTCAAGCAAATGAACGGGTCTTTATCATCGCTGAAGTGAGGGACAATACGATCGCAAATAGACAAACAAGTGAACTTGACACACGAGCATATTCAAGCAAAAGCCAGCATACATTAGTTCTCGGTAGGGATGTCCCGATCCGATTGAGTTCTCTTTCAAGTCTTGCGCTTAAACGGACCAACTCACACAAGAAGTATGTCAACATGTCCATCTTGATGAGTATCCAAGCAGACATAGTCTGAATATGCCTTAAGAGGACTTTATACAGTCGAGAAAGACGACGCAGGGCCTTCCATTAGGTCTTAAAGGGGCAGTAGCCTTTACTGCTGTCTGTTTAATGTTAAACAAAAGATAAGGAGCACTCACTGCTCTTGATTGAATAGCTTTTGTAAGGATTAGTCTTTTAAACAGTTAAATATGCAGCTATTTTATATTTGATTAGCCTACTTTATTCAATTTCTCCACCTAAAAACTAATGTTAGACCTATAAAAACCTGAAAAGCATTGTTAATTACACTTCAATCAAATTACACTTCAAATATTTTTTTTAGTTAGTTTATGTCATTGTAGGCAGTTATCAACACAATGATTTCATTTTAAGTGTTCGTTTTTTACATAAGTTTAGTTTTAGTTAGTTATTTGATGCTATAAAAACGGCTGTGTGACGTCATGATTGACAGCGGAGATCGACGTCTTCTCTGAGTGAAGTTGTCACTGAGGCACTAACAGACTTTTTTCGGGATTTTTGGGAGCAGATTATTTAATTTAATTTAATTTAATTTCCATAACTGTTTATTTCACACCAACATAATTATTTGTTCTGCATCTGTGAGAGTATGGGTGTGCTTTTGATATCGCTGTTATACTTCCTGCTCTGCGCAACTCCGGTCCCGGACTTTTTTATATTTACTGTTGCACTAAAATCCAAAAGTAAAGAATTATTTCTTTAGATTCATGTTATTTATTACTTGATTGTTCAAGCTACCTCACACAAGTGCTCTGTTTGTTAGAGTTGTTGAATGTTAAAATAAGATGAATAAAATAAAAAATAAGGAACATCCTGGTTCGTTTTTTCGCTTTTCTTTATTCTTTTATGTATTATAGAAGTATCGGATCGGGACTTGAGTATCGGCAGATACTCAAGGTCGAATGACTCGGACTCGGGGGCAAAAAAACCTGATCGAGACATCCCTAGTTCTTGGCTAATGTCCTAAAAAACGTGTGTGTTGTGTGTTTTGAATAATGATGTGCACTGAGCGCGCTCTTCTCACTATCATTAGTAGACACGCCCATTAACAGCTGATTGGCTACAAGTTTGTTTTTGGACTCGGCCCGAGTCCATTTTGTAAAACGGCTTTGAAATAACACTTATCCCACATTTAACAAAAACTTAAATAGGCTATACTTCTTTATACTTCTGTAAAGAGCATCATACTGTATCTACTTGCACAAAAGCAATGACAAGCATTTATGTTAAATAAATATGTTCATATGCTAGATGCATGTATATTAGGAAAAGGGATTTCAAATTTGTCCTTGATACTTTTGGGGCCTTGGAAGGTTTTATTGGAATTGGGAATACTGTACATTTAAATGCTTGTTTTAATTGAGCCTTTGGGCTCTACGTTGATCATTACAGAGAAACCTTAAATAATTTTAACAGCAGAAAATAAGTGCCTACCGCTGATTTATTTCCCTGTTCTAATTAGAAGGTAATGATATTTCCATAAAACTACTGTAATAATAGAGAATGTAAAAGGGCACTGGCTGTAATGGACTGCATTGATATTCTCCAAGCATTGACTGAAGCGTCTTTTCAAGGGTAAGACACTAGTAATCAGCCTCATCTCAGACAGATGCCTTCTTCAAAACAAACATGCTGTTCTCAAAAACAAGAGGCTTTCAGCAAGTTTTTGTTCTAAAATATTTTCCAAATAACCCTTTTGAGGAAAGATTTCTTGCTGTAGTGGGAGAAAGTTTGGAAATTAATAAGCCTCTAAAGTTTCTGCATGTTTGCTTGAAGTCGAAAGATATATAGTTGATGTTTTTAATATTTCATGTGCTGTTTTGCTTACTGAAAAGCGTTCTCTCGTCATTGCTTTTAAAGTATGAGCACTTGTTACTTTCCATCAGTCAGACTGTCAAACTGATAAACTACAAAACAGATATAATTAGACTATAACGCTCCAGCTCAGTGATTCCCATCCAGTGTACCTCAGGAGGGGTTTGTGAAATCGCTTTTCGATTTTTTTCAGGGAGTATTTTTCTACAATTCCCCCTGAACTGTTCAAACTTTTGAAAGGCAAACAAGCTCAGCTGTCTTATTATAGGGAGCCAGTTCATGAGTCTGATGAACTGTAGGCTAGCGTTATGCAAATTTGTTTCAAACCTACGTACGTTCACGCAGAAAGACTGGAATTACTGACGACTCATTTCAGGCAGTTCATAATCGGATGTATTTTCCTTACCAGGAATATTTTGCTGAATGAATATCTGAACATGCAATACATCAAAATAAATAACAGACCCTCTTACTTTTAAACAAAACAACACACTTTATTGTAGCTTTATGCTTTTTTATCAACACTTTTCTTATCAAAATAAATCTGCATATTAAGCAAAAGGAGGAGAAATGTGTGTTTTTTGACAAACACTATGTCTGAAGCGGATTCAGAACGATGATCTAAACACAGATGGAGTAGACTAAGTCCATCAACACTCCTAATGCTTCACAGTCCTGTAGCTCGTCCCGGGTCGACATTTCATTCAGTAAAATTAGGCAGTTTTGATTTATATGATGTTTAATGTTGATGATTATTTCATATGCATCTGCTTACATATGCTATTGCTTGTTTCTGCTTCTTCTTCGCATGTCTTTTGAACAGGAGATTCTGTACTCTTTCAGAAGATATGTAATAACTGGAAAATTCTGTTAATATCTAATAAATGACATACATTTTCACCAATGGCAGGGAATATTTTGTAAGTGGTAAATGTTTTTTTGAGCAAATAAAGCACTCCAGTTGCTTCATAAGAGGTTAAACCTCTGAAGTCACATGGATTTCTTTTATGATGTCCTTACTACCTTTCTGGGTCTTGAAAGTGATAAACTGAGAATTGCATAAGCTGTCAATGGAGGGACAGAAAGCTCTCAGATTTCATCAAACAGATTTAAAGATGAATGAAGGTCTTATGGGTTTAGAACAACATGAAGGGGAGTAAATAATGACAGAATTAGACGTGCTGATTTTCGATAATGCGATTTATCACGATAATGAATATGCACGATATTGTTATCGTGGGCACTTTAAAATATTGTAAATAATAATTTATTAACAATTTATAATTTTTTTTATAATGCACTCAAGAATACTTTACCCATCAACCGTATAAATGCTCAACACCGCTGTATTCTGCGTCAAAGGGACATGCGCTCAGGTGTAAATGAGAAGCACATGAACGAGTGAAGGAGACGCTCTAATGAAGTGCCGCTCAGTGACAGCAGAGGGCGCTGATGAACTGCAGAATGCCGTGGTTACCCCGGAAACCCTCATACAAAAAAAAAAAACATGTAGTTTTTAAAACAGCCATTCGTTTTTTGTAATCTCAAAGTTGTTCATCACAGCACCAAATGCTTAATACTTAAAGACTTAATAGGCTATTTATTTACAAACTTAAATATTTTTGTTTTAATCTGAACTACAACATGCCCTAATAATTAGAACTGTTCTAATTATTTGTTATTGTTCAGTAAAAGTTTGAGACATCCGACTTCATTAGTTAACATGTTAATTCATTACCAAACTGACAATGAAAAATACTTAGAAAGAATTCATTATTCTAAGTAATCTTAATTTCTTACACTGTAAAAAAAATATTTAGAAAAAAAGTTACCTGGTTGCCTTAAAATTTTGAGTTCATTGAAATAAAAATTTGGAGTTAATACAATGAACATTTGTTGACATTCGACAAGCCTTTATTAAAATATTATTAAAAGATTTTGTAAGCATATTGGGTAATTGTGTGTGTTTTATTTCTGAAACATGCCAAATAGTGCTATTTTCATGATTTATCAAATTTTCTATGTAGTTCAGATACAATAATATTTTGAGTTTCTATTTATTAAACGAATTTCCTTCATTGTGTCAACTCAAATGTTTAATTTCAATAAACTCAAAATTTTAAGGCAACCAGGTTACTTACTTTTTAAAGTTAAACCAACAAAAAAACAGCACACATTTTTTACAGTGTAGTTACTATTTAATAACATTAAAATCAAAATAACTTTTTTTAATGGACCTAAGATAAAACTAACAATGATCAGTATTTCTTAACTAACATTACCAAACACATTATACTTTCTGTACCAAATGTAGCTATTGCTCAATCTTAATTAATGCATTAATGAGACCTTATTTTAATTTGTTAGCCTACCTGTTGTTCTTTATAGCCTAATTCTTTTGCACTTTAATCTGTTTGAAAATTGTACTTTTACAGCTCTGAAAAAAATCAAGAGACCACTTAACATTGATTTCTCATTGTTTCTTAATGTTAAGTGGTCTCTTAATTTTTTTTCCAGAGCTGTATATATTTTTGGTGCATTATTGTATTTAAACATTCGGTTATTTTTGTTATTACAAAAATAGTTCTTAAAGCTGTTATGCTATGGCAACACTTTTTTTTTTTGCAACTTATTTCAATATTGTGATAATATCGTATATCGTGATAAAACTTCAGCAATTAATCGCAACAAGAAAAATTGATATCGGCACATGCCTAGACAGAATTCTTGTTTTTGGGTGAACTTTCCCTTTAATTAACATGATAGTGTTTAGAAATGATACATTTTCTAAGATAGATTTTTTTTTTTTTTTAACTTCAGACATGACTTGGCCTAAAACTTAACTTTTACTCTTTATAAATAACTGTCTTCTCTCTTGGTCAAGATGAATTATTGGTGTACCAGATTGTATTTCCTCTGTGAATCCAGATTAATTGTTGTAAATCACACTACACCTGCCTTATATGAAATCCTGCACTGATGCAATATAAACCATCTCATAAACACTGGAGAGTCTACCGCTAGTCTACATTATGTCCCACACAAGGGTAAGAAAAACAACTCAGTCGGGTTTGCAAACTCAATGTAATTTTAGAACAGCGCACATAATGAGAAATTTTACATTCACTTTTTTCTCTGTCTCTTTATAAATGGGTTATTTTATAGTTTAAATATGGATGTGAAGATCACAGGAGAGAGTGTTTGTTTGCTGATGTGAAATGAGGGAACTGAAGCATAATGGCCCTGTGAGAACAATGAAGGTATTATGCAGAGGAAATGATAGCGGAGCTACATTTAACGTGATGATGGCAACTTCAGTTATTCACAACAAACAAGAGCCTCTTATGGCACTTGATGATTCATCTGTGTGATTGTTAATATGATGATATATACATGCTGCACATAGAGTTCGCAGAGGCAATTTGCTTTGAAACAAACTGGAGTAAACAATGTAAAAGTAAGTGGAGAGAATATTGAATCAGTCAGTGACCTTTCTTTCGCTCTTTTGTCGAGTCCCTGATAAATTTATGCCCTTCTCCAATGCCGAACTTGTAAGACATCTGAGAGAATTCGCCTTGACTGAAAACTGAAAGGGAAAAAAGAAACTAAGAGAAAAATGATAAATGATGTAAGATGTTTACTGGAATGTCTTGATGGAAATATTGAGTTGCGTGATCTGCTTTCCTCAGGATGTTATTTCTGGTTGAACCGTCTTCTGGATTGTCTGTCCTCTTGAGCCGGCATGCGAAATAAAATAGTCGGTCACAGAACTCAGTGTCAATACACTTATGTCACGATTTGATACAAATCGCGATACAGAAGTCATAATACCGTATCGTGATATTTTAAGCCAAAATAAAGTAAAATATTTTTTTATTTGAACATCTGAGGTCCCTACAGTATGCATGTTGTTGTAAATCTTATTTAATCATATAAAGCCACCGTGTCTCTTCAGAAGACTTGGATTTGGATTAGACACTTGATTTGTTTTTTTTAACGATGTCTTTATGACATTTTTTTGATTTTTTTAGAGGAATAGAGGAAGTTTAGGGGAGTAGACTTTAAGGGAGGGACAGAAATCTCTCATTCATTCTCTTCATTTGTGTTTGGAAGTTAAACTAAATGATATGAGGGGGAGTATATGGTGAGAGAATTTATATTTTGGGGTGAATTATACCTCATAAATACAGTAATTTGAGCCTTGGATAAAACCACTCTATATCACAAATCATATCGTTTACATCAATAATACATATATTTGCATTTTTAACAATGTATTGTTACACCCCCACTGTCTGTGAACCAGGCCAGAATGGTCTGTGTGTGTGTGTGTGTGTGTGTGTGTGTGTGTGTGTGTGTGTGTGTGTGTGTGTGTGTGTGTGTGTGTGTGTGTGTGTGTGTGTGTGTGTGTGTGTGTGTGTGTGTGTGTGTGTGTGTATGTGTGTGTGTGTACACTGCGTGCAGAATTATTAGGCACGTTGATTTTCTGATTATATCTTTTTCCAGACACATTTTACCAATTCCAAACTAAATAGCTACTAAATATTTTATATTTAATAATAAATAAGTGATATGATATTAAATTATTAGGCAAGTTTTCTTTTACAGATAAAATGAGCCAAAAAAAGAGATTTAATTTAGACTGAAAAGTCAAAAATGATTAAATGCCCATGAGAAGGATGCAATACTAATGCAATACTAGACATTGCAGTTCAGGCATGGCCATTGGATAGTAAAAAGCTTGTTGGGTCAGCAGGGTCAGACAAAAACAGGTGGCAAAGAAAAGACACAAGTTAAGAGCATAAGAATTAAGGTGAAGAATTAATTGTGAAACCCTCAGGAACCCTTTAGTCTCCAGCACCACCATTTTCCAGACCTACAACCTCCCCGGAGTCTCTAGAAGTGCAAGGGGTATGGATCTCAGAGGCTAAGTTATTTAAATAATCCTAAAAAAATTACCCCACTTCATAAGAACCACAAGTTGAAGTGTTGTAAAATACACAAAGACTGTTTTTTTTTTCATTTATAGATGGATAGGATGAGAGAGTGACTCTTAAACGACCAGAAACACGTCCTTTTGTAACACTGTTTAAAGAATTCATCTTCCAGAATCTAGCAGTAAGTTTTGTAAGTTCATTTTTTGTGTGTGTGTGTGTGTGTGTGTGTGTGTGTGTGTGTGTGTGTGTGTGTGTGTGTGTGTGTGTGTGTGTGTGTGTGTGTGTGTGTGTGTGTGTGTGTGTATAGGTATGTGAACACTACAGCTTAGACCTCTTTGCAACTTCTCCAAAGATATAGAGATTGATGGAGAAAGTGAGGGAGAGAGATCACACTGGCATGCTAATAAATTATGAATCCTTCCTGCTCACATTGAAAGATTCATTGAAATGGAAAAGTATTGCAATCTCCTTTGTTCATTTGACAGTTTTAGGTTTTTGTTTCTGTGCTGGACTATAGCTTCAGTTGAGTCTTGTACTCAAGCACTCAGTCATAGATGCCAATAATACCTTCATCTCAAGAATTATATAAACACTGAACATGAACTTGAATGATTTCACACTTAGAAACAGATTTACTAAACAGGGCAAATTAATGCAAGAGTGCAATTCCAAAAAAGCACCAATGCGAGTGGAAAGATCCGTGCGTGCAAATTAACGAACACAGACACATCCAAATGATCTCCATAATGACCAACACAATCTATATATCAATAGCACTGCAAACTAGTGTCTGGCTTAAGACATGCTTTTTTGTGCTGTAAATAATGCACAAACACCAGTGAACTGACCAGCACAAACCTTAGTAAATCACATTGCATGATTAATACTCTCGTGCCATACATTTTGCATCTGAAAGGGAAACTCCTACAAAGGCTTATGCAATAAGGTAAGCCGCAAAAATAACCCTGTCCAAGCCTTTTCAGCGCTAATATTTCACTGCATGTCGTGTTAAAAAACATTTTTAACTGCAAAAGAGAGTTTGTTCGAAAATCTGGTCCCTATCCAAAGTAATGTTTTGTCCCTATTATTTGTATACAGTATGTTGCATTATTTTGTGGGTTTATAAGAACTAACTATTATTATAAATTGTGTAAAAAGTTAGAAATGCACCAATATTACAAGTTTGGCCGATAATGATAATTAGCCGATTAAGGTAATAATTATTTTCATGTTGTGGTCAATAACTTATGTTTGATATTAAAATGTATTCTAAAATAATGAAAACTAAAGAAAACGTGTATATGTATATATATATATATATATATATATATATATATATATATATATATATATATGTATATATATATATATATATATATATATATATATATATATATATGTATATATATATATATATATATATATATATATATATATATATACATATAATATGTATGTATGTATGTATGTATTACATAATTACAATGTATGTATTATTATTATTTTATATATATATATATGTATGTATGTATGTATGTATGTATGTATGTATGTATTATTACAAATTATTACAATTATCTGATATAGACCAATACCGATATCTGATATGGTACCGATATATCGAGTGCATCCCTATAAAATAGTAATAATAAAGAATGTTTTGAGTGCTATAGTTTATTTATCTTAACTAGACATATCCTCAGACAACAGAGAAATGAAACGGAAAACATTTAATGGACAGGTTGTTAAGCACTGTAAATGATATGCATCTGGTCCTATCTGGGTACATCCTCTCCGTTGAGTGAACAGGCGCGCTGTGATCTGTAGAGTCTCCTGGGATGTATTTAGCTGGAGATGGAAGTGCATTGATGTCAGGCAAAATGTTCAAAATCTCTTTTCAGATTGGGCTGCTTGCCCTGACAGTCTGATGCTGGTGGTACCAACGAAAACCTTTCCATCCTTTCTCTCTTTCAGACAACTGCTGTAAAGCCGATGTGCTCTTTCAAGGTTAAAATACTTTCTCCTGTCACAGCTTAAAGAAATACTTCACTAAAAAATGCAAATGTACATAACATGAAAGAGATGCTTTGAATAATGTTTACACTGCTTTTTAAAATCATAGCTGCATTGCTGTTATTTCATAACCATGAAAATCACAATGGATTAAACCTCTTTGCTATAACTGTGCACATTGTAATCCTATTCTGTTAGCATGAGCGAAACGGTCTGGCACATGTCAGTTATGGGAGACTGTGGGCTGTGAGTTGGCATAATAGTGGAGAATATTTCTCTCTCATAGTATGAGTTGTTCTTCCCAATCTTTTACCCCACTTCAGTTGGCCTTTCTCTTTTGATTCATCTCTCTGGAAAAAAAAAGAGTAAAAAAGAGACTGATCTTTCTGCCTCTGCTCCCACCCCATTACTCTCAAAAGAGTGTCGTTATGCTGAGGAGACTGTGGCCCGCTGTGTCATCTCTCCCCAGGGCCAACTGAAACGCATGGACACATGAATATACAACCAATTCAGACTTTCATCAAAATCACTGCTGGGCTGAAGCTGGTGCTTGAGGACTGATTTGATCTTATTCTACGTACAGAAGTTGTTTTTTACGCAAACACTCCAATTAAATACCTGTGCATATATATATATATAAAATCAAACCTTCCTACTGTAAGTGTCATCCAATCAGACATCGGTGACCTCACAATCAGTTATTAAAAAGACTCTGGCCGTCAGGCTGATTGGCGGAGATGCTGCTTCTTTGAATATATCAGACAAAGGTAATGAGGGCCATGGGATATTCGTAATGAGACGGGGTAGATATTCATTGCTTTAGCTCCCGCTGTGGGTGGTGGAGCTCACAAACAAAAGAAAAGTAATAGTGTGTATGTGTGCAAGAGAGAGAAAATGTGTGTGACAATGTCTATTGGGGTTTTTGCACCAGAGGAACCTTTTCATTGTTCCTGTTGTCACGATACTGGAATTTCCAACTTTGATATGATACCTGGAAAAATATCGCTATTCAATACCATGGGGAATATATACCTCAATACAGATCATTTTAAAAGATCTGTTATTATTTGTTTTATAATTTGGTTGCAATAGGTTTCACACAGAACATTGAACTAAATTTACAAATACAACAGAATAAAGAGACAAATGAAATAAACATGGCTTTAAGGTTTTCGGTGGCTTTATCATTTTTCAAGGCGCCTCTGCCTTTGTCTTCAGGCAGGATGTGCAGAGTCCGGACCCTTTGATTGCGAGCTACGGACGGGGCCTATGCTAAAGTTCTTTATTGCTTGCTGGGTTGTTAATAAATGGATAATTGTCACAGTATTTATTCCCCCGATTCTTTCTGGCAGAACTATTTTGTTATAGTCATATTGTAAAAAAGCGATTCCAAAAACGTTGGGACACTGTCCAAGTTGTAAATAAAAACAGAATGCAATTCTGTGGAAGTTTCACATTTCAACATTTTATTCAGAATACAACAAAGATGACATATCAAATGTTTAAACTCAGAAAATGTATTATTTTAAGTGAAAAATAAGTTGATTTTAAATTTCATGGCACCAACACAGTTGGGAAAAAGTTGGTACAAGGCCATGTTTACCACTGAGTGGCATCCCCTCTTCTTTTTATAACAGTCTGCAAATGTCTGGGGACTGAGGAGACAAGTTGCTCAAGTTTAGGAATAGGAATGTTCTCCTATTCTTGTCTAATACAGGCTTCTAGTTGCTCAATTGTCGTAGGACTTCTTTGTCGCATCTTCCTCTTTATGATGCGCCAAATGTTTTCTATGGGTGAAAGATCTGGACTGCAGGCTGGCCATTTCAGTACTCAGATCCTTCTTCTACACAGCCATGATGTTGTAATTAATGGAATATGTGGTCTGGCAATGTCATGTTGGAAAATGCAAGGTCTTGGGCAGTGATGGAATGTAACGAAGTACTAATACTTCGTTACTTTACTTAAGTACATTTTTCACGTATCTGTACTTTACTTAAGTAGAATAAATAGTGCATACTTTTTACTTTTACTTCGTTACATTTTGCAGCAAATATTTTACTTTCTACTCCACTACATTTCTACAACGTTTCGTTACATTTTCGTTACATTTTCTGATCAGTTTCAGGGCTCGAGATTAAGGCTTGCCCGGATAATAATATATAATGTACGTTATAGGCTAATGAACTGACGGTTGTGCTGTCGAGGCTCGCGCAGCCTCTCGAGGAGAAATGGAAACAAATCAGCCCCGCTCACACAAAGAAACTCAGTAACATACTGCATTAAAAATTCAAAATGTTTAGTTTTTATATTTTATAACAGTTAAAAAACATCACATGACACGACCAACGAGTGTAGTTTTCCTGAATACCATCACAACAGAAAATGTGACATTGTTTTCATTTGACAGTTCCATAAACATTTAATTAACATCAAGTCACTTACATTTTATTGATTGCTTTATTGCTTTTGTTCTATTTCAGCAGCGAAAATATTTCAAAGATCAGATTTCCACATCTGAACCATAACGTATTGCACAGCAACAGTGCGTTACTGAATCAAAGATTCAATGCCCTATTCATAAACGACTGCCTCATTTATGAACGAATCAGCCGTTTGAACGAATCAACTCAATGACTCTCTCATAAGGATTCATTCACCTGCCGCCATCTACTGGTGGTTTAGTTAACTTTTTTTAGTTAAAACAATCTCATAGCATTATTTAGTGCAGTTGTAATTTTTCAGTGTTAATTATATAATTTGATTGGTAACAACCCTATTGTATCTTATTCTAATTTAATTTATTAATCAAATTTAAGAATATAAAGGGAAAGCTGAAGCAAAGCCTATATTTAATAAGATTAGGGGAAAATGTCCTTTGTAAAAGGTAAAAATATCATAAATATGAAGATTTAAATACATCAAAGCTGATGAGAATGTTGCTTCAGAAAAATGACATTTAACTTTGCAGATAACCAGAATTGTAAGTCAGAATGTAAACTAGGCAACAGATGGTAAGAACAATGACATTAAACCAAAACTAATTAAATTAAAATGCCACCGCTCATACTGTTTTCTTCTTTTTAATTATTAGAATTAGACATTAAGAGAATACATTTTTATGCAAGTACTTTTACTTTTAATACTTAAAGTACATTTAAAATCAGGTACTTTTTACTTTTTACTTAAGTAGGGTTGTCGTTGTAGTACTTCTACTTTTACTAAAGTAAATATATTTCTGGTTACTTGTACTTTTACTTAAGTACTGAGATTCAGTACTTCCTCCACCACTGGTCTTGGGACAGGATTTGGGAATTGGTGATCCTCTGCCCATCTTGACTTCTGAGAGACTCTGAGAGGCTCTTTTTATACCCAATCATGTTGCCAATTGACCTAATAAGTTGCAAATTGGTCCTCCGGCTGTTCTTTATTATGTACATTTAACATTTCTGGCCTCTTATTGCTACCTGTCCCAACTTTTTTGGAATGTGTAGCTTTCATGAAATCTAAAATGAGCCAATATTTGGTATGACATTTCAAAATGTCTCACTTTCAGCATTTCATACGTTATCCATATTCTATTGTGAATAAAATATAAGTTTATGAGATTTGTAAATTATTGCATTCCTTTTTTATTCACAATTTGTAGTGTCCCAACTTTTTTGGAATCTGGTTGGTATTATAATTCATTACATTTGTTTATTTTCTTCAAAACTCATTATTGTGACAGGCCTACAGTATACATACTACATGCTGAAGTATATTTGACAGGAAGAGAGAGAGAGAGAATGAGTGTGCGTTTATGTGTGGCTTTCTCACTTATCTCTTTTCTCAATTCTCTCTTTGAATGTCTTTATGGAGTTATGGTTATCATTGGTTTCTTGTTTGTGGTTCAGATTGTTGCAGGTTTATTTCATCATGCATGCAGCTGGAGCTAGAGACTCTACAGCATGACAGACAAACAGATGAAGGAATACGACGAGCGCTGTCCTATGGTGATGCGGTTGTTAAAGCGTGTGTGAATTAAGGCTGTTTGCATCCATTTGTTTGGCTAGCTTAGCTCACGTTTCATACTATGGATGACTAATTGGCCTGTGCGAGTGTGTGCAGGGAAAGACAGAGGCAGATGAGAGCGCAGTTTGAGTTATGATATGCATTCTTCTTGTTTGACTGTAATGTATTCAGGCACATCTCACTTCTGGTGCCTGGAGCTCACTGCACTGGGAGCCTAGAGACCATCTCTATCTCTCCCCGTCTATCCTCTGCTTCACCCTGTCTGAATATAAGTCTACTTGCCTCTCTTTGCTATCCTCTCTTCTTTCTTCTTATTGTTTCAAATTATATATTTTTCACAATCTGTCCAACAGAATCTTTTTTTTGTTTCTCTGGAATAATTCGTACATTTTATTTTCACTATATTTAAAATCATCACAATTTTTTGTTTTGTGTCTTTTGTATCGCCCCTCGCTCCATCTGCCTTTCATCCCGTTCTGTTCGTTTTTGTGTCTGTATGCATGACTTCTCTTTCAGTTTGAGATGTGTCCTCCTCTCCTGTCCCAAAAATCCCTGTCTTCTCTCTCGCTCATCTTCAGGAAAGACAGCTGAAGCTCTATAAGCATGTGTGTGTGTGTGTTTATTATATTCATGGATGAGAATATGTCAGTGATAAAAGGACTGCTTATGTATGTGATGTGTGGTTTCTATTGATTGTGGCCAGAATACAACCTTAAGTAGAAGCACAATGTTTATGAAAAACAACAACATTGCATTGCCCCTAAACCTACCCATCACAGGAAACATTCTGCCTTTTTACTTTCTCAAAAAAAAAAAACTCATCCTGTGTGATTTATAAGCCTTTTGAAAAGTGGGGACCTCAGGTTTTACTATCCTTATGGGTATATTTGGTCCCCACAATGTAATATAAACAAGGGCACACACACACACACACACACACACACACACACACACACACACACACGCGCACGCACACACACACACACACACACACACACACACACACACACACACACACACAACTGTTAACACGTAAATACCCATTGACAGCACATTCTCATCCCAACTATTCCAGCACGCTCAAATCACGTTTGTGTGTCTGCAGACATGGTGAAATGTTTTCAAAACCATTTTAATAATTCTTTCATCATGTCTGGAAATCCCTTGATCAGCACTAACCCACATGCACACACAAACATGCAAACATGTACTGTCAGAGCGACTAGCAGTGAGATTGAGTGTGTGTGTTTGTGGGGGTGGGGGGTAGTGTTTAATGAAAGCCCTCTCTGAAGTGGGGCCAGGTGATATTTGGATGGTGGTGCTTAACCAAAGAGCCATGATGGCTGATGAGAGAGTCGACTGAATATATATGTAGGTGAGGTACAGGTATGTGAGTCATTTGCACACACGCTTTAAACAGGTATTAAGGTATTGTGATCATGTGAAAGTAATGTGCCATACACTTCATTGTTGCATACTGCATAATATTTCACATACTATGTTTTTAGTAGTATTTTTTGTACAGTATATGTCTACAGTGGGATCTGAATACACACACACACACACACACACACACACACACACACACACACACACACACACACACACACACACACACACATACACACATACACACACACACACACACACACAAACATATATATATAGCTGTCAACCCTCTCGTTTTCTGGGTTTCTCAGGTAGGCTATTTTAGCTCTTTTCCCGCTGCCTTCCCATTTTAGTATTTTCCCGTGAAATATCCCTTATTTTTACGCTCTGATTGTGTTAAAGGTGGGGTAAGTCTTATTTCAAAACCGTTTTAGAAAAAGGACACGGGCCGAGTGGAATAACAAACTTGTAGCCAATCAGGAGGTAAAGGGCGTGTCTACTATTGATGGTGAGAAGAGTGCTCGCTCTCGCTCTGTGCACGTCATTATTCAAAACACACGAGTCACACATGATGGACATTAGCCGAGAACTAGTCTAATATATGCTGCTTGCTCGTGTGTCATGTTCTCTTGTTAGTCCATTTGCGATCGTATTGTGTCTCACTTCAGCGATGATAAAGACCCGTTCATTTTCACACCTTATGGAGCATCTAAATCTCCTCACTGTGTGCTTCAAGCATCAGCTCACACAATGTCTCCGACAAGTAAGATACTATACTCCTAATATGTTTGCTTACTCTTTTCATGATCTGTATAACCTTTATCCAGTCATAATTGTAATATGTCGTTAGCTGGACTGACGGCTCGTGCTATAGAGTTGTTCATGAGAACGGTTTGTGTGTGTTTTTGTGATTGCTGTAACTCTAATCTTGTCATTATGTTCGTTAGTTGGACTGTCTTGCTCGTGTACTATCGAGTTGTTCACAAGAACGGTTTGTGTTTTTGTGATAGAAGGGATGACTTTTTCATTGAATATTTGACCTGGATTAGATACAAAGAGATTCTGCTATAGCCGTTGATGCCTCTTGGGGGGCGGTGCTATCAAAATAGGGGCGAGACCCTTTTGGGAGTAGGGGCGTGTTTGTTTTGGTGATTTGAAATATCAACAGCGGTTACCAGATAGCACTTACCCCACCTTTAACAGAACACGCAACTATCTATGTCTGTGAAGTGGCTTGCTAGACCAACACATCTGGTGATAGTGTTTGTGACTATTAAACAGCAAAAAGACTATTTAGTGTCCTGAGTGTCCTGCGTGTGTGTGTGTGTGTGTGTGTGTGTGTGTGTGTGTGTGTGTGTGTGTGTGTGTGTGTGTGTGTGTGTGAATGAATGGCGTGAGCTGCATGACCCGCAGTTTACCTCAAACACATATAGGCCTAAGTTACATAGAATCGCGCATTTCCATCTTATACGAGGACATAAGCGCATGTCCGTCATCTCCAGAGCCGCTCTGATGCCCGTTTCACGCATACTCCGTCTGCAGTGCGTGTGATCCACTGTTACATACCACAAACACAGCATTTATTCATTATTTTTTATGTAAAATCCAAAGTTCGTTACTGAACATGGCTCGTCAGAATTGCAATTCTCTTTGTTTACTCTTTCATAGAAGTCAGGTTAACGTAGGCTACTAGCCTACATTTAAACAACATTGTATTCAATTAATTAATTCATATTAGATTTAGCTCACACAAGTGGCAAAACATTTAAACATAGGTGATAGCCTAAAATCACAAACATTTTAAATTAGAAACTTACAAAAGACTATTCAAAAACAGCCGACTCTTGTCTTTTCTTTTGTCTTTAAACCCTTTTAAATTAAATCCTGCAGGTCATAAAGAACTTTGCTTTCCACCTCCAAGAAAGGACGAGTGCTCTCCATAATGCCACATTTTAAGGTGTCGTTTTGTTGCTTTACTTGAGAAAAAAGTCATGTGTTGACTTTGAAACAAGAGTATATGTTCTGTCACTTTGATGCAGCAGTGCAGCGCAGCAAAAAATAGACTCGGTGCGAAAACGATCCGTGCACTGCTGCAGACGCAGCGCTCCTGGAACGGACTGACGTAACGCATCCGTGTGCAGTGTGAAAGCTGTCATCTGTTAACATGGGTACTGAAAAAAATACACACCGCACACGCACTGCAGACGGAGTATGTGTGAAAAGGGCGTCCGAGTCACTTCACGAGCATTTTACCGTTTAATTTGAGAAAAAACACTGTCATGTCAAAAAAACAAAAAGAAACTCAAAGGTATTCACGGCAACCCGTCAAAATAAAAGTTCAGTTTTCCTTGAGAAATATATCACTGTTGTACAAATACTAACACACTAATATTATAATTATAAATGATCAAAACCCAGTTTTTTAACTAATATATACATTTTTCTTCCATTTTTTTTTTTTTAAATTTTAACATTATAAAGCTCAGTTTCAAAAGTTTCATTAAGTATAAATTAATCTCATATTATGTCTCCATTTTATTAGCCTACCAGAAAATACACAACACATAATTTGTGGCCAGTATTTTCATAGAAATTGAATTAAAAAGAAAAAAATATATTAATATGGTTGTTTTTATGAATTACATTAATTAAGTAGCTTTAGCCTACTCTTTACTGGTAAATATTACAGTAAACAAACATCACAGAAAATGGCAGACCAAGGCAGCTCTTACATAATGTCAATAATACTTCTATAAATGATGTACAGTTTCTTTACAGTAATTGATGTATGTACTACCGAAAAATGGTAGTGTTGGGTTAATTAAACGTTAATTAGTGTTGGGTACTGATTAAAATGTGAACGGTTTACAAAATTACATAACTAATGTTCATGAAGAACTTTAAACATATCCATTGGTCTGTCATTCTAGAATACCGGTATATATTGTGTAGTTATAAACTCTGATTGTTATGATTAGTGATTTTTATTTTTTAAAGTTTGTGGGTAAGAATTGTGTAAAAAAAAAATAATCCCTTATTTTGGGGATGGATTCTAGGGGTAATTGAAAATAGGTGTGTTCGACGTCGCCTGAGGCTGGATGGATCTGATCGTGAGAGTATAGGCGCGTACAAGCGGGGAGGAGCTGCAAACAGAGACGTGAAGTCGGACACTTTCTGCTTCCCGTAGTGACGCTCGCTTGTCTGGCTATCACCAGACCAAGCTCAATTTAAGATTGAGCATTGGTCTGGGGAGTCTGCCCTGTACTGCACAAGAGGCATGATCAACAGGCATTATTCAAGTGACTATGTATGCAATTGGATAGTCCTTCCACCAATCAGACCACAAGAGGCGCGATCAATGGGCGACGACCCATCGCTTCAGGTTTGTACAGGTTTCCAGATACGCTGCCGGACTAAATGAATAGGCATTCTGCGGCGCGATTCACGCGAATGACGCGGCAATGATCACGCGAATTGAGCGTTTTTGAGCGTGTGATTCGCGCGAACAGCGCTTTCATCGCTCAAGTTGAAAAATCTGAACTTTGGCAGATATTCGCGCCGCGTTAACCAATGATGAGCCTGCTTACTGCTGTCACGTGGTGAAGTGACGGATGGGAAACCCATAGGGGAAACCCCGAGGCCAGAGTAATTAAAAAATACTACTGTATTGTGTCACAAAATGTAGTTTTAATAGTTTTTCAGGCGAGAATGTAGTTGTTTAAAGCTCAAATATGTGATTTATTTATTAAGAGAGCTCCTATTTGAAAATTTGATCTGGTGTTTTCGGAGGTGTGAGACCCAGGCGATCACCGGAGCTCAGCACTCATCAACCCTGGTGAGAGCAGCCTTAACTCAACTAGTCCTTCTGCCGACATTATGCTGCGTTCACACCACACGTGAATGACGCGAATAAATTGCGCTATTCGCGCGAAGATGGACGCGTGAACAATTTGTAAAGTTTTCTCGGACTAGCCGAGTTAAGGCTGCTCTAAAAGATACATTTTGTGATTAAATGATACATTTTGTGACACAATACAATAGTATTTGTAAAGTTCAGATTTTTCAACTTGAGCGATGAAAGCGCTGTTCGCGCGAATCACACGTTCAAAAACGCTCAATTCGCGTGATCATTGCCGCGTCATTCGCGCGAATCGCACCGCAGAATGCCTATTCATTTAGTCCGGCAGCGTATCTGGAAACCTGTACAAACCTGAAGCGATGGGTCGTCGCCCATTGATCGCGCCTCTTGTGGTCTGATTGGTGGAAGGACTATCCAATTGCATACATAGTCACTTGAATAATGCCTGTTGATCATGCCTCTTGTGCAGTACAGGGCAGACTCCCCAGACCAATGTTCAATCTTAAATTGAGCTTGGTCTGGTGATAGCCAGACAAGCGAGCGTCACTACGGGAAGCAGAAAGTGTCCGACTTCACGTCTCTGTTTGCAGCTCCTCCCCGCTTGTACGCGCCTATACTCTCACGATCAGATCCATCCAGCCTCAGGCGACGTCGAACACACCTATTTTCAATTACCCCTAGAATCCATCCCCAAAATAAGGGATTTTTTTTTTGCGTGATTCACACAGATTACGCGTTCAAAACGCTCAATTCGCGTGATCCTTGCCGCGTCATTTGCGCAAATCGCGCCGCAGAATGCCTGTTCGCGTCTCTGCTTTGACTTAACATGTAAATCACTCGCGCGGTGTGAACGCAGCATTAGGGGTGTGGAACGATATTAGGGTGAGTCATTAATGACATAAGCTTCATTTTTGGGTGGTTTAACCCTTTAATTATTATAATAAGTTAATATATATTTAAATATTTATTTTCTTCTCTAATAATATAATTTATTACTGATAACACAGCTGAATATTCTGATCCTTCAGAAATGATTCTAATATGCCAATTGGATATGCCGAAAAAATGTCTCAGCTGTGCTGCTTATTTTGAAAGCAATGCAAATCAAAAGATCAGCGTTTATTATTTCATTTCTGTAACCACTGTCAAAGCCTTTGCTGCCACTTTGATCAGTTTAATACATCATTGCTGAATAAAAGTGCTGAATATTCATTTATTTAAAAAAAAATTGTTTTTATTGTGAATTTATTAAATTAGTCCAAAATAGAAGCATTTTGATTAGTGCTCACAGAACTACATTAAATTAAATACTTTCCCATTTTAAGGGGGGAAAAATCCTTAAAAACCGCTTGTACATCTTATTGACCTTGTCAGACCTCATATCTAGATTACTCATATTCCTAAATGCAATAATATTGTCCACGTCCAGCTTGGTTTGTAATATGTAATTGTGAGTATGTGAATAGAACGCCTCCTTACCTGAACTCTTTGAACCGTCAAAATATGTGCAAATTTTAGGAAAAAGGGGGAAAGGATGCTAGGATGCTGTTGCCATGGCATCACTGTCAATCACAGCAGTCCCAACGGTAGCCACACATTGACCCTTGCTGATCCTTTCTCTTGAAACTGACAGAATGTATGAGAAAAAAGGGAATGAGGCCAAAGGCAAGGATGGTGCGTAGGAAGTACCTTTTATTTCAATCACTTTCATTGAATAGATCCCGCTCTCCCTCGCTCTACTTTTGGGTCCTTCAGCGGGGAAGTTAATAAAAGCTGGCATGTGGATTATAGGATGTCCTTCAAACATTTCCAACAAATCAGTTAAAAATGCATAGCAATGTTACGTAGTACAGCTGAGCAGTGTTATATTGTATGTGTGGGGTATGTAGGTCAGCTGTATTGTGGACGTATGTTCAATATTTCACAGCGAGGAGCAGTTGAGTACTTCACTGCACACTTTGTTCACAGCTGAGTGGGTTTGATCAGATCAATGGGATAGATCAAGCGGTATGTGGGTCGAACACATGACTACTGACCACTGACGTAAATCAAAAGTTTGAAACTGGTTTGGAGAAACATAACAGTTAGTAAATGGGTCAACGATATGTAATGTACGGCATATCATTATATGTAGTTTATATAAAAGTATACACCGATTAGGTATACCATTATGACCACTGACAGGTGACGTGAATAACAATGATAATCTCTTCATCACAGCACCTGTTATGCAAGTTAAAATTTTATCCTTAAAGTTGATGTGTTAGAAGCAGGAAAAATGGGCAAGTGTAAGGATTGAGCAAGTTCGACAAAGGCCAAATTGTGATGGCTAGACAACCGGGTCAGAGCATCTCCAAAACTGCAGCTCTTGTGAGGTGTTCCCAGTTTGCAGTGGTCAGGTTATATCAAAAGAGGTCCAAGGAAGCAATAGAAGAAGGTGGCCTGGTCTGATAAATCACGTTTTCTTTTACATTACATGGATGGCCAGGTGCATGTGTATCGACTTCCTGGGGAACACATGGCACCGGGATGCACTATGGGAAGAAGGCACAACAACAAGTTTGAGGTGTTGCTTTAGCCTCCAAATTCCCCAGATCTTAATCCAATCGAGCATCTGTGGGATGTGCTGAACAAGCAAGTCTGATCCATGGAGGCCCCACCTCACAATTTATAGGATTTAAAGGACCTGCTGCTAACATCTTGGTGCCAGATACCACAGCATAGCTTCTGGGATCTAGCGAAATCCATCACTTGACAGGTCAGGCCTGTTTTGGCACCTAAAGGGGAAACAATATTATAGGAATCAATGGTCATAATGTTATGCCTGATTGGTGTATACACTGTAAGAAATATTGTTGGTTTAACTTTAAAAAAAATTAAGTAACCTGTTTGCCCTAAATTGATTTTATTGAAATTAAAAAAATTGTTTAATAAATGGTAACTCAAAATATTATTGTATCTGAACCACATATAAAATGTGATAAATCATGCAAATAGCACAATTTGGCATGTTTCACTGTCTTTACAAATAAAACACACAAAATTACCTAATATGCTTACCAAATCTCTTAATAATATTTGAATAAAGTTTGTCGATTCTCAAAAATGTTTATTGTATTAACATTTTTTTTTTTAAATTTCAATGAACTTATTAACCAGGTAACTTATTTTTGAAATATGTTTTTACAGTGTATGTATTATATAATACTGATCCACAGTCATGAGGGTCTGCAGGGGTCCTCTGACATCCATTTTTTATGTATTTTTGAATAAATGAATGTCCTGTCAGGAAATTACTGGTACACTGACTGGACTTCTCTAAGAGTCTAGACAAAAAAGGTGCCTAATAAGGTGCCTGAAAAGTGCCTTATCATTTTTTTATTTACTAAATCTCTGCATTTTGCACTACAAGCAGCACCAAAAAGAAAAGCACAAAAATATGAATCTCTGCTTTTCCACAATAGCTTAGACCTAACAATGCTTTATCCCAAGGCCAAACAAGATTAAATGGCAAGACGTCCAGAAGATCCAGCCATAGACAATGTTGGATCTTACCATGAGTGAAAGGAAAATGCTATCAAATTTGGTCCATTTACTGGACTACCACAAAGAGAGGACACAACCCATGTGTCAGTCAATTAAGACTTCTCTTTCTTCATGTGTGTGTGTGTGTGTGTGTGTGTGTGTGTCTGAGAGAATCTCTTCACACCCTGTTGCACCATCTAATAAAATCATCTCTCCTGTTTAGTGTTTACAAATCACCTGCTGGTCCAACTCACAGCCGGCTCCAGACACACACACACACTCACCCGCTTCACCTGTGTGAATTGTGTACAGAAATTACAGAGATACACGGCTCCTCAGTGGATCCACGCTGTGTTAGTGCACAGAGAGCTGGAAATACAAATGAGGAGCAGTAGCAGAGATTTTAACACCAATAATAACAATATATAGACACACACCAACACAAATGCTCTTATCATCTCGGTAAGCTCCATTAGCCACCTCTCAGACTTCCCTCTGAAGCGTAATACAGCCTCCAGAGAATCTGTCTTTCCTTTCAGACACTAAAAACAAAAGTAATATTTTTTATTCTCCTCAGAGGAGACTTTTTTTTCTTCTATTCCTGTTCCAAAATGTCTAAGTCTATCGCCTGTCATGAAGCACGTCTTCAGACGGTGTGATCAAATGCAGCAGTAGGTTCAGCAGAAGAGCACCAAGTTTCACTGTCGTCCTCCAGGTGAATATGAATATTTATGCTGTATATTCTTGCTGAAAACCATAGACATGATACAGACTAGGGCTATCAATTAATTTAAGAGCAATCAATTTAATTAAATGATGTTGATTAATTAGTACACAATTAAAAGCCCCTGAATGAAAATAATACATTACAATGACATTACATTATTATGAAATACGAGTAGTGGCTTTAAACAGTCGAAGTCTTTGCCAGTTATTAGGCTAGGGAGATTACACTGGGTGATGATAAAAAAGAACATATTTCTTGTGTGTCTACAACCGTTTCAACCACCATTCTTAAAGCCAGCCTTATTTTTTTATGAAATATTGCAGTGTTTATTATAAGGGATTTATTTATCCAAGCAAATTACTTTTTTTGTTGAAAAATTGTGAGTGATAATGAATGCCAGCTGCGCGCCGCACCGGTCTTGTAACTCACAGAGGAGCTTCTGAGGCGACGACAGTGAAGAATGAGGAAGGACCTGGTCTGGATTTTACATTAGATTTTGTGTTTGTTTTATTATGTGTCTGCGGTAGCCGTTAGGGGCTGCCTGCTTTACTTTCATTTTGTGTTTATTTATTTATTAAAGTGTTTAAACGTTTGCTGGTTCCCGCCTCCTTCTTCACATAACAACACCTCATTACAACATGCCTTGTTGATCAATGTTTATATGTGTATATAAGCCTAAATTAAATCTGTTCATCATATAACGCGATCATGTCTCTTCAGAAGATTTTTATAGAAGATTATCGTGTCTCTTATTTTACAATCTCTTTATGAATATTTTGAACCATCATACTGAGCGAACAGACTTTCAATGGGGGGGACAGAAATCTCACATAAAAAATATCTTCATTTGTGTTCCGAAGATTAATGAATGAGATGAGTGAGTCTTATGGTTAGGAGCAACATAAGGGCAAGTAATTTTGGGGTGAACTATCTGTTCTTAAATATTTAAGTTAATTCAAATATATTATTCTATTCATTTTATGTGACTCAACTTATTAGGAATCACAGTGTAGTTTAGTAATGGTATATGCTAGTAAGAAAAAGTATTAGGACACCCCTCCAAATCATTTAATTCAGGTGTTTACTAGTATAAAAAACTAATTAGAAGCAATTGGGAACAACAGCAACTCAGCTAAAATCACAGAGGGGGGTCAGCGCATGCTGAGGTGCACAGTGTGCAGAAGTCACCAACTTATGTCAATAACTACAGACCTCCAAACTTCACGTGGTCTTCAGATTAGCTCAAGAACAGGGCGTAGAGAGCTTCATGGAATGGGTTTCCATGGCCAAGCAGCTGCATCCAAGCCTTACATCACCTAGTGCAATGCAAAGTGTTGGATGAAGTGGTGTAAAGCACATCAACACTGAACGCGAGAGCAGTGGAGACGTGTTCTCTGGAGTGACCAATCACGCTTCTCTGTCTGGCAATCTGATGGACGAGTCTGGGTTTGGCGGTGCCAGGATAACGGTACTTGCCTGACTGCATTGTGCCAAGTGTAAAGTTTGGTGGAGGGGTGATAATGTAGTGGGGTTGTTTATGGCCCCTTATAATTCCAGTGAAAGGGACACTTAATGCTTCAGCATACCTAGACATTTTGGATAGTTTCATGCTCACAACTTTGTGGGAACAGTACGTGGGTGGCCCCCTTCCTGTTCTAACATGACTGCGCACCAGTGCACAATGCAAGGTCCATAAAGACATGGATGAGCGATTTTGGTGTGGAGGAACTTGACTAACCCACACAGAGTCCTGACCTCAACCCGATAGAACACCTTTGGGATGAATTAGAGCGGAGACTGAGAGCCAGGCATTCTCATCCAACATCAGTGCCTGACCTCACAAATGCGCTTTTAGAAGAATGGTCAAAAATTCCCCAAAACACACTCCTAAACCTTGTAGAAAGCCTTCCCAGAAGAGCTGAAGCTGTTATAGCTGCAAAAGGTATGCCAACTCCATATTAAACCCTATGGATTAAAAACGGGGTGTCATTAAAGTGCATGTACATGTAAAGGCAGGCGTCCCAATTTTTTGGCAATATATTGTATTTAGATTGAAAATCTAATCAGAATGTGATACAGCATAGGGCTGTGGGATGTCCCATATGGCAGTGCTGCAAACAGTGGCACTGGAAAACCTCACTGTCACTCAAAATTCAAGGATGAGTTGTTCGGACCTCTTCTCTGGTGTATTCACATCTGTGAGCTCACATTGTCAGTCATCATGTTTGGTACTTGTCATCCCATTTTATCTGCACACTAGAGACCAGATGTTATTCTGCTATCATTATGACCAAAGCTGTCAAAGAGGAACAGAAATCTATTAGGGACACAGACATAACATCATTTACTATTGTAACCCTATATAGTTGTATTCATATTTGATGAGTTAGTTATGGGATGTAATCATAGTGATTCTTTGAGATTTTAGGGCTGATAATCTTCCCTCCTATGAGCTTGAGAACCATGTCACTGGATCACTGAGACAGTGAATTAATGGTCAGTAAATGATTATTTTTCAGTTGGTTCTTTTCATGAGCTGGTTGAATTTTCATGATCAAGTTCACCATAGGGCTGGACGACTCAGAGCTCAAGTCGCTGACTTAATGACCATGACCATGTTTTCACACGTGTTAAATGGTAATTGCACTTAAATGAAAATATAGTAAAGTAGAACTTAAAGGGGTTATGAACTGCATTGTTTTATAGCATTGTTTCCTGGTGTGTGCTTATAATGTTAGTATGATTTTTACATAATTTAGAAAAATATACATCATTTTTACATTTCATAATTTAGAAAAAATACATTTTTCCTACGCTCATTTAATGCTCTGCTTAAAGGGGCGTGGCTGCGGTGAGACATCAGTGTAAACGCCCACTGCTGTGATTGGCTGACATCTTTGCATATGAAATAGCTGAGTAGTACATATGGAACTCTCTCCAAAACTTGTATCACATTTTTATTATTTAAGCTCTCTAGGTTTACTAATCGTGAAAAGGTTGCATTGATGAGCATTGTAGTCGATCACAGATCATATTGAGCACACGAATGCAGATATTTCGTCATTGCAGCTTAATTTCAGCACACTAACAAATGTAAAGAGAGATTCATTGATTATTACAGGAGTTTTGGGGTGAGTCCAGATTTCAGTCACTGATAAACTCGCACTGTTTGATTGCAAATGGAGCTTTCTTTGATCCTTTTCTATATAAAATTTAATCAAGTTAATTGAGTCAAGTTTAATCACTGGTTTGAGTTACTGACACTTAGACAAAAAACATCTGACTTTATGTGAATCATTACATATCAGAAATCACTGGTCACAGATCAGTCATTAGAATTAACACAGTTACTTGTTGTGGCATCCATATCATAAAAGTCTGTTCGCAAAGCCTGTGCCAAAATTGTGCCCAATTTTACCAAAGATTCCACAATGAAATGCACCGATGTTTAAATAAAACATGCTCAACTGAGACATTCACATTGTTGAACACGTATAACCACATTCCTAGCATTAGGATCCTTTGGAATGTAGACTAATGTTATTTTTAGTGCAGTGAATATTAGTGTATCGCTCTGCTCTCCTTGTCATCTCACTAACACACCAGTGGGCGGGGCCAAAGATGCAATGATGAAGTAGGCATTGATCTTCTTCTTCTTCTTTCACCTATATATTAGATATTAGGCACATTCCACAATGATTTGTTCTCTAGGCTTCGTTTCAATAAAATATGTTTTTGGACTAACGGACAGTGTTGGGGGTAACGAGTTACAAAGTAACGAATAACAGTAACGATATTACTTTTTTGAGTAACGAAGTAAAGTAAAGCATTACACTAAAAATATCGGTAACTACACTACTTTACTAGACTATAGGAAAGCGCTTTGGTGCGTTACCCGAGTCGTGTTTGCCTGTGAAGTCTTGATCTGTTTACGTGCTTCGTGCATGCGCTGCGTGTGCTTGCCTGGGCAACGTTGCCATAGAGATCGATTTGAGTGACGTAGCTCCTATTGCGAGAAGAGAGAGAGGGAGACGGGTACAATGGCGATCTTCAGATTACTTTCACTTTAGATAAACATTTTCACTTTTCTACTGCAGTGATAATTAGGAAAGAAAACAATGTAAGATTACATGTTAATATAGCAATGAATGCAACCTTAATTGTGTGGAGAGGGGTAATTAAATGCGACAATGCAGGATGTTTTTTTTTATTCCATTGCGCTACTTTTCTTTCATTTTTAATGTAAACATTACCAGACCGTTTGACTGTTGCGCTTGCATCTCTTCCATACGTTTGCATAGTATCGTGCATGACGCGGCTTAGGCACTCAAGATGAAAAAATCTCATCTCTAGACATGCATAACGCATTTTAACCGCAAAACCGCAACCTGTGAATGGCCCTACACTGATTAAGAGATAAACAGCGCATTTTTATTTCAGTGATTTTATTTAAACAGTCAGCTTGCCTTATACATTCAGTTTACTGCATCAACAACAAGCCAAAGATAGCCTGACAAGCCAGACCCACATCAAGATGTTTGGTCTGGAAACTCACCATAGACAGGGCTCAATCCGAGGGGCGGGTCAAACGGTTGTCTTTCAAACTCCCTCTGCACGCGATAGGATAGCGCTACAACCAACCAGAGCAACGAAGGTGAAACAGAGCTTGTTGATAGATTAAACATTCACCGTATCCGGTCGGCTAAACTCCAAACACATCTTCCCTTTTTAAGAATGACTTCAGTGCCGTTCTTTGTTCTTTTCTCAGAGAAAAGCTTAACTCCAAGTCTTCCAGAATCGCGGTCAAAGCTGATTCGAAACACTGCCGCCGTACGCCAGTTTCTGTGTTTACTAGACAACAGAAGTACCCGACGCAACTCGGCCGTCGTCATTATGGCCCCGCCCGCCGACTCTATACACGATGTGATTGGCCCGTCCAGATTGTGAGGAATACAGCTCAGAAGGGTATTGAGAGTTCCTAGACCACACTTGCGGGCAGATTAAATTTCCTGCCGCTAGGGTGCGTCTAGATTTCTAGGCTAAGCCAAAGAGGAATTTCAATTGAACTAGGCGTTGCATTTTCTGTAACACTTCTACGTTATTTTCTAGCTCTGCAAATGAGCGAGTTTTCAACTTTATCTTAAATAATTGGCCTTAAATCACGTTTTTTCTCTCTTTTAAACACAAAGTGACCTTTTTTATATTTTTCATTGACCGTTTGTGGATTTTACATGAGGCATATTTCTTTGTGCAGACAGGGATATTGTTCTTTCATATGGTTTTACGTGCCATTTTGTAAACATGAGATGATGGTTTGTTTGGGCGTAGACATACACGCGGAATCACACGGCGTAGACATACTAGCTCAAAATGCGTATAGATAACACGCCACTTACCTTTAGAAAGTGCCGTGTATGTTTACGCAAAGTCATGATGTCATGTTGGCTGACAGGCTAAGTGATGATAGGACTATGATGTCTGTCCATAGGCCTAATTAAAAAAACGGGAAAGTAAAGTAATAAGTAGTGAAGTTACTTTTCAAATGCAGTAACTAGTAAAGTAATCTCATTACAATAACTAGTACCTAATTACTTTTTTTGAGTAACTACCCCAACACTGCTAACGGAAATTTACAGGATATTCTAATAATATGATGACCTCTTATAAGTCAAAAGTGCAAGGTCCGTTAATGACCCCTTTAAGTGCATCCAGTGCTGTTTAGATTACTAACAAATTGTAGTCTGTTACTGATTCCAAATTACATTACATATATTTAGGCTGGTAACATAATCCATTAGATAAAATTTAAGGTAATATAGTCGTCTACTTTCTGATTACTTTTGACTTAACTTGTTTATCCGTTTGAATAGAATATTTGAATCATTAGATATTATACTATAGTGATTGTATAGAATACAAAGAGAAAGAAAAGATATTACATTTTTTGTTATCAACAACATGAAGTGCTTTGAACTTTACATTTTGTCAGGGTTTCCAGACTCAAGTTTATGAATGAACTGCAGGGGTTTGTGAGTTTAATGAAAAGTTTAAACTTTAATGAATGTTTCTTCAATGTCTCGTCACATTGACAGTAATGAATTACATTACATAAATCACGTAAATTTTATATTATCAATTCAAATGGCGAAATTAAACCAAAGTTTAGTCTGTTGCTCGCTTAACATTCCTATCATGAAAAAAGCTGTCAAATTTTAAATGTTTAGTTTAGCTACTTAGATCTTATCTTGGACTGTATGACCGTTTATGACCGTAAAGTTGCGCTGGAATTCACGCTCAGTAGCTTCCGTGTACATAAAGCCCGCCTTCTTTAATTTGATTGGTTATCATCTCAGATAATTTAAGACCACTGCTCAGATGAGAAGGTTGTTATCTTGGCATTGTGCAGCTCTAAAGTAGAGTTAATATAAGGCAGTTCATTCACAACCTTTATTATATACCCCTCAGATGCTGCCCTGCTTGTGAAATATATCGAAATATATAATAAGGATATTTGATCCTTTATTAACTTTTAGAGCAGCATGAAGATATTTTTTTTGTTCCACATAAGAAAAAGTCATATGCGTTTAACAACACGAGAGTGAGTAAATGATAACAGAATTACTATTCTGGAACAAACTTTTGTGGTGAATCCTCTTTTTAAAATGGCAAAGAGAGCAGTAGAAGAGCATGACCACTAAACAATGGCTTCTCTCCAAAACCTTCCCCATCATGTGGCAGCCATAAAATAACCGGTGCAGAAATGAGAAAAAAGACAAGGTGCAGCAATCCGAGGTGCAGAAATTTCTGCTGAGTCCTTCTGAGCATGAAAGATTTAGAGGCACACTATGGTGGAGGACTGACAGTCTGTTATTTACAGAGCTTTGCACTGATACAACACGGTCAGCCCTGGCACCCGCATATCAGTCCCAGCACTGCCATCAAGAGTTAACACTGCTAACACAGCTGCTACACCAGCTCAACTGATTCAGTGCGGCGGTAAAGAAACGCTGTGCTGGGTCTAAGAGCACAGTGCAATCCTACAACATTTCTAACTGGGATAGAGGGAATTATGGTAGCTTTAGGCAGCCCAAACTCTGCATATGGTCTTTGTTGTTTACTCTTTGCAAGTGTCAGAATCAAATTCACACATTTAAAAAAGACATATAATAGCTTTGTCCTTTCATTTGTTAATCAACTATAAATGTGAAATGAGAACAGTTACAAATGACTTCCCGCCTCTTATGAATAGGGCAATATTAGCCAAATGCATGTCAAAAATTCAGAGGAAATAGTCTGCCATCTGACCACCTTTCACATACTATTTTCAACATACTATGAATTGGGATGGGCCGATTCTAATTTTGTGCGCTACTTAGAACGGATAGCACGGGAATTGGGATTTAACCTATGTTAATACACACACATAGCCTGACAAGCCCGAACCACATCAAGATGTTTGGTCTGGAAACTCACCATTGACAGCTCAATCAGAGGGGCGGGATAAACGTTTGTCTTTCAAACTCCCTCTGCATGCGATAGGATAGCGCTACAACCAACCAGAGCAACGAAGGTGAAACAGAGCTTGTTGATAGATTAAACATTCACCGTATCCGGTCAGCAAAACTCAGAACACATCTTCCCTTTTTAAGAATGACTTCAGTGCCGTTCTTTTCTCAGAGAAAAGCTTAACTCCAAGTCTTCCAGAGTCGCGGTCAAAGCTGATTCGAAAGACCGCCGCCGTTCGCCAGCTTCTGTGTTTACTAGAAGCACGCAAACACAACTCGGCCGTCATCATTATGGCCCCGCCCACCGACTCTAGACACGATATGATTGGCCCGGCAAGAGTTTGCCGTTTACAGCTCAGAAGGGTATTGAGAGTTGCTAGACGACACTCGCTGGCAGATTAGATTTGCTGCCGCTAGGGTGTGTCTAGATTTCTAGGCTAACACACACACACACACACACACACACACACACACACACACACACACACACACACACACACACACACACACACACACACACTCTTACAATGACAAAACTGCAGCGTGTGCTCATAATATATAGAATTATATCGTCCATTGGTGTGGATACTAATATAGTTATTGTTATACTTTATAGTTATCACTCTTAGTGTGAACAGGCATGAAGAAATACGATTTTAGTGGCTAATTAAATTCTTTGAGAATAACAATATCAATGAAACCATTAAATTACCATCATCATCATATGACTCCTGTTTTTCTCCAACTCTATATTGCTCTATTTTGTCTTCTGCTGTTTTCAGTTGTAGCTTAATTCAGTTCTAAACCGTGTGGAAACCTCTTTACTTTTTTGTGTGCTGTTTTGCAGTTAGATGAAAGCATAACAGCTATTGTGTACGTGTGATATTTTTAAACTCCTCTCTTGTCTAATCTATCTGGTTGCCTGTGGCTGTTCTCACTTGTGTACTTTGATGATGAAATCAATCCTCCCACTCAGCCAACGGACAGCAAGAAGGTCCAAAGCAGAATATGTCACAACAGACTTAATGGAGGAAACACATCTGTACGCTCTCTTAACTGTACACACACTTCTGGTTCGCTATCTTTGTGGGGACTCTCCATAGACGTAACGCACACACACACACACACACACACACACACACACACACACACACACACACACACACACACACACACACACACACACACACACACACACACACACACACACACACACACACACACACACACACACACACACACACACACACACACACACACACACACACACACACACACACACGTTTGTTTTTGTGAAATGTGGGGACATTCTAGCCTGACAAGCCAGACCCACATCAAGATTGGTCTGGAAACTCACCCATTGGCAGGGTTCAATCCAAAGGGCCAGATAAACGGTTGTCTTTCAAACTCTCTCTGCATGCAATAGGATAGCGCTACACCAACCAGCAGAGCAACGAAGGTGAAGCAGAGCTCGTTGACAGATTAAACTTTCGACGTTTCCGGTTGGCAAAACTCTTTCCTTCTTAAGAATGACTTCAGTGCCGTTCTTTGTTCTTTTCTCAGAGAAAAGCTTAACTCCAAGTCTTCCAGAGTCGTGGTCAAAGCTGATTCGAAAGACCGCCGTTCGCCAGTTTCTGTGTTTACTAGAAGCACGCGCACACATAACTCAGCCGTCATTATGTTAAGCCCCGCCCACCGACTCTATACACGATGTGATTGGCCTTACCAGAATTTGTTTTTTACAGCTGAGAACTGTACTGAGAGTTGCTAGACGATACTCGCGGCAGATTAGATTTGCTGCTGCGTTGTGTCTAGAGTTCTAGGCTAGGGACATTCCATAGGCGTAATGGTTTTTATACTGTACAAACCGTATTTTCTATCCCCCTACACTGCCCCTGCCCCTAAACCTACCCATCACAGGAAACATTCTGCATTTTTACTTTCACAAAAAAACATCATCCTGTTTGATTTACGTATAAGCTTTTGGAAAAGTGGTCCTCATATTTCACCCTCTCCTTGTAATACCAATGTCATTATACACATTTGTGTCCTGATATTTCACAAAAATATGGCCACACACACACGCACGCACGCACGCACGCACGCACACACACATGTTCATGTTTTATGAGGACATTCCATAGACAAAATGATTTTTATTCTGTAAAATGATTTATTTTATTCTTTATTCTGCACACACACACACACACACACACACACACACACACACACACACACACACACACACACACACACACACACACACACACACACACACACACACACACACACACACACACACACACACACACACACACACACACACAAAAGCACACTGTGTCACAGTGCCCTATTTGATGATCTTAGCTCATGGTCAGAAGCTATGGTGCAGCTGCACTCAGGGCATGTCCAAATTCACTTTTGCTAGCATAATGACGGAAAAAATGGCCGGTGTACTCTTTTTTTGAGGCAACGTATTTAGTTAAATGCTGTTTTGTGCTCGAAAAAACACAACAATATATTTGACCCTTGTGGCGAGGTCGACGAGTGAGAGCCATGGGAGGAGCGAGCGAGACCGGGGGCGTGATCGAGAAGGAGCGTCACCTGCGAGGCACACCGATCTCGAGTCCTCTCATACGGGAGCTCGGAGCCATATAAGAAGAGCGACACCAGTGAAGGACTGGTTCTTCTGGGCTCATTGTCAATCGCGCTCGCTCCTCCCATGACTCACGCTTTTGTTGTGTATCTAACTACATTTTTTAAATGATTATTGTCTAAGTACTGATTAGCTTGATAAGCCACAGTTTTGGAAAAAGCTTCCTTTATACAGTAGTTGAATACTGCCCAATATCACACACGTGTTCAAGTAACACCAAGCTCCTCGTGTGTCAGTCTTCACTAACCAATGAGGGGATTAAATCCTTCTGGCTCATGCAGAACAACTGAAATCTGCTGCGTTAATCTTGACAAATCCTTGTCTCAGATCTGTGTTTGGAGCGGCAGGATGCTGTAATCCTCCAATATGACAGTCGGCTGTACTGAGACTCTAATTTAACTTCTGTCATTCACCACTTAAACTTCTCTGCCAATTAGTTGAAGGTTAAAGGTCAGGGGTGTAATGATACCCTCATGTAACAATTCGATTCATATCACGATATTGAGCTCACGATACGAAATTTTTGCGATACTTCAAGACATGGTAAAAGGTTAACAATTTTTTTTTTACTGTTGATTAAAATGCTACATTTGAATTACATTGTGGTGGAAATGAATAGGCTTGGACTTTGTGCTGACAATGCACAGGACAATGTAACTCAAACAAATATTCATGATTCTGAAGCTGAAAATAGACGAATATGCTTACACTGTCACTGACTAGAATTTTTTTAAATGATGCAGGTCACTTTTTACTGGTAACATAAGACATTTGGCATTATCCGGACTCACAAATATTCCCCAATTGCATTATTAAAATTTATATTTAACATTATATATAGAAGCTTAATGTAGTACTAACACTAAAACACTTTAATTTTCATTTTGGATGACACATACACAACAAAGATTTACAATAATGTCCCAGTAGTTAATGGATTAACTAACATTAATTACAACAAAACATTTTTTTTAAATATTTATTCTATGAATCTTCAATGTTAGTTCACTATTCAATGGAAACTACAACTGTTTATTGTTAGTTCATGTTAGCTCAGATACAAATGTACATTTTAATAATGTATTTCTAAATGTTGAAATAAAACCTTATTGTAAATATTTAAAATGGTTTTCCCTGATATTGAGAGCCAGTGTTATTCTGTGTTATGAAAACTGATATGATGGCCAATTATATTATAAATCTATATTGTTCTGCATATATTTAAACAAGAAATAATATTCAATCAATGTTCAATAAGGATAATATCATAATATTTTTTAGTCTTAATATTTATGTTATTACTCTGAAATTGCTTATAAATAGTGATTTATTTTATTATATTTTACTTCAATATTACACGTTTTTTAAAAGGAACAAGCCATTGTATTCATGCAGATAGTAAATAAAAAACAACTATTTAGTAACAAAAGTATTGAATAAAAAGTATTTTAGGTGCACTTACATTACATTACATTATATTAAATACATGTATTGTTAACATACCATACAGTTTATAATGGACATATAGTTATATTGTGAATCAGTGAACTCAAAAAGATGTAAGTGCTTTAATTGAGTACCACTGTATATGCTAAATATTGAAAATCTATATTTCAAGTTAATTGCGGATGGAATCTTCAAAGGCTATAGCAGAGATTTTATAGTTGCCTAAAGCTGTCAAAGATTTCAAGTTGGACTGTTAACAGTTGCTCATTTTTATTTTCTCGAGTTCCCTGAGCAACAGAAACTTAAATCTCAGTGAAGATTGTCCTGTTGGCAGGATGTGTTTACAATATGTCACTTGCTTGTATGTGAGTGACAAGTCTCATTTACATGATGTAGTAAATAAAAAGTCCTTTACATAATGACCTGACCAGGGACAATGCAATAGAAGGACAAAAAAAAGAAGGCATTTTTGAAGGAAACCTCTGCAAGGAAACATTCGGATCATCAGATCATAAAGACTTTGCTTGGTAGCATGCTGAAAACTCATCTTTTCAAGACTCCTGGTCGATATAACTGTAAAATCATGTCAGTAAATTGGTGTGACCCAACCAGGCAAGTCTTTTTCCTGTAGTGTTTCACCTGTTTTGGTTTTGCCACACGCGTCGCTACTTTTTGAGTTGTCAGCACTGTGGGAGATTCTCTCACAATGGTGGTACAGCTTTCAAGAGCAGGAGCTGTCACACTGGCCGGCTGTGTGAACGCGGGAGGCCAGAAGGAGACGTTCTGTCTGAAAGCTCTGTAGCAGCAGGCCATCCTCTTACTGCACTGTCAAGTCTGAGGAGAGACATACCGCCGGCACTGCAATTACCACCACAATCGCATGTGTACGGCTGCTGAGGAGAGAGGTTATTGGGGAAATAGCCACAAAGCGTTTCATGTTTGTCCATCAGACTGCACTAATTCCCCCTTTATTTTCTGTCTGTCTGGATTTTTCACACCAGACCAAGTGACCCACCAGCATTCAGAGGACTTCTGGGAGTGAAATACATAGCAGTGTGATTATAAAATGTGACAACTTTACCCAACATGACATTTTACCCTTGTCCAGAGTTCAACTTTTAGTAAAAATACACCTTTATTATTGTTACATACTCTTGTCTGAATGAGACAAGCCAGACACTCGTCCTTTTTGGAGTTGCGCTGAATTGGCCTAAAAAAACGCTCTACACTGTAAAACATTTTTTTTGTTGGTTTAACTTAAAAAAGTAAGTAACCTGGTTTCATTAAAATTTTGAGTTTATTGAAATCAAAAACTTGAGTTGATACAATAAAGGAAATTTGTTTAATAAATAGAAACTCAAAATATTATTGTATCTGAACCACATAAAAATTGGCATGTTTTACTGCGTCATCAAAAATAAAACACACACAATTACCCAATATGCTTACAAAATCTTTTAATAATATTTTAATAAAGGTTGTCGAATCTCAAAAAATGTTCATTGTATTAACTCAAAATTTTAATTTCAATGAACTCAAAATTTTAAGGCAACCAGGTAACTTTTTTCTAAATAATTTTTTACAGTGTAGAATCTTTATTGGGACGCAGCAGAATAGCATCTAATGCCATAACATTTCTGGTCAAAAAAAAAAAAAAAAGATTGGCTGAAAGCAGTGTCAAAGAAATATTTGATATATCATTGGTTAAAAACGTAAACAAGCCTCCACTTCCACGTGCTGGTTACGTCACGTTAACTTCAGACCTCATTTAATCTGGAATGGACAAAAGAGCATGAATTTATATCAAAAAGCAGTAGAGACGTAAATACATAAATTGTTTATTTATGTGTTTCTTTTATTTCCAGAAGTCCAGAAATGTAATGTTCCCTATCTCGAGGGAACTTCGAGCTGCGTCGAAACGCTAGGGGACGCCTCTGCGTGCCATGTCATGAAGCACTTGTGTAATCAGTCCAATAGCGGGACGATACGTCACGGGCGGGTGACGTCATCGACCAGGAAGCTATAAAGCATGCCCGGACCAAACAGTCACTAGCTTCTGTGTCTTCACAAAGCGCTCTGTGTGATATTGTATGTCCATTTATTGTGTGTGTGTCAAAGAAAACGAAAAAGAATGTCGAGTCAGTTCAGGCGATGTGTCACTCCCTGCCCTCGTTACATCACGGGTGGGGATCCACACGACCTGTGTGTAATGTGTTTGGGGCTCGAGCATGCCCAGTCAGCTCTCGAGGGGGTTGGCTGTGAGCATTGCGAGAGTCTCCCAATGCGTACATTAAGATCACGCCGGGCACTCTTCGAGGAGAGTGCTTTGGCTCGCGGTCCTCAGGGCTCGGGTCCCGCTGCTGCCGAGGCACAGCGAAGGCTCGCGTCTTGGGGATCGCAGTTAGATCTAGTGGCGGGGTTAGAGACGGGTGATCCCCTATCTCTGCCCTTACCCGCTGGATCTCAAGCCTCAGCTCGCGAGTTGGAAGCACGCTCTGCGGTTTCTTCCGCTCGCCCTGAGGCACAAGATCAGTTGCAGCACTCCAGTTCCGAGGAACTGGATGTTGTAAGCATAAATGAAACTGACGAGTTACTTCCACCATTACACACGCACGCACAGGAGGAGCTTATGGAGGTTGTCACTCGCGCCGTTGCCAGATTAAGTTTAGACTGGCCGCCCGAGCGCTCTGAGTCACACAAACATACAAGCAGGCTAGACGAGAGATTTTTACCGTCATATACACAACCTCCTAGGCGGGGCTTGCCATTTTTCCCGGACCTCCACACCGAGGTGTGGAGGTCCTGGGCTAGACCAGCATCAGCCAGAGTCTTTAACCCGTCCACATCTGAATATTCCAATATAAACGGGTTGAAGGCTCATGGTTATGCGGCGATGCCGCGGGTGGAAGAGACGCTCGCGAGCTATCTCTCCCCCGAGTCGGCATCGTCGCTGCAAGCCCCGCAGCTGCCCACCAAGCCCGTGAGAACAACATCAGCGCTGGTGGGCAGGGCGTACTCGGCAGCAGGGCAGGCGGCCGCCTGTTTACATACGGTGGCCGTCCTGCAAGCATATCAAGCTGATCTGTTGGGGGATATTAATGAAGAAACAGAGGAAGTGGGGAGAGAAACGATCGCCGAAATTAGGCGGGCGGCAGATTTGTCTCTTCGTGCCACCAGGGAGACGGCCAGATCCATCGGCCGCTCTATGGCAGCCCTGGTGGCCACGGAGAGACATTTATGGTTAAATTTATCAGATATTAAAGAACGTGACAAAAAGTTCCTTATGGATTCGCCCGTCTCGCCTACTGGCCTCTTTGGTGACGCTGTAACAACAGTCGTCGACCGTTACCAGGAGGCCAGGAAGCAGGCGGCGGCATTTCAAAAATTTCTCCCCCGCAAATCATATCCCCCAGGGGCTGCCGGGCGGGGGCAGCCCCAGCCGAGTACGTCCTCCTCCGCAGCGCATCGAGCGCAACAAAAACAGAGCGTGGCCGCTCGGGCCCCCCCGCAGAGAGAACGGGGGACCGGGCGACGCGCTCAGCCGGGACCTTCCCGCGGTAGGACGGATCTGAGGACCGTCCTTATCGCTAGGAAGGCCTCGGCTAAGAAGTCCTGACGCCAAGAGCGCAGGGCTTCCGATGGCAGTCCCCTCCGGGAAAGTGCGGCTCGCCGAGGCGCCCGCTCTTTCCCGGTGCCATCGGGGGGCCGGTCTGCCAACCCTGCCACCATTGGTGCTTCAGGGCGCGGCGGTCCCCGGCGAACGCATATCTCCATGTCCGCCCGGAAACGTAGCGGCTTGGGGATGTTCGCGCCCTCTCGGGAGGGCCCCTGGGCGGTCAGTTCGGTTGCTACCTGCCGGTTATCCGTTACAGGACACCGGGCTGACCACACAGGAAAATCCAGAGACCAGCCTCGAGAGGCTGGTTCCCTTAGTAGATTTTCTGGCAGCGTGGAAACTTCTGCCGAATGTCTCAGAATGGGTCCTGCGTACAATAGAAAAAGGGTACCGAATTCAATTCGGGTTACACCCGCCCGTGTTCAACGGGGTTACTACCACGGTAGTAAGCCCCGAGCAGGCTCTGTTAATGGAACAAGAGGTACAGACTCTTCTGCGAAAAGAGGCTATAGAACGGGTCCCTCCCCACTGCAGAGAGTCGGGGTTTTACAGCCGGTACTTCATAGTTCCAAAGAAGGATGGGGGGTTAAGGCCTATCTTAGATCTGCGTCATCTAAACAGAGCAGTAAAAAGATTAAAATTCAAAATGCTCACGATAAAACAGATCGTGTGTCACATCAGGTCCGAGGACTGGTGCGTCACGATAGATTTAAAAGATGCGTACTTCCACATCTCCATCCTTCCGCAGCACAGACAGTTCCTCGCTGGGGGAAAAGCGTACCAATATCGAGTGCTGCCATTCGGTCTAGCTTTATCGCCCCGCACTTTCACGAAGTGCGTGGATGCAGCTCTGGCTCCGCTGCGACGCCAGGGCATCCGCGTGCTAAATTACATCGACGATTGGCTAGTGTTAGCACAGTCAAAACAACTGGCGGTTCAGCATCGAGATGCTGTTCTCGCCCACATGAAGGTGTTGGGGCTAAGGTTGAACGAAAAGAAAAGTATGTTGGCGCCACAGCAGAGCATTACTTTTCTGGGGGTAGTTTGGGACACGAGAACGATGTCGGCTCGGATATCTCCGCCCAGGGTAAAAACGATCCTGAATACCGTCAGCCAGATAAAGTTAGGCCAGTCACTCACTGTCAAACACTTTCAAAGAGTGTTGGGTTTGATGGCAGCAGCGTCCAACGTGATACCTTTTGGCCTGCTGTACATGAGACCCTTGCAGTGGTGGCTCAGGACCAAGGGGTTCTCCCCGAGGGGAAACCCTTTTCGCCTAATCAAGGTCACGCGGCGCTGCCTACGTGCCTTGGTGAAGTGGAAAGATCCTTGGTTCCTTTTCCAAGGTCCAGTTCTGGGGGCTCCATGTCGTCGCGTAATGCTAACGACGGATGCCTCCCTAACTGGCTGGGGAGCGGTCATGAGTGGCCGCTCGGCCCAAGGTCTGTGGAGGGGCCATCAGCTCTCCTGGCACATAAACCAGCTGGAGCTGATGGCTGTGTTTCAAGCACTCAAACACTTCCTCCCAGACCTACGGGGCCGCCATGTGTTAGTTCGGTCAGACAACACTTCGGTGGTCTCGTATATAAATCACCAGGGGGGATTGAGATCGCGTCGGCTGTGGAAGCTCACGCATCACATTCTAATATGGGCCCAAGGCAAGATGCTCTCGCTAAGGGCGATGTACATCCCGGGGGTCCTGAATGTAGCGGCAGACTCCCTGTCGAGGCAGGGAGTGGTGCCGGGGGAATGGAGGCTCCACCCCGAGGTGGTGGAGGAGCTGTGGATCCGCTTTGGGCGAGCCCAGGTGGATCTGTTTGCGTCTCGAGAGACGACACACTGTCCAGCATTTTTTTCCCTCACACATCCAGCCCCACTGGGGCTGGACGCAATGGTACAGACGTGGCCGAGGCTGCGTCTGTACGCCTTTCCCCCTCTGGCGTTGCTCCCAGGAGTGCTGGAGAGAGTCCGCCGGGACGGGGTTCAGCTCTTATTGGTAGCCCCGTTCTGGCCGGGCCGAGTATGGCTCTCAGACATCATGTCTCTCCTAGAGGGTCCTCCCTGGGAAATCCCAGTCAGGAGGGATCTTCTTTCACAGGCCGGGGGGTCAGTACTGCACCCGCGCCCGGAACTGTGGAAACTGTGGGCTTGGCCCCTGAGGGGGCCCAGTTCATAAACACGGGTCTATCGACTGAGGTGATAGAGACCATGTTGCACTCCAGAGCACCATCCACAAGGAGACTTTACGCACTCAAATGGAGAGTTTTTGTCGCCTGGTGTACGCACCAGACGTTGGACCCTGTTAACTGCCCGGTCGGTTCAGTTCTCGAGTTCTTGCAAGAAAAATTCTCCGCAGGGTTATCCCCGTCGACTCTGAAAGTGTATGTGTCGGCGATATCTGCATATCATAATCCATTAGATAACGCATCATTAGGGAGACACCCGTGGGTCACACGTTTCCTCCGTGGTACCTTGAGGCTCAGACCTGCGGCACGCTCCAGGGTGCCGACTTGGGACCTGGCCATAGTGCTGGAAGGCCTTATGTTGGCTCCCTTCGAGCCATTAGAGGAAGTGTCAGAAAAGTTCCTCACACTTAAAACAGTGTTTCTCCTAGCGATTTCATCACTGAAAAGAGTAGGAGACCTACAGGCTCTATCAGTAGCACCTTCCTGCCTTGAATTTGCACCAGGAATGGTGAAAGCATTTCTCTTCCCGAGGGAAGGATATGTTCCTAAAGTCCCGACCAACGTGCCGGGACCAGTAATGCTGCAGGCTTTCTGTCCGCCTCCGTTCACTAGTCAAGACCAAGAGAAGCTAAATCTGCTATGTCCGGTCAGGGCCCTAGATGCATATGTCCACAGAGCTGCCCTGTGGCGAAAATCAGAACAGTTGTTCGTATGTTTTGGGTCCTCGAGTAAGGGAAAATCGGCTTCAAAGCAGACGCTTAGCAAGTGGATAGTCGAGGCTATCTCGCTCGCTTATGAGTCGGTCGGACATCCTTCACCTATGAGGGTCCGCGCCCACTCTACTAGGAGTATGGCTGCCTCTATGGCTCTTATTTCGGGAGTTTCACTGTCAGAGGTTTGTGATGCGGCTGGGTGGTCCTCTCCGCATACATTTGTGAGGTTTTACAATCTGGACGTAGCCTCTACTCCGGGGTCCCGGGTGTTTCTGGGTTAAATCACACAAACAGACATTTGGGACTCTGGCGGCGTGGGTATTGAGGTCCCCGCAGCGTCTCGTTCCCTCTCAGGGAACCATGGTTACATACGTAACCTGAGACGTTCCCTATCTCGAGGGAACTTCGAGCTGCGTCGAGATGCCATACTCCCGGCATGCCTGTGATCGATTTGTTCGACTTTTTCAGAAGCTAGTGACTGTTTGGTCCGGGCATGCTTTATAGCTTCCTGGTCGATGACGTCACCCGCCCGTGACGTATCGTCCCGCTATTGGACTGATTACACAAGTGCTTCATGACATGGCACGCAGAGGCGTCCCCTAGCGTTTCGACGCAGCGTCTCGTTCCCTCTCAGGGAACCATGGTTACATACGTAACCTGAGACGTTTTCAGGCACTGTGCTCTTTGCAAAACAGGTTCATCTCAGCGGTAAGGCTGAGCAATTTCATTTATTCTGCTGTAAATCAATATAGATAGATTTTAAGCCGCGGGTATCGATACATAATTCCCGTGTTTACCCCGATCGTGTTGCAGGAAGAGTGATTTGGTCAGCCAGCCGCTAGTGTCGCTGTAGAGTAAGTTTCCCGTAATACTAACTTTACACAGACGCCGACAGAGTCAGAGCGAGGAGATTCAAGAAAATGGTGGCGAATATCAATCCAGCACCTTTATGCTTAAAAACAGATGTGTGGGAGCACTTTGGGTTTAAAAAGGACATCTATGGCGGTTATTCCCACAGGTTTCCATCTGAGTCCTTTGCCTATTTAATTTGTCAGGATTTAAGACCGTATTCGGTGGTGGAAAACGTCAACTTTAGGCGCATGGTGAACGCGATGGACCCCCGCTATCCTTTTCCAACCCGCGAACACCTCACCAAGGTTTGCATTCCCAGGCTGGACGCTCAGACAAGAGCACATGTCAAGGTTTCCCTGGCCAGCGCGGAGAAAGTTGCCCTGACATGCAACAACTGGACCTCATAACTGAAGTATATGTCACCATCACTGCCCACTTAAACTACATGGCTAAGACTGGCCATTTTCATTGGATGGTTTGGAGAAGCGGTGGTACTATATTTATTCACCAGGTGGCTAGAATGGCTAGCTCATATGTTCAGTGTCAAGCTAAAAAAGCTGTCAAATAAACTCTTCAGAACAGGCCACTTGCTACACTTTTTAAAACTCCATTGTTAATTGCAATACTGTCCTTTATTTAATTTTCAAAGGTTTGTAAGCTAAACTCATTTTCTCAACACTTCTTGTATTCATTTTGTCCAGCATTTGCAAACTGTAGGCTCTGTCCAGTCAGAGACATATATTGTGTAATTGAAGTTTTTAGTTTTCAGTTCAATTCATTCAATCCAAGTAAATACACTCACAAGATGTCACCAAAATCACTCTGTCCCCTTTAAATGTTCCAGAAAAGGATGTAAGTGTAACAAATGATATCGAATCGTATTGTGAGCTGAATACCGTGTATCGCATCATATCGTATCGTGAGATTACTGTATCACTACAGCCCTACTCAGTGGTCAGTTTTTGAAACAGCCTGAAATGGCCCTCATTTATCAATCTTGCGTAGAAACGGGCGTATATGTTGGCGTAAGATTATGCTTACACTCCTCTCACCGCCTGATTTATGAAGCTGTGCGCACCTCTGCAATCCAGGTGTACGTAATACTTGCCCTTTATAAATGCCGAGGCTGAAAACGATCGTCATTAGAGTAACGCCCCTATATATTCAAGTCTCCGCCTCCCCCACGCCCTCATTTTACGCCATGGACACACGGAAGATGGCAAAGAAGCAAAACTTCTCCGATGTGGAGATCGAGACCATCACCAGGTGGAAAAAAACGAAATAGTTTTATTTGGGAGTTTAAAGAGTGGGATTAAATGCGCCCACAAAAACAAAATATGGTCCCAAATTACGAGTACTGTTAATAGTGTGGAGGTTGAGAAGCGCACTCCAGCGGTTCAAATAGCTGTTTGGATGAGAAATTACCTATCACAATGCATATTTTACAGCACATATTTTGAAACAATTAGCATTTAATTTCGTATCACGGCACATGTATTGGGGTGTACAATAGTGATGATGATATGATGTGGAGTACCATTCATTCACATTAATTATTACATGACAATTTTTAAGATTCTTCTTATTATTATGATTTTTAATATTAATGACGCTTATTGTTATTTAGAAGAAGAATGTCGTTATTATTATTTATTATTATTATTATTATTATTATTATTATTATTATTATTATTATTATTATTATTATTATTATTATTTAAAAGAAGAAGAATTTCATTTTTATTATTTTGTCATTCTGAATTATTTTCAGTCCCAGTCCGTGCGCAGCTGTCGGGCCTAACCCTGAAACGTCAGGTAACACGCACAGGCGAATAAATATGCCAACAAATCAAATGCTTTGGTAAAGTCACACAGATTAAACATTGAAGTCCATGTTGCACAAAAATAAACACTGAAGTTTATAATAAGTATGTTGTTGTTGTTTTTTTACAGTGGGTCATAATATAGCATATCTTTGTCAGTGTGTTTTGTGGTGTTAGTAATTGATTTTTAGTGCATTTTCGCACTAACTCAAAGTAGTATACACCACCTCCTGGGCTGGTGTAGGATTTGAGCCAACGTCCATATTGATAAATCTCAAAGTCACAGTGGTTTTGGGAGTACGCAAGATGTACGCTGGAAATTTGGTGTACGCACGCTTGATAAATAAGGGCCAATGTCTTGAATAAATACAAATACTGTGAACAAAAACTTTTTTGACTCTTCTGTTACACATATGTCAAGATGAATAGAGTAGGCTATTTCAGAATCACTGTATCATGGTACCATCGATATGATGGACACAATTGTGTTATTGTTGCGAATACAGTCCTATGCAATTATTCCTGCCTCAGTAAATGCTGCAAAGTGTCCTCCTTTTTGGTGTTATGGAAATGGCCATCCTAATCCACGTGTGAATAAAAAACCTCCCAGAAAAGTTTCAAAATACACACACAAACTTAAGTGATTCAAAAACATGGTGATTGAATGCACTTTTAATGATCAGTTTGTACATTTAAAACATTATAAACTTTTTGAATAGTGTTTTGGTTAGGCCTGTGTAAGTACATCCTGTTTTGTGCAATTTTGATACTATTCTGACTCCATTGGTATAGTATTTTTTCTTTTCAGGATTCTTTTTAAATTTAGTTCAAGCTTAGAAACTTAGTTTTTTATTTTTGGTTTCATCTTTAGTAGTTTTTTCTATTTAGATATATTTAGATTTCAGTTTTAGTGCAACTTAAACTTTTTAAGCTTGTTTTTTATCATTTAGTTGCCAAGGCATCATTTCTAATTTTTGTTTGTTAAGTTTTTCATGTAATATTTATATATCCTCGACTATCCCTGTTTGTTCTCAGGAGTGTAGCACATTAATGATCAAATCCCCCTGAGAGAGAATCTTGACGTTCTTTGCACTGTTTATACAGCATCTAATTGTGCCAATTCATATCCCACTTTATCTCTCATCATTTATCTCGTTGATAGGGTGCAGTTTTACAATAATGAGCTTTGTAAAACCGCACAGATGTGTGAAACTGTCTTTAATTAGTGCCTGAACAGCTCAGAGCATCAGGGACCGAGAGCGCCTTTGCAAAAGAACCATTTAGACCTTAATTTCTTAACAAGTGAGTGGCTATAGCCTAGTTAATGCAGCAGCACTTCTTCTAATGAGGAAATAATAATAAAAAATGTTAAGTGTGTCCAGAAGAAAGTAAAGCCAAACCAGTTAGTGAAACGATTGTTTTAATAAAACATCTTATATGACACAATCAGGTTTTACAGGACGTGGGTGTTTTAGAAACCAAGTAATGCTTATCACATAATACATCTGAAGTAAATTATTATCATAAAGTCATAATTATGGACATTATGGACATTCTCTGCCTTTCTCTCTGTGATAAATTGGCTTTTGTATCGGATATCCCACACTGCTGCCGGGCAGACGGTGTGGGACAGTGTACTGAATGCCCCATAGAGGCTAATAGCAGTCTCTCAAGGTCTCTGCGTGTGTGTGTGTCTCCACAAAAGCATATATCATTACCTCTCCATTGTCATCTCCTACAGTAGGCCCACTGATCTCATCGTATATCTGAATCAGATCATACCAGTGCTGGAAACTTAGCACTGCCGACTGGGAAGGGACAGTGTGTACGAGATACTTTTATATTTACATTCATTTTGGGCTTTGTAAGATTTGTTTGGGTTTTTGAATGAAGTCTGGTGCTTACCAAGACTGTATGTTGGCCAACAGATATTGGGAAAATGTGTGATGCAAAGCTGAATTTTCCAATCTTCAGTCTTCTGTCACATGATCCTTCAGAAATCATTCTAACATGCTAATTTGCTGCTTAAGAATCATTTCTTGTTTTGTCTTGCGAACAGTAAATATTTGCCTAATATTTTTTGTGAAAACAGTGCTCAATTTTTTTCAGGAATCTTTGAATAGAACTTTCAGAAGAACAGCATTTAATACAGTCTGTATGAGAGTCAAACCTGTATTCTTGTAACCATACCAACAGTAAGTAATATCAAAGATGAGACATTCATAAAATGAAAAGTCTTATGACTTTTGATACGATGAGTCCAATCAAGTCTCGAATACATCCATCCAAATCTTCATAAACAGACAGCAGCTTTAATATCTGGAGAGAGGGGCATTTGAGTCGCCTATAGAACATAACACTGACGGAAGCCGCTCCAATGGTGAACAGTGACTGCATCTAGATGTTACCGAAACCACAGACGAAAACACACAGCACACAGTAGACACATTTGTGCAGCTCAAAGCTTGTTGGGTGTACAACAACGTAACTCACTGCTTAACTACCACCATACGGTAGTTGCGACTGCTTCCCGAAACCATATTGTAGTTCAACCACATTGATGATGGCACGCAGGATGTGGTGGAGTAAACTACTTTTAATGAATTAGTTTTAGATGAACTCATGCTAGATATTTTTGACTAATGACTAACCCTAATGTCTTGGGTAATATTTTGGGTAATGACCCACCCTAATGTCTTTCCTCACCCGTAAGACCTCCGTTCATCTTCAGAACACAGTTTAAGAAATATTTTAGTCCCAGAGCATATGCAGTCTATGCACATTATACTGTCCGTGTCCAGAAAGGGAATAAAAACATCATCAAAGTAGTCCATATGTGACATCAGTTAGTTGATTAGAATCTCTTGAAGCATCGAAAATACATTTTGGTCCAAAAATATCAAAAACCACAACTTTATTCAGCATTGTCTTCTCTTCCGTGTTCCTCAAATAAAGATTCAAACGTAAGGGATAATGTCTTGTGGGTTTTCAAACGGGTGTGGAATGACATTAGGGTGAGTCATTAAATGACATAAATTTCATTTTTGGGTGAACTAACCCTTTACCCACAGGTCGAGATCTGGCGTTCCAACCACACAAGTTTGCGATGCTGTTTGCGAATGTTCGTTGGAACTATGGTTTCGGGTAACACAGACTGGTTTAACTAGGCTGATAATGATGGAACTTGCAGTTGGCTAACGTTACTTTTGAGAAACGTACCCTAATCCGGTTCTATTCACACAATGCGTTTTTTTCCGAGAAATATACAGTTGTGAGTTTGGTTGTAGAATGCAGTTGTCACTCCCATAAATAACTGAACTGTCTGTAAATGTAAATGTATTAAGGGCTCAAATACAGGCCTGACAACTGTATTATATCACTGTGACCCTTATATTATATTGAATATTAGCTTCCTACAGTGGCAAAGATTTATATAATATATAATTATATAATATAATCCTATTCGGACAGGAATTAGTTTTACAAGGCTAGATGAAGTAATGTAATTTTACCACAGGACGTCTGTAATAATGTCAAATTTGCATGGATAAAAATCTCAGTAAAACTTGCAGAAGTGGGAACGGTAATCTTCGAACAGGAACTGCAAGTATCCGTACCCTCCAGATTCTGACTAAAGATGGGGCCTATGCCAAAGAACTGTATCATTTCATCTATGATACTCATTGTAAACAACTGTAATTAGATCTTATTCAAATGTTATTCTCGCCTCCTGAGTCTTTTGGGTAGAACTATTTTTCTTCGTGGAAGCTTTGCGTGAGAGCTAATAAAATATTTAAACTCAAGACAATATTTTGTGTCTAATTTACTTGAGACAAGAAGCTGTGTAATAAGCAGGATAATGTACATCCAGCCGGTTGTTATCGCAGAATAAACCCCTTCAGAGTGACGCAAGACATTATCCCTTACATAACAGTTAGGTCCGGTTGAACGATTTATTAATTAAATTCTGATTGGATTCTGTTGGTAATAGGCACTAGGGCTGGGCGATAAAACAACATCTGCAGCAGCAACACCGCACAAGCAGCAGACCACCACGGAGAGGTTTCTCTGCATCAGTGCCTTATGACAAAGCATCTAAACGGTACAAAGAAATAACACAGAGACAGTGGCATATCATATAGCCAAAGACATGCTTCCTCTGAGACTGTCGAGAAGCCAGGATATAAAAACCTGCTTGACATTTGCGTTGACATTTCTGCGTTTATAACTGTGGAGATTATAATCAGAGGAAAGTTAAGTTTAAAATAAAAATGTTTAAATGTAACATATATTTCTCCAGGTCCTTATTTTAAATAGGTCATAAAAATATCAATAATTATCGATATCGACAGATATGAAACGCTTATATATCGGGATACAGTTTTCAGCCATATCACCCAGCCCTAGAAGGCACTGACCTAAAGCTAAAAGAAGTTTTGTGCCTCTGTCAAGTGCTTTCAACCTTTTTTTATCTGAATGGTAAGCAGAAAACCCTTGAGGTTTGCCACAGATTTGTTCCACCGCCTAGAAAGCAGCTGAATGCTTTTTCTGAGCGCCTCCACATTTGAAAAAACACTGAAAACTACATTTTAACAGTAGGTACAGTAGGTCTCCTGCAATATTTGCAGTGACTGTGGTGTAATTCAACAGAAGATTCATCTGAAATATCCACCTTCTGACACTTCTACAGTGTCCATCCTTTTAGCAGGCTCTAGGCCTTGGAAAATGCCGCACTGTATTTAAATTGTCTTTTGTTTAGTGCTGGCTTCTGGGCACTGATTCGACCACGGAGGCCATTTCGAGACAGAATCCGACAAACTGTTCTGGTTGACACAGGGACTTCAGGTGACCAGGTCTCGTGGAGCTCTGCTGCAGTGGAAAATGGGCTGGCCTTGGATTTCAAGCCAACAAACGGTCCTCTCGAGCAGTTGTTTTGCGGGGTCTGCCTGACCTGGGCTTGTCAAAAACGTCTCCAGTCTCTTCAAATCTTTTTTTTATCCTCTGTACTTGACGCTGAGACACATTGCAGGTGTCTGCCACATCAGCAGTGGATCAGGTCTTCAGCCTCTTGATAATCAAAACTTTAGTCTCAGGTTGAATCTTAGGCATGTTTGCAGAGGTCTAGTTGCAGTTGATGTGAAGGTCTAGCGTACTGGGGTTCTTTTTATACACACCTGAGACCTAACTGATCCATTATTAGTCACAGGTGAAGCTCATATAATAAGAAGACAACACTTATGTCTTTGCAAAAATTGACTCAATGGGCTTTACCAAGCTGTGAATATTAGAATACTTTTTGATGGTTTCGTTTTGAACTGAAACATTATTACAAAAGCTGTTTGGATTAAAATGAGCCATTTCTTGTAAAAAAAATAAAAAATAAATCTTAATTAGAAATATATTTCAGCAGGCACTTCAGGTAAATTTGTATACAAGCGACAAGACTTTTGTCAGGGACTGTATATGCGTATTTTTCCTTTCGCTGGATTTTCGGAACATTTCGTTTTTGCAATAAATGTGATTTTAGCATTGTCTGACAAGACCCTGAAAATGTGACAGTCTCGATGGACTTTGTCTTTCTGCTGTTGTTTACAGTCGTTGTAAAGTCCTTTTCTCTTTCTTTGTCCATCAGGACTGTATCTGAGGCTCTTTTTGATCTCCACACATCCTCTGAGCTAACAATGATGGCGAGTGTAGTGTAAGAAACGCTCTTCAGAAGCCCCTTCAGTCTGGCAGTAAGTGTGTATCAGTCTGAACTCGAGTAAACAAACCTGTGGCGGTCTATAGCTCATCCCCTCCCACAACGTAGAAAAAGTGCAATATTTTTATTCTTTTGTGAATATACTACTCCACTCCAACATTGCCTTTCTAATGACAGTCATTCTATTTTTATCGCTCTCTGCATGGCATGTCCTGACTTCAGAGATAATTCTACAATGACAAAGATGAGAAAGATTTATGTGTGATATCGAGTCGAAAAGAGCCAGAGGCAAACGAATAGGTAAGAAGAGAGTAAAGCCATTGGAGAAAGGTGAGAAAGATGGGAACAAAGGCAGGAAGTACTTTAAAGAAAACAAGAGACGGAATAAAAAAGTAAACTAACAATATCGCCATGCATGGAGTGCTGATGTGCAATAAATCAATTCAAATGCATCCTTTTCTCCCCACACATGCACAACTACCCCTGCAGTAAATCACACCATCCACTGCTGCTTCACCAATTATAATGTGTGCTGCCTTGTGGGTTCGGTTTTGTGATATCAATAATTCATCAAGGAGAAGCCTTTCAGAATGACTCAAATGGAAAAGCATGTGCAGTCGACATGCGCATACTTGTGTAAGGGCTACACTCCGAACACATGCTCACCAAAACACACACGCACTGTCAAATGCATTGCATTTCTGTTTCACGCGTGTCTTTATGTCTCGCACCGTCGCTCTGTAATTGTGCATGTGACTGATTACAGAGGGACGGCGAAGGACAACAGAACTAAAAAACACACACAAAAACACACACCGAGCAGTGGAATTCCTCTGAGACACGGGATCAACTGGCATTTGCACTCCTTTTGTTCCTTTGGATGATTCTTTGTTTAGTTTGGATAGAGATTTAAGTGGATATTCATAACAGTCTTACAATAAAACATCACTCAACATTTATTTGTGTAACATTTGTAATCCTGATCCATTTCTTTCTTAGTTGGGAATTGTTAAGTGTTTGTATAAATGTGTATACTTAGATACATATATATTTTTTATACGTTATAACTTTAAAATTCTTTAAAAAATTCAAACCCCCCCCCCCCCAAAAAAAAAACACACAACAAAAAGCAAAACAAAAACAACAACAAAAACAACAACAACAACAACTTTGGTCCCAACGGCCTTTCATTTAATGCAGAATGATATTCAGTGTTTAGACATAATGAAAATGAATAAAATAAAAACTATATAATCTGTGTATATCATTGTAAATGTTACATTTTTTTAGACTGTAAAAATGTTTTTTTATTAAAAGAAAACATTTTATTACTTTTTGTCAAAATCCTTTTTCATCCTTTTTATAGAGCTTAATGTTATCAAAATGGTTGACAAATGTAATCAACTTGATTTTACTTAAAATTTAAAGTGAAACAAATATATTATAATTAAATTAAAGTATTAAATTAAAGTCTTTCTACATATAAACCACACTATTATTTTCTCAGAGATATAAAATTTTGCCTATTAAAAAATGCGCTCTTTTCCTCTGTAAACATATGACTGTTGCTGATCTGCCAACTACACAGCCTGGGCCTTTTTCAGCACAATTACTCCAAACAAGGGTGAAATAACCCTAACCAAAGAAAAATGACTTCAATGTTAGTGTGTCTGCTCAGGAATGGTTTTAATACCGCAGTGTGTACAAGATATTTGATCACAGTTACAGTAAGTAATGGGTTGATGTGGTACTGGGAGGCACTGGTGTCCCATTCTGACTGAACTAATAATTCACACTGGCTAACTACTGTGCTGCAGGCTTTATGGGATACTAAATCTATGTCTGTACCCCCTGACCCGCCTTTTGTTCCTGCTTGACCATAAAATGGACGCATGTGATTGGAGTAATCCGAACCATCCACTGTGCTCTTACTCCATTTTCTCTATGGTTGGTGATCGCAAGAGAGCATATAGAAATATAGAAGGAATGAGTGGGATTTTAAAAGGTGTCGCCTATACTGCATACTGGACTACTTTTTAAATAGTATGCAAAGCAGTATGAAGCGATCGGTGCTTCAAACAGCAGTATACTTTACTGTTGTCGCATGACCTCACTACATTCCAGCATTTTTGTAGGTTAAATCCAATCCAATGTTTTGAAAAAATGTGGAAAAAAAACTTGAAAATGCCTATAAAATGTTGATTATAAATAAATTATATTTATTGTTTAAATATTGATTTAAATTGGTGTAAAATATGTTTTATTCAAAACTGTAAAAATTCTACAGTAAAAGTCTGAGACCTTAAAATGTAAAAATTGTAAATGGTTCAACATACTCTCATAAAACAAATACTGTCACTTGTTTTTTGATGTGAAATCTATAAATCACCATGGAATTTAAATTTACGGCGAAAAACAGTAAAAGGACATTCCCGGAAGTCCCTGTGTGACACACTGATTATATTTTATGTAAATAATTTGGTTTCTTCTCATTTTTGTACATTAGTTTTGTTACATTTTCTGTGATTTAGTTCATGTTTATTGCATTATTTAATGCTTTTAATTTAATTTAATTCACAATGGTAATTCAATATGACTTACTAAATAATAGGGATGAAAATGAAATATTTTCCCCCTTTAATGAAATATAAGTTATAAGGTTATACATATACAGGTAATATATACCTAATACCGTAATACCTGAGACAATGTTTCCATCGAAAGTTGTGAATTTAACTGGAATATCGCATAATACATTTGCAAATAAAATACTTTTTCCATCCCATGGGTTCAAGAATACAGAATCGCCACTTCCTGAGAATTAGGTGCAATTTATCTGTCATTAAAATAAAAGTTGCTGGAATAAGGGAAGCCTCTGTGGCTCTTATTGTACCTCATAAATGGCTTGTAACTCAAACATCCTCATGTTATCTTGCGTTCAGAGGCGGATGCCTGATGTTTGGGAATTCAATCGTGTGAGACCCTTTTAGGAGGTCATTATACCCAACCATTTTGATGACAGACTTTGACTCAGGCATTTCAGAATGACCAAACCAACATTTGGGATGCTGTGCAGTTAAATTGGTCCGCTGGTTGGTTCAGTTATCCAATCACATCCACTGCTGAGTTCCTGAGTTTCTTGGTGCACAATAAGGGATTTATTCTGTAAATGTGAATTTATGTTCATGTCTTCTTTCTGGATAAAAAAATATCTTCATCAATTGAGCACATATGTTTTTTTATGCGCATTTCCATCCAGCGTTTTTAATACAATTTTCCCAAATTTGCATAAAAATAGGTAGATGGAAACATATCAATTTTCACCATATTTTTGTCGATGAAAATCTGTCAACCACAGCTGCCAGTTTTCTTTGTGTCTTTTATGTGGGTGTATGTAATGTTTATGAATGCTTTGGCATGGCAAATCTTGTTTATCATGCCAGTAAAGCTTCTTTAAACACTGAATATTGAAAAAAGAAAGAGATATAATTGATTTCAGTGTAACTACACCAACACCTGGCGATCTGTTAGTAACTTGTGTGTGTGTGTGTGTGTGTGTGTGTGTGTGTGTGTGTGTGTGTGTGTGTGTGTGTGTGTGTGTGTGTGTGTGTGTGTGTAGCTTTCCTCTGATGTTCACCTGACAGACTCTGATGTTATCTTTGTGTCTGGCATTGGTACATCAGCTTTCTTTATATCACAGCGATAGTCTCAGAGCAGAGTGCAAGGAAAAGATAAAGGGGTGAAAAACAGCACCCTTTAATTTTTAATAACGCCATCATTCCGTGAATTGATGGAAGCAGGTGTTGTTACATGTTTGTATGTGTGAGACGGGCTAAACAAAGGTGCTGTGGAACATCTGGACTGTGGTGATAGCCCCACTCACACATGTTTCAAGCTGAATTAATCAAGCACAGGTTCCGCGTGTGTGTCTGTGAGATAGAGACTGTTAGAATATTGCTGCACTGAAGATTGAGAAATGCAACATTATTTCCTCTTAAAAGCAGCCTATTCAGAGAGAGAGAGAGAGAGAGAGAGAGAGAGAGAGAGAGAGAGAGAGAGAGAGAGAGAGGGGAGAGGAATGAGGGGGAGTAGAGGAGAGGAGTAAAGATTAGCAGGTACATCAATGTCTCATATGTCAGTATTAACACTTGTGTGACCATGGGAGATGAGAATGAAGCCATCAGTCATAAAGAATAGCATCGTAATAGCCCCATACAGAGTATAGCATGTATATTTTGAGTCATAAATACTGACTAATTATTATTTTTAGATGTGATGTTTTACATGGGATTTAAAGAAAATACGATCTTGGTGTGTAACAGTAAACATTTTAAACAGTGGTATGTTGATATGCCTTGTTACATTGCAGTATATTTGCATGTTAAATGGAATGTTGTGCTAAACATGTCTGATCTTGGCAGTCTTCTATCAAAGAAAAGAAATGTTATAAAAATGTGGTTGATTTCATCTCATTAATCACACTGGAATGTTTGAATGCAATGCATTGTGGTATACAGTATACCAAATATACAAAAATAATTAATTTTGTTCAAGAAATATTCTGTCATTAAAATGTTAATATAAAGAAATATTTTACAAAATTATTCAAAAAACGAAAGATTATGAAATCATTAAAGTAGATCCCATAATAATTGAATATACACTCATCTAAAGGATTATTAGGAACACCTGTTCAATTTCTCATTAATGCAATTATCTAATCAACCAATCACATGGCAATTCTGGAGTGTGGAACTGAGAAAAATGACTTTAAAGATTTTTTGTTGTCCAGCCAAATTAGTTATAGGTAGGACACTGGAAATCTGGCATTTAGATGTTTTAGTAATGACAATTATCTACATACACTTTTTTTTTTACTCAAACTTGACTTTTGACCCCTATTTTGAAGTTACTGCACTCTGCCTTTGTATTGTCTGCAAAAAATGTGGAGTCATGCCAAGGCAAAAGGCAGTAACTTCCATATTATCAATATTTGGTTGCTGATCACCATTTGCAAAATCAATATAGTAACACCTTTATAAAATCTAATGATCATGGCATTTATTTTGGATGATTTACAATTAATTATAGCCATCTTATTATTATTAAGGACACAATACCTCTAGTAAAGAGTATCTTTATTGGTGTGCAGCAAAACTTACAGGTTGATAGGTGACACTGAATTATATGAACAAGATAAGATTATTTCTAATGAGTAAACATTTGCATATATAATGCAAAGATATAAAAAATAGAAAAAATAAAAAATCTTGTAAAAATGCATGTGATAAATAAGACAAATAGCAAACAGTGCCGCTGGTTAATCAAGGGTTAAGTTTGGCTATAACGCTCTAATGACAGCGCTGACTGGATCGGATTGCCCATTCATAGGCTAAACAGAGTAATTATTTATTGCAATATGTTTTTAATGTTTTTATCTAGTAAAAAAAGATACAATAGGCTACATAGCTTATACTTTTACATCTTTGAATGAAAATCGCCAAGCCTAAAAGGACAACTTTTAGATTGATGTGAACGACAGGAATAATTCTCAGAATGCTTGTGGATTAAACATCTCCGATGACGTTCATTGGCATGGATTTTATCGGGTTTACAAGAAAAGGTAGGATATATGGATATAATTGCGAACTGTTACTAGCCTACTGATTGTATGCGTGGTCGCACGCTGTCACTGCATTCGAGTAGCCTACACACACTCGTGCAGTGGGCAGCCCCAGACTGCCTGACAGCGCGCTGAGTGAATATTCTGCATTATGAAAACATGTATGACAGTACACAGGCTACACCGTAACTCAAACGCGGCAAACTTTAATAGACATTAATACAAAGGCGGGACACCATAACTGCATGTCGGTACCGTAACTTAATTTAGACGCATGGCTAAACAAAGGCAGAGTAGCCTACCGTAACTCAGTTTGAGTGTTCTAAAACCAAGGCAAAGAGCGGTAACTGCTGTTACGGTGTTCTGCCTTGGTTTCTCCTGGGCTTTTGGAAGTTACTGTTCAGACAATCCATAATTTTCTCGAAAAAACAACATAATTGACTAACGATATTTATCCACATGATAAATCTTGAAAGTCTTGAAAGTCCCAAAAATGTCAATAACTCATTTTCGACCAAAAACGAAGTTACGGCCTTTTGCCTTTGCACGGCAGAATTGCTTCAGTGCATTTAGGAGTGTGGTCCTGGTCAAGACAATCTCCTGAACTCCAAACTGAATGTCAGAATGGGAAAGAAAGGTGATTTAAGCAATTTTGAGCTTGGCATGGTTGTCGGTGCCAGACGGGCCGGTTTGAATATTTCACAATCTGCTAAATTACTGGGATTTTCATGCACAACCATTTCTAGGCTTAACAAAGAATGGTGTGAAAAGGGAAAAACATCCAGTATGCAGCAGCCCTGTGGGCGAAAATGCCTTGTTGATGTTAGAGGTCAGAGGAGAATTGGCTGACTGATTCAAGCTGATAGAAGAGCAACTGAAATAACCACTTGTTACAACCGAAGTATGCAGCAAAGCCATTTTGCAGGCTGGTGGTGGTGGTGTAATGGTGTGGGGTATGTTTTCTTGGCACACTTTAGGCCCCTTAGTGCCAATTGGGCATTGTTTAAATGCCACAGCCTACCTGAGCATTGTTTCTGACCATGTCCATCCCTTTATGACCACCATTTACCCATCCTCTGATGGCTACTTCCAGCAGGATAATGCACCATGTCACAAAGCTCAAATCATTTCAAATTGGTTTCTTGAACATGACAATGAGTTCACTGTACTAAAATAGCCCCTACAGTCACCAGGTCTCAACCCAATAGAGTATCTTTGGGATGTGGTGGAACGGGAGCTTCGTGCCCTGGATGTGCATCCCACAAATCTCCATCAACTGCAAGATGCTATCCTATCAATATGGGCCAACATTTCTAAAGAATGCTTTCAGCACCTTGTTGAATCAATGCCACGTAGAATTAAAGCTGTTCTGAAGGCGAAAGGGCGTCAAACACAGAATTAGTATGGTGTTCCTAATAATCCTTTAGGTGAGTGTAGAATTACAGTAGTAACAATAAATTATATTAATTATATGAAATGATTAATATCAAATTTTTAAATATGATTGTTTCATTATAAATATGGGTATTATCTTTAATGTGGACACCCAAATTAATATATGATATTTACCATCTAAATGTAACCATGTCATGGTAACAAATGGAAAAGTCAGTCGCTGTTTATTATCATGGTTATTAGTGTGTCCTTTGCCCCAACAGCAGGGGCACATTTGACCCCAAATACCACTTTTACATATTCTGCTGTTATTGAAAATCTGTTGAAAATCATTAAGATTTTAGAATCATTGATTTTATTTATTCTCATTTGCTACTAAAATCTACAACATTACATTTTTTTTTAAATATTAGATCAAATTAGTGTGCTGCTGTCGCTGTCTGTGATCGCGTAAAAAGACACATTTTGAAACGCATCTTGAAATGCGGATGTTTTGGAAAGTGCTGTAGCAAGTTTTTGTGCCATCTAGTTGTTTAGAGTAAAATAAAATCAAAGACGCCTTTTCCCCCATGGCATCTTTATCCCTCTTGTACCCTTCTTTGCACATTTGCAGTAAGTTAGCCTACTGTAGACAATATAAATGCTGCAACAAGTAGCATGAGAGAACTAGCCATTCTAGTTCCTTTGGACAAGACTGCAGTAGAGTTTGTGCGATGTGGAATGATGAATAATGAGTTAAAATAAAACTACCATTAGTAAATTAACTATATTTCAGCACACACACACTGTCATACACATGTACATTCATTAATGTTATATCTGGGTATTGAGTATTGATCTCACGCATCCTGTGAGACAGACAGAGATGATTTAAAACGTTATGTAAAGTGTTGAGGCGAGACCGCTCATTGATTCCTGAGGAGGCCATGGCAGAGGTCGCAGTCATCGTCTTGAGTACAGGTCTGCTCATATCCATCTCTCTACAGCCCTGACATTAATGAATCATTTCATTTGATCAATTTAGAGGCTGAACGCTTTAATGCAGATGTTCTGTCATGTATGATGACAGGTATTATCAAGCTTGGAAAGAAAAGCAGCCACACACGCACGCACGCACGCACTCACACACACACACACACACACAAACAAACAAGTAGTGTTTCCATGTTTTATGAGGACTTTCCATAGACGTAATGGATTTTATACTGTACAAACCGTATTTCTATCCCCTTACACTGCCCCTACCCCTAAACCTACCCATCACAGGAAACATTCTGCATTTTTACTCCTTCTGTGTGATTTATAAGATGTTTTCCTCATGGGGACCAAAAAATGTCTCCACAAGGACAAGGATTTCGGATATTGCCACCTCTGTGGGGACATTTTGTCCCCATAACGTAGGGATCCCCCCCCCCCCCCAACACACACACACACACACACACGCACACACACACACACACAACGACACACACACACACACACACACACACACACACACACACACACACACACACACACACACACACACACACACACACACACACACACACACACACACACACACACACACACACACACACACACACACACACACACACACACACACAATTGATAGTAAGGTGGAAAGTGATTATGTGAAGGCAGCCAGCACAGCAGAATTTGATCACTTAGTACACAGAAAAAGGTTGTTTTTCCCCAAAACAGCTAGATTGTCTTGTCATTAATGTAATGCATATTTACATATGAGTAATCAGTAATCATTTGCAGCATATTGTATGTTTTTTACACAGCAAAAATAGCCTGCATTTGACCGAAATTACCAACCTACAGAATCAGCAGAAAACGTGGATAGCATCATATCTGTTTATGGTTGTCAGTTCATGTGACACTACATATTATTTTGGTTTTCATAAGCTTTTCCCATTAAATACCTGGTGTCCTCCATGATTCTTGTCCATTCCGACAACAAAGCACTTGAATTAATCACGACTTCTGACGTGGGAATTATCAAATTTCCAATTGTAGGTGAAGGCAACATTAGCATCAAAATGTTATCAGGTGTTTAAAATTCTTTAGGAGAAATAAAAAAGACATATGAGTATACAATAGAAGCGTAGAGCTATAAAATGAAAACGAACATAGCCAGTTCAGATAAGTTTACTTCAATGTGAAATCTGAGCACAGTTGGATACATTGTTGAGATTTCTTTTATCAAAACAGCAAAAGAATTGAAGCAAAATCATTCTATCTAGAAAATAACCAATGTGAGATCACTAGGGTTTCTTTCTCTAGAGAAAATTCAGAGGAAAGTAAATATCTTGTTTCTTCTCTCTTTAATCTCATTGCTGTCTTATATTTTTTTCTTCTTCTGTTTTCTCAACATTTCTGACTTTTAAACTAGATTCTTTCGTGGGTGAATATTGTACTTGTTTTGGTTTCAGTATGATTGTTTCCCCACAAAGATGATAAATTATAGTACATCCATATAGTAATGAGACGGAATTACCCCCCCTCCCATGGTCATGAACTTGGCAGCCATCCAGATGGAGAGAGTGCGTAATAAAGAAGAATGCACGGATGGCTAGAGCTTCATTGATCTACCAGAGAAAAGGAGTGGTAGCATGAAAAGATGAAGGAGAGAGATGTTTAACTCCTTCATCAGCTATCATTCACTCTCTTCACAGGGTGTGAAACAAAGCATCCAAGCAAAAGTGTCATTTAATTGACTCTCAAATTGGTGGACAGTGTACAGTCCTGCCCTTGAGACGTGAAGATTGACTGTCTATCATTAGCTTGCTGTTAAACCTCAAGCAAATTAAGATCCTCATCGGTGCACTCACAGATGCATCCAAATGTCTTCAGAGGTTCGGCAGAGGTTCCATCAGTCAGGGACGTTGCAGGGACTGGACGTAATTGGGATGACTGGTCACATTGCTCAGAGTGTGCTTATGTTCATGAGGACCTTGTTAGAGCTGACATGGTTATGGTGGATGAGCAGCCATGAGGAACATTGATCACTGAGCATCTTGTTGTCTAACAAATAATTTATTCTCTTAGACCTTTGGAGACACTCTGCATTAAAAACCAATTATCTCATTGGCAAATCAATATTTTCATAAGGAAAGATTTTCTCACAGAGTTATAATATGTTTAAATTGTTGCTGAAATCAATGTGGATTGTCGTTTGCATTCCATTTTACTTTCCTAATGTGACATATTTTCGAGTGAAACAGGATACTCAACATTATTGACTACCATTATCTAAGAGCCCTGAGGGACATCCTTAGAAAAAAGAAAGTCGTTTCAGAGGAAGAGCAAGTTGCTACATGATTAATGTTAGAGAACAGTTACAAAAGTTAAAAGTAAGTAACAATTTTATTTTCATGATTTTTAAGGGGATCATATTAAAGGTAGGATAAGTAGGAATTGGTTAAAAAAAACTTTTTTTCCAAATTTGTTTAAATGTTCTTTATATATCAATACATAATTAAAATGTAAGTACTCTGAAAAAGAAAGTATAAAAAGTGTCTGTCGACCTCTCACGACTGTATTAAAGACAGCTCATTATTTCCATTCACTCCACCTTCTCCCTTCTGGGCTCTTTCCAAAGCCACGCCCCCAAAATACATGAACTCGCTACACCAGCCAATCAGCTGGAAGACGCATTATTTACTTGAGACGAGTGGTGTGCATGTAGTGACATCATGTCAGAATCACATGTAATAAAACATCTAACTTTATCAGTATGAATATAAACAAATAAGATGTCTTTTAGTCCTCACTATCAAGCTAGAATACCGATACTGGTAAAGTTTAAAATATATTTGTGTTTGATTTGGTAACGAGCTAGTTATATTTATAAAGCAAAGAAAACGGGTAGCATAAGTTTTTTTCCAATAACATCAGTTATACTGTGATGAAGATGAATTTCGTGTAAGATTCATAACATATACTGTGTTTTGCATGTAAGAGTTTCCATGATGAAAGCGTTGTTGATTAGCAGTAGCTAAAGCTAACTTAGTTCTAAAAAAAAGTTCCTGGATGCGGTGTAGCTTTTACACATGCCTTTTGTTATCTAAAGTTTAATTTTGCGAAATTCAACACAACAGCGATCAATTTGAGCTAAACATTGAGGATTTATCATCTCTACCGATGGCTAAGTGTATAACATTGTAACTTTATGCTAAGTAATGTTATGCTATATTAGGCAGCTTCATGTGCTCTTGATACAAGCTTTATGAAATAATCAAAAGGAAAGACCTGTCCAGCAGAAATACAGCCAGCAATGAGTCGTGTTTCAGGTCCCTCAGTTCTCACCATCGTTGAAAAGCCGCACAGATATTTACTCGCGTTTGATTTCTTTGTTTATCCAAAGACTTTCTGTGCATTGCCTTTTCTCGTACTGTCTTCCTTTTTTTGCATTGTTTGCCTTCGCTGACTGTCAAACCCTGCACTGTGAATTGTGAATGCTCTTTCTCTGCCATTATTTTGCCTAGGTTTCTTGCCTCTTGAACTGCTCAAATCAAACGAGTGCGCGCGTGTGGGCAGATCCTGTAGCGAAAGCGGTGGTTGCCATGGTAGCGAGAGAGAGTGACAGTCGCCCAAGCCAATCATTTGTTTCATCCCAAACGAAAATAATGAGCGGTGTTTATTGCAAATTAAAAAGTTTAGTGTCACATGATTTTTATACTCTCCTATTCGAAGTACTTACATTTTAATTATGTTTTGACATATAAAGAAAGTTTAAACAAATTTGGACAGAAGTGTTTAAGATCAGTCCTACCTATCCTACCTTTAAGCCAATATTTCAATATGCATTATTTTCAAAGTGTTTTATTTTTATTTTTGGTGTCTATTAAAGTAGGTTCTCATGCTTGAATGTTCAGAAAATATTATTTTTCTCATATTTTACATTATTGCAGCACCTCTATTCCAAGTCTGTCAGTAGTGCTATGTTTAGTTCCTGTCTCAGTGAAGACCCTCCTTCCGAAAAGTGCAGTGTGCTCGGATTAGTCGGCTGGACCAGTGTGTTGTGACCGGTCAACTACTTCAAGCGTGTTAGGGAAATGTCACTCCCCTTACCATAACTGTGTGTTTCAACACACAACTAACACAACTCAACCAGGCCTCATCCTGTTTTGTGAATGCCTTGGGTGGGAATTATTTAAATTAGGAATATTATAACGTGTATGATCCCGGAAGAAAACTCGAGAATACAATTGAGGCATTCTGCGCACCGATGTAGATAATATATACAGTATATCCATAAATGTCCAAAATCATACAGTATTATTCAATAAAACTCATGAAACATAAAGAGCATGAACGTGCCTTCTCCAAAAAAAATCTGCCCCCAGCAATTCCCGATAAGCAATTAACTAAGCCAATTAAACAGCTGGTTTCTCCATAGCTGTGCCATTCTCCATCAGGCTTTTCAGTCCAAATCTCAGACACAGCTCATAACTCAAACACATAGGAATTTTAAAGTGCTTTCTGTCTGAATGTGTGACATTTGCAAATTCCCGCTTCAATCACGGCAAAGCAAATCATGTAAAGTCAAGTTTTTTGTACTGAGTGCTGTAAATGAATTGATGATGTGAAATGAGTTACCTTATGTAATTAGCAGTGCTTGCTAATGCACTTGCTCGTAGTTTGTGTTAATAATTCAAAATAAAGTTCCTTGATCATCTGATGTGTATTGCACACTAAACAGGAAAGTAATTAAATTAAACAAGACAAGGTCGTGACATTACATCCCTCCCTCCCTCTCTAGTACTTCATCAATATTCATCACACCTGCACAGACCCAGAGCCTAAACCTGCATTTTCTAACTTCATGGACAATGAACCAGAGCCCACTGCAGACCCAGAGACCGAGCTTGCCAAATCTAACCAGGTGTGTGAGCCAGAATGTATCATCCCTGAGAAAGTGCGGGTGGTGTTGGAGATCGTGGAGCAGCATTCCACTCATGCACTTAAAGTCTGTTGCTCCACATGTAAACTTCTCGATTCCCTTTTTCCCTCCTACTTTCACCGCTGGTTCAGAATTGTCCCAAATTGCCTTTATTTTCAATGGTTTAATTCAGCTCCAAGTCGTCGTCATCGCCATTGAATCAGCACAATCCCACTTCGTTTTTGTTGCTGCTGGTTCTGAAGACTTGGAGCAGGGCAGAACCAGCAGCAACAGAAACCGAGGTTGGCTGGGCAGAAACATCAACACCGATATCGGTGTTGATGGTTCTGCCCAGCCTCCCTCTGTCTCCTCCTCTGCCATTGCCCTCCAGTTTCTCAGCTGGTTCCCTTTACTCCCATTTGCTCAGATCTGCCTTTGGCTTTTAAGTCTCCAGCTCTGCCTTGGTGTGTCGATCCCCTTGCTCCAACTCTGTTGGCCTGTCAACCCATTGGCTTAACCTTGGCTTCACACTCCCTTGTCTCCAGCATGGTTTGTCATCCTTCAGGCTCTGCCAGGGTACATTGTCCCTCTGGCTTTACCTTGGTCAGTCACCACCCTGGTTGCAACACGGGCTTCTCTAGCTATGCCTTGTCCCTCCACCCCTTCAGCTCCATCGTTGTCCTCCCTCCCACCGGCTTCACCCTGGTCTTCACCTCATTCCCATGAGCCTGTGGTTCCGCCTCGCCCCTCCAGTCCATCAGGTACACCATTGGTCCTCATCTCCTCGGCTCTGCATGGGTCTGTACTTCTCCCAACTCCACCTCCATCAGTCAGGCTCCTGGCCCCACCTTCTATTGGTTCAGTGGTGGGACTTGGCACTGTCCTTGATCACACTACAGAAGGAGAATTACCCATGATCCTCTCTGGCACCTGATCACATGCAACTGTCCTTCAGCACTCCAATCAGCACACTATAAAACCCTAGCACTCTCACTCTAAAGAGCCCACAGATTAACTTTCTTGCTATAATTTTCTTGGAATATCTATCAAGCTTACCAAAGTCTTCATAGTAATTTTTAAGCCATCCTATTCATCCAGGTCGTTCCAATCATCCAAGTTTTCCTAGTCATCGTCATCTTCCTTTCTGCTCTGTGTGTTGAGTGTTTTGGCATCTATTCTACCTATAAAGATAAAACTGATAATATTCATCATTACTTTCTAGAACGATCCATTCCTACCACTCACCTGAAATTGTGTCTGTTACTGCTGCCTCAACAATAAAACCTGTGATAATTTTTACATTTGTCTTCATCATTGACTCATTGACATTTGTCTCCATATTGTGACAATAACACACTAAGTTAAAATTATAATTAAGTACTTTACATGTCCTTTAGTATCAAAAAGTGTATTTATTTAAAGTTCAACAAATGTTTTGTTTGTTATTAAAACAATAATATACTTTAATGTAATAAAGTACACTTTTTAAAAGTGTACTGAAGTGTGTTAAGAAACAGTCATGGGAATTTCTTTCTTTAAGAACACTTAAGTGGCCTTTCATTTCATCAATTTTACATTACTGTGTCAGAATGTACAATTATTTCAAATATACTTTTAAGATTTGAAGTACTATAATAATAATAATTTGTTCGATTTATATAGCGCTTTTCACGGCACTCAAAGCGCTTTACATTGAAGGGGGGAATCTCCTCAAACCACCACCAATGTGCAGCATCCACCTGGATGATGCGACGGCAGCCATATTGCACCAGAACGCTCACCACACACCAGCTGATTGGTGGAGAGGAGACCGAGTGATGAAGCCAATCAGGAAAGGGGGATTATTAGGAGGCCATGATGGACAGGGGCCAGTGGGCAAATTTGGCCAGGATGCCGGGGTTACACCCCTACTCTTTATCGACGGACATTTTAAACGACCACAGAGAGTCAGGGCCTCGGTTTAACGTCTCATCCGAAAGACGGTGCTCTTTGTCAGTACAGTGTCCACATCACTATACTGGGGTGCTAGGACCCACACAGACCACAGGGAGAGCGCCCCCTGCTGGCCTCACTAACACCTCTACCAGCAGCAACCTAGTATTCCCAGTTGGTCTCCCATCCAGGTACTGACCAGGCTCATCCCTGCTTAGCTTCAGTGGGAAACCAGTCTTGGGCTACAGGGTGATATGGCTGCTGCTATACAAGTGCACATTCAGCACAATATTCTGTATTTTGAGAAATGTCTGTGAAATAATCAGTGCCTGTGGGTTGTATCTTTGATATATCAGCAGATATATCTATGGTCTTCATTTCTTCAGCTGCAGGACCCTTGTGTTGACAGATACTAACAATTAACACAGCAACAGCATTCAAAAAGCTCTCATAAAGAGGAATACAATAAACGAATACAATAAACAGTTTTAACAGCCATTTTGTGAACAGGAATTGAGCGTTTTCACCTGCAGTCAAATTAGAGGAGGAGGGGTCATTGTTGTTTCAAAAGTCATTTGACTGGACAAAGTTTATGACATAATGATTTCTCCTTGGTCTGTTTAGCCAGAAGATTGAGACTGTAGATTTTAAATCCAAACACATAGCCATATATTCATAAAAACAAGAAGATACACAATGGTCTACAGTGGTAGAGCTCATTTTAGTTAATCTTCGCAAACAATGAATTGCAGTAAAATATCTAGCTTCCACCAGACCACCTTCCGTATTCAACGTATAAAAAAGTGTACCTGGCACGACGCCTGAAGCCGGATGTAGTATTAGTGTTTTGAACTGCGAGAGGAGTTACTCTTTCTTTGAAAGTTGAATATGGAAAGCGGAAGCTAGATATTTTACTTTCTGAAGTTTTAAATGTGGACATGTTTCTTACACAAATGCATCACTATGCTCCAGAAGGCCTTTATTAACCACCTGGAGCTGTATGGATTAATTTTATAATGAATGGATGCACTTTTTGGGTCGAATTTTGGGCTGCCATAATAATGATTGGATTAGCCAGGACATTTTTTAACATAACTCCGATTGTATGTCATATACACCTGGGATGGCTTGAGGGTGAGTAAATCATAGTGTAATTTTCATTTTTGGGTGAACTATCCACAAAACTATTCTACATTAGCATAACAAAACACATGAATCATTACTAAATCTCCTACTTAACATTAATCTTGCACAAAAACATTATATAACACTTAATTTTAGCATTTACTGTCCATTTCAAGTGCAAAACGCAAGCATATGCTGGGAAAGAAAGTTTCCCAGCCCAGTTTCAGTTAAACTTAAGTTCATCTAAATTAAAATAAATATTTTCATAAAACTCAAAACAATGAAACAGTTTACTTAAAATATATTAGAAAGAAAACGATAGAAGTGCTAAATACTCATTAAAAGTTAATTTGACTAAATTGTTTAATTTAACGTTGTCCTAATCAAACCATTTCATTATTTTGTTAGGGTTTACAGTGTGGAAAACTGCAGGGAGGCTTTCATTTTCTATGACAGGTTTACAGACACTTGTAATCTGGGTTAAATGCTGTAATCATCTGTTCACAAAAAATGTTGGAGATTATGCAAATGTAAAAAAGTGTAACTACCACATGTTGTCGCTCTCAAACACTCAGTGCAGCAGACTATATACTTATATAAGTAGATAGATATGTGTGTCAACTTGCTGTCAGAGAGAAGAGAGTGAGATATCGCAGCTGATATAAATGTATCAATCCTGGGAAAAGTGAGTACTGAAACGGTTTTAAATATTTTTTTTACTGATATGTCTGGAAAAATCTATATTTTTGACAACACTACTGTCCTAGTGAAGTACATCAGATAGTGGTAGTCCGCTGCATCCTTCACAACTGATGTGAAGTGTTCAGCGAAAATGACGTTTAACACATTGTTTCCACCTTTATCTGATTTGCATAATTCCTGCAGTGAAACAGAAAAGGAAGCATGTGCAAACAAACGACGCTATCAGCGGCCACATGCAGTCTTTGTGAATTCTCCTTCCTTTATGAATTCCTTTCTCTCTTTCTGTCTCTCTTGTGTCCATTTCATTGTCCTTTCAGATATGCAACATTAATTTCACAGCTGCTCCCCAATTTATGTTCACCGTCACAGTGTGTACACACACTTTCTCTGACAGCCACGGGTGCGTGTTCATGTGCATATGGAGATGCGTTTTCTTTCTAGACCTCTTGCTCATTGTATGTGTAATACACAAACACATGTTCTTGTTGTTTAAGCATCTGTCTGTGGGTGAAAACATGTCTTGTGTCTCTGCACACTGACAGTCCAGATGTTCTTCCAGTGCTAAAGGTGATGAGCTGTCAGGGATCTCTCATACCTGATGTTGTCATCGGTCTTGTTTTATAGGATCTTGTTTTTTCATTTATCTATCATTCCTCTGTTAACTTACACAGCATAAACCTAAAAGTTCCTGCCTCACTATCATATTCACATCACATAAAAAATAATATATAAATTATATTGCCAAAAGTATGAAATTCAGGTGTTCCAATCACTTCCATGGCCACAGGTGTATAAAATCAAGAACCTATCCATGCAGACGCTTCTACAAACATGTGAAATAATATGTCACTCTGAGGAGATCAGTGAATTCTAGAGTGGTACCGTGATAGGTTGCCACCTGTGCAATAAGTCCATGGTGGAATTGGGAACAACAGCAACTCAGTGCGAAGAAGTCAATAACTACAGATCCCCAAACTTTGTGTGGCCTTCAGATTAGCTCAAGAAAGAACAGTGCATAGAGAGCTTTATGGAATGGGTTTCCATGGTCGAGTAGCTGCATTCAAGCCTTACATCACCAAGTGCAATCTAACAGTGTCCATGGTGTAAAAGCATGCCACCACTGGACTAGATCACTAGATCAGTGGAGATTTATTCTTGGGAGTAACCAATCACGCTTCTCTGTCTGGCAATCCAATGGATGAGTCTGGGTTTGATGGTTCCCAGGAGATGGGTACTTGCCTGACTGCATTGTGCCAAGTGTAAAGTTTGGTGTAGGGGGGAGTATGGTGTGGGTTGTTTATGGCCCCTTCGTTCCAGTGAAAGGAACTCTTAATGCTTAAGCATACCAAGACATTTTGGACAATTTAATGCTCCCAACTTTGTGGGAACAGTTTGTTGATGGCCCGTCCTGTTTCAGCATGACTGCTCACCAGTGCACAAAACAAGGCCTATAAAGACATGGATGAGCGAGTTTGGAACTTGATTGGCCTGCAAAGAGTCCTGATCTCAACCCGATAGATCACCTTTGGGATGAATTAGAGCAGAGACTGCGAGCCAGGCCTTCTTGTCCAACATCAGTGCCTGACCTCACAAATGCGCTTCTAGAAGAATAGTCAAAAATTCCCATAAGCACACTCCTAAACCTTGTAAAAATATACATACATACATACATACATACATACATACATACATACATACATACATACATACACACATACATACACACATACACATACATGCATATATAGAGGCTAGACATTGTACACTTAGTAGTGTGCAGTGTACAGTGCAATAGTGAACAATTGAGTGCACATATCAACAGTAATAGTGTCTTCTGTCTGACATCATAAGCCTTCATCTGCACATAATGTGATACACAGTTACACACACTTTACATTTAAAAGTGTAGTTTTCAGTTTTTATTCCAGTGTGAAGAATGATGTTTTTTTTAAATCGGTAGTGGTAGTTTTGAAATGTTTATCTTCAAAAAGATTTGATCATTGCTAACAGCAGTGCATGACTTATATTTTTTTAAACAAACATTTAAGTGAAATTGTATTAATATGATTGCATGGGAATCTAAACAAAGTCACATACATAAATATGCTTCATTATTTATCACTTTAGTTTCACTGCTTGTATTGATACAGTTCCATTTAAAATATCTGACCTTGTAAATGATATTTATGCGCTTCTCATTAACCAGCTGTTGAATATTTATATCCACTTTCCATAATGCCATTTGTTATTTGGGTGGGAACGGTATATCATTGTAAAAGCTCTCTCTCTTTCTCTCTTTGGGTTTCTCTGATGAAGTGTGTGTGTGAAGGTCGTACTTCTGCGCTTAATGCTTAACTTAATGAAAACTGAGAAACAATCTGGCACAGGAGGTAAACAGCCTCGCGCTCGTTTGTGTGTGTGTGTGTGTGTGTGTGTGTGTGTGTGTGTGTGTGTGTGTGTGTGTGTGTGTGTGTGTGTGAGATAACTGAATTACCGCTGGCAATGCTTTCTGGGATGTTGTACAGGCCTGCTGGTGTATTAAGATGAATGAGGCAGAAGTGCCACATGGTAGCTCATATCAATGACATGCATGTTTCAACAATTACTCTAATGGATCTGGAATAGGCAATTTAATCTAAAATATTAAAAAAAGATGATAATGATTAAATAAGGATTAAAAGACAGGAGGAAAGCTTTAGGGAGACGGTTTGTGTTCATGAAGAGTGGGGAGAAATGCTTTTCCTCAAAGAAAGAAGAAAGACATGCAGGCATTGATGATGGATGCATTGAAGAAAATTATCATAGTCATCAACACATACTGTATGTTTCCCCATTACTTTAACTCATCAAAATAAACCTTTTTAGCTTATTTTATTTTTTAATTATACGAGATTATAGAAGAAAAAATGTGTTTACATATTATACTATACTTTACTGTACATTATAATACCATACATGCTATATTATGTTTGATTATACTTAAAAAATACTGAAAATGATTATACTTACTGAAAATGTAAGTTTAAGTCAAATAAGGTTTTTAATTTTTTTTTTTTTTTTTTTTTTTTTACAGTTCGTTGACTGTTTATGGTAGAAAAAGATTAATTAGACAATCTTTATTCAAAGCTTACATCCTAGGAAGCAGATGGCACTGGGTTAATACAAATACATCTTGACCTGCAAGATTAATATTAACTCGTAATAAACCGTTATAGTACAGAGCACATGGTCAGAGTGCTAATAATGCGATTAAGGCATTTACATGTCTGATTATTGTGAATAAAATAGAAACTGAAATACATACACCACATAATTTATTTGTTTTTGTTTATTCTGATTATGTGCATAATCATAAACAAATCATCACATTATTGGTGCACATGTAAATGTAGTCTACCACCTGCACACACTATACCATCACCCATACCTGCCATAAAAAAATAAAAAAAGGTTTTGCAAGATATCACTGAACATTTATTGAACCATAGTTTATTTTTCATCTCAGTTTTTTGTGTTTATTTAAAATATGACAAATCTAATATTATTTATCAGGTATAAATCCAAGTTGTGCAGGTGGGGTGTGTTGTAACCAGTGTTGGTAGTGTTGCTTTAAAAAAAGTAATTAGTTATAGTTACTCACTACTTGTTCCTAAAAGAGTTAGTAACTGAATTACTCTATGATAAAAGTAACTTGTTACCTGGGAAAGTAACTATTTACGTTACTGTAAAAAAATAAAAAGCAGTTTTGACAAGTCAGTTGAAATGAGTAGAACAGATAAGTGTTTGTACATATCAATATTTATAGCCAGTGTTAGTCAAGTTACTTTAAAAAAGTAATTATAGTTACTAGTTACTTCTCACAAATAGTAACTAAATTAGTAACATCATTATAAAAGTAACTAATTACCAGGAAAAGTAACTACTGATACACTTTTTTAAAATGTTCAAATATGTAAAATAACTTGGATGCCCCTGATATTAAATGTTAAATGAATAAAATGGACACTAAATAGAAAAAATTATTATTATAAAACATTGTACACTAATATACACTATTTTAATGTTGCTGTGGGACAATGTGAGAGACACCTATCAAATTCAATACATTATTGTAAATATCAGTAATATAGTGGAACAATAAAACAAAATAGATTGTTTAGAACTGTAATATTTATTGCAGTTATTTAAAAAGTTATTTTTATTTAAAAAGTTAAAAAAACGGAGCAGAGGAAAGAGGACACTGACAACGTGCCGACAGTCAAGACTGAGCAGTTTACTTTTGGTTTGAAAGTGGTATGAAAATGACAAAGTGTCAGTTTTCAATGTGAATTAATCATCTATCATGAAATGAACTGGTCATCTCTACTGCTATAGCATGAAATAAACATGAATGAACATGAGGTTTGTTTCAACTGCGGAAAGACAATAAACACATTCAATACCACTGATGTTAATCTACTAACTTTGTTTGTCAGGTAAAATGGCAGATAGCAATGGGGGCGTCATGATTGGTCAGATCACCTTTCAATCAAACCTCAGGCAGGGGGAAATTATAATTTTTTTCAAGGAGAATATTGTATTTATGTCTCTATATATTCAAGGAAGGAATGACACAAAAAGAGTGCATGTTAAGTAACAAGTCAAGGCAAAAAGTCAAACAAGCCATTCCAGCATGAAACATGTAATTAAAGGTCAAAGTGGATAATAGTGGTTGAAATTATATATTGACATACAAATATGAGTCACTGCATCAACCATCAGTGATGCTTCTATAATGCACATCCTATAGTATAAGGGTTCCTATGTGTGTGTGTGTGTGTGTCCATGCTTTTTCTAACAGTTTAATAGCTCACTTCTCTTTGTGTTTCTGGTTTTCTCTGGTTTTACCTCCATCAGACACCAACCGTGACCTTTTGCGTATTCATGCCTTCATGACCTCTGACCCCAATGGCACATTTGTGTTTGCCAGACAAGATTAAGAGTATTAGCTTGTTTCCAAACCCTCATTAGGTATGTTTACATGGCATGCACACATTTTTAGGGTACATTTATACGACATTGAAAAAATGGAAATGTTTTTCCTTTGCGTTTTCCACATACAGACAACAACAGAGTCAAAATGATCTCCGCTCACACAGATCAGTGAAAACAGTGCATTCTGCGGCCAGGCCAGTAGTTGGCGATGTTACTTAGTAAAGAAACACTACACACCTATAGACTGAACACGTAATACGCAAATACACATGCTCATGAATTCACCATCACAAATTCCCGGTTTTGTAGTTTGCGCAGAGAGGATAATGGTATAATTTTCATTTTGAATCCTTTTTTCAATAGTTTGAATTTTTCAAGCCCCCAAATCATGATATATATATATATATATATATATATATATATATATGTAAAGGTATGCCAAACATTACATCAAAAGAGAGACCAAATACATTATATATGTTTTTATTTTTACACTATGTAATGTTCTATTCAGTAAAACCAAGTATAAATTTAATCAAGTTAGTGTGATACGCATATTTACATTTATTCCAAAATAATACACAAAAGCTGGTAACAATTTAAACAAATTATATTTGCGAACTAATCTCCAGCTTTTATTTTTAATAGCAGACATCAAGCTCGGAATCTACACACTGGTCACAGACACCAAGATATAGCCTACCTTTAATTTCCCCAAGCTGATCGCTCACTAAGAACAAAAAACAAAAAAACACAGTAATCATGTTATCAGGCCATTTCACGTTTGATTTTGACGTGACATAAAGTGGTGATGTGAGTTGTTTACTTACTTATTAATTAGAATTCACATTAACACCATCCTCTTTTTTTTTTTGCACAATCTGCAAAAATGCTCAATGCCACTGCTGCTTATGCAAGCCACTGATCAATGCTACAAAACCAACACGTTTGTTGACACATTTCCTGCCTGGAGTACATGACCCGGATGTCGGTCTGATTGGTTGAAGGACTAGCCAATTGCGTACAGAGTCATTTGAACTATGTCCGTTGATCACACCTCTTGTGCAGTAGAAAATACAGAGCAGACTCCCCAGACCAATGTTCAATCTTAAAAGATAAAGCTTGGTCTGGTGATAGCCAGACAAAGTGTCAGTATTATTTGGGGAGAGAGTAAGCATGCCTCCCTCTGTAACTTCACCTGTTGGTGTCGCTGTTGGACACTGTTACTTTATAAAAAAGAGTGACTATTATACTGTGTAATGTCACATTAAGTAACATTTGTGATGTTTTTTTGTTCGTAATATAGATTATTTTCTCATCCAGGTTTTTTTTTTTTTTTTTTTTTGAGGAGACACTTCCTCCCTTGCCTACTTGAAGGAAACTGAAATATATCCTGTGGGCGAAAATGCCTTGTTGATGTTAGAGCTCAGAGGAGAATGGGCCGATTGATTCAAGCTGATAGAAGAGCAACTTTGACTGAAATAACCACTCGTTACAACCAAATTATGCAGCAAAGCATTTGTGAAGCCACAACACGCACAACCTTGAGGCGGATGGGCTACAACAGCAGAAGACCCCACCGGGTACCACTCATCTCCACTACAAATAGGAAAAAGAGGCTACAATTTGCACAAACTCACCAAAAATGGACAGTTGAAAACTGGTAAAATGTTGCCTGGTGTGATGAGTCTTGATTTCTGTTGAGACATTTAGATGGTAGAGTCAGAATTTGGCGTAAACAGAATGAGAACATGGATCCATCATGCCTTGTTACCACTGTGCAGGCTGCTGGTGGTGGTGTAATGGTGTGGGGGATGTTTTCTTGGCACACTTTAGGCCCCTTAGTGCCATTTGGGGATCGTTTAAATGTCACGGCCTACCTCAGCATTGTTGTTTCTGACCATGTCCATCCCTTTATGACCACCATGTACCCATCCTCTGATGGCTACTTCCAGCAGGATAATGCACCATGTCACAAAGCTTAAATCATTTCAAATTGGTTTCTTGAACATGGCAATGAGTTCACTGTACTAAAATGGCTCCCACAGTCACCAGATCTCAACCCAATAGAGCATCTTTGGGATGTGGTGGAACGGGAGCTTTGTGCCCTGGATGTGCATCCCACAAATCTCCATCAACTGCAAGATGCTATCCTATCAATATGGGCCAACATTTCTAAAGAATGCTTTCAGCACCTTGTTGAATCAATGCCACATAGAATTAAAGCCGTTCTGAAGGCAAAAGGGGGTCAAACACAGTATTAGTATGGTGTTCCTAATAATCCTTTAGGTGAGTATATATATATATATATATATATATATATATATATATATATATATATATATATATATATATATATATATATATATATGTTCCCTCTTAATTTGTTTATTAGTTTTAGTAAATCGTGGCTACGTCAGAACTAATTCATTCCCTCATTTTGGTTTAACTAAAAAAGAGGAATTAATTATTACAACTTGGCCAGGGTTTCTTTAATTGCTCTTTCAAACACTCATCTCATTTTTATCTACTCTTCTTGACACTTTGAGTGTGGATTGTCTCATGACGTAAATTTGCTCAGTTGTCCGGTTTACTTCTTTGTCCTTCCACTCGCATCTGTTGAGCTTTCATTGTCTGCTCTATTCTTTCTCCACCCTTTGTTCTCATCCTGCATTTGACTGGAGAGTCACTATCTGATCTCAGAATTCTCTGATTCTCTCCATGCCATTATTGTCAACTGCTCTTCTATTTTATAACAATGCTAAATATTTATTTATTCGCCAGTTCTATATCAGATGCGTCTGCAAGAAGCATTGTAATTGGTGCTGAAGTAAACACACACTCAAACTTGCATGCACATATAATGGCAAGGAAAGATTCTATTTTACTGCGTCTCATTTACCAATGCAGCCTCCCATGGGAGCCCTCAGTGCTTTGTTATAGCGAGGTGTAGATGCCTCTGCTCCAGTCAATGTTAATCATATAACTGTCAGCTCCTCTTTGTGTCCCACTGTATTTTATATATCTTTCTGCATCTGTTTTTTATTGATCTGTGCCCTTCTAAACTATTTTGAGACCAGTTTTTTACCTTATGGGTATTTGATTTGTAATACATTTGGGAGGTTGGCTTGTACTGGGGTGTGACATGCTATACTCCATCTAAAACTATTTGAAACAGCATTTTAATGCTGTAATTATTACTGTATACATGCTAAAGGGCAGTTCTCCCTAAATTGAAAATTCTGTTATCATTTACTTACCCTCAGTTCTTCAAGTGCTGTACAACTTCAAGTACAAGTACAAGTCACATCATGTTTATATATAGCACTTTATCACTAGATAAAGCAAGCAGTTTCACAGTATTCAACATGAAGAAACAGTAGAAGGGGCGCTTTCATTTAGAATTACAACTTCAATTTCGACTATGAAGCATCTCTCCAATGTGTTCATGTTTTAACCAAGTTTACAACACGAGTCCTGAAAAGTGATCGCCCCCAGGTGGCTTGATGCAGTATAACTCATAAACACCGCCCTCTCCATGAATGTAATGGTACATAGACAAACTAAACTATCAAATTACCAGAGGCGGACGGTATTGAAGTATTTTTACTTTCCAAGTAATTTTGTTTTTTTAAGTATATTTACTTTATCAGTTTTCCTTACTTTTTTTACTTCACAACATTCCAAAACATAACATTTTCCTTTTTACTGCAGTACATTTAATATTGAATATCATGAAATACTTAATTACATTAAAAATGTAGTGCTGTATACTATTGGAAAAAGGAAAAGTTCAAAGTTTTACTTGAGTAAGTTTTACAAGTAAGAAAGTACTACATTTTTAATGTAATGAAGTATTAAAGGTAAGAAAATAACAACTTTTATTTATGAAATGTAGTGCAGTAAAAAGTATGGCATTATATATTATGCTTTGGAATGCAGTGAAGTAATTAAAAAAGAAAAGAAAAACACTGATAAAGTAAAAATTGACTTGAGTAGCAAGTAAAAATACTCCAATACTGTCCACCTCTGCAAATTACACTTCAGATTATTTTTTTCCAAAGATGATTTCTGTCATTTTTTAGGCAGTATCACGCAGATGTTAGTCCAAGTGTTTTTTTCTTTAGATAAGTTTAGTTTTAACAAGTTATTTGACGCTATAAAAAAGTGGGTGTGACGTTATGATTGACAGCTTCTCTGAGCGAAGTAGTCACTGAGACACCAACAGATTTCTTTCGGGAACTTCAGGAGGAGATTGTAGCTTTAACTTTAATTTCGAAAATTTCTATATCTGTTTATTTCACAAAAAGCTTAAGGGTGTGTGATTGATTAGGCGGGAGCAGTCTATGGGCGAGACCTTGATATCCACTTTGCACTCACTACTGTGCAGACCAGAGACAGCGCCATTATTTGGACACTGGCAACGTCACTGACCACAATGGAAAAGAGTGAAGATTCATCTTTTTTTAAAAGTCTATGGAACAGTCTAAAGAAGACTTCCATGTCAAAGAAGTCGAGCAACACAGAGCCACACCTACCTACGTAATCGCCTCAGACCTAGTTCTAATGTGTTTACCAGAGTGAACTTTTCTCGAAAGTTTCCGTTTCAAACTCCTGAAAATGAACTCCACAGGAACTTTGTTTTGGCCTGATTTTGTTCAGCCAAACTATTTCAAATTTTGTCACATCCTTTCATTCTTTAATTTCACTTGAAGTATTGGGGCATTTATTCTGAGATACATAAAATAATATATTTTGAAGAATTCTTAAACTGTTTTTTTTTTGTTTTTGTTTTTTATGAAAGCCTTTGGGATCCAGAACACCTTTACAATAACTTTCATCTTGTGAAAAAAACAAAGACATTTAAAAAAATATAATTTTTTGAAGATATTTATAGACACTAATGAAATGTTTGTAAATAAATAAAAATTTTGGGTTGTACTAACTCTTTAATTGAGAAGCTACAGGGAACATTTGTGCTTTTATGGCCCTGTCCCGACACTTGGTGCACTTGGCGGTCAGGCTGTGGACATGATACAAGTTAACTACTCTTTAGTGTGATGTATTTCACAAAGGCACTGATGGGATTTGAAGGACATGTCCTCTTTAAGATCTTAGTGGCTATTAAACTACATTTCTGTTTCCAAATTAAACGAAATGCCTCTCGGAATTATGTGTATAATTTAATTTGATATAAACCCCAAGTTTGTGTGTGTGTTTGCATAATGTGTCATGTAGAGCAGAAAAAATGTCATTTCTGAAGCACTTTTGTCTCAGATGTTGTTTGCTCTTAGAGGCAACATCATCTGTGGCATGTTGTCTTGTTGTCAATCCCTAAAAAAATACTTTGTTTGTAAAAGCAAACACATTGCAGTAATATGAATTGATTTTAAATGGTAGTCAATGGGGCAAGACATTCTAAAGGGTTTTAAAGCACAGTTGTGCAGCTCTTGTGTACTGAATTGATTTTTAACTATTATTGGACCCAGAACATTCCATTAGGATTTTACAATCATTTAAAGGTTAATTATGAAATTGTTGGGGATGGTAAAATACATTCCTAAATCACTGTAAGCCAATTGTTGGTGGATTTCTATAAAAGTGGTGCTGGATACTGTAATAAATAAATGTTATGGATCGTCTGAAATAGTACAGAGTCTGCGGAGAAGAAGAAACTTCTACATTCATGTTTTGATTGAAAAGAAAATGAAAAGAATGAAGAAATCAGGTTATGTGACATACCCGTGTTTGTTTAAGAGTAAGCAGATAGCCTCAACTTTCAGCTCCAAAAACGGAGGTAACTTTCAGGGTATGTAAGTAGCCATAGAAACTCATTTTCTGAACTGAGCAGGTTATGTTTCAGGGTTAGGGTGAACTTACTCTCGGATGCATTTTTGGAACCAGCATACTTTGCGTAAGCAAGGATTGGGTTAATAAAGGTATATGTGTTGGTAAGTTAACCTTGCTTTCTGGAATACCCCCGGTTCTTTCTTTTGATATATTGATTGTTTACATAATTATACAGCTAAATATATTGGGGGCCGTGAAAGTTTTAGGTTAAAACCTGTTGGTTTCTTCACATGTCTGCTGATTGATTCTCGGTGCTCATCTCTTTGAGGCAGATCTCAACCTCGAAGCCTGTATTTTATTTCAATGTTCAGTTCTTTATTCTTGTATGCCTTTCCTTTGCATCTCATAAAGATTCCACGAGCTTTCCCACCAACATAGGGGCCATTCAAAAATTCCCAAAGAATTCTAAATCTGGCCTGCACAAAATATACACATTATTTGCCTTCACACAATGATGGTCCGTTTAAAGGCTGCGGTAGACTGTTTCTTCCCCCTCCGGATTTGGCAATGGAGGCAGTCTGAGAGAGGCATCTCCTGTTTTGCATTGCAATAGTAACTAGCGGCATCCAGGCTGGATGAAGTCATGGGTCTACCGACCCATCAAACACAGTCTAAATGTAGGGAGGACAGACTCAAGCCCTCCATAGCTAATTGTGTTTGAAGGAGAATGCAGAAGCCGGGCTATTCTCTGTTATTCAAATCCAAAGACTGAACTCACAAGCCATTCACTGCAGGGTAGAGCGCGGACTGAATGGAGGATTCAAAGACCAGGAGCGAGACGAAGAAAGAATGAAAGAAGGAGGGCCTTTTCTCCCTCTTTTCCTTCTTAGAAGGGTGCTTTGCATTGCCAAACATTTGGCAAAAATACTTCCATTGAGTCTTTTGTTTTGTGACCCTGTACAAATTAGGGTTCCCACAACGGTTGTTTATGCAGCATCAGCCTGGCCAACAGGGGACGTTTGTAAACGTGGCAGTGTTGTTGTAAAAGTGTTAATAGACAATTATTTAGTTAATTAATTGTCTCAGAATCACTTTCTCTATTATTTACGTATAGCACATTCAATCACACCACCAGAAAACAAAAACAGTACCGTTCAAAAGTTTGGGGACGGTAAGATTTTTTAAAAGTTTCTTCTGCTCACCGAGGCTTAATTTATTTGATCAAAATACAGTAAAAACAATTATATTGTGAAATTGCATTATAATTTATATAAAAGTTTTTGTTAATATATTTTAATATATTCCTGTGCTGCAAAGATGCATTTTCAGCATTATTACTCCATTACATTTGCTATTATTATCATCAATGTTTAAAACAATTGTGCTGCTTTATATGTTTGTGGAAAGTAAAAAAAAAAAAAAAAAAAAAAAACATATTTCCCTATATATATATATATATATATATATATATATATATATATATATATATATATATATATATATATATATATATATATAGGGAAATATTTTTTTTTTTTTTACTTTTTACTTTTTACTTGATGGTTAGACCAGGTGTTATTTTCATCATAATGCCGGATTTGGAGATTTCCCAAGCTTTAAAGATCCCAAGGAGCACTGTGCTAGCGATAATATTGAAATGGAAGGAGTATCAGACCACTGCAAATCTACCAAGACCTGGCCGTCCCTCTAAACTTTCAGCTCATACAAGGAGAAGACTGATCAGAGCTGCAGCCAAGAGGCCCATGATCACTCTGGATGAACTGCAGAGATCTACATCTGAGGGGGGAGACTCTGTCCATAGGACAACAATCAGTCGTATACTGCACAAATCTGGCCTTTATGGAAGAGTGGCAAGAATAAAGCCATTTCTTAAATATATCCATAAAAAGTGTTGTTTAAAGTTTGCCACAAGCCACCTGGGAGACACACCAAACATGTGGAAGAAGGTGCTCTTGTCAGATGAAACCAAAATGGAATTTTTTTGTCAACAATGCAAAACGTTATGTTTGGCGTAAAAGCAACACAGCTCATCACCCTGAACACACCATCCCCACTGTCAAACATAGTGGTGGCAGCATCATGGTTTGGGCCTGCTTTTCTTCAGCAGGGACAGGGAAGATAGTTAAAATTGATGGGAAGATGGATGGAGGCAAATACAGGACCATTCTGGAAGAAAACCTGATGGAGTCTGCAAAAGACCTGAGACTGGGATGGAGATTTTTCTTCCAACAAGACAATGATCCAAAACATAAAGCAAAATCTACAATGGAATGGTTCAAAAACAAACATATCCAGGTGTTAGAATGGCCAAGTCAAAGTCCAGACCTGAATCCAATCGAGAATCTGTGGAAAGAACTGAAAACTGCTGTTCACAAACGCTCTCCATCCAACCTCAATGAGCTCGAGCTGTTCTGCAAGGAGGAATGGGCAAAAATTTCAGTCTCTCGATGTGCAAAACTGATAGAGACATACCCCAAGCGGCTTACAGCTGTAATCGCAGCAAAAGGTGGCGCTACAAAGTATTAACTTAAGGGGGCCGAATAATTTTGCACGCCTAATTTTTCAGTTTTTGATTTGTTAAAAAAGTTTGAAATATCCAATAAATTTCATTCCACTTCATGATTGTTTCCCACTTGTTGTTGATTCTTCACAAAAACGAAGAATCAGTTCAGCTTTATTATGTTTGAAGCCTGAAATGTGGCAAAAGGTCGAGTTCAAGGGGGCCGAATACTTTCGCAAGGCACTGTATATATATACACTTTTTTTTTGGATAAATTATTTTGATAATTAATTAACTACTTTTTCAAATATTGTGCAGTGAAGGCTTTTTGTTTCCAATAAATATTACTAATTTCCAAACTACTTGATAAGGTTTTTTTTTAATCATAGGCCTTTTCCATCATGATATCAGGACAGTTGTATCACCCTGACAGAGCTCTATGCCCTCAAAAAATATCAAAATAAAATTTAATTCAGAAATTAAAAGCATGCTCTTCATAAAAGAGGCATATTCAAATCATTGTATGTATGAATTTGATTTTGATTGTGTTTTTGAATAAATTAATTTTATTCAAAATGTATGTGTTTAAAAAATAAAATCTATCCACATGAGATTTGAATGCTAATTTTCACTGAATTATGATTTTTCTTTTTCTTTAAAAGAACTACTTTTATAATACTGTGGTATTCTTGTATAACATATATGACTTAAAGGGTGGGTGAAATGCTGTTTCAGGTATACTGGGCTTTTTATGAATGAAATGAAAGAAAGGATGGTTTGGTTGTTGATATGTTTCATTCTCGACCTCATGGATCATAGGTTAGAGTGATTTCATATATTATATGCAGGATAAGTATGTCCAGATTATGTGCTTTGACCCATCTAAAATTCCTTGCATGGATTTCTCACTCTCTCAGCTCTGACTTCTTGACCTTTGGTGTCAGGGTACAACAGCATGGTGGTGTTCTTTATGTTCTGACTTAGCTTTTAAACACTTTTTTCTCTCGAGTAGAGTCTACTACTGCCATCCATCTCTGCCGCTCCCAGAATTCAGCAATAAAGGAATAATTGTATTTCAGAGGTATTAAACAGCCAAAGCCCCCATCATTGGAGAAGCCGTGAGTAACAAGGTGAAGAATGCAGCCACACATTTATCAGCTGTCAGACAGGACACTGGATATGTAGCTGGGGATGTGGTGGATCTCGCTCTTACCTATATCAGAGAGGTGGACAGAATAATGTAGGTGATTTAGTTCTTTATGGTTTCCTTAGATTTTTTTTTGTTTCCAGGCTGATACAGGTCAGCCTCACAAGAGAAACGATGCTATAGCAACTTTTATCTACACACCACCAAAACGTCACCCAGGGAATACCATTTTCTTTGTTTTGGAGGAATCTGTATTTAGTCCCTGGAGGTCGCCAGGGCCAAGGTTAAGAAGCACTTGCTTTGCAGGTCTTTGGTTCTGGTTTTACATAGATTTTTATATTAAGTGCTGATGTAAAACAGTATTGAAATTGTTCATACAAAAGTTGATTCAAATGTTCTAAACATCAAAATTCTTAGTAGTACTTGATTGTCCATGTTGGCGCCCACATGATTTGAATGGTTTCTACCAAGTGCCAGATAAAGCATAATAGAAGATCTGGCCAAAAGCATAAGCAAAGAAAGAAAGCAAGGCTGCAGTGAATGTCACCATGCTGCGTAAATTAATGAACGAATGAATGAATGAATGAATGAATGAATGAATGAATGAATGAATGAATGAATGAATGAATGAAGGTTTCTTCAAGTGTCTTGGAGATGTTGTTGCAGCTCTTGTGGATTTTGTCTCAGTTTTTTTCAGTTTCTTCATGTAATCCCAGACGGGCTCGATGATGGTGAGATTAGATCTCCGTGTGGATCAAACAGCGGTTGTCAGGCTCCTTCTGCATACAAAAATCTCACTGAAATAAATGATTATACTTAATGGCAAAATAAATGTTTGAAAATGTAAACTGATATTACCTACTGACACACTATTGCAAAATATATATAAATATATTAAAGCTTAAAAACATTTTTTGTGGGTGAAAATACTAACGTACCTAAGACTTTTGCACAGTAATGTACATGCTTCATTAATTGGGTTATTTATTAACACTTAAAACTGAACATTGTAATTATTTTTAACTTTTCTAACCCAAAACATAATATTCATAACTGTCACCATTTAAAAAAAAATCGGTATATGCTTAAAGGGGGGGGGGGGGGGGGGGGCACTCAGTTTCAGTCAATCTCATGTCAATCTTGAGTGCCTATAGAGTAGTATTGCATCCTTCATATCTCCGAAAAGTCTTTAGTTTTATTATATTTATAAAAGAAATATGGGCTGTACCGAGTCTTTCCAAAAAAAAAAAACGAGCGCCTGGAGGCGTATAGTGTGGGCGGAGCTAAAGAATGACGAGCGCACAAAGCGGTGACGTCCTCAAGCGTGGAGAAGAAAACGTTACTCTAATAAACCATGGCTATCAATCAGATTCAGCTAATACAGATATGATCCAGAATCAGATCCGGAGGCTGAAACAAACTGAACAGGAGAAACAACAACAGCAGGACGTCCGTCTCTGTGGTATGTACTGTATTTAGTGGCCTGTCAACATTTGTGTCTTTACTCACAGTTTATGATTTATGGACTATTGTATGCGACTAAACCTTAGCAGTAGCAAGCAAAACGGTTCTGCACGTCAGATAGTGTAACGTTATACATAGAACAACAATGGAGTAACCGTTAGCGCATTTGAATGACGAAGCACGCTTTGTGAGAACGCTAGGTTTATGTTTGGGGTGGTTTTACAATAAACAAACACTGACACCTATAGTGGTCAGCTAAACAAATGTATTTAAACACACCATAGTTCGCATGCTCCATTGATAAATTAACTAACGTTATACACGATTGTGTTGTTTACCGATGTTTACTTATGCGACGATAGCCAACAGCATAGACATTTGAAGCAGTTTTACTCACCGCCTGTTTCCAAAGCAGGACCGAACCTTTATCGCTGGGACCGCTCCGTCAAAAACACACTTCTTTGGTAACTGTTGATTTGGTGAAGTCCTGTGACAGCAGTGACTGTGGAGATCCACTTTTGCGACACGACTGAAGCGTGATGTGACGCTTCCCGTCATTTCTGCGTTCAAATCGGTTCAAATGCAGCGCTGCCTTCCCGGAATGCTGTGCTGAAGCGTTGAAGTCGCTTGATGTCACCCATAGGAATAAAGTGGAGCGCGGCACGACAGAAGTGTTCATGGACGAGTGGATCTGCACCTGAGAGAGTGTTTATGGCCGTGCATTTGCTCTTTCGCCTCAGTCACGCGCACGCGCACCCTTCCGGACGGCCCATACAAGGACCTTCCGCTCTATCGACGTCAAGCCGACCCATACTCGAAAAAAACTCTCCGAAACTTGTGAGAAACCGGAAGGAGTATTTTTGACATAGAAATACTCCATCAAATGTCCAACTTAGTGTTTGAAACTTTGTCTATGTTTAGGATGGGAATCCAAGTCTTTAACAGTGTAAAAAGCTATGCATAAAACAGCATTTCACCCCCCCTTTAAGTCACTAGGGCTAATAACAGTGCTTCACAATATAACACACACACTCACACACACACGCACACACACACACACACACACACACACACACACACACACACACACACACACACACACACACACACACACACACACACACACACACACACACACACACACACACACACACACACACACACACACACATTAGATTTTCAAAACTCATATTATTTTCAGATGGCATGCATTTTATTGCCATCAGAACTGAAAGTCAAGACAAATGTATCAAATGACGGATGTGAGTGCATTCATCACTGCCATTATCAGGCAGAAGCGCCTCTCAGCTGAAGACAGATAAATCGGCCCCTACCATTGTCCCCTCTGATTGTACCATCAGAACGCATGTCTTGTTCATCCCCCAGATAAAAGCTCCGCTCTGTAAATGAGTGCCCTCCACTTGAGACACAAGTATCTGATGTTGAAATAATGACAATATTCCAAAATGTATCCCCCCTCCCTTCCTTTTGTGCCTGTAGTTTTGACACCAAATTCAGTCAGGCAAATTGGAGACCCAGAGAGTGAGAGAGTTGGAGAGGTGCTAGCCTCAGATTGTGATCGGTAATCACTTCATACAGGAAAATGAGTCTCCTCATCAATCAAACATTGTTCGCCAAAGGTTACGTCTCTCCCCGAACGCCAGGCGTGCATTTTTGTCCAAGCGAGAGAATAAAAAAGTAATTATCCTATATCATCAGGCAAAGGAGATGTGCCATAATTACTTTTCTATTTCAAGATGATTGTCGGCTTCCTGTCTAGAAGGATTAAAAGTATAGAGAAATCGCTAAAGATGTCAGTGTAAAAAAATACCCCCGTTTAATTTATAAACATCATAGGACAAAGACAAAAGGGCAGAGCGAGAAAAACAGAGCTAGAGAGACCACCGTAAGCCTCCATATGTTTATAAATGTGTTGAACATGAACACATCTACTCAAGCTGTGTTTAAAGGCTTTGTTTTGATAGCAGACAGCTCATGAATTGAAATGGTGTTTCTGTACTTCATCAGTATTCAGCAGTGCGTTCGAGTGCCATCACGAGCAAATGCTCCAAACCTCCGTTAGACTGCTAAATACATCACGCCTCACTCTATTTAACTCCAAACACAATAAACTTCTGTCATACTACCAAACGCATCGAGCGTAATTCACTCAGATGACTGAACACGCCAAACCTTGCTCTATCAGACTTCTAGATCCAATGAAATTCTCCTCTGTTTGGCTACCAAGCATCAATAAGCTTCAATTAGAGGTCAGCACAGGATTTAAACTGATGAACCCGGCCCCTACCCGAGATCATTTAACCCAACCCGCCCCGACCCGACGTTTACATGTTAAGCCCGAACCTGACCCGAACCCGAGGTCCGGTCTCACAGCAATACCATTTTAGCAATGTGTTGTATTTAAAGATAGCTTACAACGGTAAAAATAAAATACATGTACAAACACTGGCACAGCGGCTCCTTACCAATTACAGAGCTTTGGTGTGGTCGAACAGTCACAAATGTATCTGGAACTCAAACTTTAAACTTCACAAAGTTCATGAAGTTTTGCAATACTATTTACACAAATATATCGTTCTCAATACAAGTTATGACGGTAGAGAACGGCATCGCTAGTTGATCATAATTCTTCCAGAGTGCAGCCTTTCCTGTATCATTTGGATCATTTGTGATAGTTTTCCCTGTCATTTTTTGCACATGGTTAATGTTTGCTTTCTGTCGTCTGTTGTGTGTGTGTGTGTGTGTGTGTGTGTGTGTGTGTGTGTGTGTGTGTGTGTGTGTGTGTGTGTGTGTGTGTGTGTGTGTGTGTATGTGGGGGCATGTTTTTGTGACATATGAGGACACAAATGTGTATAATGGCATAGGTATTACAAGGAGAGGGTGAAATATGAGGACATTACCTATGTCCCCACTTTTCAAAATGCTTATACGTAAATCATAGAGGATGATTTTTTTTGATAAAGTAAAAATGCAGAATGTTTCCTGTGATGGGTAGGTTTAGGAGTAGGAGCAGTGTAAGGGGATAGAAAATACGGTTTGTACAGTATAAAAACCCTTACGCTTATGGAATGTCCCCATATGTCACAAAAACAAATGTGTGTGTGTGTGTGTGTGTGTGTGTGTGTGTGTGTGTGTGTGTGTGTGTGTGTGTGTGTGTGTGTGTGTGTGTGTGTGTGTGTGTGTGTGTGTGTGTGTGTGTGTGTGTGTGTGTGTGTGTGTGTGTGTGTGTGTGTGTGTGTGTGTGTGTGTGTGTGTGAATGCTTTCAGCACCTTGTTGAATCAATGCCACATGGAATTAAGGCAGTTCTGAAGGCGAAAGGGCGTCAAACACAGAGATAGTATGGTGTTCCTAATAATCCTTTAGGTGACTATATATAATTTTATATAAGATAAACTTTATATAAGTTTATATATTTATCTTTTATATAAGATAAACTACTTAATTCAACAGCATTTGTAGTCATAAAGTAATAATAATCTTTACAAACAAATATCATGGTTACTGAGGAACAAACAATGTAAGCGAATGGTATCCAATGTTGAAGGCCATAGGGTCAGCCATCAAACACTGAACTGGACTAGATCCAAAAAGCAGCAGTCTGAACACAAAGGGGTCTGAGACCACATTCCTACTAAAGTGGACCAGAAAGGATCTGAGTCCTCTTTCAGGTACAGGGACAGTGTGAACGTAAAGAGAACTGGGTCTTTTTTCACTTGGTCCACCTCTTGGTCCACTCAAAGGAGTCTGAGTTTGGTTCTTTTAAAAAAAGGACCCAAGTGTGAAAACACTCTAACAGCGTAAGTATATTTTTTCAGCACAACAGTTATTGAATCTTTGATGACTGAATTCATCTTTAGTCCACGTTTCATTACCACAGGCTGAAAACAAAAGAATAGGAAGTATCATCAGCAAAACTAAAAATGGCTCAGCGATTTACTGCAGAGCAAAAAAAAAAAAACTGAACGCAATCAAATATTACTTTCACTGTCACTTGATAGTGGAGTGAAGATGCTGTCAGCAATCAAATAAGAGGGCTCGAAATCATTATACACAATCTATATTATCATCTATATGGACAGCTTGACAGATGTACTCTTATTTATGACAACTGTGACTATGAAGAGCTCAGAGCTGAGCTGCTGAATGATAGTTTTCTGAATGATAAACAGCAATTATATGTGTGTGTGTGTGTGTGTGTGTGTGTGTGTGTGTGTGTGTGTGTGTGTGTGTGTGTGTGTGTGTGTGTGTGTGTGTGTGTGTGTGTGTGAGTGTGTGTGTGTGTGTGTGTGTGTGTGTGTGTGTGTGTGTTGTAGTTGAAGAGTCAGTGCATTCAAATGTATTTTTCAGATGAAGTACAAGGCCAAGTCTTTATCACCACAGCATTTGGTTCAGACATGTTTTTTTGTGTGTGTGTGTGTGTGTGTGTGTGTGTGTGTGTGTGTGTGTGTGTGTGTGTGTGTGTGTGTGTGTGTGTTTCTTTCTTTCTCGTGTGGATCACAAAAGGACATGTCAAGCAGAATGTCCAATGTTTTATTTTATTTTTTCCCCACGCAATGAATGTCCCCAGCCTCCTCTCTGTCATCCACTGAGCTTCAACTCATCACATCATGTATTGTTCCAACATGCATATTTTTTGCGAAATATGTGTGCTAGATATTATAAGGCTAATTTTGAAAGGTACGCTTAGTGACCCTTTTGAGAGTAATCCAAGTGGACTAATCTATGGACAAATGAAAAAAGCTCATTGGATTAAACCTTCTGGGGTAAACTCACGTGGGAGAAAAAGGTCACACTGTGAACGGGTCACAGAAGCCCTGGAGGGCTCAGAGCTGAAGATGTATGTCAGATAGAAGTACAGTGCTTCAGTCTGAATTTAACCTTCAGGATTTTAAGCTTAATCTAAGAGACTTCTGAAAGTGTTGGTGGATTTCTGGCGTAATATAACCTGGAGTATGTTATCTCCACTTCTCTGTAATTACTTTCAGACTGTTATAGTATGACTTAAAAATGCTGTCTCTCTCTCGCTGTCTGTCTCTTATTCTCTCCGTTTAATTGAGTCTATTCTAGAATGTCTTGCCCTTTTTATCCAACACTCTTTCTTGGGTTTAGAATGTCTTTTTTCTTTATCTCTGAGTTTTGCTTTGGCAGTTTTTCTCTCACCCTTTTAATTCACTTTTTTATGCTTAGTCTTTTGGGTTGAGTTTTTCTTCTAAGCTCTGGAGCCAGAGGGTGAATCGCACGACAACCTGTCAAGAACATGTCTCCCCACAATCAGAAGCAAGAAATGAGAAATTATATTTTGCTTAAAGAAAGTGAGGACCATTTTTTATGACCTATTTTAGGACCATTTAAATTTGTTGCATTGAGGCATTATTTTTAATGGTAGTTGGTGATGCAAAAATGTTTTTATTCAGTATTTTAACATTATCTTGAAATGTGGCAGCAGGTATATTAGGTAGCTGTCACTTTAAGACCGGATGCACATATCCATTATACTGTTACACATTCGTTTTTTTCTCAACTGTTTACGTTCACTTAAAACATAACATGACTGTTTACGTGAATACTCGCCAAGACTGTTTAAACTCAAGAAGCAGCAAAAAATAACTCAATTTAGTTCTGAGAGGTTGGATGCATTTCAGATAATTCAGTATGCATCGAAAATCGATATTTTTGATAACACTTCATTGCACTTAGTTAATTTTTTTAGATGCTTTTTTGAAAGACAACAATTGAGATTATTGTTTTATATATATATCTATATCTATAGTGAAGACATATATATATGTCTGTGTGTTAATGTCAACTCCAGACTGTGAGTCCTTTCTTTAAAGGCTAAAAAACCCCACAAAAAACTGTACTGCAGTTATAACAGTAAAAATAGTTTTTAAAGAAATTCATTCTTTAATGCGGTAAATTGATCAAAACTTACCAAAAAATATTTAAAATTGCTATGTTATTTTAAATTGCAATAATATTTCACAATATAACATTGTTACTATATTTCTCATCAAATAAATAGTGAGCATAGTTTCTTTTAAAAATCCCAAACCTTGTGATATTCACCCCTCACTGTGAATTCCATATACAAGTGTGTGTGTGTGTGTGTGTGTGTGTGTGTGTGTGTGTGTGTGTGTGTGTGTGTGTGTGTGTGTGTGTGTGTGTGTGTGTGTGTGTGTGTGTGTGTGTGTGTGAGCGAGCCTGTTTATGTGGTTTATGAGGACACAAATTTGTATAACTAAATGGGTATTACACTGGTATTACACTATAAATGTGGTTTATGAGGACATTTCAAATGGCTGTGTGTGTGTGTGTGTGTGTGTGTGTGTGTGTGTGTGTGTGTGTGTGTGTGTGTGTGTGTGTGTGTGTGTGTGTGTGTGTGTGTGTGTGTGTGTGTGTGTGTGTGTGTGTGTGTGTGTGTGTTTAGAGGGCATCAGAGAGTAGATGAGAACAAAATAATGAGCAGAAAACAACCTCGGCTCATTCCTGTGCTAAACACAGCCAAATGATGTCTGTCTTTTCAGTTGTGTCTCAGTGAGATGTTAACCAGTGTGATTAGTGTCTCTGACCTTTAGCAAGATTGATGACAATGAGCCGGTGGGGCTTTTACATCAGATTTATGGATGTCAAACCTCGTATGACAAAAAATGCTCTATTATGAATCTATTTCACAATGCTCTATAATATACAATAAATAAATACAAATGATCAGCTCTGTAGATCTGGCTGGCCAGTTGTGGAATTCATTCAGGCAAATACTTTTGCATAAAGACTGCTGAACCCTTGCAAAAAAAGTCTACTTTGACATGTGTATGGTGTGGGAGTTGCATTGGTTGGCTGTCAACAATGAGTGAGAAAGGTTGATATGGAGCATGTTAAATCTCAAACATCAGGAAAATCGCTTATTATCAAAAGTAGAACAGAGGAAAGTCTGCTGGCAAAAAGGAGAATGTGCCAGAGTTCGTAATAAAACAAGAATCAACACTGGCTTAGTTTTTCAGAGATGGCAAGAGCTGAGGGGTTTGAAATGTTGTAAAAATGACAACTAGTTTTTCTTAAGCCGGGTGCACACTGTGTGATTTTGGCCACGATTTGGCCGTCTGGGACAAATTTAGCAAATCCTAAAAGATTCCTCTGATCCTAGGCAAAAATCTGACGTCTTTGGTCGTTAGCTTGACATGTTCACCGGCAGCCGATTAATGAGCGCTGCGATCAAATTTTACCTCAGACGAAATTCTGGCAGTGTCAGAAGATTTGGCACACAATCCTGCAGTGTGACTTCTCCTACGACGACAGTCAAATATCTCTGTTTTTCAAGACAAACTATGACCAAAACGAGTACTAGAGATTTCTTTGTAGCCAGCATTTCAGCCCCGCGTGTAATGCAGCTCACTGTCACTGAACGCATCATTCATTGATGATATAAAACTCCGGGTGAGTTTTCTTGCGCGCGTCCGTTTTTAGCGCGCCTTCACTATCGTGCAGTCTGACATTAATGTCAACTGAGATCTTACAGTGTGACATGGCGATCATGTTCGTACAGTCTGACAAGGGACATTCGCAAAGGATTTTGAAAAATCGCACAGTGTGCAGGACCCATTACTCAACAGCTGAGTAAAGTATTTTTTTGAACAGATAAATTGCCATTTGTAGCCCTCTAACAGAATTCATTGTAAAGCATAATAGCCGAAGGCCCAGTTTGTAATTGTCAAATTAAAAGTTGTACTCTAAAGTACATTTTATATTTTAAATACACTTACTTTGATGTGTAGACTAACACCCCAAAGCACATACAAAGTACATGATTATAATAGTAGCTGTACAGTAGTCTTATTTGATATAACATTGAAAGTTAATGTATTTTAAATATTCTCAATGTCAACTTCAGCATTACCCATTACTGTAATACAAATATATCTACAGGTCCTTCTCAAAAAATTAGCATATGTGATAAAAGTTCATTATTTTCCATAATGTAATGATAAAAATTAAACTTTCATATATTTTAGATTCATTGCACACCAACTGAAATATTTCAGGTCTTTTATTGTTTTAATACTAATGATTTTGGCATACAGCTCATGAAAACCCAAAATTCCTGTCTCAAAAAATTAGCATATCATGAAAAGGTTCTCTAAACGAGCTATTAACCTAATCATCTGAATCAACTGATTAACTCTAAACACATGTAAAAGATTCCTGAGGCTTTTAAAAACTCCCAGCCTGGTTCATTACTCAAAACCGCAATCATGGGTAAGACTGCCGACCCGACCCTGTCCAGAAGGCCATCATTGACACCCTCAAGCGAGAGGGTAACGCCCGTTTCACACATACTCCGTCTGCAGAGCGTGTGCGGTGCGTGTTGCCTTGCGTGTGCGTTGCAGGAGCCCCACACCCTTTAGTGCTTTCACATATGCTGCGTTTGCAGTCCGCAACTGATCCGCTCTTGCATACCACAAACACAGCATTTATTCATTATTTTTATTTAAAATCTAAAAGTTTTTACTGAACATGCCTCGTCAGAATTCCAATTCTCTTTGATTACTCTTTAATAGAAGTCAGGTTACGTAGCCTACTACATTTAAACAACATTTTATTAAATTAATTTATTCATATTTATATACTTTGGATTTAGCTCACACAAGTGGCAAAACATTTAAACATAGATTATAGCCTAAAATCATAAACATTTTAAATTAGAAACTTACAATAGTCTATTCAAAAACAGCCGACTCTCGTCTTTTCTTTCGTATTTACACCCTTTTAAAAGAAATCCTGCCAGTCAAAAAGAACTTTGCTTTTCACCTCCAAGAAAGCGAGTACTTATGGCACATTTTTCTACCTAAATGCCAGGTAAGGTGTCGTTTTGTTGCTTTACTTGAGAAAAAAAGCCATGTGTTGACTTTGAAAGAAGAGTATATTTTAAATGAAATGCATGAAATTACTAGATTTTCGCATCAGTACATGTATATTTTAATGCGAACAATGTTCTGTCGCTTTAATGCAGCAACGCAGCGCAACAAAAAATAGACTCGGTGCGAAAACGATCCGTGCACTGCTGCAGACGCAACGCACCTGGAACGGACTGACGGACAGCATCCGTGTGCAGTGTGAAAGCTGTCATCCGTTAACATGGGTACTGAAAAAAATACGCACCGCACACGCACTGCAGACGGAGTATGTGTGAAACGGGCGTAAGACACAGAAAGAAATTTCTGAATGAATAGGCTGTTCCCAGAGTGCTGTATCAAGGCACCTCAGTGGGAAGTCTGTGGGAAGGAAAAAGTGTGGCAAAAAACGCTGCACAACGAGAAGAGGTGACCTGACCCTGAGGAAGATTGTGGAGAAGGACCGATTCCAGACCTTGGGGGACCTGCGGAAGCAGTGGACTGAGTCTGGAGTAGAAACATCCAGAGCCACCGTGCACAGGCGTGTGCAGGAAATGGGCTACAGGTGCCACATTCCCCAGGTCAAGACACTTTTGGGCTACAGAGAAGCAGCACTGGACTGTTGCTCAGTGGTCCAAAGTACTTTTTTTCGGATGGAAGCAAATTTTGCATGTCATTCGGAAATCAAGGTGCCAGAGTCTGGAGGAAGACTGAGGAGAAGGAAATGCCAAAATGCCTGAAGTCCAGTGTCAAGTACCCACAGTCAGTGATGGTCTGGGGTGCCATGTCAGCTGCTGGTGTTGGTCCACTGTGTTTTTATCAAGGGCAGGGTCAATGCAGCTAGCTATCAGGAGATTTTGGAGCACTTCATGCTTCCATCTGCTGAAAAGCTTTATGGAGATGAAGATTTCGTTTTTCAGCACGACCTGGCACCTGCTCACAGTGCCAAAACCACTGGTAAATGGTTTACTGACCATGGTATTACTGTGCTCAATTGGCCTGCCAACTCTCTTGACCTGAACCCCATAGAGAATCTGTGGGATATTGTGAAGAGAAAGTTGAGAGACGCAAGACCCAACACTCTGGATGAGCTTAAGGCCGCTATCGAAGCATCCTGGGCCTCCATAACACCTCAGCAGTGCCACAGGCTGATCTCCTCCATGCCACGCCGCACTGAAGCAGTCATTTCTGCAAAAGGATTCCCGACCAAGTATTGAGTGCATAACTGAACATAATTATTTGAAGGTTGACTTTTTTTTGTATTAAAAACACTTTTCTTTTATTGGTCGGATGAAATATGCTCATTTTTTGAGATAGGAATTTAGGGTTTTCATGAGCTGTAAAATCATCAGTATTCAATATTTTATCATTACATTATGGAAAATAATGAACTTTATCACATATGCAAATTTTTTTTGAGAAGGACCTGTAAATGTATGACAATAACAATTACATTTAAATAAATAAAGTTAGTTTACCAAAATGCTTGCCAATACTTTTGGCAGTACAGTTTAACCATATTGTAAAGACAGTAGATAATTATGAAATTACATATACAGATGTACTTGAGTGTAATATAAGTCCAGTTGGTCAAGAAAGCACTCTTATGTTCAACAATAGTTGCATTTAATATAGATTAATATAATCGATTTTCATTTGATTGCAAATAACATTCAATTAAGTGTCCGAAAACATTACGTTCAGTTTGACTTAGAGCAGGTATATATTATTTCCATAATAAACTCTTTTTTTTTAAAGTATGCTAAAGTGTACTTTTTTCAAAAGGGTATGCTTGACCAATATTTCTTTATTCAGCATTTCATGTGGTAAATGTTTTTTTTTTCAGAGATTGTCAAGCTAAAAGTAGCCCAGCTTTTTCCGTCATGTCTCGTTCAGGTTTAATCCTTTGCACTCTGTCTAGCTGTATCTGAATGCAAGAATGTGACTTGTGCGAGCGTCTCCTTATTCTCATTAACCCAAGAGCTCTGGTTCCTCAAGTATGATGTAGCCTTGCTCCGTGACAGTTGTTAGACTTGTCTGCTCTGTGGACTGTTCATTTCTTCAGCTCAGCGTCTTCAACCTCCAGGGCTCCCTGGCTCCTCCAGCCATAATGGATTCATTACATACACAAATTACACCAAGATATTGTGCTGGTTTTGCCAATTACTTCTTAATTGCGTAGATCTAGCAAGGTGCTGGCCTTACTGCAGCAGGATCCTCTGATACACTCTTCATTCAAGTGTGTGTGTCTCTCTGTCTGACTGACCTGTTGAATGTGGTTTGAGGCAAATTGTTGCTATTATGGTAGAAATTTTTTTATGGTAGAAAGGTGGAGTCCTTTCTGGCAGCTATTACCACATCATATATCCAAGTCAGAAATAATATGTGATAGCAAGTCAGAAATGCGTGATATAAAGTCACAATTCTGATTGAAAAATGTGTTTAAAATTAGACAACCTGGCAAGTTCTTGTATCTGCATTACCCATGAATAATATAACTCCATTATTTATGTATATATAGTGTCTAACAAAAAATTAAGAAGTTTGCATAAATCAATTTATATATGCAATGACTTGAATAGAACTATGAAGTCAGAATTCTTTCTTTCTTTCTTTCTTTCTTTCTTTCTTTCTTTCTTTCTTTCTTTCTTTCTTTCTTTCTTTCTTTCTTTCTTTCTTTCTTTCTTTCTTTCTTTCTTTCTTTCTTTCTTTCTTTCTTTCTTCCTTTCTCTTTCTTTCTTAGGCTCTTATTTGCCATTGACTTCAATATGAAATTGCCATTCATGCGCACATAATTCAAAATACAGTAGCAATATTTATGAGTCCACTTCAAGGCAGCTGATTTATTAATCATAAACACATCATTCACAAGAAGCAGTTAGCTCAAGTCCTGGCTGGTTTAGATGCATATTTGACTGTGTGTAACTGTGCTTACAGGAATATTCAGGTGACAAGAAATTGCTGCATTGGCACTTTTTAGCATTTCATATCCATGTTTTATGTAAAGAATTTATCATGTGCTTTTATGCATTAAAAACAATAGTTTGTTTGACTCCTAAATAATCCTATTTAGTCAAGATGTGTTTAGTCCAATCAGATCTGCAGTTTAAACAGAATATTGCTGTGCACACTGAGGACCACATCAGAAAAGATAACAGAAAAAACTGTTTAGACTAAGGCCATTAGACAAATTGAGCTGAGTGTGTGTGTGTTTGTGTGTGTGTGTGTGTGTGTGTGTGTGTGTTTGTGTGTGTGTGTGTGTGTGTGTGTGTGTGTGTGTGTGTGTGTGTGTTCACATGGGGATGTGGACAGATGTGAAGGTTGAAATAATTCATGGCTTGTTAATGGGATTTGTGCTGAGGTTTTTTGAGCTGTTGAGAAGCCGGTTACTGAATTATTAAAAAGCCTTCACCTAAAACCCTTAGTGAAATTAAGGGGTACAAGGCAGACAAAAGAAAGAGAGTCACAAAGGCACGCTTTCTCTTTCATTCCTAAGAGAGAAATACTTTGAAAAACATTCAACCGTCATTGCACATCATTTCAGTTTAGCAGCAACCTCAAATGCAAGTGTTACATTTATGCAGTTATAGATATGATGCAGAAAAATATAATATCTATAACTAAATTACCTGATGTCTCAAAGCACAACAATACACTAATAATGAATGTTAACAACTTACAGAGCTCTTACTCGTACCAGCTGACTGCTGCAGATTCCTTTCAGCATTGAGAGTGTTTGTAAATCATATCTATATCACCAACCACTGCCACTATATCTTCACACTGTACAACAGAGCATTAGATGCATTGAGTGTTCAGTTCAGTTTATTTCATCCTGTTCTATATTTATTTTATATTGTGAATGATATTATTATTATTATGAGCACATACAATTCCTTTAGCTCCAATGTTAATGTTATGCCAGGTGGATCCTGTGCCCAGAAAGTTTTTTTTTCTTGTCTTTTTTTCTGCATTGATGTACTGTATGTAGAATAAAAATAATGGCTTTAAATTCTGTCTGTGAGACAGTGCTGCATGAATTCAGCAAAATAAATACAAATAAATAAATAAATAAATAAATAAATAAATAAATAAATAAATAAATAAATAAATAAATAAATAAATAAATAAATAAATAAATAAATAAATAAATAAAATCTTCCGTTCTTTACGGCAGCCGATAGAATAGAAGTTATGAAGTTTGGCACACAGATAGAGGACAGTCTGAAATGTCAATAGCGTTTTTGGAGTCTCTAACTCTGTTTATGCTAATGATTTTTTAACCGCAAAGTCTAGAAACCTTTCCTTGGCTCATTTTCCATCATGTCAATTTTTCCACCATTTTGAACCACATCGTCTTCAGGCTTGACTGGGGCTAAAATCCAGCCCTGGCAAACCCATGACTTCCCCCGTGAATGTATTTGCACAGGTTAGGGCCTTAAATTGGAGTAAATAAATAAAGCTGACAGTGACAAATAATGATGAATATTATCAAATTTACTGCAAATGCAGATAACAAACTAAATATAGCACTTTTGTCACACAGAGCTGACATCATTTACTCACTCTCATGTCTTTCCAAACCTGTTTGACTTTCTCTCTTCTGAGAAACACAAAATAATATTATGCTAATATTTTGAAGAATGTTGACCACCAAACCATTTTGGTTAGGCTACCATTGAATATTGTATGAACAAAAAAACAGACTTGCGTGATTTTCTTTTATGTTACATGGAAATAAATTAATTTGGGTTTGGAATGACATTAGGGTGGTGAGTAAACGACCACCCTTGTTCCTCATTGCCATGGTTTCTAAAATAAAGAAATAAATAAATAGTAATAAACTATTGAATTTGTTATTAAAAATATTTTAAACACTTGTAGAAAATATGAAAACAGTCTATATAAAAGTGATTTATTTCCACAATATTTAAAGGGGGGGTGAAATGCTGTTTCATGCATACTGATCTTTTTACACTGTTAAAGACTTGGAATCCCATACTAAACATAGACAAAGTTTCAAAAGTTAAGGTGGACGTTTGATGGGAGTATTTCTTTGTCAAAAATACTACTTCCGGTTAGTCATAAGTTTCGGCAAGTTTTTTGAGATCATGCGTCCCCTTTGACGTTAATGGGGGCGGAATTTCCTTGTATGGGCCTTACGGGCAATTCTACCGGAAGCGCGTGAGAGAGAGAGAGAGAGAGAGAGAGAGAGAGAGAGAGAGAGAGAGAGAGAGAGAGAGAGAGAGAGAGAGAGAGAGAGAGAGAGAGAGAGAGAGAGAGAGAGAGAGAGAGAGAGAGAGAGAGAGAGAGAGAGAGAGAGAGAGAGAGAGGGAGAGAGCGAAAGCAACAGCCTACGCCCATCAAAGCGCTGGCTTGTAGGATGCTGCACAGGTGATGTGCACATAACAATGTCACCAAAAAAGTGCGTTTTTGGTTGCCAGACCAAGACAGTCCTGCACAGATTCTCCAAAACCCCGCGTTAAGGCAACAGTGGATGTAATTTGCTTTTCCGGATCAGCAACTGAGTTGCGCGAATGTTTATATCTGTTCGCTGCATTTCGGTGCCGACTGTTTCATAAACAAGGCCCAGCTCGATGCCGGCTTTTCCCAATCGCCTAATGCTGAATGATGGAGCAGTCCCAACGTTAGAAGGGTGAGTGAGACTGCTTCAAATGTCTGTGTTTTTTTTAGTCCGCTTACTGTCTACACAAACCACGCGTAAACACACAAACACACGTGCACAACTGCACTTCCCACATGTACAACCTTCAAAGACAAAAATACGACGATATAATTCAAGTATAAATATGTAAATAACACAAGCCGCTAAGCATATTATATAGTTAGTGTATAACTTGTAACTTACCACATAGAGACGTCCTGCTCTTGTCGTTTTTGCTGCTGCTCCTGTTCAATTGCAGCCTCTGGGTCTGATTCCGGATCATAGATGTATGGCTGTATCTGATTAAAAGCCATATTTTTATTTTGAATAAAGTTTTTTTCCCGCTGTTAGGGATGACGCACTCGACTCAACACACAGCGCGCTGCTGCACACGTCATTATTTAGCTCCGCTCACACGACACGCCCCCACCCGCTCGGCTTTTTTCGGAAAGACTCGGAACAGCGCATCTTTCTTATATAATTATTAAAAAAATAAAGACTTTTCGGAGATATGCAGGATGCAATGCTACTCTATAGGTACTCAAGATTGACATGACACTGACTGAAACTGAGTGTTTCACCCCCCCTTTAATGTAAGTAATAATAGCAACATTGTTTATAAATATAAATAAATAAATAAAATATAAATTGTAGATCCCAAAAATTCAAAAACCATAACCATTTAGAAGGAGGGGGGGGGGGGGGGCCTATATCATTCAAACTAATTATTGTTCCATAATTACCCCAACACATCCCTCTCCGAAACCTGTCTGTTGAAATCTCAGCTGGTTTTCACTTAATCCCCGCTGTTACGAGATTAAAAAAAACCCATTTGCATCTTTAGTCTTATTACGTTACCTGCTATTATTCATAGACCACCCAGGGACAGAACAGTGTCTAGAAGGAGAGAGGAAGACACATTGAGAGATCAAGCAAGAAGACGTATGGAGAGAGAAAATCAATTCTGTGTATTTTTTCGACAGCTGTAATGTCTGCTTATGTGTGCGCGCTGTTATGTCTGGTGTCATGTAGGGTGAGTGCATGTGGTGGCAATGTGTGTGTGTGTGTTTGAAGCGTGGTGTTAGTGGCACACTGTCAGGTCTCTACTCGATCTCATGCGTTTGGCTGTATTGGTAAAATCAATGGGTCCTGCCCTTGGAAGTAGAATCTGTTAAATCTATTAGAAAAGCTACATGACAGCAATGAATCAAATACAAATAGTCACTATCCATCAGGTCAGTGCATGCTGCATTTTGCATGAGTAATATGTCACCACAGTAGAGGAATAGAGACATTAAAACAGTTCATTAACTCAACATCACAGCTCCTGACAGGTTGTGAGAAGGCAGACGCTTGAACTATTGTTGATGTACTGTGAAAGAGCTGCAGATTGACTCCATTGTTCCCGCCACATGCAAAAAGACCAAACAACTTGAACCTAAACCAATAGTCTGCAGGTTCTAGAAGCTCAGCTCAGGCCATATTATGATAATCCTCAGAATACATTCATCATTTTTGTCCATCTATTGAAAGTCCACACAAAAGTAAAATAAATAAATCATAAAAGATTTCCATATGAATTGATTTTCCAAGTCTTCTGAAGAAACACTTTTAAAAAAAGTTTTCTCTCTCTCCAAAACCACTTGAAAGCACATCATGTAGCAAAGAGCCATCCAGTTTGGTGGCAATGATTTTTAAAGGTGAAGTATGTAGTTTCTGTGGCACTAGTGGCACCTAGCGGAATAACAAAAATAAAGCATATTTTTGCGCATCGTGCCTTGCCCAACTCAAACATCACAAACACAGCTCTTACAGAAGCTTGTGAAAGCATGTCGCAGTGTTCCTATGTGTCATCATGAGTAAGAAATTGAGAAGACAAAGAGCAAACACGAGCATTTCACTTATAAACTCATCCAATCAGGGCCGGCCCTGACCAATTTGCTGCCCTAGGCAAGATTTTACTTGGTGCCCCTTGTATCAAGGTTTTTATATGTTGGTTGTGTTTTTATAATTAAAAATAAATAAATAAGCAAACACACACACACACAGGTCTGGCTCACTATCTTTGTGGAGACTCTCCATAGGCGTAATGGTTTTTATACCGTACAAACCGTATTTTCTATCCCCCTACACTGCCCCTAAACCTACCCATCACACACACACACACACACACACACACACACACACACACACACACACACACACACACACACACACACACACACACACACACACACACACACACACACACACACACACACACACACACACACACACACACACACACACACACACACATGTTGGTCTATGTGGTTTACAGGGACTCTCCAAAGGCGTAATGGTTTTTATACCGTACAAACCGTATTTTCTATCCCCTTACACTGCCCCTGCCCCTAAACCTACCCATCACAGGAAACATTCTGCATTTTTACTTTCTCAAAAAAACATCACTTAGTATGTTTTTAAGGCCATTTGAATTATGAGGACATTTGATAAACCACATTTATAGTGTAATACCAGTGTAATACCCATGTAGTTATAACAATTTTGAAAAGTGGGGACCGTGAGCCGGTTGAAAAGTGACTACTATCAGCTATTACTATCCTTATGGGGATATATACAAATGCTCATGTTTAAACCATGGATTAAACTTTTCTTTTGAATTTTATTTCTTTTTTTAGCTATTTTAGTTAAACCTGTATATACATATCATTACTAATTTCAGAAAATACATTTTACAAATGCCATATATCCCCTTACAATTGCACACATGAGTAAAAACATTAGGCTATTAAAAAAAATTATATAGGCCTATGTTTATAAACAATTGACATGATTTTTTACAGATTCTGATCACCCAGAACAGTTGCTTACATAAAGTTTAAGATAAAAATAACTGGAAATAATTAGCAAACATTCATATTTAGATAATGCATTTAGATAAACTGTTCATTCATTTCATCACTTTACCTCTGTCTTTATCCCCTTATTCCTTTATATTCCTGTATCATAAATCCATCCGTCATAAATAATTAGGCAACTTTCACTGGCGCGAGCAAACATTCCTGTCTGTTAGATGCGCGAGAGGCGACGCAACAAATTCCCAACGTTAAACTGATCGCGCGTTCAATGTCGGACATGCTAAAGCACTCGCTGGGCAGGAGGAGATTGATGCCGTGGTCTGGGAAGTGTCTGGGGATTTGTTTAAGGTTTTTTTTGGTAACATTTCGAATTAATACTAATAAAAAGTAGCAGTAAAAAAACTGGAAAAATCACTCATTTTGGTGGCCCTATGGACGAGTGGCGCCCCTAGCATTTGCCTATTCCGCCTATGCCACGTGCATCCAATGTATCTGCATCAGGCCCATGTTTTGACATGATGCGCCACAACTGCTTGAGTCTGTCTACCCTGGACACATAGTAAACATTATAAACTGGTACATTTGTCTTTCTGAACAGGTGCATGATGTTGTTGTATGCTACTGAAGTGTCCATTGTAGCGCTTTGCATCACGAAGCCCTGTCCGCTTTGACGTGTTCATGACCTGTTTAATCTTTGGAGTGAATTTAAGCTTGCACGTCTGTAGCAGATGCTAAATGTCTTTTCCCATGTAATGCATCAGTCATGTTCCCACACCTGCTAAACACCCTCTGGCATGCCCCAAACTCATGTTATAGTTTGAGCTGGAAAGAAATTGACGGATCTGAGAGTGACTGCTCTCAATGTTTTGATGGTGCCTGGGAGGCCTAATGTTTACACTTTTGGGGGAGATGAATGGTATGCTAATAGCAGTCAATGAACAATAGCTGAGCAATTTCAGAGAGGCTAACAATAGTAAGCATAAGATTCCACACTCCCTTCACAGCGTCTCCAAAGCCACGCCTCCTTCAAAACACATGAACACACACAGCAGAGCATAGAATGCAAAGTTTCAAAAGAGATAGCATTAAATTACCTGATGTCTCAAAGCACAACAATACACTAATAATGAATGTTAACAACAAGCTGACTGCTGCTGATTCCTTTCGGCGTTGATAGTGTTTGAAAAGCATAAATCTGAGTCTGAGGACGTGAGAATCTCCAGGTAGAATGTCAGAGATTACATCTTGTAATTAGGGTTATGACATGGCACTAAAGCAGCATAAGCCTAGCCTGACAAGCCAGACCCACATCAAGATGTTTGGTCTGGAAACTCACCATAGACAGGGCTCAATCCGAGGGGCGGGATAAACGGTTGTCTTTCAAACTCCCTCTGCACGCGATAGGATGGCACTACACCAACAAGAGCAATGAAGGTGAAGGAGAGCTCGTTGACAGATTAAACATTCAACGTATTTGGTCGGCTAAACTCAGAACACATCTTCCCTTTTTAAGAATGACTTCAGTGCCGTTCTTTGTTCTTTTCTCAGAGAAAAGATTTGCTGCCGCTAGAGTTCGTCTAGATTTCTAGGCTAGCATAAGCCCGTTGTTTTAGTTCAAGAGGAATTGTAAAAGGCGGCTGCTGTTTGTTTTTGGTGCTCTGTGACTGTTTGTCTTCAATGATCGGACAAACATTTTTTGGTCCTGAGACTTCCATAGAAGATATAGCTATGTACGATATATCACGTCGACTAGTCACTGGCCTATAGAGGGCGCAACAGGATAAGCAATTTCCTGACACGCAGGCTCTGTTTTCAACAGTTAAAAATGACATACTTCGAGAGCTTCCACAAGACTTGTTTGATTATACCATCTGGATGCTCAAAATTAATCGGGAGAATGCACGCTTATTGTACACGTAAGTTTATCATCGCGCTAAACTAATGCGTGCTACATTGCAACGCACACAAATAGCCGATCGCACATCACGCGGAGATCGTGCGCCTCACATAAAACCTTCAGTAGCGCAGAAATGTATTGTCAACACTGTTCTGTGATTTAGCAATAAAATAGCTTAGAAACTAAAAAGTTCTAGCATATATTTCGTGATAACTAAAACTCACAGCTTCATTATTAGAACTCTATGAGAAATATAAAGAGCATAAGACAAAAGAACTGATACATAAGCTGTTATGTAGGCCCAACAGGGCGGCAGTGGCTCAGTGGTTCATGTAGGTTGTCTACAAACCGAAAGGTTGGTGGTTCGATCCCCGGTTCTACCTGACCAAGAGTTGAGGTGTTCATGAGCAAGACACCTAACCCCAGCTGCTCCCGACGAGCTGGATGGTGCCTTACATGGCTGACATCGCCATCGTGTATGAATGGGTGAATGTGATACAAAAATGTAAAGCGCTTTGGATGGCCATAGGGTCTGTTAAAAGCGATATATAAATGCAGTCCATTTACCATTTACCAACAACCTTGGGCAACTGGGCAGTGCTGTGTCATATGCCATATCTGTACAAGAATACCTGTGTTCGTGTCTCAGCTCAAGGTTCAGGCTTTGTTTATTAATGACGTCATCAGCGACTAGACAACGTCGACTCGACTTTCATCACATAAATGTCAACTTTAAAGAAATGAAAGTCGTTCAACCCCTACCGTATAGACCAAAACCACAATTTGTACCAGCCTGTAAACATGTTTTTTTTTTTCTACTGTAAAGTTGGGCATTTTAATATGGGGCTCAATGAGATTCTGTTCCCTGCGGCCAGTCTGTGTATTGGCTTCAACAGAAACTGAGGGAGGTTGCCGCTTGATTTTAACATACAAAATCTTACAAAATTCATGCCACCTTTTTTTTGTTGTTTGTTTTACGTTCTACCTTGAAGTCATAATTTGTCTGTTTTATGCAGTGCAAGAACTGAATCAAATATATACAATATCACAGCATATCTAGATCTTTAACCTCTTAATCTGTGAGTGGGATGTTATCACAGTCACAGTGTTTATTCAAGACATGTTTGTTGTTGGCAGTCAGTGACAGGAAATGTTTCTATATTTGAGGTGATGGCCTAATATAATGGATCAGTGGTATATTAACTGATCACCTCAATGCCAAAGGCCAACACAAGTGTACAAACACGCGCACACATCTCTCAGGACAGCAGCAGTGATGTGTTGACCTTACATACACCTTACACATGACACATGTACATGCATGTAAATCCCATGATGCATTGAGAGTTCTACATTCAAGACTATCACTAAATGTCCTCCGTTCAGAGGAAAAATTGAGCCGTGAGCTCAGAGCACTGGAGGTAATCTATAGCACAGATGCGCTTTGTCACACACACACTTGTGCACGGCTGCTACGTTTTAATTACTAATGCATTAGAGATGAGAGAGGCAGCATTGGGAGGTGGGGTGGGGGAGACCATGTAGAACAAGACACGTGTCTCTCTCTCCTCTAGGTCATTTAATGAGGGTGTTTTGTGATGTCCAGGGTGTGTGTCTCTCTCTCTCTCTCTCTCTCTCTCTCTCTCTCTCTCTCTCTCTCTCTCTCTCTCTCTCTCTCTCTCTCTCTCTCTCTCTCTCTCTCTCTCTCTCTCTCTCTGTGTGTGTGTGTGTGTGTGTGTGTGTGTGTGTGTGTGTGTGTATTAAGGCCTATCAATATTCTTAATGGGTTGATTTCATTTTAATGATGCCGAGTGACAGTTCAAACAGTGTAATCTAATCCTTTACTGCAGACATAGATTATCATTATAGTCCACAGTGCTGTGGAAGTCTCTTTAGAGGGACTGTGGCGCTTAATAACCCTTTCAACACACACACACACACAGACGCACACACGCACACACACACACACACACACACACACACACACACACACACACACACACACACACACACACACACACACACACACACACACACACACACACACACACACACACACACACACACACACACACACACACACACACACACACACAAACCAGAGATCTGACCTCATGTCTTTGTTCATCATCACATTGTTCTGTTAGCTGCATTTCTGCCCACAAAGAAAGTCATTAAAAGCTATTTTTAAAACCCAACACATTACAGGTCCATTAAAGGAATAATTCACATAAAATTCATTTTACACAGTGTATTTTAATTGACAAAGGTAATCTGTTTGACTTTTGCACTATACACACAAGTACTATATACTTTTAGACATAGTCAATGACACTCTTTGTAGAACAAAAGTTGTTGTTTTTTTCTAAAACACTTGTCAGGGTGGTACAACTAGGGTTATTAACGGTAACTAAAACAATTAAAACATTTTTGCAACTTGAAATAAAAAAATTCTGAACTAAAATCAAATGTAAAAAAGTAAACTTACTTAGAAAAAAGTATACATTTTTTTCAGCTAGTTGCCAAAGCATCATTAATAATTTTAGTTTAATGTGAAGCACTTAAATAAATAAAACGGGATATTATATCATAGAGAGGACACCTGAAAAATGTCTTAATATACTAAATCATTTGACAAGGATTGTTCAGGCGGTAAAATGTAAGGTGGTTCGACTCCCTGAAAACACACAATCATATTTATGAACGAATAATGAATTCATGGTATCTGTAAAACATACTTATTAACTTGAAACAGAACCCAGTAAGCAATTTTGCGTTTAAAAGACATCTGATAGCCATCCAAACATAGACGTAGGCTAAAACAAGGCAAAATTTGCGATGTCAGTAAAACTTTTTACAGATGTCTAACCATAGCTACGCATGGAACATGTCAAAGAAATGAAACCAATCATCTCGCAAGTTAGTTTGGCAAAAAACAACAACTAACAAACCATGTAACCAAATTCAAGGTTATTTTGGCTAGAAGTGCATTACTCATAGCCAGACAAAATTGAGTCTAATAGTTAACCGAGAATTGCTGGAAAGAAAGTAAGCCATTTGGTTTTGAAACATTAGGAGTTTACAGTAGTTTCAAATGCACCAGATTTTTAGCTGAATGTAAAAAAAGAAGTTCTTGCATATTATGAATTTATCAGGAACATACTGTGAATGTACCAGAAGAACTTGGGGTGAACTATTTATTTTATAAATGTGTGCTTGTGAAAGACTAGGTTGCAATGCTTGGAGATCATCCTTTGATAGCTCAGGCCCTGGAGATAAACTAGTTGCGCAGGTAAATAAAATTGAGCTTTTATCTTGCACTGACTCAAAATAGACAGCTGCTCTTAGGTCAGGATAACAGATATAAAGTGAACAGTGAGTCGTCCCGAAGACAGCAGCAGTTGTGTGTAATGCGTGTAAAACTGCTGTGTATTGTTCCTCAGTGTGTTGGCTGTTGTAAAGTGAGTGTTTGAGATGTTCACTGTTCGCTGCTCTGTCTGACAGGGTCACGCTTTACTTTGACTGCACACTTCATAAATCCGTTCAGAAGTACTGTGGGGACATCTACGAGACCTGTGTATGCATTTAGGTTGAAAAAAAATCTTCTGTCTCTGACTATCAGTGGTTATATACACCGCCTGGCCCCAAAAAAAGAGGAGAAGGTTGCAGTTTGGATTTAAACATGCTTAAGAGTCTATGACTGGATCATTGCTGCAGTGATTATTGTGTTTCTAGCTTGTCATTTGTTTGGCAACAGTTCTTCTAACTCTAATTGATGGAGTGTGTAGCTTTTCATTTATTAAACAACCATGTAAGAAGACAACTCATGGTCATATTCCAGGATGACAATGTCAAGATTCATCAGCTCAAACTATGAAAGAATGGTTGGGAGGGAGCCTGAAGAATCATTTTCACTCATGAATTGGCACCTCTAAATCCAGACCTTAAAATCATTGAAAGTCTTTGGGCTGTCCTGGCGGAGACTTTACAGAGTGCTGGAAACATTGCATTTGGTGTTAGGTAACACTTTATTTCGATGGTCCCCTTTAGACATCCTACTAACTAAGTAACTTTGCAACCTCATGTCAACTAACTCTCATTAGAGTATTAGTAGACTGTCTGCTAAATATCTGCAAACGTCTTACGTAACCCTCGTTCTCTAAAGTAGGGAATGGAGATGTCACGTCAGAACGGCACCGACTGAAAGGGAACACTCTCAGTCATACACAACAGACATCTCTCACACGCAACAGACATAAGTAACTTTGCAACTATGTCAACTTATTCTACTAACCCTAACACCTAACCCTAACAGTCTGATAATACTCTGAGTGTTAGCAGACATTAAATTGGAAGATACTAATAGTAGAATGTCTAAAGTGGACTATCGAAATTAAGTGTAACCTGCTATTGTATTCATGTAGCAGATGCTAAATGAAGAAAAACACAGAGAGTAGTTGTTTTATTGAATAATGATTCCATTGACTTATTAGAAAATCTGATTGCATATTTTATTAAAATATTATAACAATATACAATCTAAAAATAAATGAATAAATTAAAAAAGTACATAAAAGGGTTAGTTAACCCCCAGAATTCTGCCATAATGTACATGGGAAGACAGAAGATGGGTTAGTAATGAAGATTTATTTCATTACTAACCCATTTAAAGTAAGTCGTTTTTTAAACAATTGTTTTTTAACCTTTTTATTTTGTAACTATGGTATTTAAGTACCTTTACAAGTAGTTCATAAACTGTGTGCTATTTTACAAGTCATCAAAACCCATATGAGCACTGACTTTACTCAATGTTTTTTTCTTCTTCATCACTTACACTTTATTTTAAGGTAGTTACATTTTACTTACTCAAATAAATACTTAATTAATTAATTAACTACATTCTATAGAGTTGCGATTAAAGTTATGGTTTGCTTTATGTTTAGTTACTTGTAATTATGGATAATTTACTGTTATTAATATAGTAAGTCTATAACTATCATTAATATAGTAACTACATCACCTTAAAATAAAATGTTACAGTACCTTATCACCAATGTGGGAGCAATGTGAATTTGTGATTTAAGATCTAGGGCAGTCTGCCATGTGCAACTTACCGCCATACTTTGAGAAGCATATAACTCATTCCGTATGTGTTTTGTAATTTTCATCAATGAGTGCTATAATTTCTCCTCCGGTGTCTCTCCCAAGAGCCCACTTTACACACATACACCTGGCTGACAGATAACAGCTCCATTAGGTTTGCCCTGCCGCTCTGTGCTGATAGCTCCTAATGGCATCAGGCCGCAGAGAGTGTGACTTCAATACAGGCCAGCAGGCACACAGCTGTCCGTTACGCACACACACATACATACTAAATAAAGTCCTAATTATGGTCAGAAAGATCATGATAATGCAATCTAATTTGAATGCTACAAGTACGAGGCTTCCCTGACACTATTTTGTTTTAAAAATGTGCTTACTTGGGGGAGTTTTTACAGAATGAGGGTTACCGTCTTGACATTGCCCCTATTCCCCCATCAAATCTTAGGCGTGAGTTGTTGCCTCGCTGCTTTATTGGGCATTAACGGCAGCGTTTGCGCATGAAGGAGCTTTGAGCTTTAGAGCTAAGGCAATATTCATTACAACAATAGTAATTTTTCATTAGAAATGACATCGAAAGTGTTGGTCAAACACGTACTCTTACACACTGACCACCAAATGCAACTTTTAGATGCCTTTCAGGTGTCTTTCAGATCTTTATTTTTACCTTAACTTTCAAAAATCCACCAGGTAAAGGTATCTCAGGAGACAGGAAGGAAGCTAACACTGGATTTGGACGTGCCTTGATGATTTACAACCTTGAAATGCCCCTTCCGAAGGCAGTATTTTTTAAAGCTTTTTAAGCTTGTCTTGCAACCTCACTTATCTGCCTATTGGCCAGTTAGCCACTGGTCTACAAGCCACTAAGTGTTACTTAAAACTGCAGTTGGGAGTTTTTAAAAAACGTTGACTTAGCCTGAAAATTTGAACAAGCACAACTCACAGGTCACTCGCCCTTCCTCTGCTGGGCTACAGCCCTTCCTCCACAGCTCCTCCCCCTCCCCAACTCCCCCCTCAACAGCTCCTCCCCTTCCACAGCTCCTCCCCCTCCACAGTTCCTCCCTCTCCACAACTCCTCCCTCAACAGCTCCTCCCCTTCCACAGCTCCTCCCCCTCCCCAACTCCTCCCCCTCCACAGCGCCTCCCCCTCCCCAACTCCTCCCCCTCCACAGCTCCTCCCCCATCATCCGCCCTCCCCCATGGCGGTGTCATGAAAAATCCTGTCCCCCTGTGAAATCGTGTCCGCAAGGACCCCCAGAGCGATTCTATTGGCTGAAAGAAATTTTAATAGGTAATCTGTTTAGAGCCTGATTACAATTCTTACACAATTGCGTTTTGATTTTTACTGTTTAAATTGTGTTAAAATAGTCTTTAATGTCTTACAAAGCATTTGTTTCATATACTAGTAGTATATAACTGAAGCTATAAGTGCTTATATAAGTATATAATTCAGAACATGTTTTTGCTCCCATTATAGCAATCAATTAAATATTTTAAATACATGTTTTGCGTGTGTACTTATTATGGCAATGAATTCATAGTTTATTAGTTTATTATTTAGTTATTTTTAAACAATTAATTGTCCAGAACCATGTATAACAACTTTTGATCAGGCATTTAAAACCGCTACCAGCGGACACGATTTCACAGGGGGACAGGATTTGTCATGACAGCGGATAAACAGTTATGGCACATTCACTGGTACGGACGAAACATCAACAATATGATTTACATTGACTTTGGCCAGTCCATACTTTGACCACAAACTTGGTCCTCAAAACATTATGTATTTTTCAACAATGTAACTATATGACATTGCACTATTTCTATAAGTAATAAATAGCTAGTAAGATAATATAACGGTAACTAGCGTTTCAGTATGCAAGTCATTATTCTATCGATGTGTAATGCTTAATAAGGTTTACTAGTACATGATTTCAGAGACATGACAAGCCAGTGAATTAGTAGGTTTCAATGGTTGCTTTGCACAGTGCGTGACATTTTATCTGTATGTTATGTGGCTAGAGTTTTGACACGAGTCAGTGGTCTCCGACGAGGAATTCACACCCACAGCGACTTCGAGGTAGGAAACAAATCAAGCAGGGATTCTTACTTGTCAAGCAGGGAATGTGGTTAGCTCTGCATCGGTTTTCAATCCTTTCAGGACACGTAACGTTAGCTTCCTCCACCTCGGAAAAGCCGCTCCGATATTTACCCTCATTTTCTATCTCTATCGAATTCTTTCTTTTTGTCTTTTTTTATCATCGTCATCTGTCTTTTTCTGTTTACCCATCTTTATTTTATGAGCAGGTGCCACTCGAGGAATTGGCAGTTTGGATTGTTTGTAAGTAAAGCTGCGGCACATGGTAATCTTAAATTTGAACGCCTGTACGCGTGCTGTGCATTAGATGGGGTGTGATCAGAGCTTGATTGACACTGCTAAGACACTGCTCCTGGCTCTGATTGGTTGTTTCTTACCGGGAGCGGTGTATTTCTCCAAATGGCAATAGGACCACTGGGAGGAGCTTGATTTTTTCACAGATTATCTGTCTCATATTCTACTGTCAGGACATAATGACAGGTGTAACAAATATGTAAAAAAAATAAAAAAATAAAAAAGTTTTTACAAAAGTTACCTACTGCAGCTTTAAGGCCCGTTCACACCAAGAATGATAACTACAAAGATATTATAATAATAACTATTATTAATAACTATTAAATATAGTATACTAATAACTATTAAATATTATAATAGAATAACTATTACCATCCACACTAGATTTATTCTAAGCATTTTAATGCTCAAGCTCATTATAGCAGGATTTCTGATTGGCTGTCAATGTTTTTATCGTTCATCAGCTGGATAAAAGCGATCTGAAAGTGATTCAGATGATATTGTTTCTCTCTGCTGTTATCATTATAGTTGTGTTGTGAACTCTTCTATTGTTTAATATTGAGAATGATTTTTAGAACTTTATCTTTATCGTTATCTGTATAGTTATCATCATTGGTGTGAACGGGCCTTAATGGCTGGTATCCCAGCCCGGCTTCTTAACTAGTTTAAATAAGCAAGAGTTCCTTTATTAACATGTAGGGTTGGATCCGTTCTGTTGGCTGAAAAAACATCTCGTTTAATATGTCCAAACCACATTGACTCAGTGATTAAAGAGTGTGGATGTTTAACACTATGCCATCCCCTCTCCTCTGCCTCTGAAAAACCCCTCCATGACCCCTGTCTGCACACCCATCATTTAATGTCTTGTGTTTCTTCATGGGTGAAAATACCTCATCTTAGCATCATAGCCAAGGAATGACAGGAAATTACACCCTGTCGCCCTCTGATAAACACGCAGAATGTCAGACACAATGGGGATTTAAAAAACGTTTGCGTAAACAAGCTGCATTAGGAAAGTTTTATACCAAGAGTTTACTCATTTGTACATATTTTACTTTAGAAAGTAATATTAATATGCAACATTAATATAGAAAAAAACTAGGAAAGTCAATAATTTTTTCATAAATATTGAATTTATTTTTGTTGAAAGAAAGAAAGAAAGAAAGAAAGAAAGAAAGAAAGAAAGAAAGAAAGAAAGAAAGAAAGAAAGAAAGAAGTGGAGGGTTGATGACACTTAGAAGTTTGTTAGTACACAAAGCGTGTCACAAGAGGTTATAAAGTGAATATGTAAGTGTGTGTAAGTGGACTTGAGCACTTATGTGTGTATGTGTGTAATTTATTGGATGGTTAGATCATTGTGGTTTGCTATATGAGTGACAGGTTGTCTGACCTTGTGTTAATAAACATGATATCAGAGAAGATATGAAGCTGCAGAAGCAGGGTTATTTTGATTCAAGATTACGAGGACCTTCTAGAACCGAAGGCATTTCATTTTTATTGACTTCAAACCTGGTGCAACACTTTTTGACTTCAACTATGAAAATTCACATGTGTCAATGAAATTGGCTTTTTCAGTGAATTAATGTTATAAATGTCGGTCTGTTCCTCACACAGCTATGGCGTTAGACAGATTTACTAAACAGGGCAAGCGTGAGAGCGCAATTCCTAAAAAGCGCTGATGGGAGTGGAAAGTTCTGCATTTATTGACGACGCACATATTAAAGAACACAAACACATCTGGATCATCTCCATAATGACCAACACAACTAAGAGCAGCACAAACTAGCTTCTGGCTTAACACTGGCTTCTCTTTTAAATTGACCAGTACAAACCTTAGTAAATCAGATTGCATGATTCATTTATATACTCTTCTCCCACAAATTTTGTGTCCGAAAGGTAAACTCCTACAAATGCTTATGCAATAAGGTCAGCCGCAAAAAATAACCCTGCATGTCCATACCTTTTTAGCTCTATTTTTTAATATGTGCCTATAGTCAGGATTTACTAAAGACACAGTAAAAAAATGAACGCTGAAAAGCTGCGGACAGTCGTTTTTTATGATAAAAGAAGGTTTGCGCTGGCGCAAGCTGGTAGTAAATTTGGCAGTAAATCTGGCCCTTGGAATTTAGTGCACAAGTCACAAGGGCTGTTTATACCGCATTTTTATGCTGCTTTTTGTTCATTTTTAGAGCTTGACTGTCACTATACGAAACGGCCATATTCAGGCTTTTCAAACTGTGCTTTACGTAAGGGATAATATACACCCAGCCGGTTGTTATCGCAGAATAAACCCCGACAGAGTGATCAGGACGCGAAGCGGAGGGGTCTTGCGTCACTCTGAAGGGGTTTATTCTGCGATAACAACCGGCTGGGTGTACATTATTCCATTTATTACACGGCTACTAATCTCAAATAAATAAGACACAAAATATTGTCTTGAGATTAAATATTTGATTAGCTCTTACGCAAAGCTTCCGTGAAGAAAAACAGTTCCAAACTGCTTTAAGCCTTTATCTATTGCTGCTAAATGTTGAAAAGAATGCTGAAAGGGTTAGTTCACCCAAAAATGAAACCAAACCTATGATTTACTCACCCTCAAGTAATTGTAGGTGTATATGACATTCTTCTTTCAGACAAAACAATCAAAGTTATATTTAAAAACTCCAGGCTAACGTTAATCCCAGTAGTTGTAGCTGTTTTTGAAGTCCATAAAAAATGCAGATGTCCATCAAACAGCGTGCTCCACACGGCTCCGATGGGTTAATAGAGCCTTCTGATTCGAATCGATGCGTTTGTGTAAGAAGAATATCTATATTTAAAACTTTATAAAGGAAACCCGCCTTGAAGTCTTCCATTGTAACCCACGGCTGTTTAAGCCACAAGATGGCACCAGCGTTAAGCATAGAAGTAGTACCGGTCAAGATAACTCGTAGTACCCGGATGAGCGGTTGTTATCTGGGAATAACGTACCGCTGGAATGCGCGATTGACCAATCAGAATCAAGTATTTCACTGAGCCGTGTAATAACCTGGGTTATCGTCTTTCTTACCCCTGCTTTAACCCCGGGTGAAGAAGCGTGTAATTTGTACGGCTTTTGGGTTGTTAACTCTGCATTGATTGCAGTGCCAAACTTGTACAGTGTGAAATGATGCGGTGTTCAAATGTTACAACTATGCTTAGTAGACATCATCTAATCACGGGCCTTATATACACATCACGGAAACACAGGGCGATGTATATTAACAGTTGTTTCTGCGTATGATAGGAAAATTTTCAAAAGGCGATGGAAAACGTGACATTTGGAGTGAAGATACCGTTTCATTCTTACCTTTATTGTTAAAAAAACAAACAAACTTGTTTGGACACACAACAGGACACACAATGCTGGAGCCTTTATGTGAATAGGTCCTGTGCTGTGTTTGTCCAGTCAGTGACACTGTGATTAGGCAAATAAGGACTTAACCCAGGGTTTAGGAATGTACAATGTAAAAACGTTACCATATGAATACTCAGGATTCATTGTTAACTCCGGGTAAATTATAAGCAGTGTGCAAGATAACCCAGGATTCCGTTCACCCAGAGTTTAGTATAGCCTAGCATTAACTATTTCAAGTGTGAAAAGCCCTTTAGTCTCTCTGAAGTTCATTAGCAGCCGAGGTTAACTGGAGAAAGGATGCAGATCAGGGACCAGTGGCCGTTGGCAGACAGGTGGTGTTATAGTGAATAATGAGATTCCATATAGCAGAAAGACAAGCAGGTGATGCTAATCACTTTATTTGAGTAATCTCAATCTGCAGCTGTGCATCAGTTGATGTATGTCAGCAGTTGAGACATATTTGTTTTTTATTTAAAAAAAGTATTCCAGTAGAGCGTTTATAGAGAAGTGTGTGCATGTGTGTTTGAGAGAACATATTGCTGCTATATCTTTTCATGACTGATGGGCCATATCAACCACCCGGAAAAACATTCCAGTTTACCAATTCCAGTGCTGGATCGCTTCTCATGGGAATGAAATAAGAACAGTTGTATCCCCTGTAATTTTAGATTCATGAATCGAAAAACATTGAATCTGATAATTCCAAATAATTGTTCAGTAAATGGGGTATTTTTAATAGATTCTCATCCAAAAATATGTGCCCTCACTGCATTATACGTACGAACCCCCCACCCCACCATCCTAATCCTACCCAAGAGCGTCAAATGCACGGCATAAAGTGTGTATCATATGCTCGCGAAAAAACTGCGTAGCACTTGCACGCCAAAACTCATTTTGGCTTATCCATTCCACAAGATTTCACACTCATACTATTTATACGCATTACCATGAGATCGTGTTGGGTAATTCACGCTTGCTTATAGCAGATCCTATCAGAAGAAGGAAAATCAGACCTTCTTATTTAGACTTATGTAAATAAGTTCTCTCTTTGTTTTTTTTTTTGCTTAGCTTGACAGAGGTTGTCACTACAGTGTGTGTGTGTGTGTGTGTGTGTGTGTGTGTGTGTGTGTGTGTGTGTGTGTGTGTGTGTGTGTGTGTGTGTGTGTGTGTGTGTGTGTGTGTGTGTGTGTGTGTGTGTGTGTGTGTGTGTGTGTGTGTGTGTGTGTGTGTGGGTAGGTTTAGGGGCAGTGTAGGGGGATAGAATATATGGTTTATACAGCATAAAAACCATTACGCCTATGAGTCCCCAGAAAGATAGCGCACTAGACGTGTGTGTGTGTGTGTGTGTGTGTGTGTGTGTGTGTGTGTGTGTGTGTGTGTGTGTGTGTGTGTATGTTCGTGAATCGTGAATCGTGTGTGTGTGTGTGTGTGTGTTCAGTGAGCTGTGTTGATTAGATACCACAGTGTCTGAACAGTTAAACTAGCCCGAGGATCAGCACTGAACTGAATGAGTCTGTGTTCTGGTTGGGTTTAAAGGAACTGTTTGGTGCGCTGCGATGGCTCAGTGAGTCTGTTGCTCCGACACATAAACACCCGAGACCACTGATGTTTATATATGTGTGTGTGTGTGTGTGTGTGTGTGTGTGTGCGTGCGTGCGTGCGTGCGTGTGTGTGTGTGTGTGTGTGTGTGTGTGTGTGCGCGCGCGCGCGCGTGTGTGTGTGTATAATTTAAAGATTATTTTAATTACAATTTAAATTACTTTTTATTAGGCTACATAATTCATTAAATTATTTATAATACTTTATTATTATTTTATTAATAATAAATTAATTTATATTAAATTATAAAATAGTTTGCAATTAAAAATAATCTTTACAAAAAAAATATATATATAAAATTAAATTTGTAGGCTAATGCATACACGTGGATGTGTGTGTAACCATCATATGAAAAGAAGTAATGTAGTGCATATAATCATAAGAAGTAATATTTTATTAGACCTTGAATACATGTGTGCACATGTTAATCATTATTTTCATTTTTTTTTAAATATTAATATTATTTTCAAATATCATGAATCAATAATCACGTAACGCTTTACAACCTGATAATTCACGAGTTTGTGTGCCCATATAATCTTAGTGAAAGTGGTAAACAGATTTGGCTCGCTGTCTGCTATAGAGAGGCTCGGAGAGGATATTCTACCCGAGCTCCGATTGCCCCCCTATAACACGTATATTGAATGAATAAAATAATGAAAGAATGAGTCATATAGCGCTTTCATATGTGAATCTCATATGAGGGATCTCTCCTCAACCACCACCAGTGTGGTGGACAAAATTGTACAAAAGGACGAGCAGGGGAGGAGGAGGGATGCTTCAGGAACTAAAAAGGGGAAGAGGTAAGCTGCTGGTTTTATACCTTGGTATTAATTGAAAGATTAGATGGGCGTACTCCTCCCGAAATTACGTTTATTAACTTCACCTCTGAAGACCGTCATCACTGTGTTAAGGTCAATACGTTTCGTAAAATATCAGATAATGTACCTTTTTATGACATGGCTTAATAAGTGTTATAAGGATAATCTGCGATTAGTACTTTTAACTAATGACGTGTTTAAGCTTTTCTTTAAAAACTATCATGAATACAAAGACTACATTTCTGAGAACTTGGCAATGCATTTTGGTAGACACTCTTATTTGTCATTAAACCACATGCAAAATTCAAATGCTGACCACATGAATCAATGCACCATCACAAACACTCATTCTTTTAGCTCACTCTTGCACTTAGATCTATCAGATATGACTTTTCATCTTCCTGTCTGGCTCTTCTTTACCTCCCGCGTGTCTCTCTCATTCGGGCAGCTGTCAACCCTGTTGGCCCCCTGCTGGTCCTAAAGCGGGAGATGGGAATGGTTTTTATCTCATCTTAATTCCAGTGGGGCCACAGACACGACAGACCCCAGCTTTATCAACGCGGCTTTGCACGAACTCTGTCTCCTCCTGAAGGAATTCATTACCATTCAAACCATGTGTGTGTGTGTGTGTGTGTGTGTGTGTGTGTGTGTGTGTGTGTGTGTGTGTGTGTGTGTGTGTGTGTGTGTGTGTGTGTGTGTGTGTGTGTGTGTGTGTAAACAGACATGCCCATGAGATTGAGTCTGGACTGAGATTGAGAAATATCTATGCAGGTACACCTCTGCAAGCATCAGGACAGCCTGGCATACATTCATATGCATTAAGAACTAAGAATATATATCAACAGACACACACACATACACACATATAATTGTTTTTGTGAAATGTGGGGACATTCTATAGGCTTTATGGCTTTATACTGTACAACCCGTATTTTCTATCCCCTTAGACTGCCCCTAAACCTACCCATCACAGGAAACACCTCATCCTGTATGATTTATAAGCTTTTTGAAAAGTGGGGACATGGGTAATGTCCTCATATTTCACCCTCTCCTTGTAATACCTGTGTCATACCTATGTCATTATACACATTTGTGTCCTGATATTACACACACACACACACGCATGCACGCACACGCACGCACGCACACACACACACACACACACAGATTAATGATATCTCAGTACTAAGGTGTGTGTCCTTTGTCTTTCTGGCAGATTGTATTCTCTTGAGATGAACCAGCTAAACCCAAACACACACTGAATGGTGTTTAGACACTATTAGGTTAAACAGGGCTTCACCGAGAGACTTGCTTCAGTTGAGTTATTTAGTCATCTTAAAACATGTGTTCATTCTCAGACAGACAGGTCTGGCTGTAGCTCTAATTCAATCATCACACCTGAGTGAATCTTCTTGTATTTACTCTAGTGTGTCCACCTGCATGAGCAACAAAGCATGACACGCACACACATACACGCATGCAGACGCACAAACACACACGTAGTGTTTCCATGTTTTATGAGGACTTTTCATAGACGTAATGGTTTTTATACTGTAACCGTATTTTCTATCCCCCTACACTGCTCCTGCCCCTAAACCTACAAGGATTTCGGATATTGCCATCTTTGTGGGGACATAACGTAGGGATTACCAGTCCACACACACACACACACACACGCACATGCACACGCACACGCACACGCACACGCACACGCACACGCACACGCACACACACACACACACACACACACACACACACACACACACACAGTCTGCCTCGTTTGGTAATCGATGTTCTGTTTACAGGTGATGAGGTCGCAGGAGTGTTTACTCTTTTCAGAGTTAGTCTTTGGGAATTAAGTTGAGACTTTGTAGAGTTATGTTTAAGCTTACGAACCTCATGAATACATCCAGGTCACATTTCACTCCTAAATCAAAGTAGAAAAGTATTTCTTGTTTATTTGTTTGTTATTTTTGCATTTTCCACCCAAATTCTCGTTACCGTAATCGTATTGAAATGTATTATTTTATTTGAGTTCTTATTTAATTAATTCATATTAAAATAACCTTTTCCCCCATTTAATTACATTTTATTTTATTACTTGTTGAAAACATTCATATTCTAATAAGTGAACATTGAATTGATTATTTTATTTATTGTACTACTGTATACAAATATTTTTTTATTTTATTTTAATAAGACCCAGGCATGTTCTTGATTTTTTTCATAAATTTACAGACCAACTTTAACTTTAAGCCAACATTTAACTCTAGGACTTTTTGCTTCTACAGAGTTCATACATTTAAAGATGAGCTCTTCGTTTTATATGTAAATTGGCTGTATGTGTTACGATGTGAATGGATACCTGGTAAAGAAAGCAATTAAGAAGATAGATGGCCTATGACATAGAGACAAATGCCTTGTGCCCGAGTAGATCTTAAACTGAATTATCAATGCATAGAGTCCTCAGTCTTATTCAGATGACTGGGTAACCGCTTACATTGATGCATATGGCCAGTTTATACATGCTCCACAAATCACACGAGACATGCATGAAAAGATACAGTACCTCATGAACGCATTTGATACATTTTTAATGACAGTGTACACATACTAGGATCGTGTGTTTAATCATTTTGTGACATGTATTTTGTGAGCATATACTGTAGATAGTATGTATACTGGTGACTATAGTAAGTAAAGTAGTCTGCTTGCAACAGTTCAGTTATATTACAATACACCCATCAGGGATTACCTCATGACCCTTTTTCTGCCCAAACATCCCTGACCCGTTGAGGCATTGACTACACTAGACCCCTGAATGTGTGCTGTGGTATCTGGCACCAATAGGTAAGCAACAGATCCTTTAAGTCCTGTAAGTTGTGAGGTGGGGCCTCCATGGATCGGATTTGTTTGTTCAGTACATCCCACAGATGCTCGGTTGGATTAAGATCTGGGAAATTTAGGTTCCAAGTCAACCTCAAACTCGTTGTGCTCCTCAAACCATTCCTGAACCATTTTTGCTTTGTGTTAGGAGCATTATTCTGCTGAAAGAGGCCACAGCCACCAGGGAATACCGTTTCCATGAAAGAGTGTACATGGTCTGAAACAACGCTTAGGTAGGGGGTACGTGTCAAAGTAACATCCACATGGATGGCAGAACCCAGCAGACCATTGCCCAGAGCAACACACAGCCTCTGCCGGCTTGCCTTTTTCCCATAGTGCATCCTGGTGCCATGTGTTCCCAAGATAAGCTACGCACATGCACCTGGCCATCTACATGATGTAAATAAAAGAAAAAAAAAGTGATTTATCAGATGCAGGTTACCATCTTCCATTGCTCTGTGGTCTTCTGATGCTCAGATTCCCACTGTTGGTGCTTTCGGCAGTGGACAGGGGTCAGCATGGGCACCCTGACTAGTCTGCAGCTATGCAACCCCATACGCAACAAACTATGATCCACTGTGTATTCTGACATCTTTCTATCAGCACCAGCATTAACTTCAGCAATTTGAGCTACAGTATCTCGTCTGTTTGATCGGACCACACGGGCCAGCCTCCGGTCCTCACGTGCATCAATGAGCCTTGGCCGCCCATGACAGTTCACCACTGTTTATTCCTTGAATCACTTTTGATAAATACTGACCACTGAAGACGGGAACACCCCACAAGAGCGGCAGTTTTGGAGAAGCTCTGATCCAGTCATCTAGCCTGGGTCAATTGTTTTTTCAGAAGCTGCATCTACATTAAAGGGTTACTTAAGCGATTAGCATTATGGCTTTGTATCTGTAGAAACCCTGGAGTATATTCAACTGATTGTGCTTTCCCCCCTCATATCCCCCTGCAGTCCCCTGTCCACTGAGACAATAGATTAATGCATTTTATTTCTGGAAAAATTCCTCCTATGATGCAAATTGACGATATTTGCATCATAGGAGGAATGTTTGGCCAAAGGCTAAAGACTACAGCCAGCAGAGGGAGCCATTTCCGCATGTTTTGAACCCGCGCATGAGAGATGGAGATCACACTCAGCTCACAGGGAGAGCTCAGCAGGCAGCTGCAGGCACTCATTTAAACGGAGCTATGGTGAGCAATGTAAGTCTTTTAACTTCTCAAATTAATTTCTATGAAAGTTAAGCTAGCAAAGGCATGAACTGAAATGCGCCAGACTGAACTTGCATTGTGAATGTATGCTGCGAGTGTAGTCGTGATTACCTCAGTTCTCATCACGAGAGCTCATCAGCTCATTTCTCTCACTCCTGCAGTTAGTGCTCAGTGCTGTGATACTCGCGCGGTGACTCACTCATTATATTGAACACACACGTTCAGTATTTAATTGTAGTGTCTTCTCTAACTCAGTCACAGTAATCCAGTAGGTGGCTTTGGGAATGGCCTCACAGGGAAGTGAAGCATTCTGGGAACTGTAGTCTTTCATCCTCATGAGACAAAAATACATTTTCTGTCTTTTCTCAGTCTAGAAGGCACCAAATTAAAAAATAATTTCACATTTCTACTACATTGATGACCCAGTTTAAATACAGATTCATCTTCCCAGCGCTGAAGTACCCCTTTAATATTTATATTTACAAACTGTATATTTACAAAATGAGTGCATTTACACTGCAATTACAATTAAATAATGCCACAATATTAAAGGGATAGTTTGTCAACAAAATAAAAACCCTCTCATCATTTATTCATCCTCATGTCATATCGAAACTTTCAACATAAAAGAAGATAATTTGAGAAATTTCTCAGGAAGTCAATGGTAACCAAAACAGAAAAGTTGCACCCAAACACATTTGCTTTCACTTCAGATTCAACTTGTATGGAACATTTTAAAGAGACATTCTCCCGTAGATAGCTTTTGTCAAGTGTTTTCCTTGTTTCCTTTATTATTCCTCTTATCATTTGTCCTTAGCACTCAGACGCTGTTTTTCAATCAGGGTATTTCACTTCCACTCTCTTCTTTCTCTATCCCTCAGTTCTTTCATTGAGCTTTTATAGCTTTTCATATGTTGTGTAGTTGTTCCCTGTTGCTCTGAGATGACCCTGACTCTGATAACGAATGACTCTGACAGACAGTAAACACTTCAGATGTAATTATGATTGGAGTGAGCACAGAAAATCAGACTCCACTCGGTGGAATTTGACAAATGCAGTCATTACAAACGGTCTTTCACATTCCCCAGACATCCTGCTCTCTGCTTTATACAGAATAATGCATGTGCCATGATTAGATTTGCTGTACTTCAGTGTCTGTTTGAGATAGAAACCGGCAATATTTTATTTTCTCAGCATTTATATTGAAAAATGTGCTGTTTTTTAATCATATTCAGTCATACACACGGAGAGAGCTCTGAATATCAGCCAAGTCTGTAGTGTAATGTAATATTAGACATTTGAAAGTGCTTCTCCTCTCATCTCTTTCTCTGACTGATTGAGAGACAGGCGGAGAGAGAGAGTGAAGAGGGACGGCGGGTCAGCTGGCCGCCTGCTCAGGGAAATAGAAATAGCTCCCGGTCCACCTCCAATGAATAGTAATTTCCAAGAGATGTGTGCTTTCCCTCTGTCACTTCTCCTCCTCATATAGAGACTTACTCCTGGAAATGACTTTTCTTGACAATTCCTTTTTTTTTGTAAATGGTTACTCTTAACCTTTTTTAAAATGGTTCATACTCGGTTCGCTTGGTTCGTTCGCTTGATTCGTTCGCTTCATTCGTTTGCTTGGTTCGTTTGGTCTAGACCAAAGAAATGTAATGCAAAATTTAGCCCTGTCCACTTAGCTTTCACATTAACGTTAACCCTAAACCTAGAGGCATAGGGAAATGTTAACCTGATCGGTCAGCTTCTTTACAATGTGTTCGTTGTACAGGTCCTTCTCTAAAAATTAGCATATTGTGATAAAGTTCATTATTTTCCATAATGTAATAATAAAAATTAAACTTTCAAATATTTTAGATTCATTGCACACCAACTGAAATATTTCAAGTCTTTTATTGTTTTAATACTGATGATTTTGGCATACAGCTCATGAAAACCCCAAATTCCTATCTCAAAAAATTTGCATATCATGAAAAGGTTCTCTAAACGAGCTATTAACCTAATCATCTGAATCAACTGATTAACTCTAAACACCTGCAAAAGATTCCTGAGGCTTTTAAAAACTCCCAGCCTGGTTCATTACTCAAAACCGCAATCATGGGTAAGACTGCCGACACGACCCTGTCCAGAAGGCCATCATTGACACCCTCAAGTGAGAGGGTAAGACACAGAAAGAAATTTCTGGACGAATAGGCTGTTCCCGGAGTGCTGTATCTTCATGCTTCCATCTGCTGAAAAGCTTTATGGAGATGATGATTTCGTTTTTCAGCACGACCTGGCACCTGCTCACAGCGCCAAAACCACTGGTAAATGGTTTACTGACCATGGTATTACTGTGCTCAATTGGCCTGCCAACTCTCCTGACCTGAACCCCATAGAGAATCTGTGGGATATTGTAAAGAGAAAGTTGAGAGATGCAAGACCCAACACTCTGGATGAGCTTAAGGCCGCTATCGAAGCATCCTGGGCCTCCATAACACCTCAGCAGTGCCACAGGCTGATCGCCTCTGTGCCACGCCGCATTGAAGCAGTCATTTCTGCAAAAGGATTCCCGACCAAGTATTGAGTGCATAACTGAACATAATTATTTGAAGGTTGACTTTTTTTGTATTAAAAACACTTTTGTTTTATTGGTTGGATGAAATATGCAAATGTTTTGAGATAGGAATTTTGGGTTTTCATGAGCTGTAAAATCATCAGTATTAAAACAATAAAAGACCTGAAATATTTCAGTTGGTGTGCAATTAATCTAAAATATATGAAAGTTTAATTTGTATCATTACATTATGGAAAATAATAAACTTTATCACAATATGCTAATTTTTTGAGAAGGACCTGTATGTGCATAGCCTACATATGATGGTATTTTGACCAGCTGAGGAAGAGCTATAATGCGTGAGCATTCTTTCATTTTGACCTTTTTTACCATTGCTTGTATAATACATGTCAGTGGAGTCTAATTCTAATTATACCCCATTGACATGCATTATACGAGCAACAGTTGAGTTAAAAATCTTCATTTGTGTTCTAATGAAGAAACATACCTGCCCTGGGGGTAAGCAGATAAACATTACATTTTCATTTTTGGGTGAACTATCCCCTTTAACTCATTATTTAAATATTGTTAATTTTGAACCAAAAAAAAAAAAAAAAAGGTTACATAGTGTAAGTATAATCAAATTGAAAAGTAATTTCAACGTATTAAAAATAAATATATATATTGATCGTATATTTTTTTACAATGAAATAGTGCCGAATATTTTTCCTTGAAAGGAATAATACAACCAAAAATTGCAGAACCATATTCCAGCCAAATTTTTTTTTATACAGGTTTGGAACAACTTGCGTGACTTAATCTTATTCCGATCTTATTGTGAATGATTTATCCATCTATATTCATTTTTTAAATCAAACTTCTCTCTGGTGATGTACTCTTTTCAATATTCAGAATTTTCAATATCAATGTGGATCCCACAATATGTGTATGTTTAGGCAGACAAATGCACTTAAAAGCATGCTTTCATATAATTGGCAAATTCAACGATAATGGGGTAAAGTTTGCAAATGCTACTTACGGTATTTAAAAGTAATTATTTAACTGCTCTGAGATAATTATGATTATTTCCTGCAGAAGTTTCTGATCAACAATAAGAGATCAAAAGAAGCATAAAAAGTGGACTGGTACAGCGGTCCTTTTGTGCTCTTTCTTGCATTTTGCATGAATAAAAGAGAGAAAACGATATACAAAAAAAGAGTTTAGGCAAAAAGGCAAAAACAAAAGCAAGAACAGCTTTAGAAAAAGACGTTTTGATCTATTGCAATGTCATGGAGGCGTAATTAAACAATATTTCTGGGCTTTGGTGGAGCCCCTCAGCATATGCCGTATGTCACCTCGCTTCATCATTGACAAGCAGACCAGCCTCAGCAAATAAAACAGAGCAGGGCCGGCAAATAAAGATTTATTAGACTTTTATATATTTATACCTTTCTCGTGGTTTTATTCCACCCCTTTAAATATATTTACATGGACAACAGACTCTATACATAAAGGCTATATACTCTGCACTCATGACAGTTTTGCATGAGCAAGCTCTTTAGTTACTGTGGTAACTTGCTCTCGCTTTCTTGGTGGCATGTGCACTCTTCTGTCCTGCCAATTTTGCAGGTTATCAGCCCAAAACTTTGATGGCTGTGTTATAATAGGTCTATTTAATATGCGAGCAAGTTTAACAACTGAAAAACAACACTGAATGCCCAGTATTTGCTTTGTATAGACAGCTGATGACTATGAGGAGGATGATGACTCTCATAGACACACACACAGTCAGAGGGAGACCTAGTTCCCTCTTGTCTTGTTAGTTTTAGTGTGTTTATGTAAATGTGTGTGTGCGTGTGTGGCTCTGGTGTGTGTGGGTGCCTGTTGGCTTCAAAGCAAGTTCATAGTGCAGAACAGATAAGCACAACAACATTTGTCCTTGTATTTAGACGGTCTGTTCCTCTTTTCTTCCCTTTTCCTGCTCCGTATTGTTTATATCTCTTTGTGTGTGTGTGTGTGTGCGCTTGGATGTAGACAATATTGCCACCAAATGTTTTGAGGGATGTGTTAATATATAAAAATAAATTATTATATTATATTATATTATATTATATTATATTATATTATATTATATTATATTATATTATATTATATTATATTATATTATATTAATTATATTATATTATATTATATTATGTTGTTATATTATATTACAGTATATTATATTACATTATGTTATATTATATTAAGTATATTATATTATATTATGTTATATTATATTATATTACAGTATATTATATTATATTATATTATATTATATTATATTATATTATATTATATTATATTATATTATATTATATTATATTATAATACTGTCACACACACACACGCGCACACACGCACACGCACACACACACACAGTATTATATTAATCCTTGTCCTTGTTGGGACATTTTTTATTCCCATGAGATGGGGTAGGAGATGGCTAGGGTTAGGGAATAGAATATACAGTTTGTACAGTATAAAAATTATTATGTCTATGGAAAGTCCCCATAAACCATGAAAACCCAACGTGTGTGTGTGTGTGTATGTGTGTGTGCTGTTTGGAGAATAGTGGTGCCAGTAATCATGCAGAGATAGTGATCTCAAGCTGATTAAGCCTGTTACGACAAGCAAGACAGACATTGTGATTGTGAGCATCTTTCTCTCTCTCTTCCTTAAAATGTAACTCAATCCAGTCTTCTGCTCCTCCCAACACTAACCAAATCACAACGTCCCACTCTTTGCGTTAATTCATTTTGAGCAGAGACAGAAGTCGTGTGGTTTGAAGGAGCGGAGATGAGCAGAGATGCAGAGCAGCTGTAATGAAGCCATCGTGCAGGGACTGAGAGGACTCCTGGATAGCCTGACTCAATCTGGGTGGCGTTCACTGCTGTCTAATTAACTCTAAATGCATTAGGGAGCCGTTAGACTGCCTGCCAACGGCTCAGAGACAGGCCCCTAAATCAGCCCGTTGTTGGATAAAGTGCAGAGTCACCAAGAGAATTATGGATAATGCAATTTTGCCAACCATTTATTTGTCTGGTCATAAGTTTTAGTGGCTCATGACTACATAAGATGACAGTGGAGTTTTATTTGGAAAGGCCTGTTACTAATCGACACACCTGTGCGAACCAGTTGTAGTGCAGAAAATACTAACACAACTGAATATTTCGGCAAACAAAGTCAAACTACTCACAACAGCTGCTCTTCACACCTCAGAGAAACTTTTTTTAAATCATTGATTACATTGATTACAAACGGCCGGTTTGGACTACAACGCGCTTCTTCCTGGGTTGGTGACATCATAAATCCATGCTAGTCTCAGCAGATGTGACTTCTGCCCGTAATGGTAAGCAGGGATGGGCAGTATTTCAAATACATGTATTTAAAATACGTATTTGAAATACAAAATACTATTTTGTATTTTGTATTTTAAAGCCTTTGGAAAAAATCGAATGTAATTTGTATTTAAATACATTTAAGATTAGTATTTTTGTATTTTCAAAATACTCAAAATACTTTGAGCCAGGCAACCTCTTTATCAGGAGCTGTTTTCATGCATCTACTAGTTCAGACCAGACACGCCCCTCCCCCCAACATTCATTCAGGTGAGCCGCAGCTGTACAACCCTAGCCTGACAAGCCAGACCCACATCAAGATGTTTGGTCTGGAAACTCACCATAGACAGCTCAATCCGAGGGGCGGATAAACGGTTGTCTTTCAAACTCCCTCTGCACGCGATAAGATAGCGCTACAACCATCAAGAGCAACGTGAAGCGGAGCTCATTGATAGATTAAACATTCGCCGTATCCGGTCGGCTAAACTCCGAACACATCTTCCCTTTTTAAGAATGACTTCAGTGCCGTTCTTTTGTTCTTTTCTCAGAGAAAAGCTTAACTCAAGTCTTCCAGAGTCACGGCCAAAGCTGATTCGAAAGACCGCCGTTCGCCAGCGTCTGTGTTTACTAGAAGCACGCAAACGCAACTCTGCCGTCATTATGTTAAGCCCCGCCCACCGACTCTATACAAGATGTGATTGGCCCGACCAGAGATTGGTTTTTACAGCTCAGAAGTGTATTGAGAGTTGCTAGACGGCACTCGTGGCAGATTAGATTTGCTGCCGCTAGGGTGCGTCTAGATTTCTAGGCTAGTACAACCCAGCCTTGGATCGGCAACTTTACAAAATTGTTGGAATAAGGTGAGGATGTCATGGTCAATTCTACTTGTTGATTAAAGTAGCTTGTCAAATGTGTTTGAAGTATTAACGTTACTGCATGTTAGGGATGAGTGATATCATATGACAATACATATCGTAGATTCGTAGCAATAATATAAAATGTGAATCGATGGAACTTTTTCTAAATCATTTACAAAGATAGGCCTATTTGGGTAAGCACATATATCTGTGCAGCTTTTAGTGGGCAGGAATAATTGGAATGTTGGAGTGGAAAAAGAACTGAGGGCGAATGAGTTATTGACGTAATTTGTGTTATTATAACTGCCGCTAAAGGAAATTCAAATTCAAATTGAAAACGAAAGTTTCTAAGCAGTTGCACACATCTAAATGCTTTTTGGCATTCAGAATAGGCCCAGATAGATTACAGCCTAATATGGATACCTTCACTGAATTGCCAATTTCACATGTATTTGGTGTATTTTCAAAATACAAAATACTGTATTTGTATTTAAATACATTTTTCCACACAGTATTTTGTATTTGTATTTAAATACATTTTTCCTCACAGTATTTTGTATTTGTATTTTAAATACATTTCCATGTATTTATGCCCATCTCTGATGGTAAGGGGCGTGGCGTTTCTGGACAACCTGTGCTTGGCACTCCAGCCAATAAAAATACATGAGACTACATTTGGCCATCTAACCAATCTAAGAACATTGCGTTTTTCAGAGGGATGGGCTTCATAGAAGCAGGAAGCAAACGAGCCGTTCAAAGGACAGTGGAGACACCGGTGTGGAATAAAGGTCAAATATAAGAAAAAAAAAAAAAGAAGTATTAAGAATTATGTTAAACTGCGCCCCATAAACACAACCAAGCCTGAAAAAAACCGGAACCACCCCTTCAAGTAAATTTTAAAATAAGAAGTTGTGTAAAATATAAAGTCAAACTGTAACAAAGTGAACTGTTAGATATTAAGTCGTTATTGTGAAACATGAGATTACACTTTTATTTTGGGTCCATGCAGTTCTCATTATTAACTAGTTGTTCACACATGTATATTACTAGGATATGTGCTGTTTACTTATTAAGCACATATCACATATCAAAGATGCAGTCTTATTCTGCATCCTTGATCCTACCCAGATACCTAACTACTACCTTACTAACTATTAATAAGCAGTAATTAGCATTTACTGAAGCAAAAATCAGTTAATTAATAGTGATAATTGGACCTTAATCTAAAGTGTGGTCAAAAATATGTCAGAGTTATGTTAAATAAATTCATAAACTATAAAATATAAAGTTACAATGTGAGATTGCAGTGAATACAGTTAATATAGTGGTAACACTTAAAATAATGTTCCACCATTAATGAACACACAGGAACAAATGAGTAATGCAATATTAGCATTCTAGTATCTACTATTAATTAATAAGAAAATTTGATTAACAATTTAAATAAGTAATAGCAGGTAGTTCACTATTAAACAAAAAACAAATTTTTGTAATATTTTTATTTATAATTCCATCAAATTGAATTAAATAATCCTTATTCATATTATTATGAAATTTTAAATGAGTAAATAAATAAATAAATAAATAATCTTAATGAAATAAGGGAATGGACCATTTTACTTTATGATTCACATACATACGTTTTATTTATTTATTTTAAAAATATAATTAACTTTATGAATACAAATCCCAAACTGAAAGGGTCCATTCACGTTGTTCCATTTAAGATTTATACAATTTTATTTATTAAGCTCTAGTGTTTTTTTGTTCGTTTTTTCTCATTTTAAATTCTTAATTCATAATATGAAAGCAAGATTCAATTCAATTTGATGGAACTTTACTAATTGAAATTGTTTACCCTCGTTAGTTTAGTTCTCTTCAGCTGCGTTTATTTCATTTTCTCGTTTCTGTCTTCTGTCTCTTCACTGTTATGTAAGGTTGTGTTTCCGTTGCCTGTCTGCATGTTCCTGTGAAGTTAAGATTAAAGTTTATGTTTGATTGTGATCTTCAGCGTGTTCCTGCATGGGTCACCAACCGTGACAACCTCCCAGAGTATTACTAATAACTACAGGTTTATAATTTATGCAAATAAACACATTATAATTCATTCTAAAGTGAAGTTCAAGGTAACCGGCTAGTAATGACTCAAGTACCAAATCCTACAGATGGAATTACTAATCATTTGGAGCATTATTCTAAAGTGAAACGCAGGATAACTCCTCAGTAATGACTGAAGACATTACTGAAGACTGAAGACATTCAGTTTTTGGTAAGGTTTTGGATAGTAATGACTTCTGACAGATTTAGTTAAACACTTGAGCCATTACAAGTGGATTACCATGATCTTCACTTTATAATACAGTTGTTCAGAGGTAAAATGAAACAAGAAATATCATGATTTTGTTTCATTTCAATGCTTGCTTTGTTTTCAATCGGTTTAAGTTATCTCGAGGCCCCCTTGAAAGTTTGCTGATGCCCCTAGTGGGCCCTGGCACTGTGGTTGAAAATCAATATTTTAATCATTATTTTTCTAAGGACACCTGTGATGCAATTAATAAGTGTATTAACATAATTATATTCCATCATATTACTGAATGGTGATGCAATGCACAGTGAAAGAGGAGACACAAAACGAGAAACAGGAGGGAAATAGCATGAGCCAGATTCAGACTCGCATCTCAACAGAGTGCTGCACTATCCTTCAGAGCTAGTCTCTGATGTACACTGCATAACTTAACTGAATTTGCTCTTCATCTGAAGGCTTAACAGTTTGCTCTGTAATATGTGAAGGAATCATTCAAAGAGGGAGCACTGGGCCAGCCGCAGAGTTGCCTGATAATTAAGTATCATTAGAGTCTCAGTCACTACCCTAGAGCTGTATTTACAGAGACAGGGCAGTCTGCTTCTGCTCATCTGTTTACTCCCTGTATGAGGATGTGTCTGTGTGGATTTGAGAGTGTGGACTTCAGAAGGAGTTTTCACTGTTTGTATAGCCTCATTACTCATGAGGCTTTTCAGATGGTCCAGGAGTAAAGCAAGAGAGAGAGAAGTCTATAGTTATTATAGTCTCAAGTGTAACTTTAAATGTAGAGAAAGTTTTGAGTTGTAGTTTAATGTTTAGTGCAGGGTTTGCGATCTTTTCTATGAGCTGAACTCCTGTGTCTAGGCCCAAACTCAGATTCCTTCCTACAGTACCATAAGCTCCATCTCTTTTGTGTTTGTTTATTCAATATTTAGGCAAATTTGATGTTTTTACCACAAAAAAAATTTAGTAACACAATTTGTAAGGAAGGTTTTTCAGGGAATTCAGAAAATATATTTTGCAAAACTGCAGCAGAAATCATTTTTTTTCTTCTTCTCGCATTTGTAGGTAATCTGGCATACGTAAAATTCACATGATCATTCTGAATCCACAGAAAGCGTGTACTATTACCTCCCAAAAACACCTCATATGTGTCCGCTCACAAGTATAACGGTCTTTCCTTGCCATTAAGGCTCAGATAACATGGCTAGGTCTCCCTCGAATCAATTATAATGGTTATGATTTTGTCATATAATATTGGTTAGTGAAAACGGCATCATTTCGTAATCATTTTTTATCGACTTTTAGAAAATATAGTTTTAAATAAGTTTTGCACACCTCGGGTAAGTTGATTTTGTATTATTTTTGAAATTCTGGTGATAAAATTAATAATTACCATTCATCATTACAGTATAATAGCGGCCGCCAAAATATTTAGGGGAAAACATTAGCATAACTAGGAAGTGAAAAAAAGAGAAGCTTCGTTTATTAAAAAGATATGTATATATATTTCGCTTTCCAGCAATCTCTGAATCATCAAGCTTCACCTTTCTTTTGAATGGGTGACCTCTAGCGGCAAAAAAATGCATAATGTGCCTTTAAAGTGTTAGTTCACCCAAAAAGGAAATTTATGTCATTAATGACTCAACCTAGCCTGACAAGCCAGACCCACATCAAGATGTTTGGTCTGGAAACTCACCATAGACAGGGCTCAATCCGAGGGGCGGGATAAACGGTTGTCTTTCAAACTCCCTCTGCACGTGATAGGATAGCGCTACAACCAACCAGAGCAACGAAGGTGAAGCAGAGCTCGTTGATAGATTAAACTTTCCTCCGAACACATCTTCCCTTTTTAAGAATGACTTCAGTGCCGTTCTTTGTTCTTTTCTCAGAGAAAAGCTTAACTCCAAGTCTTCCAGAGTCGCGGTCAAAGCTGATGCGAAAGACCGCCGTTCTCCAGTTTCTGTGTTTACTACAGTGTAAAAAATTATGTAGAAAAAAAGTTACCTGGTTGCCTTAAAATTTTGAGTTCATTGAAATTAAAATTTTGAGTTAATACAATGACATTTTTTTGAGATTCGACAACCTTTATTAAAATAATATCAAAATATTTTGTAAGCATATTGGGTAATTGTGTGTGTTTTATTTCTGATGACGCAGTGAAACATGCCAAATTGTGCTATTTTCATGATTTCACATTTTTTTGTGGTTCAGATACAATAATATTTTGAGTTTCTATTTATTAAACAAATTTCCTTCATTGTATCAACTCAAAATTTTAATTTCAATAAACTCAAAATTTTAAGGCAACCAGGTTACTTACTTTTTTAAGTTAAACCAACAAAAACCAACATTTTTTTTTACAGTGAAGCACGCAAAGCAACTCGGCCGTCGTCATTATGGCCCCGCCCACCGACTCTATACACAATGTGATTGGCCCGGCAAGAGTTTGGCGATTACAGCTCAGAAGGGTATTAAGAGTTGCTAGACGACACTCGAGGACAGATTAGATTTGCTGCCGCTAGGGTGCGTCTAGATTTCTAGGCTAGACTCACCCTAATGTTGTTCCACACCCGTAAGACCTCCGTTCATCTTCAGAACACAGTTTAAGATATTTTATATTTAGTCCGAGAGAGTATCTAAGTGTAGGGACACTATACTGTCCATGTCCAGAAAGGGAATAAAAACATCATCACAGTAGTCCATATGTGACATCAGTTAGTTAGTTAGAATCTCTTGAAGCATCGAAAATACATTTTGGTCCAAAAATAACAAAAACCACGACTTTATTCAGCATTGTCTTCTCTTCCTTGTTTGTGTTGAATCCTTAAATAAAGATTCAAACTGTCATGAATCAGTGAATCGAACCAGTGAAGTCAAACTGCCAAACTGCTGAAATTACGTGACATTGGCGATCCGAATCATGAATCAATCCACTGATTTCAAACAAATCCGGAAGAGCAAATATAAATTTTAAACTAAATATAAAATATCTTAAACTGTGTTCTGAAGATGAACGAAGGTCTTACGGGTGTGGAACAACATTAGTGTGCATTATCAATGACATCAATTACATTTTTGGGTGAACTAACCCTTTAATGTTTCTCATTTACAGTTGCAGTTCCATCATACACAATTGGCCTACACACTTTTGGCCACATAGCGCAGTTCACACTCGGTTGTGACGTGTCTACTGCACGTGATCCGTACAGCAGTATCATTCAAAGTGATGGTGACACTGACCTCATCACGTCCAATGAACATGTCATAATGAATGGTAGCAGTGGAAACCCTCTGCTCTGGTCTTGGGTGAGCAGATTCAGAATCAAACCCTGTGAGACGTTTGCTATGCGGGGGACAGGTTAGAATGTTATTACACTATTCACTGAATCTCATCATCAAATCATTTGTCACCAAAGCACATATTGCCAGTGGATTACAGCAGCGGCCACAGGTCGCATGAATGTGTGGTTAGTCAACCCTGCCAAGCAAGAAATGAGGTTCTGCGGCTCGGTATTGCTTTAAGATTGAGAATGGGAATAGGAGAGATAACATATGCCATATAACCTCTAACCCCTCCATACCAAGCACAGCGGTTAAATTAGAGAGAAAATACAATATAGTTACATGATATATCATGGCTTAAAGGTCAGAAGAGGATAGATGTGTCTTCCTGTGGCTACAACACTCACACTTTCAAAAATCAATCACTGGACAAAGATTAAACGTATAGTTCACCCAAAAATGGAAATTCGGTCCTGATTTACTCATGCTCACCCTCCAGCCTATATGCTGATTTCACAAAAGAACATTTATTCATGTCCTTCCATTCTGCACAGAAATACTGCTGTGCCCGCATTCGGTTACAACATGTGTAAGAATCAATGGTGTTTGTCAAAAACATCCAACGGTGAGCAACACTTCAGTGGACCATTTTTTGAATCTGAACATGGGGAAAAATGAGATTTCAGCGCTTTGGTGGAGGAGAAAATTATTAGTGAAAAATGATTACTGTGTCTTGACACATTATTTTCTATCAGCTTGGCACATTCAGGCAATGTATGCTGTTACAACACGATAGGTGGGAATTATCTGGTTGACAACATGATCAGCCAATCACAGTGACACGGCACTTCATCCATTGATGTCGCTGTTCAAAACACCCACACACACACACAAACACACACACACACACGCACGCACGCACGCGCTTGAAATTAAAGTTCAAGTTTCAAATCTTCTAAACTTTTTCACTTCTGCAATAATCTGTCAAGTGTTGTCTTTAAAAAGAGATCAAACGCCTGTGTTCCAAAGCATTCAAGATTTATGACCAATCTAGTTCAATTTAATTTTCAGGTCCATGCTCAAAAAGTAAGTAAATGGAATTTTTACTACTGCATAAATATAATTTAGTGCCATAAATCCCCTAAAAATACAAAATATTAATCAAACTACTGTAATTTATGACCAACATGCTTATTGCTCATTAATAGTTAGTAAGGTATTTGTTAGGTTTATATATTGGGTAGGATGTAGGGATGTAGATTTTGGTCATGCAGAATAAGGAATTAATTTGTGCTTTATAATTATTAATAAACAGCCAACATCCTAGTAATATGCATGCTAATAAGCAACTATTTAATAGTGCTTGTCTATCCTTGTATTGTTCAACTACAACATATTTTTTATTAAGTAATGCAATATTTTTTAGAGAGAGTAATCTAGCTGCGGCACGTCTTGTATTCAAGTAATCTAGCTGCGGCACGTCTTGTATTCAAGTAATCTAGCTGCGGCACGTTTTGTATTCAATGAGCCCAAAAGGGCTCATGTCACACCTCTATTCATCTCTCTGCATTGGCTACCACTCGCTGCCCGGATCAAATTCAAAGCCCTGACTCTTGTTTATGGATCTTCCACAAGCTCAGCACCCGCATACTTCGACTCACTCCTACGAGTCTACACCCCCACCAGAAGCCTTCGCTCAGCTAGTGAGCAAAGGCTTGTGGTACCATCACAGAGAGGCATGAGATCCCTCTCCAGGACTTTTTCTTTCATTGTTCCTGGTTGGTGGAACGATCTTCCGTCCTCCATACGCACGACAGAATCACTCGCTTCATTCAAAAGACAGGTAAAAACTCATCTCTTCCATGAGCACCTAATCTTACAAAAACATTAAAAAAAAAAAAAGTTGTAAGTCGCTTTGGATAAAAGCGTCTGCTAAATGCATAAATGTAAATCTAATTACACTGTTAAGGATGTAATCAGTAACTAGTAATTCTTAACTTTTTTAGAGTAACTTACTCAACTGAGGTTTTTTTTTTTTTTGAGGGGGAAAAATCCCAGATAACTCGCAGTAGCATCGATCTGTGTTTATTTTATTATTTCATTTTGGAATAATGTAAAATAATAATGCATAACAATTTATAGTGGTATTAGTTTATATGAATCAAGCCTACACTAACTGATGTAATGAAAGTGGAAGTGTGCACATAGACGATAAATTCCTTTAATCTTCATTTTATTAAAAGTGAAGTAGCCTACGTAGTTTTCACAACACGAGTGGCACCTATTCTAAAACTGATTTGTTTTTCTTGTGTATTTGTGCGTTTATTCATACTCTATATGAATAGAAAATAGAACATTCAGAACATGTACAGTTGTGGTCAAAATTATTGGCACCCCTGGTAAATATGATCAAATATGGCTGTACAAATAAATCTGCAATATTTATCCTTTCGATCTATTATTTAAAAAGCTGCAAAAAACGAACCTTTCGTTGAAGTAAAATAACTGAAAGTGGGGGGTAAATCACATTATGAAATAAACGGCCATAATTATTGGCACTCTTTATTAAATACTTTTTGATACCTCCTTTTCCCGAGATAACAGCTCTGAGTCTTCTCCAATAATGCCTGATGAGTTTGGAGAACACCCGACAAGAGATCAGAGAGCATTCCTTCATACAGAATCTCTCCAGATCCTTCAGATCCACAGACCCATGCTGGGGCTTCTTCCTCATTTTCTACAGGGAACTGGGATGGTCATGGCAGAAGCTTCATTTTCTGCTCAGTGACACACTTGAGTGTTGATTTTGATGTTTGTTTTGAATCGTTGTTCTTGTGGACGATCCAACCACGGCCCCTTATAAGATTTTTAGCAGAGGCGGTCATGGTTTTTACTGGTTTTAATCCATGGTACCATGTATCTGAACAAGATGTCCAGGACCTCCAGCAAAAAAATAGGCCCTCAACATTATAGATCCAGCAGTTTAACCGTGGGCATGGAGTCATTTTTATTTTTTGCATCAAACACATCTGGTGGGTTTTCTGCCAAAAAGCTAATTTTTGTCTGTTTTATCTGAGCATAGAATCTCGTCTCGTTTGAAGATCAAGTCGCGTCTGACAACTGAATATGCTGGAGTTTCTTTTTGGATGAGAGAGGAAGTTTTTACGTGAAACCCTCCAAAACAACTTGTGGTGATTTATAGAGGTTGTTGTATATTTTTTAAAGGCTTTCTGACCCCAAGACTCAACTGACCGTGCATTAGGATGATATAGACACACGTCCTCTTCCAGGCAGATTCTTTAGGTGCTGTATCTGTGAATTGTCAAGGCTTTAGCTGTTTACTAACACCCACTTTCTATTTTGTGAAGTTCAACAACCTTTTGCTGCACATCAGAAATATATTCTTTGGTTTTACTCAGTTATTGTGATGATGACTAAGGGAATTTGGGCCTTTGTGTTTCCTCATATTTATGTGGAACAAGACGTCATAGCTAGACAATTTCATGCTCATAGTCACCCTGGTGTGCTAGTAAATATGAATGGGAATAATATACTTTAGTACGGAGCCCCGCACATGACATGCAGTAAAAAACTAGTAGGCTAAATCGTGCGCACAATTTGCTATTTCTTTCCCTCGATTTATAAATCGTGCCGACATTTTACTTTTTTGTTCCCTTGATTTATAAATAATGCACACGTTTTACTAATTAGTTCCCTCGATTTACCAAATCATGCACAAGTTTAACTAATTCGTTGTCTCAATTTACTGAATCGTGCGCACAATTTATAAATCGAGGGAACGAATTAGTATAACGTGTGCACGATTCATAAATCGACGGAACGAAATAGTAAATCGTGTGCACTATTTACGTTTTTTATATTGCATGTCATGTTAGGGGCTCCGTACTTTAGAGATATTTTACTCTCTCTATTTTTTAGGGGTGCCAATAATTATGGCCAACGTGTTTTGGAGAAAATCATTTCTTTCATAATGTGATTTACCCCCCACTTAAAATTATTTTACTTCAATGAGAGGTTAGATTTTTGTGCAGTTTTAAATAAAAGATCAGAAGGATAAACATTGAAGATTTTTTTTACAGCCATCTTTGATCATATTTAGCAGGGGTGTCAATAATTCTGATCACAACTGTAAATGTCTGGACCTTAATACATTTTTTGGTAGCACTTTATTTTAGGGTTAATTTCTCACTATTATCTAGTTGCTTATTAGCATGCAGATTACTAGGATATTAGCTTTTAATTAGTACTTTTAAAGCACATAAATAATGCATTATTCTGCATGACCATTTTCTACAGCCCTTAATCCTACCCAATACCTAAAAGCTACAGAAACTACTGTATTAACTATTAATAAGCAGTAAATTAGGAGTTTATTAAGGCAAAAGTAGTTAATAGTGAATGTGTTCCCATGTGGCATCAGTATTACCAATTTAAATTATCACCACAAAATTATTTCATTATTAAATCAGTTTGTAAAATCAAGCACAAAACAATGTGTCTATAGAAATGCACTTAAAACAGAAGTCTATGGGGCAACTGTACCACTTCCATTGTAAGGGCTTTTATCAACATTTTTTTGTTTTGTTTCATTATACAAACTGATATACTGTACGAGTTCAATTGATTTCTTATCGCAGTCCACAGTATGCTGTCAATAGAGCTTAACTTTTTTTTTTTTTAAAGCAAACTCTGCCTCTTTTAACTTCATGTACTCGTTGACCCTGAATCTAAATTTGGCCACTTTTAAGTGTCTATCTTAAACGTCATTTGTGAATCAAAGCCACATGTCAAAACAAATGACCAAAACCCCATCAAGGGCACTTTGTAACTGCAATCTGAAAATCACGTCAATGTGGACTTTAAAGCAGACTGCAGTTCAGGGTCTGATAAAGCATATTTTTGTCATCACACAGTTGTCCCACTCTCCCACACACACACACACACAAACGTTTGATTTTGTAAAATGTGGGGACATTCCTTAGGCGTAATGGCTTTTATACTGTACAAACCATATTTTCTATCCCCCTACACTGCCTCTGACCTTAAACCTACCCATCACAGGAAACATTCTGCATTTTTACTTTCTCAAAAAAACTCATCCTGTATGATTTTAAGCATTTTAAAAAGTGGGGACATGGCAAATATCCTCATATTACACCCTCTCCATGTAATTCCTGTGTCATGTCATTATACACATTTGTGTCCTGATATTTCACAAAAACAAACAAACACACACACACACACACACACACACACACACACACACACACACACACACACACACACACACACACACACACACACACACACACACACACACACACACACACACACACACACACACACACACACACACACACACACACACACACACACACACACACACACACACACACACACACACAGGCTCAAGCCTTTATCTGATCCAGACTGCAATTGGCCCTGAGCTTTGCAAGCCTCTGCAGTGCAGCCCTTGTTGATTTGACCCGCTTTAATTAAACTCCATACAGTTTTGCTATCTGTATGTGTCTTTCATTGAAGATTGCTTTTAAAATGAAATTTTATTGAATAGCTTGTTGAGTCTCATTGAATACCCTGTCATGTGAGTGTAAACATCCACCGATAGCAGTTATTTTCCTCGGCCGGAAAAGCCACGTTTGACTGCGTCTTTGTGTGGATCCAGTCAAAGATAGAGAAGGACATTATGATGTCATTAGCAGACCAGCTTCGAGATGTCAGGTCCCTGCTGATAAACACAGGCCAATGTAGAGCACAGCTGGATCTGAGGCCATTAAACTGAAGGGAAAGCAGTGCTCTTAGTGTGGGAGCCGGGATGAGACAGGCTTCTGGGTCTTTTTGTGTGCAGGGCCTGAAGAGGGATAATAGATGGATGAATTAAGATGTTCTGCACCCCTGGGCGAAAACAGCCATCAAGCCATTAACCTGATATGCAGTATGCTGGCTATAACCCGGGGTTTCTATGTGATATTTGCGATGATTAAACTGATCTTAGATGCTGATTGGTCAGTACAGTTGTGCTAAAATACTTAATTTAGTATATATTATATATACTTAGATATCTTGGCAACGTGGGGGAGAGGACGCTGGCGTTGTCTGTTCGCCGCTTCTCCACCCACAACAAATCATGTTAATGTACTATTAGATTTACATTTTATTTTATTTCCTTAGGTTTGTGACTAGTCTAACAGTCAGAGCTACAATTGGGACTGTTGCTGATTGCTGGCAGCCACTGAGAGGTCGTTGTTCGTCGTTTCGCCGTTTTCAACCGCTTCTCTAATGTTTACGTTTGAATTGCTGCGGTTGGTTTCTGGTTTGGAGGACATTTGATGTTTCTCGCCGCTGGTGCTCACTGGTGGTCTCCCTTGGGCTTGGGCTGCATGGTGGCTGGGGTTTGCACCGGGCTAGCGTCATCCGGGCTCTCGTCGTCGGCGTCCGGCATGATGTTGGGATGTTCTGCTTCTCGCTGCGCCGCTGTTCCGTCCTGCATTGCGGCCGTGGAGCGGCTTGGACATCTGCGCCGGCCCCGGTGTGTCCACAGAAGTGCCCGGAGGAATGTTCTGCCTCCTGCATGGTGCTGCAGCGGTCCCCATCGTTTGAATCATCATGAAGAAGACCCATCATCTGGTCTTCAGCTGTCGTGCCTCGGCGATGTCATCGGGACACTGCCGCTGGGAGAAATCTGAAACATGGAGTGGACCACAGTGTGCTGCGGAGCTAACAGTGTGCTGCGGAGCTTACAGAGACTTCCACCATCAGCTGTTTTCTGTCCACCATCAGCTCTGTTTCTGTTCACCATCAGCTCTGTTTCTGTTCTGTTTTCTGTGTTGGTTGATTGTTTGTAGTATTCTATATTTTTACTTGTTATTCATTTTTTGTTGTTATTCCCCCCCCCCCCCCCTTGTTGCACTTTGAGATTCTTCGGAATGAAAAGTGCATTATAAATAAAATCTATTATTATTATTATTATACCTCTCTGCAGGTCATTCACTATCAATCAACTTCAGTCGACTTTATTCATATAGCGCTTTTACAGTCACAATTGTCTCAAAGCAGCTTCACAGTGTCAAACAGGACAATATTTCAACAAAATTAGATTTGGATGTACAGTCGTTCTGGAGAAAACAGTGATGTTATCAGCTTATTTTAATTTATCATATAGCGACAATATTGGCAGATCAGTATTATAGTTTATAGAATTAAATAAAACCTCATTCATACATTTTATTTGTATATTTAGCTGAATAACTTTGATCATAATTTTAGTGTCCCCAACTGAGGAAGCCAAGCCAAAGGCGACAGTGACACGAAACCAAAACTCCATCAGGGCATGATGGAGAAAAATAAACCTTGGGAGAAACCAGACTCAGTCGGGGTGCCAGTTCTCCTCTGGCCTATTAACAAACAGAGTATGATTATTATTCTGGCAACCTTGCAGGTCAGAAATCATATTAGATCGGAATATTCCAAATTTTGGGTATCACGCATGAGATGTGTTCATTAATGATTGTGCGTCGATTACATAAGAATATGAATACTTAAAAGATCGGAGTTATTGCCCTGGCGACGGGTTTATTGAGGATGACGTGCAGGTGAGGGAAATTCAGAGGAGACACCAATTGACATGGTTTTGTGCTATTGCTTGCATGTCAGGGAAAATATTTTACAATTTTTTTTAATCATTTAAAATGCACTGCCATTTAAAAGTTTAGTCAGGTTTTATATATATATATATATATATATATATATATATATATATATATATATATATATATATATATATATATATTTGAACAAAGTATTCTGATTGAAATACAGTAAAACAGTAAAATTGTGAAATATTTGTTACAATTTAAAATTTGTTACAATTTTGTTTACATTTATATATTTTCAAATGTATTTTTTATTCCTCTGATGCAAAGCTGAATTCTCTGCATCATTACTCCAGTCTCACATGATCCTTTAGAAATCATTTTAATATGATAATTTGATGCTCAAGAAACAATGTTGAATGTTGAAAACAGTTTTGCTGCTTCATATTTTTGTGGAAACCGTGATCATTTTTCAACAATTTGTTTTCCAAAATTCAGAATTATGACAATCTAATAGTTTTTACTGTCACTTTTGATCAATTAAATGCATCATTGCTGAATAAAATTATTAATTTCTTACTGACACCAAACGTTTAAACTGTAGTACATGTATTTAAAATTTTACAGTTTCCTCAATATGTTTATTATGTAATTAAAAAGTATTTAATACACAGTAAATAGTATTGGTAAATTGTAAATGGTATTTTAAAGTATTCATATTCTCATCCAGATTTTAACATTTTCTATATTTGTTGTGACCATAATTCAATCTTGTGTGTTTATTACATGGCAGTCTTTACGGTATTACAATTTTACGCCCAACATAGTAATGAATGGCCTGATTCAATAGATATTTGACAGCAAATGATTTTAACACTGCTGTTCTGCCATGAGTTCTGCCATGTATGCAAAAACGGATCACCTAGAAACTCTCTTAATGGCTTTCCTCACCATATTCCCCCATATTCATGGCCTGTCAATCATCATCCAATGAATTTTGATTTCAGACATATATGGGCTGATGGTTTTGTGTATATTTCATATTTCCACAGCAGAATTGAAAACCGTATTGCAGGCCTTCCATTATTGCTCCATTCATTAGACTCTACAGCAGAGAAACAGGTTTTTACTGCCACCTTTAGCATTGTTGTTGCTACTACAATATATGGGATTCAAGTTTTATAATAAACCAGACGTATCAATTCCAGACCTACCAAAAATTATGGATTTGGTTGGATTGAACTATTTTGTTTACAAAGTAAAAAGAATAGCCTACATAATTTATAAACATTTAAATGTTGATTGTCATAAAATATATCATATTTAATAAAAGGTTGGCCTACTTCTCATTTATCAAGTGCTTTATGAATTTAGATTTTTATTATTTAACTTGTTTAATGTTTTATTTTATGATTTAATTAATTAATTCTATGAAAAAAGGTTTCTTTTAAAACCTTATTTTTAAAAAACAAAGTGCCACCAAATGGTGCTTGCATTCAAAGTCTTCCATTGTACTGTTTTTCCACTGTGTACTTTTAACAAATACCCCAATGATTAATTTGCTTCCTCTGTCTCTCTGTTCTAGTGGTCATAATGGCGTCTGGTTTACTGGTTTACCCCTTCGGTCTCAACTCCAGCCTGGTCAAGTCTTTCTGTGGAGACTCCGACATCTACTATGCGGGGGAGTGTCAGATAGGATGGGGCTACATGCTGGCTATCGTAGGTGTCATGCTCACCCTCTTCCTGCCCTTTTTTGCCAAGTACGCCCCCAAGGAGCATCTGTCACCCACCCCCTTGCCCACCCTATTATAGAGCTTAAAGAGACCACCGCCGACAATATTCAACCTGCTCAGCCATCATAACTACAATTTACACAACAATTTAAGGTTGGACAGACTGCAGTCTCAGCATCATTTTCCATGGTTGGTAATAATGATGCCATCAACGTGAGCAGAACTCAAGAGCCTTCATCCCATTTATTCTTGTTTTTTTTGTTTTTGTGCTGGTGTCTTCCCATATTCGATAAGGTCATTTTTTCTACACAATCAATCTACAAGGTGAAAAACTCATTTGAAAAGGATTATATGGATTTTGGTCTTTCTTTCATTTCTTTCTAATTTATTCTTAAGCTCTGTCTGTATTTTCCCCCCTTAATTGAAGACCTGACTACTGAAAATAACGGATAATGGACCATGGTGAAAATTTCGAAATTCTGTTTGCAAGGATCACAACCAAAAATACAGAATTAAATGAAAATTGAGTAACATTTTCCAATAACTTTTTCTGAGACTTGTCAGCATGCAATGAAAGGGGAAAAAATGACAGCCCCTTTTTAAATGGACTTATTTAGGAAACATGGATCAACGGATAAAGGAGTTTCACTGAGAGAAACTGAACTCAAACTCAATAAATCTGACAGTTTTTAGCAGTTTCTAACACCTGATATAGTATGTATTCAAGGACCAACACTGTGGCTTAAGTGAACATGAACCTTTTTATCCTCCGTACGAGTCTTAATATACAGGCTTGTCTGTATTTTCTTCACTTTGTTTCTCATAACCCCGTGAGAGCCATCAAGGAACTGTATATGCAGTACGGGCAAGGCTGTTGCTTCAAACTGCCATGGATGGATCACAAGCATGGACTTTTCTCAACAACTGTATGTGACAGTGAAATGATCCCACAAGTTAAACCATGCGTTTTTCCAAACTGAATGAACAGGAAATGTTGTGAAGCCTCCTTTCGCTTTCTTTACTGTAACACATACTAGTACTGAATTATTCAGGATTACACAAATCAGGAGCAAGGCTGTTCTTACTTAAAGTTGGGCTTAGTTAACACTGAGACACTATGTTCTGGAAAATACCAACTTCTAACCAACTTGTGCCTTTTGACCATTGCTAAGACTTAAGTACCTTTCATCAGGTAATCTACTTGGAAAAGATTTTGTAAATGCTTTCTTGTTGGATTAACAATGTGTGATTGTTTCTGTATGTCTCCATCTTTAATGATGGTTAGTTGTAGTGGAAAGTCTTTAATGGTGGAGCTTCGTGCAAAGCTGATGGCCTGTTTTTCTTGTTTTGAAAGGGTTTGCAACAAAGAACAAAATGATGAAAGCTAAATTAGCCGTCGTTGACGTTGTGAGTCGTTGAACAAAACAGGACAACCAATTCAGATGGTCCTGATTTGTCACGGCAGATTTATGTATCACTTTAAGAAATTTAAACGATCAAATTAAGCTAATGTGCTAATGCATTTACTCTTGGCACAGCAATACAGTGAAGCTAAAGCTTCTACTTGGATCATTCCATATTGCACTTGGCTCACTTTTGCTGTTGTGTTGATTAATTTGTGTGTTATGTGTTCAGACTTGCTAATAACATTGGCACTCAACTGCCCTCATAACTCAAACTCCTATTACGATACAGATGAGCATACAGCCAAAAACAAAACAAAAACATAATACGTGTGTACTTTTAACTGTAAGCTGTAGCTCAGAGGACAGAGCACAACTTTCAACTGGCATCTGATGTCAAACATAGCAGGCCCTTTTAATGTGTTTATGCAGGAGTACACTGGCATCCTCTGATTGCCTTGATGGTGACGGCAACTTGCATTCTTGAGTTCTGTTTATGATCATGTATGTCTGTGAAGTCTGACCACTGGTAGATCTTAGATCTTGTAGATTAGTGCTGTGGGTTTCCCACTGTGATGTTTTGGTTGTAAATAATTCTGTAACATGGCATCCTGATGGTTGGTTCCCTTTTGAAAGATATATTTTGAGATGTTACCTCATCAATGTGTTTGTTTAACCTTTGAAATCCTTAACAAATTGCTGTTACGTGTTTCTTTATAATAAATCATTTCATAAAACTTAGCAAGTTGAAGCCTTTTGAATGAAGACACCAATGACGCTTTAAAACATATTTTCCAAGTAGTAGATTTGAATACAAATTGGTTTTTAATGCCATTTAACAATATAAATGCATATGAATTCTAACTCAAATATTATGCATATAAATTGGAATAAATAAATATATTATAACAATACATTAAAATAACTTAAAAAAAACTATATTTCAATGCATATACATTACAAATCTTTCCGATTATATATGCATATAAATTATAAATATCCTAAATGCTTCTCAATTATGATAATTGGAGATTATGTAAACATGAATTAGAACAAAAATATTTTAAATGCATCTCAATTATAATAACTCAAATATTATAAATGCATCTAATCCCAGAACTACAATGCAAAGTAACTTTCATTCATCACGTACAGAATCAAAATCTTCAGATACAGGTTTTTACAACTTTACTGTACTGTTTACTTTTTTACAGGTTTACTGTAAAACTGCTTTATCTTCACTGACAATTATGTCATCTCTTAACTAATTCCCAACTAAAACAAAACCAACCCTAACTTAAGTAAAAGTCTGTGCTAGTTTAATCTGTCTCGTGTTACTCACTCGATCCCCATCAGATTTCACTGAGAGCCAGCACCACATTCCTCATCTCTGCATCTGACGCTCTCACAGCCTCCTGCGCGTTCCTTTGCTCAGACAGTGAAGCAGCTCGGACGGACACACAAGTCATTGTGTCCTTTTGCCTGTCGTAGTTTCCGACACAGCGATGCACCTGACCTCTGATCAGTCTGGGCAGAATATGATCCTACAGAACAGACATACAATGAGTTTATAACTCTGAACATACATGTTAATAATGTCTCTACTACTATCACATAACAGTGTTTTTTTTATTAAATTTAATGCATCCTGAATAAAATCAGCCATTTCTTAAAAATAAAAAAAATACTGACTTGTAGGTTATTACATTACTTAAACAGTATTACATAAAAAATCTATCTATCTATCTATCTATCTATCTATCTATCTATCTATCTATCTATCTATCTATCTATCTATCTATCTATCTATCTATCTATCTATCTATCTATCTATCTATCTATCTATCTATCTATCTATCTATCTATCTATCTATCTATCTATCTATCTATATAACATTACACAATAATGCATGTGTTACAATGAAGAAGAGAAAATGCAGCAATTGAAGACCATTGGGGGCCAGTTCACACAGAAAGCCTTTTTTGCAGGTAAAATCCCAAGACACAGGTCAGTGAAGTGGAAAAAAGTAAGATCTAAAGATGTGTAAAAGCTGAATTTATTTTAACTTGAGCACCATGTTTTTAGAACTCTGCATCATGCCAAGATTGCGACTGCAAAGGTCAAACACGGCCATCTATTGCATGCTTACTAGGGATGGGCAAGAGTGCTCGAGTGTGAAGCGACGATCGATCATGAAAACGATGATTGCCCTGACATTAAAAAGATATTTGTCTATTTTTTTTATTTATCTTTACGCCATTTTGGACAGCACCTGAGGTCTGATTTGTTAGCATTAGGCAGCAGGCCTACAGACCGACCAAATAAAGTGAAACTGGTTTTGAAAGCGTGCACTGCAGTGATGGCTGGAATGTATGTAGATGTGCAGCACCAATCTGTCATATACATAGCATTATAATGAGAACAAGATTGGCAGAGAATGTTGTGAATTATATGTGCTTTAGTTCCCCATGTGTCAGACAGCTGTTAAAGGAAATATCAGAATAGCAGTCAAGATCATGTGTGCACTCATGTCCTTTTCTGCAGATGCAAGTTGTAAGATTACATTCATGATCAGTATATATCTGATTAATCTCATATAAGACACGTTTGGTTGAGTATATTAACCAGACAGCAAAGTGCTGCGGTTATACCAGTGTTCATTCTCTTCAGTTTCAGCTCAAGTGCAATGCCTGACATTATCGACTCTGGGCTTCAAAATGTGACTTTGCCTTTTAAACCATAAACTGTAAAAACTAGCACGATCAAGTTCATGTGTACATTCGCACCCTTTTGTGCAAATGTAAGATTTTATAGGTATAGACCTGATTAATCTAATAATAGGATGCTTCTTGAGTTTATTAACCAGCTGCAGCCCCACAGCACAGCAGTTTCAGAACCCCATCCACTGAACCGGAAGTGAGCGGTGCTACCCATACATGTTGTTTTCATATGGATTTTATATTCGGATCGATGTCTACAATATTTGACAACAATACTTTTAAATGAAGTTACTTTTCAATTCATATCTTTGAACAAGAGAAACATGCATTTAAACCAGTGAGATGTGAAAGAAGCATGAATGAGAATTGAGTTTGAGTGAGATATTTCTCTCATGACATGTGGTGGTGAACCAATATTTAATCTGTTTACGTCTTTCATGTTTTATCATTAAAGCTTTTTTTGCATTTGTCAAAATATATTATTTGTCTTAATATTAAATAATCATTCATTATTAAAACATTCATTTAGTTTTCAGCGATTAAAACTAAATGGTTATTTTTATTTGACATTTGAAAAATAGAAATGTCACATTCTCTGTCTATTATTTTCAATCGAAATAATACGATTGAATATAGAGTCAAATGGGAAACACTTTATAACATGTTACGAACATATTAGGACTAATATATTTTTAAAATAAAAAAGTTGTTTGTGTCAAGAATTAACATTAAATCTCATAGCCTATTTTCTGTCATTATTGTCTATTATTTGTTACAACATGAATGTGAACAAAATAATATACTAATATATCTATAGTCAAATGGGAAACACTTTACATGTTATACATTTATCAATATTTTTTAAATAAAAACTGTGTATAGTTTTAGCCTGTTTCTATGAAGTATAAACTGCTGTCTTTGTATTCATTGATGTTAAGCATGATCAATAGGCTATGTTTTAAAATGTTGACTACTGTACATCATGACATGTATATTATATGAACAGAAAAGTGACTTCATTTAAAAGTATTGTTAAATATTTTAGACATTGATCTGATCAAAATCCATGTCAAAACAGCTTATATTTGACAAAATAAAATTACATATATGGATAGCGCAACTATGTCTGTTTAAGCCCCGCCCCTCACTTCCAGTTCTGTGGATGAGGTTCTGAAATGGGTGTGCTGCAGGGCTGCAGCTGGATACTATTGGTTTATTCACACTTTCAGTTTTCTTGCAATGCCTGATATTACTGACTGGGTTATTTGAGATGGTCATTTAGTTTTTTTTAAAGGGATAGTTCACCCAAAAATGAAAATTCTGTCATCATTTACTCTCCCTCAAGTTGTTCCAAACATGTATGAATTCCTTTCTTCTGCTAAATACAAAATAAGATATTTTAAAGAAGGTTGGTAATTAAACAGTTGCTGGTCCCCATTGACTTCCATAGTATTTTTTTTTCCTACTATGGAAGTCAATGGGGTCCATCAGTCGTTCGGTTACCGACTTTCTTCAAAATATCTTCTTTTGTGTTCAGTAGAAGAAAGGGTTTGAACAACTTGAGGGTGAGGACATGATGACAGAATTTTCATTTTTGGGTGAACTATCCCGTAAACATTTATGCATTATAATCTAGCAGTTATTTTTTTGTAGTCATAGGCATGTTTTCATGTCAAGTTTGTATTTGTCAACATTAATTTTCATAACATAATTTTTATTATATCCATAACGGAGATGCCCCGCCCCCTACACGAGTGCTCGTATTTTTATCAAAAATTAGAAATTGACAAAAATGCCCATCCCTAATGCTTACATTGAAAACCCTTAGGATGTAGCTCAGGAAGAGGACTAATACTACCAGACTCACAATTTCATAGTAAAGACACTGGACCACCTCTTTACCATCCCTCAAGAGGAATTTCTTTGCTCCGTATTCTCCAACTGTAACTGCAGAGTCCAGTGTGGCTGTAAAAAGAGACAGGACTGTTAGACAAAGATTAGAATCAAGGGAATCATGTGTGTTATAGTCTCCTCACCAAATATCTCAAACAGCATTGGTACTCTGGTCTTGTACTGGCTCCAGTGCTTCATTCCTTCAATAACAGCAGTAACAAGACGAAGCGACATCTCACAAGGGGGCTTCTATCCAGCAGGAGGGAAAACAAATTATGTTATCTGAACAAATAAAACAACATTTAATACTGAGAAGCTGAGAATCTTTGAAAAAAATCTGCAAACAAAAAAATGAGTGGAGGAAACTGGATTATAGAAGCAGATCTTTAAAGGGTTAGTTCACCCAAAAATGAGCATGATTATTTAATCACCCATGTTATTCCTAACCTGTAAGACTTTCGTTCATCTTTGGAAAACAAATGAAAATATTTTTTATTAAATCCGAGATTCCTGTCCCTCCATTCAGAGATCATGAAACTAATCCATATGAACTGAGAGATTTAGACCAAATTTTCTGAAGAGAAATGATTGTTTTATATGATAAACAGATTTAATTTATTCTTTTATTCACATCAGCAAACCTAACCAGAAGCTCAATTGTACTTGCTTGATGCATGAGAATGAACCTCATTGTGTCTCGCATGTTAAGCAAACATGCTTGAGCTTCAATTTACCACAACTTATGTGTGAGTTGATGAATATTTATGTGAAATAAAATCCTAAAGCGTGTTTCTAAAGAAAATTTGGACTAAACCGCTCAATTAATATCATATTAATTGACCAATTAATTATTGAAATATTTATTTGGTTTAGTCCAAATTTTCTTATATGATTTTGTTTTATAATCTCTTATGAACTTTTTGAAGCATCAAAGTGGTAGCTGTGTAGCCGCAGGGACAGAAATCTCTCAGATTTCACTAAAAATATCTTCATTTGTGTTCCAAAGATGAACAAAAGCCTTGCGGGTTTGGAATGATGACAGAATTTAAATTTTTGGGTGAGTTAAACCTTCAAGGGGTGTGCGATACATATTGCCTGGAATAGTATTGTATTTGTTGTTTAAAAAAAAAAATGCAATCTGACATTATTGAGCTCCCACGTTCTGTGTTGACTGGGCAGTCTTGTAGATTAAACTAGTGCAGGTCTGCATTTAGTGCACTTTCACGATGGGATTTATATTCATATAATTTAATATAGTTAATAAACATCATACGAAGAGTGCAGTTTTTCTCCAGGCATTAGCATGATAAAAAATATGGTATTGAGTTTATAGAAGTTTACTAAACAAGAACTTAATATTAAGTGACGTACATTTTAGACATGCCTCCATTGCCTGTTTTTGCTCTATTTGTCAACGAAAATAGTTCAAAACAAAGCCACAGCTGCAATTGCCTCTCTGAGCAACACACAGTAGGTGGTTTCCATACTGAACAAATCAGCTGTTTGAGTGAATAGGTTGAATCTCAATGACTCACTCATTAACAGAGACTTGCCACCTACTGGCGGATTTAATTTCACATTTAAAGTATCTTTTCATGTTTTAAATAATTTCAAATATCGATATTCAAAGTTTTATGTTTAAAACATCAAAACATTATTTATGCTTTTGTACTGTAGGTTATTCATTTGTCACCTCTGAGCTGCATTATACAGTCTATGTAAATGTCACTTCAAATGCAAATGCAGTTTCCTGTCCTTTGCAAAGATACATTTTGTTGATACTTATTTCATTTGATTGGTAACAACCCTACTGTGTCTTATTATTATAATACAATTTGATAAAATTTATGAAATTGTCACAAAAGTTTATGCTTGCATTTAATTAGGTTTAAAAATACATTAATAAAGGTAAAAATGCCAGCAAAAGGAACAAAATCAATTAAAACATTCAAAAAATATTTCCGTCGCTGCTGTGAACTGACCACCACACAGAATATGAAGAATATCAAAACCTTTAGGAGTCTCTATCTACAGCAGTCCTTAACCTGCCAAGGTACCAACACAATTACACACTCAGCAAAATATCTAATTATCGTCATTGATAAAATCCCAGACAAAATCAAGATATAATTTTTTGGCAAAATCACACACCTAGTTAGGTCTCAATACATTTCATTCCATTCACATAAATGCAAATTCTGGAGATCTGAAAAGCAAACTCATGCCGAGAACTGTGTGCCAAACTGTGTGCCAAAGTTCAAGTTTAGTAAACACTGACCTGTGAATTTGTATCACCAAAGACCAAAAAGTGTAGCCTGTCCTAAAAGTGTAGCATATCTGCCCCTTAAGAGATATGCATCTATAATCCTGTTTTTTACCCACTTTTGATACAAAGAAGATTGAACATTGATAAGTCACTGTGTCATCTCTAAGCTGATTTAAAAGCTGCTATAACACAAACTATAAAGCTGCATGTTTGCAGAGTTGCAGTGCAGTATATTTTTATTTTATTTTATTTTTTTACATTTTGGATTTATTTTTTGTTACATGTTGAATTTACGTTTTTTTTAAAAAGACCTCGCAAAGTGTGATGTCATACCACTATCCAAAGTAATTTTGCATGCTCAGTCTAAGTGTGGCCGCATCTTTAGACTTGTAAAGTAACACACCTGCTTCTGAGGGGTGGTCTGGACACTTGAGGTGTCCATCTTTTCTTTTGCCCATATTCCACTGGTTGTTTGTTCAACAGGTTTGAAGTTCCACTTTCCGCTGTGACTCTGAGCTCCAGGGCCCTGAGTGCCTCCTGGTGCAGGAGTACGCTGTTGGGGACGGTAAGGCATACTGGGAGAATTTGTCGGTGTATTAAATGACTGCTGATTCTGGATGCCGCTGGACCATGTGGGCTTGCCGAGCGAGACTGAGCTGTTGCTTGGAAAGCCACCATGAAACTGGGATCCAACTGCTGGCATTGAATCCTGTCTAACTAGAGGCCCTTGTTGCCCTGTCTGTGACCTGGAGGTAAAATGATGAAAATTACAAAATATAAGTTTTTTTTTTTTGCTGGATAACCATTTTTTTTATTTAAGTTAATCAACTTGACTATATACTGCAAGGTTAGGTAACACTTTGCAATAAGGTCCTATTAGTTAACATTAGTTAGTTGCATTAATTAACATTTATTGAGTACTTGATTTTGTTAACGTTAAATAAAATTACAACCGTTCATGTAAGCTCAGGTCTATTAAATAATATTAATAGATACAACTTCTGATTTGAATGTATAAATATATAAATAAATGTTGAAATTAACGTAAGCTATGATTAATAAATATATTTTCAAAGTACTATGCATTGTTAGTTCATGTTGAAGGGTTACTTCAGCGATTAGCATTAAGCTTTGTATCAGTACAAACCCGGCAGTATATTCAAATTTATGTATTACCTAAGGTAACTTAAATTAAAGTAATTCCTAAGGCTCAGGTGAAAAAAATAAAATAAATAGCCCCTTTACATTTTTTACAGTGTTAAACTTATTTGGTATTTTCACTCATGCTGATTTTACTGTTTAAAACTATGGGAGGCTTCAAGACCTTTCTAGGTGTGTAGTCATTAATTCATATTTGAGTATCAGTTGAGTACCGGGCATAGACAGTTTTTTTGGGGTGAGGTAAAGGTGAATATCCTCGTCCTGCCACGCCAGGCGAAGCAGCAGATCTCATGCTGGATTGCTGAGATGAAAGATAGGCTCGCTGGTTCCATTGGCCACTCTGACCTAAAGCTAAAAAGAAGAATAAAAAAAAGGGTTATATTTGAGAAGACATGACCATGAAAAACAGAAAGACATGACATCATTAGCTTAGTCTGCATACATACTGTAATTAGGCTTGCTATACATTGAACAAAACCTTCCAGAGCGTATACCTTTCAATATTAAACCATACAGATTACCCATATCATCCTATAATGAATGCATTACTCCAGTTTGCAACTACAAAAAATGTAGGGATATATGATGGTCAATTTAAGACTTTTTAAAGTTTTAAAATTTAAAAATGGTTGAATATGTCAATATGTTCAAATGTAAATGTCTAGGGTGAAACATATTGAGTTGTATTAGCAAAACTTCCAACAGATTTCCATTAATGTTTTACTTTTATTTTGCATCACTCTTCTCCCAGCCACTTGAATATAGGGATGAAACGGTATGGAAATTTAACATCATGATTATAGTGACCCAAATTATCACGGTTATCAATATTATCACGGTTTTGTTCAAATAAGATAGTGTTCAAAAAGAAAAATAACAGATGCACACACTGAAGTTTTATATTTGAACTGAAACAAATAAATAAATCAAGCAGCTCTATGCAATTTTTTTAAGCAAGATTCTATTCTCTGGTAATGGGATTTCCTTCCTTATATTGGCCGTCGTCAATAGCACCACATAATGCATAAATAATAATTTGGTTTAAATATTATCTCTATAAATATGTTTCTTAAGCAGTATTCTCATCAGTGTCCCATCAGCTATGATGCATTTAAACATAGCATATTTTGTGTACAAGCCCAAACTGTATCCCAGTAAAATAAATCCTATCCACATTGTTATATGATTTGACAATTTATTTGATGAAATATCAAAAATCCAAAAGGTGTGCATTATATCCGACACCTAGATAAACACTTTACAGTCCGTTGTATACAACCGCACATACCAATGTTGTATGTAACTTTAGAGACGGTCCCTAAACTTGTGAATCTCGAACGTCAAGCCAAATTTATGCCAGCCATATTGGATCCGCTATGGTTCATCAGTGTTTGTTTTAAACTATTTTTGCTGTTGAAATAGGCTTGAACAAAAACATTCAACCGTATGCTGAATGAATCTCCTGCGTACATCGGACGTTCATTTCTGCTTTGAGTGCAGATTTCAGTGAGTGAAGCTGCGCACGCTCTGAACGAAGCTCTGGCTAATCTGAACGCATCTGATTATTAGACATTGCATCCAAAAACTCATTAGAAACTTGTGTGATTGGTTATAATGCGCAACGCGATTATAACAGATGGCTTTTGAGAAGCCTATAATAAGTAGGTGACTAGCAACAGTGACTAGTGTGAGTGACTGTTACACGACGCCACAACGGAAATACACCAAACAAATGGCGGGTGTTAAAGGGTTAGTTCACCCAAAAATTTAAATGAGATGTTTATCTGCTTACCCCTTCATCTTCACTTGTGTTCTACTGAAGAAACAAAGATACATACATGTTGGATGCTCTGGGGGTAAGCAGATAAAAATCTAATTAAAATTTTTGGGTGAACTAACCCTTTAATGTCAAGCCCTGATTATTATTCCTTAAATGTCAACCTAGTCATGTCTGTTCGTCTTTGGCTCAAGCTTCACGTTATTATTTCCCAATTTTGGTATTGAGGTCAAAGTTAACTTGCCTTGCGTTCGCAAACCTTTGCAGATTTGAAGTGTTTCCCCGTATTACAGAGACTTTCTTCTAGCATGTTCTGCTGCAGACAGGGTGTGCACCGTGGTTTTAATGATAATTAAATTTTAAATGATATTACTAACCGTAAGTAGATTTTATCGTGGTTTATCGTGAAACCGGTAATCGTTTCACCCCTACTTGAATACAAACATTACTATTACTATACCTTCTGCAAAAAAAGTGATGTTCTTCTACCTCAGTAGTTTTGTCTCGTTTTCAAGTGCAAATGTCAAAAATTCTTAAATCAAAATGCATTCACTGGAGATACAAAATTACATAAATTTAAAGTCTTGTTCTCTGTGAAATTGATTAAAATTGAGTGAGTTTATAATTAAAACAAGAAAAAATATCTGCCAGAGGGCTCAGAAAAACTTACTGTAATTCAAAGACAAGTTTTCTTAAGTCATTGACAGATATTTGTTCTTGTTTTAAGTAAAAACATGCTTCATTTTGTTCAGTTTCTCAAGACTTTATTTTGCATTTGCATCTTAAGTAAATGCATCTTGATTTAATATTTCTAGATATTTCTACCAGAAAACAGGACAAAAATACAGAAGACATTTTTTTTTGCAATGCATGCAACATTTACTACCATGACTTTAAATGAAAGACTTTCTGCTCTGACCTTTTTAAACCCTTAATTTGAGTAAGAACAAATTAAGACTTTTTAAGATATGCAGAAATCCGGATGAATACATCCAGCTTTATCTCCATACATACTCGCATAAAGCGATATATATTATAGCAAATCTCAAATGCTTGATGCCTATATCGTTGTCTTTTGAAAACTCATATCGCCCAGCACTTAACAAAATTTCCAGAAATAACAGTGACTTTCTGTGTAGATGCTATGAAACAATGTGTATTGTGAAATGCGCTACAATAAAATTGACTTGACATGATCTGCAAATATAATCTATGATCTTTCTACTAAACTGTAAAACTTATTTTTTACTTGAAACCACTTAATGCTGTACAAATAAAAATTACATAACAAAGATCATTCAGTGTATTATAGTGTGACATAATACAGAGTTGGAAAGTGAATAGGAAGAACATCTGAACAACTGATGCATAGTGTGCTGTATCAGAACTTGGTAGATGTTTATTCAGCATTATATACGAGGCTGGCACAGTAGAAACACCTACTGGGAAGAGCAGAGGAGGATTGTGTCTCATTGTAGTGGTTGGCAGTGAAAAGCTCACTCTCAGAGGGATTAGACGTCAAAGGCAGCCTACTCCTCCTCCTTTGATTAAACAGAGGCACTGAGAGACAGCCTGCAGAAAGACAGAGGCGAATGTTTGCTTTGATTTCAGGCTCCAGCAACCTGAATAACACTAACAGCAGCAAAGTGTTGTATTAGCAGATGAGTAGTTTTTCAATTACTAGGCATTTATACATACAAGGGGCTCTCTGGAAATAGGCTAATAAATTGGAAGTATTTAGCTATATTATTTAGATAGTAGATGGAAGATTTTGACTAATATTTTCAGGTTTTTCCAACCAAGTAACTAACATAGGCATTCATATGTATGGTAAATGCTAACGTTACCTGCGTTTGGTGTCTGGTTTTCCTTCCTCCACATCTTGACAACTCCTCACACTGTCTGAGAGGTGTAAAAATATTATTGTGTAAAAATGAAAAATATTACTATTAATTAACAGTTTATACGTAACGTTATATCAGCAGGTCTGGTTTCTAATAAAGATTTAAGTTACTATTCAGTGTTTATTTTGTCGACTGGATGATAATGTTCTTTCTGTCAGTGTTTGTTCTCAGCTCAAAAACATAAGTACGGTAGAAATATGAACTGAAATGTTTATATAATGAGTTTGTATGTAATATTATAGCTGTTTTTAAGATTTGCTGGCTAAATTTATTTAGCTAATAGTGCAAGGTCATTCATTTACGAATCAAATTGTTCTTACCAGTAGAAAATTGCGTCAGTCAAGGGGAAATATGTGAATTAGAATCGCTCATTAAGTAGTTTAAGATGTATCTCCGATTTAATCCCGCATAAATTCTTCAGTATTGTAATTTTGTTTTGTTTATGACGAAATCGTTTTGGCGCGAGGCCTGCGCGTGAGCTTTTGAAGCAAGAAGTCCTACTCATCCCGCGAATCGGTTCTTTCGAACAGTTCGATTCAAAGAGCCGGAATTAGTAGCCTACTTTTTCAGCGGTTCTTCGCGTCTCATATAAAGCATGCTCTACTACTAGTACAATAATAAAATAATAATAATTTTAAAAAAATGTATAAAAAAACATTACTAGGGACAAAATTGTTGGTTGGTGACATTATGTCACTGATGGACAGTAACTTGTGTCAAAATAATTTAAGCAGAGACTCCATCTGGACAAGATGCTCTCCCATGACTCGTTCTAGGTACTCACTAAGACCAGCTAAAATGATTTGAAAGCTACATTTATATTTGTTGGCTTTTTGTATATTTTTTGGCTTTTTGCTGGTTTGGCTTGATTATCTGCTTCATTACATTACCATTCAGTATCTACTTTAGTTGTCATATACTCAATCCTTATACACAGCACAGTTGTATTTTTATACCTTGTGAAAAATGCTTGTCCAATTTTTAATTGCATTTCAGGTCATGGAGAGGGTCGGCTTTGCGCATGGCGAGCTGACACAGATGGCCGCTCCATCCCTTAGCGTCTTGCAGGGCTGGCAGGCCTTGGTTGCATCTGGCGCCTTGGCTTGTGGCGGTACTTTTTGCGTCTTGCAGAACTACTTGCTTAGAGATGTATATTTTACATAGCTTATTTAGTTTTAGTTAAGTACTGCACCATCCAATCAGATTTTTATTTAACAATAAAATTGTTAATTTAGAATTGTTTATTTAACAATAAAATTGCTCTGTCCTGTCCCACAAGCTCCTTGTACTGCCGCCTCAGAGGTTTCTGCCACTGGCATCCGGGTCCCAGAGATCTGTTACAGATGCATCAATGATTTCAGTCATGGAAACAGAGCTTTCTTTCTCAGCTGCCTTGGGCCCAGAAATCCAGTCAGGGCTGCTCCAGAGATCCCAGTAAAGGCAGACATGTTTCTTGTCACTGCTGCTCCAAAACCTGCTGAGGCTCCTGATTTGAAAGACCCAGGATGCCCTTTTCAAACCCTCACTGGTATCTTCACACTGCCGATCCAAAAGTTCCTGCCACTTGTACCTGGGTCCCAAAGAATAGATCTTGTCAGGGTGACTCCAGAAATCAGGGTTCCTGATGCTGCTGTGCCAGAAGAGCAGTTTGAGCCACAGGCACCACAGAGGTTACTTGACAGGGTACCTTTTCAGTTGCCCTGGTCTCAGCGCTTCATGCCCAGCCGGAAGGTTCCTGCTGCCGCAACCCCAGACCCCTCTACTGTTCTAGAGCTTTGTGTCAAAGAAACTGCTAAGCTTCCCAGAGGTTCCTGACATGACTACAAAGTTTCCTTCCAATAGTGCAGAGGTTCATACCACAGTTGCCAAAGAAGTTCCAGCAAATGTATATATTAAAAACAAAATGTTTCTAAAAATAAACACAATGTGTTTAAAAGGTTAACCATTAACCATTCCTATTATGCTTCAGTTCTAGAGACGTTAAGCCTCTCCTTTTACCAGTTTCACCAAGTAAGTGATATCTCAAAGTGGAGTTACACTATGTGGCCCTCCTTTTAACATTTGAAGTCCAAAGTATCAGCATGTGATTTGCCTGCAGACAAAGTCCAAAATTAACTGCCAAATGGCAAATTTGTGTGAACATTTGCTTTGGGCATGACATAAAGGCTTACCTTGCCTAAAAATAAATATTTCAAATACATTTTACAAATAACCAATTCAAATGGAAGACATACAAACCTAAAAAAAAATGTTTAAACTCACACAGTTGATATTCCATTTTACAACCTCCAGGAGATTGCAAAGTCATGATGTAAAAATAAATCATTTGAACTCTGTTGCCTTCATGTAAAATAGCCATTGTGAAAAAGAAAGAAAGAATTAAAACAAAGTCACTCATGTTAACTTCTCTATTAGTGTTCCGACCATTTTGTCAATGCACTGCAAATTATTCCAGTTTTACACAACTTATTTGCAATATTTTGCTGTAATTTCAAATAAACTTTACTTTTATATAATCTGTGTCTGAATTCATCACACATACAAATCTCTAAATGACAGAAATAGCCTGTCTCTAACCTTCAATCTTTACAACAATGAATAACAATATGCCTTCTGTGATTGCTTTCATTGTTTCCTTAAAATACATTTTCTTGAGAAATGTGATTCATTTGAAGAACAAAACATGCATCTTAAGGCTTATGTTGAATTATATACTCTTTAAGATATTAGCTTAAACTTATTTGGCTTGCTGTCCACTGATGAGGGGGTCGATGAAGCAGCTTAATTCAACTTGAGCTCTGGAACCCCCCATGAAATATATAGGATGATGTGATTGCAAAGGCCAAGGTACCCAAGATGTAGGTGGAGTGATGCTGGAACAGTTGAGACTGGGCCTGGGGAGAGGTAAGCAGCTGCTTAAATACTCTGGCTGTTGTTTGAAAGATTACATGTGCTTGCTCCTCCCTATTTTACGTTTAGGAACTTCATTTAGATGGACCTTTGTCAGGAAGTATACAGGTCTGGAGAGTGAAAACTGCTTTCATACTGCCCTTTTATATTTCAACTGAACAAAATTCTGATATGTATAACTATCATTCAAGAAAGTATTTTCTTACAATCAGGGGTGAAAGGTGTAAAAAAAGAAAGAAGCTGTGATCATATCATTAACAATTAACTTAAGTGCTTTAGTAGAAAGGGATCTAATATTCAGCAAGCTGAACTTTATCAATTGTTCATTTTAGTGATCTCCTTGCAATAGAGTGCAACAGTAATGTTCTGAAAGTAAAAACTCTTAATTTATTACGATAATTTATAAACCTTTAAAAACAGCCCTACTGCGAGCAAAAACGTTGTTAAAGGAACACTCCACTTTTTTTGAAAATGTTCCAATTTTCCTCATTTTCCAAGTCCCTTAGATGTAAACAGTTGAGTTTTACCCTTTTTGAATCCATTCAGCCGATCTCTGTATCTGGCAGGTTCCATTTTTAGCATAGCTTAGCATACATCATTGAATCTGATTAGACCATTAGCATCGTGCTCAAAAATGACCCAAGACTTATATATATTTAATATTTTTCCTATTTAAAACTTGACTCTTCTGTAGTTACATTGTGTACTAAGACCACACGGAAAGTGACATTTTTTGATTTTTTAGACCGATATGGTTAGGGACTATATTCTCTCGTTCCTGTGTAATAATCATGGAACTTTGCTGCTGTCCCATGGGTGCGATGCTATTACAGCGCAACTTTTCATTTTCTGTTTGTCTTAGTACACGATATAACTACAGAAGAGTCAAGTTTTAAATAGGAAAACTATTGAAAGTCTTTAGTAATATTTTTGAGTGCGATAGCTAATGGTCTAATCAGATTCAATGATGTATGCTAAGCTATGCTAAAAGTGCTACCGCCAGATACAGATATCGGCTGAAAGGATTTAAAAATGGTAAAACACAACTGTTTAACTCTAAGGGATTTGGAAGCCTATTTTCAAAAAAAAGTGGAGTGTTCCTTTAATCGATGGTAATTCCTTCTGTTGAAGCCATCATCCTGCAATATTGCAACTAAATTCTAAATAATCATGTTTGTAGTGGAATAGTGATTCTGTAGTGGAAAAACTACAAGATTAAATAAGATTAGCATCATGGGTTATTTGCTTATAATGCTCTAACAAAGACTTTAAAAAAATATCCCTATCGAAAAAATACTTCCAGAACCAAGACTGCTGAAAATGTGGGCGGCTACTAATGCACTCTATAAGTGAGAACACTGTCAGAACAACATTTTGTTCTACAAAGGAAAGACAAACTCCAAGTGTTAAAACCAAATTTAGATGAAAGCAGAGGCATATAACCCTGAATAAAAGAGACATTTGAGGATTGATGGACAGTTGTATCCTTTTGAGAAAACAGAATGATGTGGAACTACAGCCTACTAATATCTGTGAATTGCACATTTCATTTCATTAATATTCCTTTAAAGGGATAGTTAATTCTGTCATCATTTACTTACCCATATGCTGTTCCAAACCTGTAAGAGTCTCTTTTTTCTGTTGAACTAAAAAGAAGATCTAAAGAATGTTGGTAACCAAACAGTTGACGGTATCCATTTATTTCCATAGAAAAATGGATACCATCAACTGTCTGGTTACAAATATTTTGAACTAAACCTTAATGTAAATGCATTCTCTGATACAATTTTTAAACTGTTAAAATGTTTAATGTTGTCAATTAGAGTTGAGGAAAAAATAGAAGTAATGCATACACAAACACAGACAAACCATTATCTCCCCTCAATCCCAAAGTACATTTGAAAGATATCAGCACATCCTTTGTCATTAAGGAACTGATAAAGCTGTCCAAGGTCCATGTGGTTTCCTCTTGTCCCATGAGGGTCAAAAATGGCTTCATTAAATCCGGTAAACTTACGGAGGGACTCAGCTCTCTCCTCCATCGAGCTGTTTTCCAAAGGGACATCCTCTCTGTGACGAATCATAATTCTTTTCCATGTTAAAACTTTCACCCTGAAAATATAAAACAAATTCAGCTATAATAAACAAATCAGCTTTGCCATCACAGGAATATATTACTTTAAAATATATTCAAATAGAAAACTGTTTAAATTATAGTGATATTTAATTCACAACTATTACTGCTTTTACTGTATTTTTGTCTGTGGACAGAAGAGACTTATTTTAAATCATAAAACATATATGTTATTCCAAACTTATGAACGAGTGTAATATAATAAAAACAAATAGAAAATTAAATTCAAGATATGGTTTGTAACAACCATAAAGTATGGTCAAAAATTAGTTGCAGAGAACATAGAACCATCAAAATTACATGTTCATCTACTTCACATGAATTTGAAAGATCATCTCAGGGGTTTTCACTTCCAACATAATAGCACATTTAAGCACTTAAACGTATTTCAAGAAACATTTTATAGTCAGCAGTAAGAGTTGCTTGCTATTCGAATTAACAAAGAAGTTTATAAAATACGACCAATTGACCAACAATGAGGTTCAGGCTTTATTAAGCAAATGCAAAGGATGAAATCAGGCGCGAACGGGAAAGTCGGACTCAGTCCTACGTCACCGGACTAATCTTCAAGGTACTTTAGACTGTGATTTAGACGCAGACAGCAATACGTCTGAGGGAAAAAAATTCATGGGACAAATTGTTCTGGGTAATTTTGGTGGAAACGGGGCTATAGTAAATGAGATCCTCATTTTGGACCATAAATATAAAACCTACACAGACACACACACACGTTTGTTTTTGTGACATATGGGTACATTCCATAGGCATAATGTTTTTTTTACTGTACAAACCGTATTTTCTATCCCCTTACACTGCCCCTGCACCTACCCATCACAGGAAACATTCTGCAGTTTTACTTGGGGACATGGCCAATTTCCTTATATTTCACCCTCTCTTTGTATACATATGTCATACCCATGCCATTATACACATGTGCGTCCTCATATGTCACAAAAACATGCCCACACACACACACACACACACACACACACACACACACACACACACACACACACACACACACACACACACACACACACACACACACACACACACACACACAAGGTATTTAACTTATCTTTGGTATTTTGAGTTTGCACTTTGGGTGTGTTCATAGAAAAATAAGTGTAGACCCTATTGATTCATTTTAGATTTCAATCAATACCTGGCCCAGAACTCATCGCAAGCAGACTGCAGACCCTCCACACACACAATACCAGGCTTTCCTGGCATACTGAACCCAGAAAGGTTCAGCTCCTTTGCCCATTCCAGAATGTTCTTCCTCTTGATCTTATTGTAGATATGATGGCTGTAGATCCAGAGTCTAGTGAAGGTCTCTTTTGAATGCATCGAAACGTTTTCCTTCTTGGGATCGCAGACAGGGGCACTTTTAGTGATATATGCTTGTGCATTTTCGTTGATCCACTGCACAGCAGAAAGAATACAAACATCCCCACTGCAGGTTTCAGACAGGTAGGTGTTTAGGTCGGAGTGAAGTAGCATCTGCTGTGATCTAATAAGTTCAGAACATCTGAAAAGGGGAAAAAATATATTATTCAGAAAGAATCCAATTGAAATATCTACAATAACTTAGATCCTAATGGATGAAGATACTTTATATGGTTTAAACAAAAAAAATTAGTAGATCTGTATCAGTTTCCCAAACCTGTTCCTGGAGGTACACCAACAGAGTACATTTTGGATATCTCCCTTACCTAACATGTATATTTTTAGTCTTGGAGTCTCTTACTCATGAGCAAATGAGTTTGTTGGTGGCCCACCACACTGTAAACATTTTGTTGTTTTTTGTTGGTTTAACTTTAAAAAGTAAGTAACGTGGTTGCCTTAAAATTTTGAGTTTTTTTTAATTAAAAATTTGAGTTGATACAATGAAGGAAAATTGTTTAATAAATAGAAACTCAAAATATTATTGTATCTAAACCACATAAAAAATGTGATAAATCGTGAAAATAGCACTATTTGGCATGTTTCACTGCGTCATCAGAAATAAAACACACAATTACCCAACATGCTTACAAATTTTTAAAATAATATTTTAATAAAGGTTGTTGAATCTCAAAAAATGTTCATTGTATTAACTCAACATTTTAATTTCAATTAACTCAAAATTAAGGCAAACTTTTCTTCTACATAATTTTTTACAGTGCAGGAACAGGGTTAGGAAACACTGATCTAGTTTTTTTTTATTTATTTTTTTACTACAGTTCCAAATGGGACAGATTTTTCAAGCAGTAAATAAAGTAATTTGTGGTGATTTGTGTGGTAAATCATGAACATTAATCCTTCCCTCGCATCCTGTAACAAATAACAAAATTACCTAAAGCGCTAAATTATACCTTTTTTTGTCAAGAAAGGTTGTATAATTTCAGATTTAGTTTAATTATTTAAATGACTATATTTGATCAATAAATATAATAAGCACACCCTTTTAGCTTAAATTTTAAATTATTTCAAAATAAATTCAAAATATGGGTGTCTCTGCTGACCTCTTGTGGGAAAAAAAAATATATATATATAACATATTTCATGACTCTTGCCACTAGCTAGCAAATGAGCTGTTAAAATTGTCATCATGCACTTCCCCTCAAGTTGTTCCAAACCTCTATAAATGTCTTTCTTCTGCTGAACACCAAGTAAGATATTCTTTAAAGAATGTTTGTAACCAAACAGTTTTGGTGCACCATTGAGTTTCATAGAATTTAATTTTTCCTACTATGGAAGTCAATGGTGCACCATAACTGTTTGGTCACAAACATTCTTCAAAATATCTTCTTTTGTGTTCAGCAGAAGAAAGAAACTCATATAGGTAAGGAAGAACTTGAGGGTAAGTAAATGATGGCTGAATTTTTATTTTTCTGTGAAATATTCCTTGAACTCATTTTAATTAATGAAACCTTATTGTAAAGTGTTATAGATTTAAGTTTATTCTGTAATATTTTATTTAATTTTTTAACACTTATTTGATCCCACTGGAATCCTTCAGGACTGTTATCAAATTCTCATAGAAAGTCCAATAGGAATCCCGTAGACACTGTCATGTCATGTCACCGAGTAAACAATCAATCGCAACAGCTTATGAAAAAGTATTAACTGGAAACTCAAAGTATTTAAATACCTGACAGTTATATCTGGCAACACTTTTGGGTAGTCAGCTGGATAAGTACACAACAATGTAATGCTCACCTATATACAACAACAACAACAAAAAATAGAATAGATATATGATTATGATTAAATGATGAAGAACAAAGAATTATTTGATTGTATTTTCTACACTTACTGCAAGGTTCTCCACCTTGAGCTTGATGCTGAATTGGGGTCTGGTGCTGGGGGGAGTATGAACTGAGCCCTCCACATAAGCCCTGAGCTCTGCATGGGAGAGCTCATCCACTTGTAACTCTTCTTCACTTGGAAACATGCTTAATAGCAGCTCTATCTCGGCAAATTGTGCCTCTGCTTCCTCTGAGCAAGTCATATTTCCAACATCTGTATCAAACCCAAATCCAGTGTGCTTGCAGAGTATTTCTTCACACTTCTGCCAAGACTATAAGAAAAAAAAAGGAAAACAGAATTAGTGGACAGAATGGAAGTAAGCACAATTTACACTTTTTATGTGACATCACACCCTTATAGAAATGCCACCTGGAAGGCACAGCACTTTCCTCCACTGCTGCAACCAGTCATTTTATTCAGCTTTGTACAAAGTACTAATGTACTAAAACAGTGATGCTTTAATGCATCAAGACAGTGATATTGATAGTACAATAATAATATACAACATATATAAAACATTCTATGTAGGCATGCAGATGAATCCGGAATATAAATGCAACACAAACTTTTTATGTTTCCCCATTAAAAACATTATAAAGAAAATTCTAAATGTACAATTTAGGGCATTGTGATAATTTTTTGGAACATGTATAGATTTCATCATCCATAAATAGAGCTGCACGATTAATCGATAAAAAGAATTTGATCTGAATTTCAAAACCCATGTGATCCGAAATGGCAACGATTCGGTTGTGTCTCGTAAACCTTCGACAAGTAAAATAACACTTATTAAAATAACACAGGTATGAAACCCCTTTTCAATCACACAGTCACAATATTTTTGTTTAAATCATTCAAAAAATTATCACATAACTCCTGGGATAAAAGTTTAGTTTGGCTATAAACAGTGCTCAAAATATTACACCGTTACACCGGTAGGTGGCAACAAGTGTCTTAAACATGTGTTTGCCATTGAACCATTCATTCACGAGATTCATTGAAAAATGCTGATTCATCCTAGATTCATCCAGTAATGAAACAAATTAAGTCTTCATGAGAGAGTCAATGAATCATTAATTAAGTTGACTAATTAAAAAAAAAATCGAATTGATTAAATATTTGTAAACAGACTGCTGCAATGAACTTTTTATCACGTTGTTCGTGATTCTCAATTTATCCAAAATTGTGCAGCTCTAATATTTAACTTAATATTTTAATTTTACTCTCTTAGCTTATTTTGTGCATTTTTTTCACGTTCATGTATTATTAATATCATTATTTCCTACATTACATTAAGTTTTTGAAATACTGTGGCCAACACTTCCAGTGCTCACAAAACTTTATTTTTCGTCTACATCAGATGTTGCCACGCTTCTGTTGCACTACTACTGCTCACAGATCCCTGGTTTTACAACTTGTTCTGTTCTGTCATAATAATCAAATGATAACAAAATGTAATGTAAATAGTACATGCATATGTTGAACTTCATTATTTTACACAGTGCATAAAGTATTGAATGAAAAGCATACATATCTATGACAACGTACTGAAAACACCTCGACTGTTCTGTAAAGTACGGAGTTCGTACCTTATTCTGGACCATTCACGGTCGTTCGTGATATTTCTTGTAAACAACTCACAGAAAAAGCTCGCATATTTGCCCAGCGTCTTGATAACGTCTAATGTTCAATGTTCAGAATGCTCACTTCTTCTTCTTCTGTTCTGCTTGGCAGGCAGATCTTTAGGTGCATTACCGCCACCATTCGACTCCTTTTTTTTCTGAATTCCAAAACTCAGTTTTCCATAGGGATTTTCCTTTTACGGTCTATGGGATTTTCCCTTTTTTAGCCAGTATATCCTAATGATACATATTATATTCATTTGGGATCGGCTGTTTCTTGTTCAGTTATTTTTTTTTTCATTTCTCTGCAGGATAGTACGTTTTATGAAAATTGACATTTAATCCTCTAGCAATTGATTCCTCTTCTCCTGTTCCTACATTTGTCTGAATATTAAATATTTTATTCACCAGCATAACCCTCTACACAGGGCTGGTATCCATGAAAATGCAAAGTTCTCTCCCTGAGCCATACCAAAAAACAAACACGCCTGCATTTGGATGAACGGTTTCAATATAAGAGTCCTGACTTTTTTCGGGGGTAACGTTACATCTTTTTTCTAAACAGGTTTGACTCACAGAAAATGTTTAAGAACAGCATATAAAATAGCCAGGAAAGATAACAAATGCACAAATTAAAATATAGATACATATAGATACGAAATAGTTCAGACACTGATGCTTATGTCTTGATTTTAGTGACGCCATTGCTCTGCGACGGTAGCGGAAGAGACGTGGCAAAAGAGCAATCTGACTGACGAGATGTTAAAAAAATATTGAGGAAAGTACTCGAGAGTGTTCATATTTTGATCAGTTTGTTGTTTCCGTTGATATATTCAGGTAAATATAATATTATTTAACTAATAGTATATTGATTAGTTTGAGGGAAGTTTGAAACAGTCGACCAGCTAACCATCCGTGGATTGTCAGTGTCAGGTCGGTAATATTTACATTTATCGTTACCTTCGGTCTGACGACATTTTACACTCTAATCATGGCACACTTTTTGTATATATATGTTAATTACCAGAAAAGGCCGTTTGTATTAAGAATGTTTATTAAGTGCCAAGAGGAGCTGCATTTGTATATAGCAAATTACATTAAAATGCATCTTTTAAGGGTATGTAGAATTAGCTCAAGGACGATTTATTGTACTCGAGTTAATATATGGATTCTGGGTGATATGTAAATGGCTATTTTTGATACACAGGGAGATCATGGGTTTGTGCAAGTGTCCTAAGAGGAAGGTAACAAACCTGTTCTGCTTTGAACATCGAGTCAACGTGTGTGAGCACTGTCTTGTATCCAATCACAACAAGGTTAGTGCTCTGATATTTAATTGATGACTTAAAAAGAAAAAATGAAAATTATTAAAGTTATTTTACCATTTACTCCCTCTCAATGTTTCCCAAAGTTTCTTTCTTCTGGAACATATTATTTAGAAAAAAAAAATGTTGGTAATGAAATATGACTTGTTACCGTTGAATTCTATTGTGTAGTCAAAAAATACAATGGATGTCAATGGGATTTGGAAGATTTATACACAGATTAACTCCACGCCTTTTTCCGGTTTCCTTTTATTTGTACAGTGTATTGTACAGTCATACCTACAGTGGCTACAAGACAGCGATTACAACCCCAACTGTAGCCTGTGCAGCCAGCCTTTAGATTCCCAGGAGACTGTTCGACTAGTTTGTTATGGTGAGAAGCTACAGACATATAATGTATTCTAGTGATCTCAGAATCAGAAGTTAAAGGGTTAGTTCACCCAAAAATGAAAATCCTGTCATTGATTACTCACCCTCATGTTGTTCCATACCCGTAGGAACTTATTTTATAATACTTTTGATGAAACCGAGAGCTTTCTCTGACGCCTTTATAGACTGCCATTTAATTAACACCTTCAAGTCCCAGAATGGTTAAAATAGTCCATGTGACTCCAGTGGTTCAGCCTTAATTTTATGAAGAAACGAGTATACTTTTTGTGAGGAAAAACAAACAAAAATAACTATTCAACAATCTCTTCTAGCCTGTGTGCATGGACTGTTTTAAGGATGTTTTTACTTAGTTTCTGGGCCTTGCTAATTAAATAGCGGTCTATGGAGGGGTTAGAGAGCTCTCAGATTTCATCAACAATAGTATCTTTTGTTTTCTGAAGATGAACGAAGGTCTTATGGGTTTGCAATGACATGAGGGTGAGTAATTAATGACAGAATCAAAATTTTTGGGTGAACTAACAGAGTATATGAATGTCTGCATTGGTGTTGCTTTTATTTGGTATATTCTGAGAAAGATTTTATTATGATTGGTATTATTATTTATTGTAATTTTTTAGAATTTATTACATTTAATTTATTTACTGTCCAGATTTATTCCACTGGTCATGTCTGAATGACTTGGCCTCCCGTCAGCCTCTCTACACTGCACCTGCTGGGTACCAATGCCCAACATGCCAGGGTCCTGTGTTCCCACCCCCAAACCTGGCTAGTCCTATTGCAGACATGCTGAGAGAACAACTGTCCTCTGTCAACTGGGCTAGAGCAGGACTGGGCCTTCCAATGGTGAGGAAATATGCCATCAGTAATGATACATCACTTCACAACGATAGACACACCTACTTTTTCCACACCAAGGTTAAATAGTAGAACATTTCTAAATAATAACGGTAAATAATCAGCATTTCTGAAATTAGCTTCTTTAGGGACACTTTGTCTAGATTATATCACTGCATATTATTGATGTTCTTTCATTCCTCATCATGAGGTCTATCTACAATTTTAAGTTTTTAAGATTTTATATAAAAAATAAGCCATTAGATTGATTGATATTTAAAAAATAAGACTGGAGTAGGAGAGCTAATATTAAAATATTTTGAAGGCTTTGAAGTAAATTAAACAGTGTCTATTTACACTAACTCTGCCCACTGACGTCTGGTTAGGCCTGAAAAAAAAAAAACGCTGGATTGACAACAGTAGCGATAGTATAGGGGTAAGGCGCATAGCAGAACGTTTTGACACAAATTGCCCAAAGTTCAAATAAAACTCCTTTGTCAAAATCGCTCTACTCCCTTTTCCCATCACATATCAGATTGGAAAGCCTTTTATTTTCAATTCAAATGAAGGAGATATTTGAGAAGGGAAAATAAAGTGTCACACTGTCCGATTTTGCCCACGATTTGGCCGTCTGAGACATGTTCACTGGAAGCCGATTAATGACCATTGTGATCAAATTTTACCTCAGATGAAATTCTGGCAGTGTCAGAAGAGTTGCCACACAATCCTGCAGTGTGACTTCTCCTACGACAACAGTCAAATATCTCGTTCAAGACAAACTATGACCAAACCGAGAGCTATAGATTTCTTTGTAGCCAGCATTTTAGTCCCGCGTGTAATGCAGCTCACTGTCACCGAGCGCGTCATTCATTACTGATATAAAACTCCGGACAAGTTTTCTTGCGCACGTCCGTTTTAGCGCGCCTCGACTATCATATGTTCTGACATTAATGGCAACTGAGATCTTACAGTGTGACATGGCTTACATCTTCATGTTCGTACAGTCGGACAAGGAAACATTCGCAAAGGATTTTGAAAAATGTGTGCAGCGTGCAGGACCCATAACGTGTGTTTGATAATAAAGTGTTTGTCAGTTAGTGTTAGGTGTAGGGAGGGCTTTATTGTCCCAATAAGGTGGCATCCATTTAATATTTTTTATTAATATAATTATTTACAATCTGCTATTATTGCATTTCGTTTAATGTACAGCAACACTGAGGTGCAAATAGTATCTGCCACTATTTCTAAGTATATATACAGCATCAAACTACTATTTACATTTACCTTCTTGCAAAGAAAATACTGCTATTTTTACATAGTGTAAATAGCCGCTGCTTGGTTTAATATTGACCTAAAATCAGTTTCGGTAATATAATATAATATAATATAATAGTAATAGTTATATAAAAAAAAAAAATCACACAGATTTAAAGGCCTATTGGCACTGAATGTTAGCCTGACGTGGTCATACTCAATTCTAGTCAGAATATAGCCCCGTTTCCACCGCAGGAACTTTACCCAGGAACCAGGAACTTTGGATGGTACTTCGTGTGTTTAGACCGCAGGAACTAGGGTCTAAATGAAGTTCCGGGTAAATATTTCCCCCTCCAAACGGCCCTGCTCGCGAGGTAGTACTTTTTCAAAGTTCAGGAACTTTCGAGGGCGGGACTTGGGAACTGAACATGCTGATTGGTCTAGAACAAGCAGCATTTTATTTCACCGGGCATTTTTAAAAGTCTTGCGAGGTTCAGTCTCGTTCAGTGGTAAATATCAGTCTTGTCTGATGGCGCGCGCCACGTTCGTCTCAGCCATCTAACGTGCAATGTCCGTAATAGCTGATAATAATATACATTGACAATGTATATTATTATCAGCTATTACGGACATTGCACGTATGTAATGTAACATTGTCATTTTAAATCTAGCTTTACAAGCTTTCTGAATATGCTGCATGCTGCTGAATCTGCCTATTAGTGCTCTTTTCTGTCGTTGTTAATTACCTAGTAAACCTATACATAACCAGCAAAAGCAGCACAGCTAGAATCTCTTCCATACTCGTTATTAATTTTTTTTCACGTCCTTCATGTCCTTCACTGACTTGGAGGAACAGTCGTGCGCAGTCCTATCACCGGACTAATTTGCCTAATCTTCTCGGAACTTTAGATCGTGGTCGAAACGCAGACAGTTGCAGGTCTGGGGGGAAGAAAATTTCCTGGTACAAATTGTTCCGGGTAATTTTGGTGGAAACGGGGCTTATGAGTCTGAAACTGCTCCATTGGGCTGTGATTATGGGGCGTGTTTCAACCAAACCAGGAAAGACCTCATTTGGATTGACCTACAACCAATCAGAGCAACGAAGCAACGCATTGTCAAATGTCAACATAGTTCAACTGCACTGTGTTGCCAAGTCCGCGTTTTTTCCCCCCGCGGGTTGTTTTCTATGTCCGCGGGTTGAAGCGACTATTATGTGATATATAGACCCATGAGTGCAAATTTTAGCACGCAACCTTGCCAAAATAACACACATTTTACCCCCCAAATGCTATTTTTCTGCCGGAGAACCCCCCCCCGAGAAGCTATTGTTTAAGGCTAGTAGTTGGGTTTTGTTGTAAAAACTTGGCAACCCTGTCTGCACGTGCGCTGAAATCAGGCTGGAATACACGATCTTTGCCGGTGTTGTAAAAAAATAAAATAATTTAATGATACACAGAGTACTTACCCAACATGATCATCATTTCTGAGAGAAATTGTGAAGGTGAATGCAGATACAAACAAGCTCTCCGTTTAAGATTTGAACAAATATAATCCAAGCCCCTTTGATGACGTGCATGATTACATTACTGTTGATCATCTGTCCGTCATCGTCTAAAGCCCGCCCTGATGATTTCATTGGTCAGAACAGTTTCTGTTCGTAGAAAATTGCTCCTCTATGGAGCAAGGCCAGACCGAACTGCCCAACCTAAAAATGTTGTGGGCGGGGCTAAGTTCGGCTGGTATCCAGGCTGAATGCGAGATGAAAATACGAGAGAAACCGAATTTGAAGATATAAAAAATATTAAGAGCTAATCTTATCTTGTTCAAGACATTTGTCTTTCAACATTAAGTGTTGATACTGATACTTAGCCGTTAATTTGCATTATGACTTCTTTCTGTCCAGATTGAAGACCCACCAGAGAGGCAGGAAACCTCAACTCATGATGTTTCCTGTTATTCTGAATGGTCAACTTTTGAGAGTGAGTTTGTCATTTATTGTGATTTACATTTTTAGCAGGGTTCTTATGTGTACTGTGAAACATGGAAATCTGTGATGAAGCTTTCCAGTCATGGAAAATTAAAGAAATATTTTTTACAATAATAAGTTGTTTGCTTCTGACACCCCCCCCCCCCCCCCCCCCCAAAAAAAAATCTAAAGATATTTTGTGATTATTTGAACACTCAACAGTTGACGACCCATTGACTTTCATAGTATGGAAAAACAAAATACTAATGAAGTGAATGGGCCCCATCAACTGTTTGGTAACCCACATTCTTCAAAATATCTTGTTTTGTGTTCAGCAGCAAACAACTTCAAACAAAGGAAGACAGAATTGTATTACACACCTTCCAGCCAATCAGACTTGAGTACTCGGACAGACCGTGGTATAATTTAATAAATGTATCTATGTTCCAGCCCCTGCAGTGGATATAACGATGTCAAACCCCACACTCACCAGTCTACCACCCCATCAGGGTGTGGAGCACATCCACAATAATGGAGAACCGAGTGCCCAGAAACACTCTGTCATCAATATGAGCGCCACCTCTACCACTGACACAGTCACCATCAACACAGGTATCCTCCAGCACTGACATACTGTTGAATGAATATGTAACTATTTAAGTAATTCTTTTGTTTTTATTTTCACACTATCTAGCTAAAAATAAATAAATAGTGATTTAAATTGTGTTGTGATTGTGTTCAGACTAGAATACGTGTTACTGTATACTCTGCAGTAAATAATTAATGCGCATGAGACAATTGTCACATTGTTACATGATACTATGCATTAGGGTTGTGCCAATGCATGATAGTATCGTGTATTGATAATACCCAGAGATATCGACGAATGATGATATTATCAAGACTATAATTGACTAATTTTGCCATTAATGTATTAAATAATAATAATAATAATAATGATTATTTAAGGCTAAAATTATTATTAAATTAATATTAGGACCTACAATTAAATTGCTTTTCTTAATTTCATAACGAAATCACCACATTACACCGACACGGTTGTATGAGGATTGAGGACTCATTGAAAATGTTTTTAAAAACTAGTCTACTACAAAATTACATCCCACATCAAAATTTAATTGCAAGGTAATCTATTCCCAAATTGTCAAGAGCTTGTTATAAAAGAGATGAATCATTCTTATACAGTTGTTTAAGCCAAGATGAAAACTGCATAGATGATTTTATTCTTTCCATAGCACATTACCAAAACGTTTAATGACATTAATAACTCTAAAAACAATACAATTGCAAATGAATAATAATAATAATATAACTAAAATTATATCATTATATAATCTCTTTATTACATCTTTTTTACAGTTATTAATGTAGGCTTGCAAATAAATTAAGATAGTTCATATAGACCTACCGTTACCAGCTTTTGTTGAGACCGATTGATCGTCGTCGTGAGAGAATGCACCGTTAATGCAGTGACACAAAAGCTCCGACAGTTTTGTTTCACTTTAAAGGAAAATGTGAGCGCGTTTACATGCACGTTCTTAAGCATAACCCGCTCCTCACCCCGATTTCTCCCAGCATCTAAACACATTAACTTGCATTCTTTTGGTTTTATTGAAGTACATGTATATAGGTTTAGTCTGGTATTTGCTGTCTAGTTGAAGCAAATATACTGTTTTAAATATCCTGTGCATTGGGCTTAATCTTTTGTATCACAAGATTTTGGTCATGAGATTTCAACAACAAGAAACTTGAGCACCCATATAGCTACAATAAACTTTAGATCCTGTAATTAAAATGTAATGAGATTCCAGTGAAGTCTTTCGAACAGGAACCTTGCAACTCCATTTGAGCTTGATTTTCATAAATTGTTAATATTATGATGACAAGTGCCAAGTGTCTGACCATAGGTATATAAAGCCACAATACCAACTTCGAAGACCTAGTTACCTAGTTGTTTTATCATCACTAACAACATCATAAAGCTGCCTATGACTTTGTGTTCCTACCTGCCTTAAGCTTAAGATTCACATTAAATGTGAGTAATATTTTTAATAAAATATCAATTTTAAATATGAAGCAATGCATGCTTGTGCAATTTTATGTTTTTATAGTGGTGTGCCGTGCAACGTTTTTTTTTTTTTTTAATTTTTATCAAAACTGTGGCGTAGCAAAAAAGTTTGGAAACACTGTTTTAGGTTTATGATAAAATACAGTCTCTAATATATTCTTATATTCTTGCAATGCATCTTCTCAGCTACTTCCCCAAGAAAGGTGTACGACACACGGGATTCAGGAAACAGTGAAGTGATGCAGATTGACTTTGATGATGATAAATACCGCAGACGACCTGCCCTTAGCTGGTTTGCGCAGGTCCTAAAGTGAGTGTCCTCAGTCTGTGGCTCAAATTCATTTATTTCAAATAAATGTTTGCTATGGGCAAATCCTATTTGTCATATGTGGTAATATATTTTCACTGGCGGTTTTGTCAGCATTTATTTTACACAACTTGTGCATATAAGTCCATGCAAATATTTTGTATTAATTACTATTTTACTCATTTAATTTATTTAGTTAAATGTGTCATGGTAAAAATGTTTGTTCTTTCCGTATTTACTAATATGCTTGAATGCATTTATTCATTTGCCTAGGAATCGTACTAACACTAAGAAAAAAGCCCTCACACTGAAACAGCGAATCTTCATGTTGCTGTTAGTTGGAGTGATCGGTTTCTTCACCCTCATCATCATCATGGCCAAACTGGGTCGGGCTTCTGCCGAGTCAGACCCGAACCTGAATCCCATGCTCAATCCCAACATCAGGGTAGGCAACATGTGATGGATCCACTTCCTGCTAAAACTCAATGTGTGGATTCAGCGTGGAGTTTGACTTTACTGGTAAAACATGAACTGGGAAATGCTGGAGGAAGAATGCTCCTCAGGATTCTCGGACTAGTGTGAAGATACTGCTGTTTGTATTGTGGGAGGAAAGTGTGGCTTAGTGGTCAACCTAAGAGATGGTAAAGACGGAGATGGCCGAGACGTTGTTGCACAACTAATCTCCAGTTTCTCTTGTGTGAGATATTATAGGCTCTATAAAAGTGTGTGCAACTGTGTTTCATTCAGCTCTGTAATTCTCCCTGCCATACCCTTCTTAAAATTGGGATCAAAGATTTTGTCACTATTGAAATCTTTTATTATTCCTTATAATGTGCACAGAACTCATTTGGATCACACATGGAGTTGGTGAGATGATTATTGCTTGTCTGAGAATATATGGATATGAGGTTTTTGTTTTTAGTTTTAATTGCCTTTTATTAATTGCTGGTTCAGTTAGCAACCCCCCTGCCTGTGAATATGCTTTTGCAGATTTATACATCGCTCTGCAGTGGACTCTATGTATGGTATGGACTGTAAAACTGATTTACTAAAGCAGTAAGAAAACTGTTTTGGTTATTGTAAAATATTTGAGTAGATACAGCCTTAAATAGACAGATGCAAACTGTACTTGGTGAATGAAATGTCTGGGCCATATTTCATTCAAAATTATATTTTCAGTTGCAGAAATGAAGCCTATTTTAGGGCTATTCATTTTTTTTACATTGACATTATACATGTAACAGTTATATTATCTCCCTATATTTTCATTACGTACTTTAGTACAGTAAAAAAATCATCTTGTCTGAACACAAACCTTTTTAATCAGCACAATACCATAATGCATACCTACAATTGTACTTTATAAATGTGCTTTACAATTTAAATTATGTATAGTATATATTCTGAGAATTCTGAATTATCTCTTTTTCTTATGCTATATATAATTAACTATTTATATTCTTTAGATTAAGAAGTCTTATTTTCTTTTGATGTGAAATATGACCCAAACATGTTCACACAAACAGCCTTTGTACAGAATAATTTAAAGTGTACTGTATGTTTGCAAAACTCACCCCAGCAACCCAAAGCTCATATGTATCTGGAGATAAACATTTATATTCTGGTATTATTTGCCATTCTTAAATATCCTTGTTGCATAGCTTGACTGCAGCAGTACTATTTAAAATGTAGAGGTTGTCTTTATCCCTCAGCTCCAACTGCATCTCAAGAAAGCAATCGTCTGAATTTGCACCACAGAGATTGTTTGCTGGAGTGCCTACCATTATTTTTATATCATGTCTGGTTGTGTTTATTTGTTTTTTGCTTGTCTGCGTCCATGGATTTCCACTTTTTGTAACGTACACAGTGAGTTATAATATTGGGTCCATCTCAAGTGTTCCAATGGAACATTTTTTTTCTACTTATTTGAGTGATTACCTCTTTGTATTAGCTATATATTGGGTGGCAACAACCTTTGTATCATGGCACATAACACATTTTGGTTATGGACATTTATGGAAATGACTCCTTAAAACAAAGGAGCACATACACAGGATTGCTTAGGGTTCCACTTTTAGAGTCAGTTTATAATAAGAAAGCTGTAGTGTTTCATTACAATTTCAGGCCTTTTATCTCTGGTGGGTGACCAGAAAGGATTATAAGATATAAGCCTTTATAGTAGCATTCCTCTGTACAAATGTTGAGTCTAGAGCTTGTAGAAATCAGGGGCAATGCCTACTAATCTATGTGCTTTGAGAAATGAACTAATGCAACTAATGGAGAATTGACAGTTTTACAGTATTTGTTAATGATTGATCTTAATTAGTTTATGCTTGTCATTGAGGTGTAAAATAGTGGTAAACTTCCAAAAAGGGGACCTAATGAGTCTAAAATTATTTAAATGCAGGTATATTGAAATGTAAAAACAAAACCCTCAATTTTCCTATATGCCCTCCCTATTCTAGCTTATGCCAGTCTAGGCAATGTTCAAAGCTTAGTATTTCAGGCACTTTTTGTGATTTTTCACCTCTTCATGATGGATTGCTTCCTCTGTTCCTCAGTTGTAAGTCGCTTTAGATAAAAGCATCTGCTAAATGAATTAAATGTAAGAGTCAGAGAAGCTGTGTAGGCCTACTGGCCAGGTATAAATACTAAAAAGGAGAAGGTGGTGAACTGTTGTGAAACATGGGTCTCACTTTATTTTAATGGTACTTTTAACGCATTCTGTTAACTATATGTTGCATCTACATGTCTACTAACTCAGAGTGTTAGTCGAGTGACTGGTAGGGTTAGAATAAGTTGACATGTAGTTGCAAAGTTACTTACAGTCAGTAAAATGTCTTTTGGGGAGTAGCACAATAAACTGTTAGCAGCTATCAAGCAGACAGTCTACTAATACTCTAATGAGAGTTAGTTAACATATAATTAAGTGCAATGTCGACTGAATGTTTAGAAGGGACCATCAAAATAGGGTTTTTCTGAAACATGTCTTAAAGACTGAAACAAGCAAGCTGAGGAACCAATGATCAGCAGGTCAGACTTCTGAAGCTTGGGAGATGATTGACACTGATCCCTAGCCATCTATTGGTGATATATTATCAATGAGATGGCTTCACTTGCAGGAACAACAGCCAGTAATGTAATAACCACAAGCCAAACACAAAATTCCTACATCAGGAATTGTGACAATTGGCCATGTTACAATAGGAGTTCCAGCTATTTTGCAAAGCAATACAAATTACAACATCTAATCTCCAGCCCACTGCATGCACAATCGAAAAGGGAATGCAGATCCTCAAATAAACTGTGGATGATGGGTCAGATCCTTACCTGTTGTACCACCCTTTTCAACAAAACTATTGCAGTACGGAAAAAAAGCTGATAAAATTAAAACAGACCAGCTATCATTATAATAGCCAAAATACTACCACCTCTTTACATGAAGCATGTGTTGAGATTTGGGGTGAAAAAATATCCCAGATCTTACAAGTGCTAACAGAAACGGGTCAAGTGCTCAGAAGAGCCTGAACTGTCATAGAAACATTAGACATTTTGATTTACCTGTGCTAAAATGATCAATATCTATAAACGATGAATATCTAATTCTAGAAAATAGATGCATAAAGCATGATGTAGACAGTTTCAGTTTATACGGGGTTTTAGTGTCCAATGACATGCATAGTTTTGTATTCATATTGTTTAAAATGTATTTTTTCATATCAATTATCAAGACAATACATTTTAAACAATATGAATTTGCGTGTGTAGTTTTATTTGAATTATGTATCTCTCTAAATAAAAGGAGTTCAGATAATTATAGATAGGACATTGATGTGCAGGAATGGTTTACCAATACCAATTTAATCACTCCAAAAGAAAACATAAATTAAACATTTTCAAGCAACCAACTTTACAATTTTTGGACCACTTAAGATGGAAATACTGGTAACAATGCTGGTCTGGTGTGTATAGTGATCTTCCACTTTATGGGGGGTTCCTTTGGGTATTTGACCATGTAGTGACAAAGTTTTGGATGAATGTATTTAAACATGAACATAAACAGTTTAAATGCTGTTAATTATATTCTCTTTGAAAACCAATTCATTTTTGCTCTGTCTAGATTCTTGTACCTCTCTCTAGTCTAAGGGTGTAGACAGAAGTTACAATACCAGTGTATTATTGATTGGGTTTTTTTTATAATTTTTTTTTATCTTATCACCTTTAGTTGTTATTTGACTTAATATGCTATTTATGTTTAAAGCAATAAAAAGAATGAATGAATAAATAAATACATGAAATGCACATTGTGTACTGTTATTGCATGTTGTATATTGCAATGTATTGTTTATATATTGCAAATTGTGTTTAGTGTACATTGTATTGTATGTACATGGAACACAGTAATGGATACTTTCACACTTATTCTAGACTTATTCTTTTCTACAGTCAACTGTTCAGGAAAGGATTAAAAAGTCAATATATATAACACGTTTTATTAAAAATATTTTCACAGTTTCACTTGTAATGTCACTGAATAATTGAAAAAATATAACACTGAGAGAGAATAATAGATCAGAACATACCTTTTCATTTAAATCTACCATTAATGTGTTTCATTAAAGCTTTGCGTGAATTGTGTGGAGTTAAAAATCTGTCAGGAGTTATAGAACAATGAAGCACACTTGACATGAGTAGGGAACTTTATCTTGTTTACTCACTTCCGTGTTCACACAGTTGGTGCTTCTCATTTCTTATTTGTGCATCCTCATTCCTTTTCTTGCTTCCTTTCCTCACGTCTTAGCTCCACCCCCTTAGGATGCAAGGGAAAGATACACCTGTGATTCCTCGCTCATGACTTCTCAGGAAGCTTCCTCACTCCTCATTCCTCATGGTGCAATTAGAGAATTGAGATGCCCTTCAAGATGGCTGAGTTTGATTGGTTTCTGTGTCACAGGCTGGAGGATGGAGGAGCAAGGAAACAAGGAAGCATCTATTTGAGTATTGATAAGCACCCATTACATCATTACACAACACGTCAACAGTTCAGACTTCCTGTTTTAAAATAGTAGTCAACAATACAGTTCTACTTGCAGCAGGCCCAGCTCCAACTTTGAGATGTAAGTTGGACCAAGTGACATTCCTGGTGGGCCGGAGATTTATCATAATTGTATTATTTCCCTGTAACAGTATTTGAACTGATTTCCAAGAAATGTTGATTTCTAAATTCTGAAATGAGTGCACAAACCAGCAATCTCATGCTCAACGGCATCATGAGCATCACGCGTCATTTAAATTATTACAATATATTTTCCATAGTGTCTTGATTTACTCCACAACCAGGGATGATTCCCCATGCAGCAGCTGCATCACATTATTGTGTAAATAATTCATTTATATTATTAGATGGCCTAGTCAATAAAAACGCAATACGCAAAACATATAATCAGCTGCTACTATATGGCGGAGAAAAAATAAAGAAAGAGGAGAGCCGGCAGCAGCTGATTTCAGGGCTGAGGTGGTAGCTGAGCTCCGTCCAGTTTGTCTCGACAAAGTTGGTCCAACAAGATCTAAAAGCTGCTGAATTTGCTGTTGTGGCGAAATTTATTTTTAATAGCAGCTTCTGACATGGTAGCCGGGGGACTAAAGTTTTCACTTATGAAATAGTGCACATACACTAAATGGCTCTGCGGACGGCGCCATCTTTGATTTAGCACAATTCTATTTGCTGCCAAAGTTTGACTAAACTCCTCCACAATCATTCCCTAGGCTCCTAAACTTTTCCTGTCTAATGGTTTGCCATGATGTACCTGATGAGGCTGATGTACCTTTGGATATCATTAAAAAGCTAACAACCATTAGTGTTTGTAATGACATTTTTTATGACAATTTTAATCCTTGCATAAAAAATGTTTTTCCAACTAGCCTAATTGAACACTGGGTGTATGTTACAACTTCGGAATTATATTTGTATAGACTTACATATAAAGAAACTTTTTGCACAGTGTGGCCACTAGTAGCCTAGAAATCTAGACGCACCCTAGCGGCAGCAAATTTAATCTGCCCGTAAGTGTCGTCTAGCAACTCTCAATACCCTTCTGAGCTGTATTCCCCTCACTCTTGCCGGGCCAATCACATCGTGTATAGAGTCGGCGGGCGGGGCCATAATGATGACGGCTGAGTTGCGTTTGCGTGCTTCTAGTAAACACAGAAACTGGCGAACGGCGGTCTTTCGAATCAGCTTTGACCGCGACTCTGGAAGACTTGGAGTTAAGCTTTTCTCTGAGAAAAGAACAAAGAACGGCACTGAAGTCATTCTTAAAAAGGGAAGATGTGTTCGGAGTTTTGCTGACCGTATACGGCAAATGTTTAATCTATCAACAAGCTCTTTCACCTTTGTTGCTCTGGTTGGTGGTAGCGCTATCCGATAACGGCTTAAACCAGTTTGGAACTATTTTTCTTGGGGTTTTCATGGGGTTCAGAGTCCAGGGCTGCATTTCCCGATAATGTTGTCTCTTAGGTATTAGACAGGTATTCGATTAAACATCTTAATTGTTGAGAAAATGAAACAAAATAAAATAATAAATTGATGCTACAATGAGCATTTACTGCTTTTAAAAAATGCAGGTCAGGAAGCGGGTCGGGTACAATATTTTCTTTACAGGTTGAGCACGTTATTTGACCAACAGCTGCATTTTTTATGGACTTCACAAACAGCTTCAAATACTGCTTGGATTTACTTTAGTCAGGACTTTTTAATAACTCCGATTGTATTCGTCTGAATACAGAATGTCATATACACATATGATGACATGAGGGTGAGTAAATTGTATTAATTTCAACAGGTAAAAATCTTCAGCGAAAACTTTGTCTATGTTTAGGATGGGAATCCAAGTCTTTAACAGTGTAAAAAGCTCAGTATGCATGAAACAGCATTTCACCCCCCCTTTAATATAGGCCTTCTGATTCGAATCGATGCGTGGGTGTAAGAAAAAAAATCCATATTTAAACTTTACAGAGTAAACCCTTGAAGTCTTCCATTGTATGGTGGTTTAGTTTTTTTTTACAGCCACCATGAGATGGTGCCAGACAGTCGACGACAGTGTACAGCATATGGGTAGTAGTACCAGTCAAGATAATTTTGGGGGGTTGTCATCTGGGAATAACATAAGGCTTGAATGCACAATTGACCAATCAGAACCAAGTATTTCACAGAGTCGTGTAATAAACAGTATTATACTTATATTATTATAAGTTTGGTATGGTTTGAAATGTCTCAGTGCGACTGGAATGTAAACCAAAATGTAACAAATGTTAAAAGTTTAGAGATATTTTCCTTATTGTGTGTGTGATCATTTGGTCTTTTACCTCCTGTTAAAGTGTAAACTACAGGTCTGGAGACTTGATAAATGAGGTCAAGCATGTCATAGTCTTACTGTTTAAAATATTATTTAATGCTATGAATATTACTTAATGCTAGTAATATTCTAGTGCAGAAGTACCATCTAAATTGTGGCTGTGGCCCAGTCCCCTAATGGATAAGGCATCAGACTTCAGAGCTGAGGATTGTGGGTTTGAGTCCCATTTGGTTCATCTGAGACTGTGCAGAAAACCGGTTGCAAAATGCCAAGCATGCCACATTGTTTTATTGGCTATTCCTAAATGGATTCTTGTACAGAATAACTGAAAAGATTATTGTGAATTGTATTCTCTGAGAGAAGCAATCTAGCAACAAGAAGAGACAGTAGCCTAAGTGTTTTGTATCTTTTTCTCGTTTGATTTTTAGCTCAGTTGTCGTTACTTAGAAACTTTGTTTGTTTACTGTGTTCACGTGCTCTAGTAAACCTCAGAATCTTTCTTCTTCACCTGGAGCTTGGTGTCGCCATTGGCCCAGTGTTTCTAAACTTTTTTTAGTCATGGCACCCTTTGAAAATTTTAGAAATTTTGTGGGACACCCTCACATATGTTACGCTAGGGTTGGTAATGGTATTGCTCACGGTTCAGTTTAATCCTTATTAAACTTACAAAAGCTATTCAATCAAGAGCAGTCAGTGATGTCCTTATCTTTTGTTTGACATTAAACAGAGCAGTAAAGGCTACTGCCCCTTTAAGACCCAATACAGGGATACGCGTCGACTTTTTTGACTGTGTACAGTACACTTAAGGCATACAGACAATGTCTGCTAGAATACTCATCAAGATGGACATGTTAACATACTTCTTGTGTGAGTTTGTCCGTTCAAGCACAAGACTTGAAAGAGATCTCAATATGTGCGGGCTGTGAGACGTGCACACTTTTGGGATGAGTGCACAGAGATAAATCTTCTCTCAGTGCGTAGTTCTCATTCGCGTCTTCAGGCGAATATACCCAGGTGATGACGGTGAAAATGACTGGACTGGTCATTTTCGGACATACAGCAGCACTCGCATACATTGAACACATTTTACAAAGAGAGACCTTTTTGCCCATGTTGTTCTTTTATTATCACTATTACTGAGAAGCCAGCACATGTATCCATCGACAGAAACATACATAAAACATTATTTTCAAGTTACAACAAGAAGTAATATAAACTGCAATTCCAGGCTCCAGAAGGGAGCAGAATCGTATTGAGCCCCATGTTAAAATGCCCAACTTTACAGCAGAAAAAAACATGTTCACAGCCTGGTACATGTAGGCTAGTATATAGTGCCGCATACATATACTAATGTTAAATAGTGCCCGCTTTGAGGCGGAGTGATCTGAAGTTGTTGTAAGGGGTTGTGGGCTGTTGTGGTGCCTTGGCTGTTATTAAAAAGAGTAAACAGATTTACTTAGTGTCATCCTTCCTCTCACCATGACACATTTTAAATGACCACAAACAGAAACTAATACAGTACAAATTGTGTTTTTTGCCTATACGGCTAACTTTGACCTTCATGACAACTGTGAGGGGGTGATTTTTTATTATTATAACTTATTCGTTTACGTTATATAAAAGGTGTGATCGACATCGGCTGCGGCTGGATGCATGAGATCGGCGAGAGTACGCTTGAGCTGCGTTTGCAAACTTTATCACAGCTGAAATTAAATAAATGCAATATTTCTCAAATACACAGATGTTTTGGATTACATTTTCATTCAATACTTTATGTACTGCTTAATAAAGCGTCTATTTGGACAAGATTAAAGTTCAATATATAAACCTACACTATCAATGAAGCAACAGTCCAGTTTGATAAACATGACAATATAACATCGCGACTACATAAAAAGAGGTTTTACTGTTATAAATAAATTATTTGTGAGCATTAGCGTAACATAAGGTTTTAGAATAAACACGAAACAAACGTGATCGCTGTCATGCGGTGAATCCGGCCAATCGTGGATCAGCTGTGTCGTCATCAGAGCTCGAGCAGCCTCCTGCAGTCCCCCTTGAGAATCTGCACCGGCTGCATCCAGTAGTATATTCCTGCACAACCGGAGGCTGCAGTTTCAGGACCCCAGTTTCAGGACCGCAATTCTAGGACCCTCGTTTTTTGTGACAGCACCACCTACAGAACTGGATGATATAGCGGTGTGCTGCAGTTTCAGGACCTCAGTTCTATGACCCATGTGGTTTAGTTAGTAGCCTACATAGTATAAAGATATTTAATCTCAGGAGTATATTTTATGTGATTTTTTTTAATTCAAAATGCATCAGAGGTTAATTACAAAGTGTGTAATGCCTGCTTTGAGTCACAATTTTAAATTTAAACACATTAATTTACACAAAATAAAATTTTAAAATGTATATCAATCTTTAAAAAAAAGTTGAGTACCTTAAAAATCTTAGTTTCTTGAATTATACTGTATATTGATTAACCTCCTTAACTTTAACTAATTAGTTCATTATCAGGTAAAATAAAGATGGAATCAGTATATGCAGTCACTAAATTACAGTCAGATATTTTAAAGATTGTAGAGAGGCAAGACAAGACTCAAGAATGATTGAAGAATATATATTTATGTCATTTTTGCAATAACAACAGCACCAAAAAAAGGCCCCTTTTTTCATCAGTTGCCTCACAGACGGAATGGCTGTATATATATATATATATATATATATATATATATATATATATATATATATATATATATATATATATATATATATATAGACACACATATGTATATATATATATATGATTTAACACTTGTGCACTGTTGGAGTTGTAGAGAGAGAAGGCCAAACAGAATATTAATGTTACTCATGTCTAATTCCAAACTCCAAATTTGTAAGTATATAAGAGCAATACCCACCAATTGAGACCATGGTACTATACAGTTGAAGCTGCATACAGTGTGAGGCAACTATTGTAAACATTTCCCATACACCTTACTAAGCTGGATGATGACTGACAGTCCTTATACTAATCTGGTGAACATGGCAGTTTTGATAAATAAGCCATGACACAAAATGAACTGCAGATGATAACATACATTCAATAAAATACTGCACAATTTATAAAAACCAGCAAGTGTTGAAAATACAAATATATATTGTTATAATACCCTTCTATTTGGAAGCGCTCCATCAAAAGAAGACACCACCACTTTCTAATGAAAGCCATGTCCATCTGAAAGATGTGTGATATTGACAGATACTATATAAGCATATACTTATATAAAATAAAAAAATAAAAATAAAAAACAACAACAAAAAAACACTGAGACTCTAAAATTAACATGACAATCCTGCAGTCATTTCCACAGTGATGGCGTGGCAATTCCTAAAAGCAAAAAAAAAAAGGTAACATAGGCTATATGTCAAAAGCCATTGCCATCTCGGTTACATTATGAAATCTACATGATATGCAGAATGGAATATAATAGTATTTGTTTGAAGTAGCTAAATATGCATTTATTAATCACTGCAATATTATGCCCAGTCTTTTCAGTCCAGCTCCAAGGATAATAAAAAAAAAAATTGTGCAAGATTCAGAATTCAGAAAAAAGTTTCCCCACTAATACAGTAAGCTACAAGTAAATCACACACCCTTACACCAATATGCATTTGTCATCTTTTTAAGTTTAATAATGTGCTGGCTAGATGTATTATAGTCATTAAAAATCAAAAAGGATTTAATAAATCATGGCCACGCCACGATCAAGAACATCATAGTAATTAATAAAACTAGCACACAAATTATTAATTCGTGTGAATTTATTCTTAATTCATAGTTAGCAGCTCACTTTAGTACATTTTGTTTTTCGTTTAAACGTTATAAAATAAAACTTGACTGAATATCGGTACTTACAGTCTGATCAGTGTCCATCGTCCATCTTAAATTAGTGTTTTGGTGATTCAATTCGGTAGGTGGTGCTGCCACAAAAAACTAGGGTCCTAGAACTGCGGTCTTAGAACTGGGGTCCTGAAACTGCAGCCTCCGGTTGTGCAGGAATACCCTTCTCGCTGCATCAGCCGGATGCTCTCGAGTCGCTCTCGTGGTACTTTGTTAACATACGTCCCAGTCACGTGCCGTCGGCGCTGTCTTAAGTCGGACAAAATTTCTAACCGGCATGCACTGCTTCAAGTCTGCCACCGATCGGTCTGTGCATCGCTAGTTGAAGTCGAACAAGCCTAAAGACTTAAAGTTCTGCATAATTAAGGGTGTGGTTACAGATGGATAGCCATTTATCTGCCGTCTATAGTCATTGCGTCACCTAAGCTAAGCTGCCCACATTACGCCTTTTTGCCCATTTTCTGTTATCCGAGAGTGACACACGATGACTTGCTCACAACATGGCAACGCCCAGCTCGCCCCTACTTTAAGCTTCAGAACGGCTTATCGGAATCCTATGGGTGACGTCACTTCGTCCATATTTTTTTACAGTCTATGCTGCAGACATGCACAAGATGCACTGTCAGTCGCGCATTTACACTTCCACTCAAAAGTTTGTGATCAGTAAGATTTAAGTTTATTTGATTTAAAAATGTTATGCTTATCAAGGCAGAGTAAAAAGAAAGTATTGCAATTCAAAATAAGTCTTGTATTGTAATATATCTTAAATATGTATTCTGTAAAAAATATGAACGAACTGAATATGTTCAGTATTAAATTGTTTAGAAATAAAACATTTACGAACATATTTTAACAAATTAACACATTCTGAATACAAACATGAATTTTCAAAAATAAAAAAAATGAAAAATTGTACCAAACCATTGAAGTGTATTTGAAAGTATAAAAATAGGAAACTGATCTTTTAAATTGCAATATTTCACTATTTAATTTCACATTTTTATGTATTTTTTGATTAAATAAATACAGCTTTCATGATCGTAAGAAACTTTTAAAACATTAAAACAGTTTATATTATATATAGCTGCTCAAGTTCATTGTGTATAGAGAGATCAGAGGGTGCAAAAACAATCAAAAATATTGAGAAAATCACCTTTGAAGATGTCCAAAATAACTTTATAATGAATTAAGTCATAGCTTAACAAGTCAGTCACATTGATACTGCTACTGTCACATTAACACAGTGTTAATATACTTCAAAAAATACACCAGACATTTTTTTTTAAATCAACAGCAGTTGGTGGTTGAGTTTTGTAAATGATTATACTTATCATTGTAAACATAAAATATATATGTATACGCACACAGCAGAATGAAAAAAAAAAAAAAAGAAATGGACAATGTTTGTTTAATTTTTTTTATTTTGTGTGCGACAAAAGACTGGATGTTCACATTTTTTTCAAATATATGCAAGTCCTGCATAAATGTAAAAACACATCAGTGACTCTACAAGATCGTCCTCAATACGGTCTGCACTGCAGTACTGTTCCAAGGCCTCAGTGGCTTCTTCATCCTTCATGCACAGTATACGAAGAAGCTGAATGGAGCCAAGAAGATCACCAGAGTTCTCCAAGCACAACTAACTGGTAATTTTAAGATTGGTCATGATACGCACCTAAGAAAAGAAACAAATGCAAAAGAGGATAATTAAGAATTTCCTGAACAATAATGGCTGCAACCAACTTTTCATGGAGCCACCTGTTAGGTGCAGGTAATCACTTACGCAATTCAGCCTCCATTGCATTTCTTCCAAGAATAGTTTTACTGCAAGTAGGGCAATGATAGTGGTAAAAATTATAATTTATTTGACAAAGATTAAATACCCATAATGTCCAACTTCACAGACTGTTAGTAATTGAGAGGCTGTTCAAGACATGTATCTTTTTAATTTAACATTCAAGATGTTTATATATGTTTACACGCTACCTTTTTTCTGTTCAGGGGAAGAAGATAAACACAAACATCTTGAATGCTGGATAAAAAAAGAAATGGATTATACACAAACAATGAGTTTGATAGTGTGTGTGTGAGAGTTGATACACTGCAAAAAAAAAAAAAAAAAAAAAACCGCTCTTCTTAGTTTTTTTTGTATTGTTTCTAGTCAAAATATCTAAAAATTCATACATAAAGAAACATTTACTAGTCAAGTAAAATTGTCTTGTTTTGGGAAAAAATGTTTCTATTTAAAATGTGGCTATTTTTATGGCCCAGTGGCCTAATGGATAAGGCGTCAGCCTTCGGAGCTGAGGATTGTGGGCTCGAGTCCCATCTGGGTCATTAATGGAAGCACAGAACACCAGTTCCATGAGGTTTAGCATTGTGCAATCTTTGAGTTCCACTTTCTGAGAGGATTCTTGTACAGTGTCAAAGACACCAATGATTTTCTCCGCATTTCAGCTTAATATCTGACACAATCTCCAAGAGATGTCTTTACTAGTTTTTTTATGAACCAGTGGCCTAGTGGATAAGGCATCAGCCTTCGGAGCTGAGGATTGTGGGTTCGAGTCCCATCTGGGTGATTTATGGAAGCACAGGACACCTTTTCCATGAGGGTTAGCATTGTGCAATCTTTGAGTTCCACTTTCTGAGAGGATTCTTGTACAGTGTCAAAGACACTGATGATTTTCTCCGCATTTCAGCTTAATATCTGACACAATCTCCAGGAAATGTATTTACTAGCTTTCTTGTGGCCCAGTGGCCTAATGGATAAGGCATCAGCCTTTGGAGCTGATAATTGTTGGGTTGAGTCCCATCTGGGTCATTTATGGAAGCACAGAACACCAGTTCCATGAGGTTTAGCATTGTGCAATCTTTGATTTCCACTTTCTGAGATGATTTTTGTACAGTGTCAATGACACAGATGATTATCTCTGCATTTCAGCTTTGTCGTTTACACAATCTCCAGGAGATGTATTTACAAATATTTAATATTAAATATTTATAATTTTATTATCTTTGATAAAATGATTCAGATACTCACCCTCATATTTTCTTTTATGTATTACACTATTTAACACTTTCCATGTTCCTTGTATATTTTGTTTATGTTCAATCAATAATTTTGTAAAATATTCTTTTTTACTGTTTCTAATTATATTTACTAATTTATTCTTAAATTCTTTGTATTTATTTTCAGCATTTGTTGTTCTACATTTCAAAATTTTTTGATACTATATATTTTTCTTCTTACATGCTTTTATAATGCCATTAGTAAACCAAGGTTTCTGAATTTTACTATTAACTATAATTGATTTAAGTGGACAGCATTTATCATAAATTTTTAATATTTTTTCCAGGAAAATATCATAAGCCTCATTTGGGTTTTCATAACCATAGACCTCATCCCAATTTTGCCTGCTCAATTCCTCTTTAAAGACTTCTATTGCTTCTGGTGTTCTATGTCTCACAATTCTAGACTCATATGTTGACCTGGAATTTACTTTAAATACATTTTGGAAAACTGCAAAAACTGGTAGATGGTCACTAATATCGGTTATTAAAAGCCCTGCATCTAATTGATCCATTTCATTAGTGAAAATATTATCTATTAATGTTGCTGATGATGTTGTTATCCTACTTGGTTTTACTATAACTGGAAATAATGTAATATTATAGAAGGTGTTAATAAAATCTGTGGTCCCTTTATGCTCTCCCGGATTAAGCAGGTTAACATTAAAGTCCCCACAGAATATATAAGTCCTGTTTCCACTTTGACTTTGATACAAATCTAAAAATAAATTCATTGAAGGTTTCAAGCGGCATACAACTAACAGTTACATTTTTTTCAATCTTTGAGTTCCACTTTCTGAGAGGATTCTTGTACAGTGACAAAGACACAGATGACTTTCTCAGCATTTCAGCTTAATCTCTGACACAATCTCCAAGAGATGCTTTACTAGCTTTATTGTGGCCCAGTGGCCTAATGGATAAGGCATCAGCCTTCGGAGCTGAGGATTGTGGGTTCGAGTCCCATCTGGGTCATTTATGGAAGCACAGAACACCTTTTCCATGATGGTTAGCATTGTGCAATCTTTGAGTTCCACTTTCTGAAAACATTTTTGTACAGTGTCAAAGACGCCGATGATTTTCTCAGCATTTCAGCTTAATATCTGACACAATCTCCAAGAGATGTCTTTACTAGTTTTCTTATGGCCCAGTGGCCTAATGGATAAGGCATCAGCCTTCGGAGCTGAGGATTGTGGATTCAAGTCCCATCTGGGTCACTTATGGAAGCACAGAAAACCAGTTCTATGAGGTTAAGCGTTGTGCAATCTTTGAGTTCCACTTTCTGAGAGGATTCTTGTACTGTGTCTAAGACACAGATATTTGTTGTCTGCGGTTCATCTTGATCTTTGACACGATTTCCAAAAGATGTCTTTGTTTGTTTTTTTGTAGCTCTGGGCCTAATGCATAGGGCATCAGCCTTCGGAGCTGCGGATTGTAGGTTCCAGTCCGATCTGGGTCATTTATGGAAGCACAGAACACCATTTACATGAGGTTTAGCATTGTGCAATCTTTGATTTCCTCTTTCTGAGATGATTTTTGTACAGTGTCAATGACACAGATGATTATCTCCACATTTCGGCTTTGTCATCGACACAATCTCCAGGAGATGTATTTACTAGATTTCTCGTGGCCCAGTGGCCTAATGGATAAGGCATCAGCCTTCGGAGCTGAGGATTGTGAGTTCGAGTCCCATCTGGGTCATTTGTAAAAGCAAAGAAAACCAGTTCCATGAGGTTTAGTGTTGTGCAATCTTTGAGTTCAAATTTCTGAGAGGATTCTTGTACAGTGTCAAAGACGCCAATGATTTTCTCCACATTTCAGCTTAATATCTGACACAATCTCCAAGGGATGTCTTTACTAGTTTTTTATGGCCCAGTGGCCTAATGGATAAGCCATCAGCCTTCGGAGCTGAGGATTGTGGGTTCAAGTCCCATCTGGGTTATTAATGAAAGCACAGAAAAACAGTTCCATGAGGTTTAGTGTTGTGCAATCTTTGAGTTCCACTTTCTGAGAGGATTCTTGTACAGTGTCAAAGACACCGATGATTTTCTCCGCATTTCAGCTTAATATCTGACACAATCTCCAAGAGATGTCTTTACTAGTTTTTTTATGGCCCAGTGGCCTAATAGATAAGGCATCAGCCTTCGGAGCTGAGGATTGTGGGTTCAAGTGCCATCTGGGTCATTAATTAAAGCACAGAATACCAGTTCCATGAGGTTTAGTGTTGCGCAATCTTTGAGGTCCACTTTCTGAGAGGATTCTTGTACAGTGTCAAAGAAACTGATGATTTTCTCGGCATTTCAGCGTAATCTCTGACACAATCTCCAAGAAATGTATTTACTAGCTTTATTGTGGCCCAGTGGCCTAATGGATATCCATCAGACTTCGGAGCTGAGGATTGTGGGTTCGAGTCCCAGCTGGGTCATTTATGGAAGCACAGAACACCAGTTCCATGAGGTTTAGTGTTGTGCAATCTTTGAGTTCCACTTTCTGAGAGGATTCTTGTACAGTGTCAAAGACGCCGATGATTTTCTCAGCATTTCAGCTTAATATCTGACACAATCTCCAAGAGATGTCATTACAAGTTTTTTATGGCCCAGTGGCCTAATGGATAAGGCATCTGCCTTCGCAGCTGAGGATTGTGGGTTCGAGTCCCATCTTGGTCATTTATGGAAGCACAGAACACCTTTTCCATGAGGGTTAGCATTATGCAATCTTTGAGTTCCACTTTCTGAGATCATTTTTGTACAGTGTCAATGACAGATGATTATCTCCACATTTCGGCTTTGTCATTGACACAATCTCAAGGAGATGTATTTACTAGTTTTCTCGTGGCCCAGTGGCCTAATGGATAAGGCATCATCCTTCGGAGCTGAGGATTGTGGGTTCGAGTCCCATCTGGGTCATTTATGAAAGCACAGAACACCAGTTCCATGAGGTTTAGTGTTGTGCAATCTTTGAGTTCCACTTTCTGAGAGGATTCTTGTACAGTGTCAAAGAAACTGATGATTTTCTCAGCATTTCAGCTTAATCTCTGACACAATCTCCAAGAAATGCATTTACTAGCTTTATTGTGGCCCAGTGGCCTAATGGATAAGGCATCAGCCTTCAGAGCTGAGGATTGTGGGTTCAAGTCCCACCTTGGTCATTTATGGAAGCACAGAACACCTTTTCCATGAGGGTTAGCATTGTGCAATCTTTGAGTTCCACTTTCTGAAATCATTTTTGTACAGTGTCAAAGACGCCGATGATTTTCTCAGCATTTCAGCTTAGTATCTGACACAATCTCCAAAAGATGTCTTTACAAGTTTTTTATGGCCCAGTGGCCTAATGGATAAGCCATCAGCCTTCGGAGCTGAGGATTGTGGGTTCAAGTCCCATCTGGGTTATTAATGAAAGCACAGAAAAACAGTTCCATGAGGTTTAGTGTTGTGCAATCTTTGAGTTCCACTTTCTGAGAGGATTCTTGTACAGTGTCAAAGACACCGATGATTTTCTCCGCATTTCAGCTTAATATCTGACACAATCTCCAAGAGATGTCTTTACTAGTTTTTTTATGGCCCAGTGGCCTAATAGATAAGGCATCAGCCTTCGGAGCTGAGGATTGTGGGTTCAAGTGCCATCTGGGTCATTTATGGAAGCACAGAACACCTTTTCCATGAGGGTTAGCATTATGCAATCTTTGAGTTCCACTTTCTGAGATCATTTTTGTACAGTGTCAATGACAGATGATTATCTCCACATTTCGGCTTTGTCATTGACACAATCTCCAGGAGATGTATTTACTAGCTTTCCTGTGGCCCAGTGGCCTAATGGATAAGGCATCAGCCTTCGGAGCTGAAGATTGTGGGTTTGAGTCTCATCTGGGTCATTTATGGAAGCACAGAACACCATTTCCATGAGGGTTAGCATTGTGCAATATTTGAGTTCAACTTTCTGAGATCATTTTTGTAAAGTGTCAATGACAGATGATTATCTCCACATTTCGGCTTTGTCACTGACACAATCTCCAGGAGATGTATTCACTAGCTCTCTTGTGGCCCAGTGGCCTAATGGATAAGGCTTCAGCCTTTGGAGCTGAGGATTGTGGGTTCGAGTCCCATCTGGGTGATTTATGGAAGCATAGAACACCAGTTCCATGAGTTTTAACATTGTGCAATCTTTGATTTTTCACTTTTTGTGAGATGATTTTTGTACAGTGTCGATGACACAGATGATTACCTCTGCATTTCAGCTTTGTCTTTGACACAATCTCCAGGAGATGTATTTACTAGCTTTATTGTGGCCCAGTGGCCTAATGGATAAGGCATCAGCCTTCGGAGCTGAGGATTGTGGGTTCGAGTCCCATCTGGGTCATTTATGAAAGCACAGAACACCAGTTCTATGAGGTTTAGTGTTGTGCAATGTTTGAGTTCCACTTTCTGAGAGGATTCTTGTACAGTGTCAAAGACACCGATGACCTTCTCAGCAGTTCAGCATAATCTCTGACACAATCTCCAAGAGATGCATTTATTAGCTTTTATTGTGGCCCAGTGGCCTAATGGATAAGGCATTAGCCTTCGGAGCTGAGGATTGTGGGTTCGAGTCCCATCTGGGTCATTTATGCAAGCACAGAACACCAGTTCCATGAGGTTTAGTGTTGTGCATTCTTTGAGTTCCACTTTCTGAGAGGATTCTTGTACAGTGTCAAAGACGCCGATGATTTTCTCAGCATTTCAGCTTAATATCTGACACAATCTCCAAGAGATGTCTTTACAAGATTTGTATGGCCCAGTGGCCTAATGGATAAGGCATCAGCCTTCGGAGCTGAGGATTGTGGGTTTGAGTCCCATCTGGGTCATTTATGGAAGCACAGAACACCAGTTCCATGAGGTTTAGCATTGTGCAATCTTTGAGTTCCACTTTCTGAGAGGATTCTTGTACAGTGTCAAAGACACCAATGATTTTCTCAGCATTTCAGCTTAATCTCTGACACAATCTCCAAGAAATGCATTTACTAGCTTTATTGTGGCCCAGTGGCCTAATGGATAAGGCATCAGCCTTCGGAGTTGATGATTGTGGGTTCGAGTCCCATCTGGGTCATTTATGGAAGCACAGAAAACCAGTTCCATGAGGTTTAGTGTTGTGCAATCGTTGAGTTCCACTTTCTGAGAGGATTCTTGTACAGTGTCAAAGACACAGATGATTTTCTCCGCATTTCAGCTTAATCTCTGACACAATCTCCAAGAGATGTATTTACTAGCTTTATTGTGGCCCAGTGGCCTAATGGATAAGGCATCAGCCTTCGGAGCTGAGGATTGTGGGTTCGAGTCCCATCTGGGTCATTTATGGAAGCACAGAACACCTTTTCCATGAGGGTTAGCATTGTGCAATCTTTGAGTTCCACGTTCTGAGATCATTTTTGTACAGTGTCAATGACAGATGATTATCTCCACATTTCGGCTTTGTTATTGACACAATCTCCAGGAGATGTATTTACTAGTTTTCTTGTGAACCAGTGGCCTAATGGATAAGGCATCAGCCTTCGGAGCTGAGGATTGTGGGTTCGAGTCCCATCTGGGTCATTTATGGAAGCATAGAACACCAGTTCCATGAGGTTTAGCATTGTGCAATCTTTGATTTCCACTTTTTGTGAGATGATTTTTGTACAGTGTCGATGACACAGATGATTATCTCTGCATTTCAGCTTTGTCTTTGACACAATCTCCAGGAGATGTATTTACTAGTTTTCATGTGGCCCAGTGGCCTAATGGATAAGGCATCAGCCTTCGGAGCTGAAGATTGTGGGTTCGAGTCCCGTCTGGGTCATTTATGGAAGCACAGAACACCATTTCCATGAGGGTTAGCATTGTGCAATATTTGAGTTCAACTTTCTGAGATCATTTTTGTAAAGTGTCAATGACAGATGATTATCTCCACATTTCGGCTTTGTCATTGACACAATCTCCAGGAGATGTATTCACTAGCTCTTTCGTGGCCCAGTGGCCTAATGGATAAGGCATCAGCTTTCGGAGCTGAGGATTGTGGGTTCGAGTCCCATCTGGGTCATTTATGGAAGCACAGAACACCAGTTCCATGAGTTTTAATGTTGTGCAATCTTTGAGTTCCACTTTCTGAGAAGATTCTTGTACAGTGTCAAAGACGCCGATGATTTTCTCAGCATTTCAGCTTAATATCTGACACAATCTCCAAGAGATGTCTTTACAAGTTTTTTATGGCCCAGTGGCCTAATGGATAAGGCATCAGCCTTCGGAGCTGAGGGTTGTGGGTTCGAGTCCCATCTGGGTCATTTATGGAAGCACAGAACACCATTTCCATGAGGTTTAGCATTGTGCAATCTTTGAGTTCCACTTTCTGAGAGGATTCTTGTACAGTGTCAAAGAAACCGATGACTTTCTCAGCATTTCAGCTTAATCTCTGACACAATCTCCAAGAAATGCATTTACTAGCTTTATTGTGGCCCAGTGGCCTAATGGATAAGGCATCAGCCTTCGGAGCTGCGGATTGTGGGTTCGAGTCCCATCTGGGTCATTTATGAAAGCACAGAACACCAGTTCCATGAGGTTTAGTGTTGTGCAATCTTTGAGTTCCACTTTCTGAGAGGATTCTTGTACAGTATCAATGAAACTGATGATTTTCTCAGCATTTCAGCTTAATCTCTGACACAATCTCCAAGAGATGTATTTACTAGTTTTCATGTGGCCCAGTGGCCTAATGGATAAGGCATCAGCCTTCGGAGCTGAGAATTGTGGGTTCGAGTCCCATCTGGGTCATTTATGAAAGCACAGAACACCAGTTCCATGAGGTTTAGTGTTGTGCAATCTTTGAGTTCCACTTTCTGAGAGGATTCTTGTACAGTGTCAAAGAAACTGAAGATTTTCTCAGCATTTCAGCTTAATCTCTGACACAATCTCCAAGAGATATATTTACTAGTTTTCATGTGGCCCAGTGGCCTAATGGATAAGGCATCAGCCTTCGGAGCTGAGGATTTTGGGTTCGAGTCCCATCTGGGTCATTTATGGAAGCACAGAACACCTTTTCCATGAGGGTTAGCATTTTGCAATCTTTGAGTTCCACTTTCTGAGATCATTTTTGTACAGTGTCAATGACAGATGATTATCTCCACATTTCGGCTTTGTCATTGACACAATCTCAAGGAGATGTATTTACTAGTTTTCTCGTGGCCCAGTGGCCTAATGGATAAGGCATCAGCCTTCGGAGCTGAGGATTGTGGGTTCGAGTCCCATCTGGGTCATTTATGAAAGCACAGAACACCAGTTCCATGAGGTTTAGTGTTGTGCAATCTTTGAGATCCACTTTCTGAGAGGATTCTTGTACAGTGTCAAAGACACCGATGATTTTCTCAGCATTTCAGCTTAATCTTTGACACAATCTCCAAGAAATGCTTTAACTAGCTTTATTGTGGCCCAGTGGCCTAATGGATAAGGCATCAGCCTTCGGAGCTGAGGATTGTGGGTTCGAGTCCCATCTGGGTCATTTATGGAAGCACAGAACACCTTTTCCATGAGGGTTAGCATTGTGCAATCTTTGAGTTCCACTTTCTGAGATCATTTTTGTACAGTGTCAAAGACGCTGATGATTTTCTTAGCATTTCAGCTTAATATCTGACACAATCTCCAAGAGATGTCTTTACAAGTTTTTTATGGCCCAGTGGCCTAATGGATAAGGCATCAGCCTTCGGAGCTGAGGATTGTGGGTTCGAGTCCCATCTAGGTCATTTATGGAAGCACAGAACACCTTTTCCATGAGGGTTAGCATTGTGCAATCTTTGAGTTCCACTTTCTGAGATCATTTTTGTACAGTGTCAATGACAGATGATTGTCTCTACATTTCGGCTTTGTCATTGACACAATCTCCAGGAGATGTATTTACTAGTTTTCTCGTGGCCCAGTGGCCTAATGGATAAGGCATCAGCGTTCGGAGCTGAGGATTGTGGGTTCGAGTCCCATCTGGGTCATTTATGAAAGCACAGAACACCAGTTCCATGAGGTTTAGTGTTGTGCAATCTTTGAGTTCCACTTTCTGAGAGGATTCTTGTACAGTGTCAAAGAAACTGAAGATTTTCTCAGCATTTCAGCTTAATCTCTGACACAATCTCCAAGAGATGTATTTACTAGTTTTCATGTGGCCCAGTGGCCTAATGGATAAGGCATCAGCCTTCGGAGCTGAGGATTGTGGGTTCGAGTCCCATCTGGGTCATTTATGGAAGCACAGAACACCATTTCCATGAGGTTTAGCATTGTGCAATCTTTGAGTTCCACTTTCTGAGAGGATTCTTGTACAGTGTCAAAGACACCGATGACTTTCTCAGCATTTCAGCTTAATCTCTGACACAATCTCCAAGAAATGCATTTACTAGCTTTATTGTGGCCCAGTGGCCTAATGGATAAGGCATCAGCCTTCGGAGCTGAGGATTGTGGGTTCGAGTCCCATCTGGGTCATTTATGGAAGCACAGAACACCTTTTCCATGAGGGTTAGCATTGTGCAATCTTTGACTTCCACTTTCTGAGATCATTTTTGTACAGTGTCAAAGACGCCGATGATTTTCTCAGCATTTCAGCTTAATATCTGACACAATCTCCAAGAGATGTCTTTACAAGTTTTTTATGGCCCAGTGGCCTAATGGATAAGGCATTAGCCTTCGGAGCTGAGGATTGTGGGTTCGAGTCCCATCTGGGTCATTTATGGAAGCACAGAACACCTTTTCCATGAGGGTTAGCATTGTGCAATCTTTGAGTTCCACTTTCTGAGATCATTTTTGTACAGTGTCAATGACAGATGATTATCTCCACATTTCGGCTTTGTCATTGACACAATCTCCAGGAGATGTATTTACTAGTTTTCTCGTGGCCCAGTGGCCTAATGGATAAGGCATCAGCCTTCGGAGCTGAGGATTGTGGGTTCGAGTGCTTCCATAAATGGAGTCCCATCTGGGTCATTTATGAAAGCACAGAACACCAGTTCCATGAGGTTTAGTGTTGTGCAATCTTTGAGTTCCACTTTCTGAGAGGATTCTTGTACAGTGTCAAAGAAACTGAAGATTTTCTCAGCATTTCAGCTTAATCTCTGACACAATCTCCAAGAGATGTATTTGCTACTTTTCATGTGGCCCAGTGACCTAATGGATAAGGCATCAGCCTTCAAAGCTGAGGATTGTGGGTTCGAGTCCCTTCTGGGTCATTTATGGAAGCACAGAACACCATTTCCATGAGGTTTCGCATTGTGCAATCTTTGAGTTCCACTTTTTGTGAGATGATTTTTGTACAGTGTCGATGACACAGATGATTATCTCTGCATTTTAGCTTTGTCTTTGACACAATCTCCAGGAGATGTATTTACTAGTTTTCATGTGGCCCAGTGGCCTAATGGATAAGGCATCAGCCTTCGGAGCTGAGGATTGTGGGTTCGAGTCCCATCTGGGTCATTTATGGAAGCACAGAACACCATTTCCATGAGGTTTAGCATTGTGCAATCTTTGATTTCCACTTTTTGTGAGATGATTTTTGTACAGTGTCGATGACACAGATGATTATCTCTGCATTTCAGCTTTGTCTTTGACACAATCTCCAGGAGATGTATTTACTAGTTTTCATGTGGCCCAGTGGCCTAATGGACAAGGCATCAGCCTTTGGAGCTGAGGATTGTGGGTTCGAGTCCCATCTGGGTCATTTATGGAAGCACAGAACACCTTTTCCATGAGGGTTAGCATTGTGCAATCTTTGAGTTCCACTTTCTGAGATCATTTTTGTACAGTGTCAATGACAGATGATTATCTCCACATTTCAGCTTTGTCATTGACACAATCTCCAGGAGATGTATTTACTAGTTTTCTTGTGGCCCAGTGGCCTAATGGATAAGGCATCAGCCTTCGGAGCTGAGGATTGTGGGTTCGAGTCCCATCTGGGTCATTTATGAAAGCACAGAACACCAGTTCCATGAGGTTTAGTGTTGTGCAATCTTTGAGTTCCACTTTCTGAGAGGATTCTTGTACAGTGTCAAAGAAACTGAAGATTTTCTCAGCATTTCAGCTTAATCTCTGACACAATCTCCAAGAGATATATTTACTAGTTTTCATGTGGCCCAGTGGCCTAATGGATAAGGCATCAGCCTTCGGAGCTGAGGATTTTGGGTTCGAGTCCCATCTGGGTCATTTATGGAAGCACAGAACACCTTTTCCATGAGGGTTAGCATTGTGCAATCTTTGAGTTCCACTTTCTGAGATCATTTTTGTACAGTGTCAATGACAGATGATTATCTCCACATTTCGGCTCTGTCATTGACACAATCTCCAGGAGATGTATTTACTAGTTTTCTTGTGGCCCAGTGGCCTAATGGATAAGGCATCAGCCTTCAGAGCTGAGGATTGTGGGTTCGAGTCCCATCTGGGTCATTTATGGAAGCACAGAACACCATTTCCATGAGGTTTAGCATTGTGCAATCTTTGAGTTCCACTTTCTGAGAGGATTCTTGTACAGTGTCAAAGACACTGATGACTTTCTCAGCATTTCAGCTTAATCTCTGACACAATCTCCAAGAAATGCATTTACTAGCTTTATTGTGGCCCAGTGGCCTAATGGATAAGGCATCAGCCTTCGGAGCTGAGGATTGTGGGTTCGAGTCCCATCTGGGTCATTTATGGAAGCACAGAACACCTTTTCCATGAGGGTTAGCATTGTGCAATCTTTGAGTTCCACTTTCTGAGATCATTTTTGTACAGTGTCAATGACAGATGATTGTCTCTACATTTCGGCTTTGTCATTGACACAATCTCCAGGAGATGTATTTACTAGTTTTCTCGTGGCCCAGTGGCCTAATGGATAAGGCATCAGCGTTCGGAGCTGAGGATTGTGGGTTCGAGTCCCATCTGGGTCATTTATGAAAGCACAGAACACCAGTTCCATGAGGTTTAGTGTTGTGCAATCTTTGAGTTCCACTTTCTGAGAGGATTCTTGTACAGTGTCAAAGAAACTGAAGATTTTCTCAGCATTTCAGCTTAATCTCTGACACAATCTCCAAGAGATGTATTTACTAGTTTTCATGTGGCCCAGTGGCCTAATGGATAAGGCATCAGCCTTCGGAGCTGAGGATTGTGGGTTCGAGTCCCATCTGGGTCATTTATGGAAGCACAGAACACCATTTCCATGAGGTTTAGCATTGTGCAATCTTTGAGTTCCACTTTCTGAGAGGATTCTTGTACAGTGTCAAAGACACCGATGACTTTCTCAGCATTTCAGCTTAATCTCTGACACAATCTCCAAGAAATGCATTTACTAGCTTTATTGTGGCCCAGTGGCCTAATGGATAAGGCATCAGCCTTCGGAGCTGAGGATTGTGGGTTCGAGTCCCATCTGGGTCATTTATGGAAGCACAGAACACCTTTTCCATGAGGGTTAGCATTGTGCAATCTTTGACTTCCACTTTCTGAGATCATTTTTGTACAGTGTCAAAGACGCCGATGATTTTCTCAGCATTTCAGCTTAATATCTGACACAATCTCCAAGAGATGTCTTTACAAGTTTTTTATGGCCCAGTGGCCTAATGGATAAGGCATTAGCCTTCGGAGCTGAGGATTGTGGGTTCGAGTCCCATCTGGGTCATTTATGGAAGCACAGAACACCTTTTCCATGAGGGTTAGCATTGTGCAATCTTTGAGTTCCACTTTCTGAGATCATTTTTGTACAGTGTCAATGACAGATGATTATCTCCACATTTCGGCTTTGTCATTGACACAATCTCCAGGAGATGTATTTACTAGTTTTCTCGTGGCCCAGTGGCCTAATGGATAAGGCATCAGCCTTCGGAGCTGAGGATTGTGGGTTCGAGTGCTTCCATAAATGGAGTCCCATCTGGGTCATTTATGAAAGCACAGAACACCAGTTCCATGAGGTTTAGTGTTGTGCAATCTTTGAGTTCCACTTTCTGAGAGGATTCTTGTACAGTGTCAAAGAAACTGAAGATTTTCTCAGCATTTCAGCTTAATCTCTGACACAATCTCCAAGAGATGTATTTGCTACTTTTCATGTGGCCCAGTGACCTAATGGATAAGGCATCAGCCTTCAAAGCTGAGGATTGTGGGTTCGAGTCCCTTCTGGGTCATTTATGGAAGCACAGAACACCATTTCCATGAGGTTTCGCATTGTGCAATCTTTGAGTTCCACTTTTTGTGAGATGATTTTTGTACAGTGTCGATGACACAGATGATTATCTCTGCATTTTAGCTTTGTCTTTGACACAATCTCCAGGAGATGTATTTACTAGTTTTCATGTGGCCCAGTGGCCTAATGGATAAGGCATCAGCCTTCGGAGCTGAGGATTGTGGGTTCGAGTCCCATCTGGGTCATTTATGGAAGCACAGAACACCATTTCCATGAGGTTTAGCATTGTGCAATCTTTGATTTCCACTTTTTGTGAGATGATTTTTGTACAGTGTCGATGACACAGATGATTATCTCTGCATTTCAGCTTTGTCTTTGACACAATCTCCAGGAGATGTATTTACTAGTTTTCATGTGGCCCAGTGGCCTAATGGACAAGGCATCAGCCTTTGGAGCTGAGGATTGTGGGTTCGAGTCCCATCTGGGTCATTTATGGAAGCACAGAACACCTTTTCCATGAGGGTTAGCATTGTGCAATCTTTGAGTTCCACTTTCTGAGATCATTTTTGTACAGTGTCAATGACAGATGATTATCTCCACATTTCAGCTTTGTCATTGACACAATCTCCAGGAGATGTATTTACTAGTTTTCTTGTGGCCCAGTGGCCTAATGGATAAGGCATCAGCCTTCGGAGCTGAGGATTGTGGGTTCGAGTCCCATCTGGGTCATTTATGAAAGCACAGAACACCAGTTCCATGAGGTTTAGTGTTGTGCAATCTTTGAGTTCCACTTTCTGAGAGGATTCTTGTACAGTGTCAAAGAAACTGAAGATTTTCTCAGCATTTCAGCTTAATCTCTGACACAATCTCCAAGAGATATATTTACTAGTTTTCATGTGGCCCAGTGGCCTAATGGATAAGGCATCAGCCTTCGGAGCTGAGGATTTTGGGTTCGAGTCCCATCTGGGTCATTTATGGAAGCACAGAACACCTTTTCCATGAGGGTTAGCATTGTGCAATCTTTGAGTTCCACTTTCTGAGATCATTTTTGTACAGTGTCAATGACAGATGATTATCTCCACATTTCGGCTCTGTCATTGACACAATCTCCAGGAGATGTATTTACTAGTTTTCTTGTGGCCCAGTGGCCTAATGGATAAGGCATCAGCCTTCAGAGCTGAGGATTGTGGGTTCGAGTCCCATCTGGGTCATTTATGGAAGCACAGAACACCATTTCCATGAGGTTTAGCATTGTGCAATCTTTGAGTTCCACTTTCTGAGAGGATTCTTGTACAGTGTCAAAGACACTGATGACTTTCTCAGCATTTCAGCTTAATCTCTGACACAATCTCCAAGAAATGCATTTACTAGCTTTATTGTGGCCCAGTGGCCTAATGGATAAGGCATCAGCCTTCGGAGCTGAGGATTGTGGGTTCGAGTCCCATCTGGGTCATTTATGGAAGCACAGAACACCTTTTCCATGAGGGTTAGCATTGTGCAATCTTTGAGTTCCACTTTCTGAGATCATTTTTGTACAGTGTCAATGACAGATGATTATCTCCACATTTCGGCTTTGTCATTGACACAATCTCCAGGAGATGTATTTACTAGTTTTCTCGTGGCCCAGTGGCCTAATGGATAAGGCATCAGCCTTCGGAGCTGAGGATTGTGGGTTCGAGTCCCATCTGGGTCATTTATGGAAGCACAGAACACCATTTCCATGAGGTTTAGCATTGTGCAATCTTTGAGTTCCACTTTCTGAGAGGATTCTTGTACAGTGTCAAAGACACCAATGACTTTCTCAGCATTTCAGCTTAATCTCTGACACAATCTCCAAGAAATGCATTTACTAGCTTTATTGTGCCCCAGTGGCCTAATGGATAAGGCATCAGCCTTCGGAGCTGAGGATTGTGGGTTCGAGTCCCATCTGGGTCATTTATGGAAGCACAGAACACCTTTTCCATGAGGGTTAGCATTGTGCAATCTTTGAGTTCCACTTTCTGAGATCATTTTTGTACAGTGTCAAAGACGCTGATGATTTTCTCAGCATTTCAGCTAAATATCTGACACAATCTCCAAGAGATGTCTTTACAAGTTTTTTATGGCCCAGTGGCCTAATGGATAAGGCATCAGCCTTCGGAGCTGAGGATTGTGGGTTCGAGTCCCATCTGGGTCATTTATGGAAGCACAGAACACCTTTTCCATGAGGGTTAGCATTGTGCAATCTTTGAGTTCCACGTTCTGAGATCATTTTTGTACAGTGTCAATGACAGATGATTATCTCCACATTTCGGCTTTGTCATTGACACAATCTCCAGGAGATGTATTTACTAGTTTTCTCGTGGCCCAGAGGCCTAATGGATAAGGCTTCAGCCTTTGGAGCTGAGGATTGTGGGTTCGAGTCCCATCTGGGTGATTTATGGAAGCATAGAACACCAGTTCCATGAGGTTTAACATTGTGCAATCTTTGATTTTTCACTTTTTGTGAGATGATTTTTGTACAGTGTCGATGACACAGATGATTACCTCTGCATTTCAGCTTTGTCTTTGACACAATCTCCAGGAGATGTATTTACTAGCTTTATTGTGGCCCAGTGGCCTAATGGATAAGGCATCAGCCTTCGGAGCTGAGGATTGTGGGTTCGAGTCCCATCTGGGTCATTTATGAAAGCACAGAACACCAGTTCTATGAGGTTTAGTGTTGTGCAATGTTTGAGTTCCACTTTCTGAGAGGATTCTTGTACAGTGTCAAAGACACCGATGACCTTCTCAGCAGTTCAGCATAATCTCTGACACAATCTCCAAGAGATGCATTTATTAGCTTTTATTGTGGCCCAGTGGCCTAATGGATAAGGCATTAGCCTTCGGAGCTGAGGATTGTGGGTTCGAGTCCCATCTGGGTCATTTATGGAAGCACAGAACACCAGTTCCATGAGGTTTAGTGTTGTGCAATCTTTGAGTTCCACTTTCTGAGAGGATTCTTGTACAGTGTCAAAGACGCCGATGATTTTCTCAGCATTTCAGCTTAATATCTGACACAATCTCCAAGAGATGTCTTTACAAGATTTTTATGGCCCAGTGGCCTAATGGATAAGGCATCAGCCTTTGGAGCTGAGGATTGTGGGTTCGAGTCCCATCTGGGTCATTTATGGAAGCACAGAACACCATTTCCATGAGGTTTAGCATTGTGCAATCTTTGAGTTCCACTTTCTGAGAGGATTCTTGTACAGTGTCAAAGACACCGATGACTTTCTCAGCATTTCAGCTTAATCTCTGACACAATCTCCAAGAAATGCATTTACTAGCTTTATTGTGGCCCAGTGGCCTAATGGATAAGGCATCAGCCTTCGGAGTTGATGATTGTGGGTTCGAGTCCCATCTGGGTCATTTATGGAAGCACAGAAAACCAGTTCCATGAGGTTTAGTGTTGTGCAATCATTGAGTTCCACTTTCTGAGAGGATTCTTGTACAGTGTCAAAGACACAGATGATTTTCTCCGCATTTCAGCTTAATCTCTGACACAATCTCCAAGAGATGTATTTACTAGCTTTATTGTGGCCCAGTGGCCTAATGGATAAGGCATCAGCCTTCGGAGCTGAGGATTGTGGGTTCGAGTCCCATCTGGGTCATTTATGGAAGCACAGAACAACTTTTCCATGAGGGTTAGCATTGTGCAATCTTTGAGTTCCACGTTCTGAGATCATTTTTGTACAGTGTCAATGACAGATGATTATCTCCACATTTCGGCTTTGTTATTGACACAATCTCCAGGAGATGTATTTACTAGTTTTCTTGTGAACCAGTGGCCTAATGGATAAGGCATCAGCCTTCGGAGCTGAGGATTGTGGGTTCGAGTCCCATCTGGGTCATTTATGGAAGCATAGAACACCAGTTCCATGAGGTTTAGCATTGTGCAATCTTTGATTTCCACTTTTTGTGAGATGATTTTTGTACAGTGTCGATGACACAGATGATTATCTCTGCATTTCAGCTTTGTCTTTGACACAATCTCCAGGAGATGTATTTACTAGTTTTCATGTGGCCCAGTGGCCTAATGGATAAGGCATCAGCCTTCGGAGCTGAAGATTGTGGGTTCGAGTCCCGTCTGGGTCATTTATGGAAGCACAGAACACCATTTCCATGAGGGTTAGCATTGTGCAATATTTGAGTTCAACTTTCTGAGATCATTTTTGTAAAGTGTCAATGACAGATGATTATCTCCACATTTCGGCTTTGTCATTGACACAATCTCCAGGAGATGTATTCACTAGCTCTTTCGTGGCCCAGTGGCCTAATGGATAAGGCATCAGCTTTCGGAGCTGAGGATTGTGGGTTCGAGTCCCATCTGGGTCATTTATGGAAGCACAGAACACCAGTTCCATGAGTTTTAATGTTGTGCAATCTTTGAGTTCCACTTTCTGAGAAGATTCTTGTACAGTGTCAAAGACGCCGATGATTTTCTCAGCATTTCAGCTTAATATTTGACACAATCTCCAAGAGATGTCTTTACAAGTTTTTTATGGCCCAGTGGCCTAATGGATAAGGCATCAGCCTTCGGAGCTGAGGGTTGTGGGTTCGAGTCCCATCTGGGTCATTTATGGAAGCACAGAACACCATTTCCATGAGGTTTAGCATTGTGCAATCTTTGAGTTCCACTTTCTGAGAGGATTCTTGTACAGTGTCAAAGACACCGATGACTTTCTCAGCATTTCAGCTTAATCTCTGACACAATCTCCAAGAAATGCATTTACTAGCTTTATTGTGGCCCAGTGGCCTAATGGATAAGGCATCAGCCTTCGGAGCTGCGGATTGTGGGTTCGAGTCCCATCTGGGTCATTTATGGAAGCACAGAACACCTTTTCCATGAGGTTTAGCATTGTGCAATCTTTGAGTTCCACTTTCTGAGATCATTTTTGTACAGTGTCAATGACACAGATGATTATCTCTGCATCTCAGCTTTGTCTTTGACACAATCTCCAAGAAACGCATTTACTAGCTTTATTGTGGCCCAGTGGCCTAATGGATAAGGCATCAGCCTTCGGAGCTGAGGATTTTGGGTTCGAGTCCCATCTGGGTCATTTATGAAAGCACAGAACACCTTTTCCATGAGGGTTAGCATTTTGCAATCTTTGAGTTCCACTTTCTGAGATCATTTTTGTACAGTGTCAATGACAGATGATTATCTCCACATTTCGGCTTTGTCATTGACACAATCTCAAGGAGATGTATTTACTAGTTTTCTCGTGGCCCAGTGGCCTAATGGATAAGGCATCAGCCTTCGGAGCTGAGGATTGTGGGTTCGAGTCCCATCTGGGTCATTTATGAAAGCACAGAACACCAGTTCCATGAGGTTTAGTGTTGTGCAATCTTTGAGATCCACTTTCTGAGAGGATTCTTGTACAGTGTCAAAGACACCGATGATTTTCTCAGCATTTCAGCTTAATCTTTGACACAATCTCCAAGAAATGCTTTAACTAGCTTTATTGTGGCCCAGTGGCCTAATGGATAAGGCATCAGCCTTCGGAGCTGAGGATTGTGGGTTCGAGTCCCATCTGGGTCATTTATGGAAGCACAGAACACCTTTTCCATGAGGGTTAGCATTGTGCAATCTTTGAGTTCCACTTTCTGAGATCATTTTTGTACAGTGTCAAAGACGCTGATGATTTTCTCAGCATTTCAGCTTAATATCTGACACAATCTCCAAGAGATGTCTTTACAAGTTTTTTATGGCCCAGTGGCCTAATGGATAAGGCATCAGCCTTCGGAGCTGAGGATTGTGGGTTCGAGTCCCATCTAGGTCATTTATGGAAGCACAGAACACCTTTTCCATGAGGGTTAGCATTGTGCAATCTTTGAGTTCCACTTTCTGAGATCATTTTTGTACAGTGTCAATGACAGATGATTGTCTCTACATTTCGGCTTTGTCATTGACACAATCTCCAGGAGATGTATTTACTAGTTTTCTCGTGGCCCAGTGGCCTAATGGATAAGGCATCAGCGTTCGGAGCTGAGGATTGTGGGTTCGAGTCCCATCTGGGTCATTTATGAAAGCACAGAACACCAGTTCCATGAGGTTTAGTGTTGTGCAATCTTTGAGTTCCACTTTCTGAGAGGATTCTTGTACAGTGTCAAAGAAACTGAAGATTTTCTCAGCATTTCAGCTTAATCTCTGACACAATCTCCAAGAGATGTATTTACTAGTTTTCATGTGGTCCAGTGGCCTAATGGATAAGGCATCAGCCTTCGGAGCTGAGGATTGTGGGTTCGAGTCCCATCTGGGTCATTTATGGAAGCACAGAACACCATTTCCATGAGGTTTAGCATTGTGCAATCTTTGAGTTCCACTTTCTGAGAGGATTCTTGTACAGTGTCAAAGACACCGATGACTTTCTCAGCATTTCAGCTTAATCTCTGACACAATCTCCAAGAAATGCATTTACTAGCTTTATTGTGGCCCAGTGGCCTAATGGATAAGGCATCAGCCTTCGGAGCTGAGGATTGTGGGTTCGAGTCCCATCTGGGTCATTTATGGAAGCACAGAACACCTTTTCCATGAGGGTTAGCATTGTGCAATCTTTGACTTCCACTTTCTGAGATCATTTTTGTACAGTGTCAAAGACGCCGATGATTTTCTCAGCATTTCAGCTTAATATCTGACACAATCTCCAAGAGATGTCTTTACAAGTTTTTTATGGCCCAGTGGCCTAATGGATAAGGCATTAGCCTTCGGAGCTGAGGATTGTGGGTTCGAGTCCCATCTGGGTCATTTATGGAAGCACAGAACACCTTTTCCATGAGGGTTAGCATTGTGCAATCTTTGAGTTCCACTTTCTGAGATCATTTTTGTACAGTGTCAATGACAGATGATTATCTCCACATTTCGGCTTTGTCATTGACACAATCTCCAGGAGATGTATTTACTAGTTTTCTCGTGGCCCAGTGGCCTAATGGATAAGGCATCAGCCTTCGGAGCTGAGGATTGTGGGTTCGAGTGCTTCCATAAATGGAGTCCCATCTGGGTCATTTATGAAAGCACAGAACACCAGTTCCATGAGGTTTAGTGTTGTGCAATCTTTGAGTTCCACTTTCTGAGAGGATTCTTGTACAGTGTCAAAGAAACTGAAGATTTTCTCAGCATTTCAGCTTAATCTCTGACACAATCTCCAAGAGATGTATTTGCTACTTTTCATGTGGCCCAGTGACCTAATGGATAAGGCATCAGCCTTCAAAGCTGAGGATTGTGGGTTCGAGTCCCTTCTGGGTCATTTATGGAAGCACAGAACACCATTTCCATGAGGTTTCGCATTGTGCAATCTTTGAGTTCCACTTTTTGTGAGATGATTTTTGTACAGTGTCGATGACACAGATGATTATCTCTGCATTTCAGCTTTGTCTTTGACACAATCTCCAGGAGATGTATTTACTAGTTTTCATGTGGCCCAGTGGCCTAATGGATAAGGCATCAGCCTTCGGCGCTGAGGATTGTGGGTTCGAGTCCCATCTGGGTCATTTATGGAAGCACAGAACACCATTTCCATGAGGTTTAGTATTGTGCAATCTTTGATTTCCACTTTTTGTGAGATGATTTTTGTACAGTGTCGATGACACAGATGATTATCTCTGCATTTCAGCTTTGTCTTTGACACAATCTCCAGGAGATGTATTTACTAGTTTTCATGTGGCCCAGTGGCCTAATGGACAAGGCATCAGCCTTTGGAGCTGAGGATTGTGGGTTCGAGTCCCATCTGGGTCATTTATGGAAGCACAGAACACCTTTTCCATGAGGGTTAGCATTGTGCAATCTTTGAGTTCCACTTTCTGAGATCATTTTTGTACAGTGTCAATGACAGATGATTATCTCCACATTTCAGCTTTGTCATTGACACAATCTCCAGGAGATGTATTTACTAGTTTTCTTGTGGCCCAGTGGCCTAATGGATAAGGCATCAGCCTTCGGAGCTGAGGATTGTGGGTTCGAGTCCCATCTGGGTCATTTATGAAAGCACAGAACACCAGTTCCATGAGGTTTAGTGTTGTGCAATCTTTGAGTTCCACTTTCTGAGAGGATTCTTGTACAGTGTCAAAGAAACTGAAGATTTTCTCAGCATTTCAGCTTAATCTCTGACACAATCTCCAAGAGATATATTTACTAGTTTTCATGTGGCCCAGTGGCCTAATGGATAAGGCATCAGCCTTCGGAGCTGAGGATTTTGGGTTTGAGTCCGATCTGGGTCATTTATGGAAGCACAGAACACCTTTTCCATGAGGGTTAGCATTGTGCAATCTTTGAGTTCCACTTTCTGAGATCATTTTTGTACAGTGTCAATGACAGATGATTATCTCCACATTTCGGCTTTGTCATTGACACAATCTCCAGGAGATGTATTTACTAGTTTTCTTGTGGCCCAGTGGCCTAATGGATAAGGCATCAGCCTTCGGAGCTGAGGATTGTGGGTTCGAGTCCCATCTGGGTCATTTATGGAAGCACAGAACACCATTTCCATGAGGTTTAGCATTGTGCAATCTTTGAGTTCCACTTTCTGAGAGGATTCTTGTACAGTGTCAAAGACACCAATGACTTTCTCAGCATTTCAGCTTAATCTCTGACACAATCTCCAAGAAATGCATTTACTAGCTTTATTGTGCCCCAGTGGCCTAATGGATAAGGCATCAGCCTTCGGAGCTGAGGATTGTGGGTTCGAGTCCCATCTGGGTCATTTATGGAAGCACAGAACACCTTTTCCATGAGGGTTAGCATTGTGCAATCTTTGAGTTCCACTTTCTGAGATCATTTTTGTACAGTGTCAAAGACGCTGATGATTTTCTCAGCATTTCAGCTAAATATCTGACACAATCTCCAAGAGATGTCTTTACAAGTTTTTTATGGCCCAGTGGCCTAATGGATAAGGCATCAGCCTTCGGAGCTGAGGATTGTGGGTTCGAGTCCCATCTGGGTCATTTATGGAAGCACAGAACACCTTTTCCATGAGGGTTAGCATTGTGCAATCTTTGAGTTCCACTTTCTGAGATCATTTTTGTACAGTGTCAATGACAGATGATTATCTCCACATTTCGGCTTTGTCATTGACACAATCTCCAGGAGATGTATTTACTAGTTTTCTCGTGGCCCAGTGGCCTAATGGATAAGGCATCAGCCTTCGGAGCTGAGGATTGTGGGTTCGAGTCCCATCTGGGTGATTTATGAAAGCACAGAACACCAGTTCCATGAGGTTTAGTGTTGTGCAATCTTTGAGTTCCACTTTCTGAGAGGATTCTTGTACAGTGTCAAAAGACACCGATGACTTTCTCAGCATTTCAGCTTAATCTCTGACACAATCTCCAAGAAATGCATTTACTAGCTTTATTGTGGCCCAGTGGCCTAATGGATAAGGCATCAGCCTTCGGAGCTGAGGATTGTGGGTTCGAGTCCCATCTGGGTCATTTATGGAAGCACAGAACACCTTTTCCATGAGGGTTAGCATTGTGCAATCTTTGAGTTCCACTTTCTGAGATCATTTTTGTACAGTGTCAATGACAGATGATTATCTCCACATTTCAGCTTAATCTCTGACACAATCTCCAAGAAATGCATTTACTAGCTTTATTGTGGCCCAGTGGCCTAATGGATAAGGCATCAGCCTTCGGAGCTGAGGATTGTGGGTTCGAGTCCCATCTGGGTCATTTATGGAAGCACAGAACACCATTTCCATGAGGGTTAGCATTGTGCAATCTTTGAGTTCCACTTTCTGAGATCATTTTTGTACAGTGTCAAAGACGCTGATGATTTTCTCAGCATTTCAGCTTAATATCTGACACAATCTCCAAGAGATGTCTTTACAAGTTTTTTATGGCCCAGTGGCCTAATGGATAAGGCATCAGCCTTCGGAGCTGAGTATTGTGGGTTCGAGTCCCATCTGGGTCATTTATGGAAGCACAGAACACCTTTTCCATGAGGGTTAGCATTGTGCAATCTTTGAGTTCCACGTTCTGAGATCATTTTTGTACAGTGTCAATGACAGATGATTATCTCCACATTTCGGCTTTGTCATTGACACAATCTCCAGGAGATGTATTTACTAGCTTTCTCGTGACCCAGAGGCCTAATGGATAAGGCATCAGGCTTCGGAGCTGAGGATTGTGGGTTCGAGTCCTATCTGGGTCATTTATGGAAGCACAGAACACCTTTTCCATGAGGGTTAGCATTGTGCAATCTTTGAGTTCCACGTTCTGAGATCATTTTTGTACAGTGTCAATGACAGATGATTATCTCCACATTTCGGCTTTGTCATTGACACAATCTCCAGGAGATGTATTTACTAGTTTTCTCGTGGCCCAGTGGCCTAATGGATAAGGCATCAGCCTACAGAGCTGAGGATGGTGGGTTCAAGTCCCATCTGGGTCATTTATGGAAGCACAGAACACCATTTCCATGAGGTTTAGCATTGTGCAATCTTTGAGTTCCACTTTTTGTGAGATGATTTTTGTACAGTGTCGATGACACAGATGATTATCTCTGCATTTCAGCTTTGTCTTTGACACAATCTCCAGGAGATGTATTTACTAGTTTTTATGTGGCCCAGTGGCCTAATGGATAAGGCATCAGCCTTCGGAGCTAAGGATTGTGGGTTCGAGTCCCATCTGGGTCATTTATGGAATCACAGAACACCATTTCCATGAGGTTTAGCATTGTGCAATCTTTGATTTCCACTTTTTGTGAGATGATTTTTGTACAGTGTCGATGACACAGATGATTATCTCTGCATTTCAGCTTTGTCTTTGACACAATCTCCAGGAGATGTATTTACTAGTTTTCATGTGGCCCAGTGGCCTAATGGATAAGGCATCAGCCTTCGGAGCTGAGGATTGTGGGTTCGAGTCCCATCTGGGTCATTTATGGAAGCACAGAACACCTTTTCCATGAGGGTTAGCATTGTGCAATCTTTGAGTTCCACTTTCTGAGATCATTTTTGTACAGTGTCAATGACAGATGATTATCTCCACATTTCGGCTTTGTCATTGACACAATCTCCAGGAGATGTATTTACTAGTTTTCTCGTGGCCCAGTGGCCTAATGGATAAGGCATCAGCCTTCGTAGCTGAGGATTGTGGGTTCGAGTCCCATCTGGGTCATTTATGAAAGCACAGAACACCAGTTCCATGAGGTTTAGTGTTGTGCAATCTTTGAGTTCCACTTTCTGAGAGGATTCTTGTACAGTGTCAAAAGACACCGATGACTTTCTCAGCATTTCAGCTTAATCTCTGACACAATATCCAAGAAATGCATTTACTAGCTTTATTGTGGCCCAGTGGCCTAATGGATAAGGCATCAGCCTTCGTAGCTGAGGATTGTGGGTTCGAGTCCCATCTGGGTCATTTATGGAAGCACAGAACACCATTTCCATGAGGGTTAGCATTGTGCAATCTTTGAGTTCCACTTTCTGAGATCATTTTTGTACAGTGTCAAAGACGCTGATGATTTTCTCAGCATTTCAGCTTAATATCTGACACAATCTCCAAGAGATGTCTTTACAAGTTTTTTATGGCCCAGTGGCCTAATGGATAAGGCATCAGCCTTCGGAGCTGAGTATTGTGGGTTCGAGTCCCATCTGGGTCATTTATGGAAGCACAGAACACCTTTTCCATGAGGGTTAGCATTGTGCAATCTTTGAGTTCCACGTTCTGAGATCATTTTTGTACAGTGTCAATGACAGATGATTATCTACACATTTCGGCTTTGTCATTGACACAATCTCTAGGAGATGTATTTACTAGCTTTCTCGTGGCCCAGAGGCCTAATGGATAAGGCATCAGCCTTCGGAGCTGAGGATTGTGGGTTCGAGTCCTATCTGGGTCATTTATGGAAGCACAGAACACCTTTTCCATGAGGGTTAGCATTGTGCAATCTTTGAGTTCCACGTTCTGAGATCATTTTTGTACAGTGTCAATGACAGATGATTATCTCCACATTTCGGCTTTGTCATTGACACAATCTCCAGGAGATGTATTTACTAGTTTTCTCGTGGCCCAGTGGCCTAATGGATAAGGCATCAGCCTTCAGAGCTGAGGATTGTGGGTTCAAGTCCCATCTGGGTCATTTATGGAAGCACAGAACACCATTTCCATGACGTTTAGCATTGTGCAATCTTTGAGTTCCACTTTTTGTGAGATGATTTTTGTACAGTGTCGATGACACAGATGATTATCTCTGCATTTCAGCTTTGTCTTTGACACAATCTCCAGGAGATGTATTTACTAGTTTTTATGTGGCCCAGTGGCCTAATGGATAAGGCATCAGCCTTCGGAGCTGAGGATTGTGGGTTCGAGTCCCATCTGGGTCATTTATGGAAGCACAGAACACCATTTCCATGAGATTTAGCATTGTGCAATCTTTGATTTCCACTTTTTGTGAGATGATTTTTGTACAGTGTCAATGACAGATGATTATCTCTGCATTTCAGCTTTGTCTTTGACACAATCTCCAGGAGATGTATTTACTAGTTTTCATGTGGCCCAGTGGCCTAATGGATAAGGCATCAGCCTTCGGAGCTGAGGATTGTGGGTTTGAGTCCCATCTGGGTCATTTATGGAAGCACAGAACACCTTTTCCATGAGGGTTAGCATTGTGCAATCTTTGAGTTCCACTTTCTGAGATCATTTTTGTACAGTGTCAATGACAGATGATTATCTCCACATTTCGGCTTTGTCATTGACACAATCTCCAGGAGATGTATTTACTAGTTTTCACGTGGCCCAGTGGCCTAATGGATAAGGCATCAGCCTTCGGAGCTGAGGATTGTGGGTTCGAGTCCCATCTGTGTCATTTATGAAAGCACAGAACACCAGTTCCATGAGGTTTAGTGTTGTGCAATCTTTGAGTTCCACTTTCTGAGAGGATTCTTGTACATTGTCAAAGAAACTGAAGATTTTCTCAGCATTTCAGCTTAATCTCTGACACAATCTCCAAGAGATATATTTACAAGTTTTCATGTGGCCCAGTGGCCTAATGGATAAGGCATCAGCCTTAGGAGCTGAGGATTGTGGGTTCGAGTCCCATCTGGGTCATTTATGGAAGCACAGAACACCATTTCCATGAGGTTTAGCATTGTGCAATCTTTGAGTTCCACTTTCTGAGAGGATTCTTGTACAGTGTCAAAGACACCGATGACTTTCTCAGCATTTCAGCTTAATCTCTGACACAATCTCCAAGAAATGCATTTACTAGCTTTATTGTGCCCCAGTGGCCTAATGGATAAGGCATCAGCCTTCGGAGCTGAGGAGTGTGGGTTCGAGTCCCATCTGGGTCATTTATGGAAGCACAGAACACCTTTTCCATGAGGGTTAGCATTGTGCAATCTTTGAGTTCCACTTTCTGAGATAATTTTTGTACAGTGTCAAAGACGCTGATGATTTTCTCAGCATTTCAGCTTAATATCTGACAAAATCTCCAAGAGATGTCTTTACAAGTTTTTTATGGCCCAGTGGCCTAATGGATAAGGCATCAGCCTTCGGAGCTGAGGATTGTGGGTTCGAGTCCCATCTGGGTCATTTATGGAAGCACAGAACACCTTTTCCATGAGGGTTAGCATTGTGCAATCTTTGAGTTCCACTTTCTGAGATCATTTTTGTACAGTGTCAATGACAGATGATTATCTCCACATTTCGGCTTTGTCATTGACACAATCTCCAGGAGATGTATTTACTAGTTTTCTCATGGCCAAGTGGCCTAATGGATAAGGCATCAGCCTTCGGAGCTCAGGATTGTGGGTTCGAGTCCCATCTGGGTCATTTATGAAAGCACAGAACACCAGTTCCATGAGGTTTAGTGTTGTGCAATCTTTGAGTTCCACTTTCTGAGAGGATTCTTGTACAGTGTCAAAAGACACCGATGACTTTCTCAGCATTTCAGCTTAATCTCTGACACAATCTCCAAGAAATGCATTTACTAGCTTTATTGTGGCCCAGTGGCCTAATGGATAAGGCATCAGCCTTCGGAGCTGAGGATTGTGGGTTCGAGTCCCATCTGGGTCATTTATGGAAGCACAGAACACCTTTTCCATGAGGGTTAGCATTGTGCAATCTTTGAGTTCCACTTTCTGAGATGATTTTTGTACAGTGTCAATGACAGATGATTATCTCCACATTTCGGCTTTGTCATTGACACAATCTCCAGGAGATGTATTTACTAGTTTTCTCGTGGCCCAGTGGCCTAATGGATAAGGCATCAGCCTTCGGAGCTGAGGATTGTGGGTTCGAGTCCCATCTGGGTCATTTATGAAAGCACAGAACACCAGTTCCATGAGGTTTAGTGTTGTGCAATCTTTGAGTTCCACTTTCTGAGAGGATTCTTGTACAGTGTCAAAAGACACCGATGACTTTCTCAGCATTTCAGCTTAATCTCTGACACAATCTCCAAGAAATGCATTTACTAGCTTTATTGTGGCCCAGTGGCCTAATGGATAAGGCATCAGCCTTCGGAGCTGAGGATTGTGGGTTAGAGTCCCATCTGGGTCATTTATGGAAGCACAGAACACCATTTCCATGAGGGTTAGCATTGTGCAATCTTTGAGTTCCACTTTCTGAGATCATTTTTGTACAGTGTCAAAGACGCTGATGATTTTCTCAGCATTTCAGCTTAATATCTGACACAATCTCCAAGAGATGTCTTTACAAGTTTTTTATGGCCCAGTGGCCTAATGGATAAGGCATCAGCCTTCGGAGCTGAGGATTGTGGGTTCGAGTCCCATCTGGGTCATTTATGGAAGCACAGAACACCTTTTCCATGAGGGTTAGCATTGTGCAATCTTTGAGTTCCACGTTCTGAGATCATTTTTGTACAGTGTCAATGACAGATGATTATCTCCACATTTCGGCTTTGTCATTGACACAATCTCCAGGAGATGTATTTACTAGCTTTCTCGTGGCCCAGAGGCCTAATGGATAAGGCATCAGCCTTCGGAGCTGAGGATTGTGGTTTCGAGTCCTTTCTGGGTCATTTATGGAAGCACAGAACACCTTTTCCATGAGGGGTAGCATTGTGCAATCTTTGAGTTCCACTTTCTGAGATCATTTTTGTACAGTGTCAATGACAGATGATTATCTCCACATTTCGGCTTTGTCATTGACACAATCTCCAGGAGATGTATTTACTAGTTTTCTCGTGGCCCAGTGGCCTAATGGATAAGGCATCAGCCTTCGGAGCTGAGGATTGTGGGTTCGAGTCCCATCTGGGTCATTTATGGAAGCACAGAACACCTTTTCCATGAGGGTTAGCATTGTGCAATCTTTGAGTTCCACTTTCTGAGATCATTTTTGTACAGTGTCAAAGACGCTGATGATTTTCTCAGCATTTCAGCTTAATATCTGACACAATCTCCAAGAGATGTCTTTACAAGTTTTTTATGGCCCAGTGGCCTAATGGATAAGGCATCAGCCTTCGGAGCTGAGGATTGTGGGTTCGAGTCCCATCTGGGTCATTTATAGAAGCACAGAACACCTTTTCCATGAGGGTTAGCATTGTGCAATCTTTGAGTTCCACTTTCTGAGATCATTTTTGTACAGTGTCAATGACAGATGATTATCTCCACATTTCGGCTTTGTCATTGACACAATCTCCAGGAGATGTATTTACTAGTTTTCTCGTGGCCCAGTGGCCTAATGGATAAGGCATCAGCCTTCGGAGCTGAGGATTGTGGGTTCGAGTCCCATCTGGGTCATTTATGAAAGCACAGAACACCAGTTCCATGAGGTTTAGTGTTGTGCAATCTTTGAGTTCCACTTTCTGAGAGGATTCTTGTACATTGTCAAAGAAACTGAAGATTTTCTCAGCATTTCAGCTTAATCTCTGACACAATCTCCAAGAGATGTATTTACTAGTTTTCATGTGGCCCAGTGGCCTAATGGATAAGGCATCAGCCTTCGGAGCTGAGGATTGTGGGTTCGAGTGCCATCTGGGTCATTTATGGAAGCACAGAACACCAGTTCCATGAGGTTTAGTGTTGTGCAATCTTTGAGTTCCACTTTCTGAGAGGATTCTTGTACAGTGTCAAAAGACACCGATGACTTTCTCAGCATTTCAGCTTAATCTCTGACACAATCTCCAAGAAATGCATTTACTAGCTTTATTGTGGCCCAGTGGCCTAATGGATAAGGCATCAGCCTTCGGAGCTGAGGATTGTGGGTTCGAGTCCCATCTGGGTCATTTATGGAAGCACAGAACACCTTTTCCATGAGGGTTAGCATTGTGCAATCTTTGAGTTCCACTTTCTGAGATCATTTTTGTACAGTGTCAAAGACGCTGATGATTTTCTCAGCATTTCAGCTTAATATCTGACACAATCTCCAAGAGATGTCTTTACAAGTTTTTTATGGCCCAGTGGCCTAATGGATAAGGCATCAGCCTTCGGAGCTGAGGATTGTGGGTTCGAGTCCCATCTGGGTCATTTATGGAAGCACAGAACACCTTTTCCATGAGGGTTAGCATTGTGCAATCTTTGAGTTCCACGTTCTGAGATCATTTTTGTACAGTGTCAATGACAGATGATTATCTCCACATTTCGGCTTTGTCATTGACACAATCTCCAGGAGATGTATTTACTAGCTTTCTCGTGGCCCAGAGGCCTAATGGATAAGGCATCAGCCTTCGGAGCTGAGGATTGTGGGTTCGAGTCCTATCTGGGTCATTTATGGAAGCACAGAACACCTTTTCCATGAGGGTTAGCATTGTGCAATCTTTGAGTTCCACGTTCTGAGATCATTTTTGTACAGTGTCAATGACAGATGATTATCTCCACATTTCGGCTTTGTCATTGACACAATCTCCAGGAGATGTATTTACTAGTTTTCTCGTGGCCCAGTGGCCTAATGGATAAGGCATCAGCCTTCGGAGCTGAGGATTGTGGGTTCGAGTCCCATCTGGGTCATTTATGGAAGCACAGAACACCATTTCCATGAGGTTTAGCATTGTGCAATCTTTGAGTTCCACTTTTTGTGAGATGATTTTTGTACAGTGTCGATGACACAGATGATTATCTCTGCATTTCAGCTTTGTCTTTGACACAATCTCCAGGAGATGTATTTACTAGTTTTTATGTGGCCCAGTGGCCTAATGGATAAGGCATCAGCCTTCGGAGCTGAGGATTGTGGGTTCGAGTCCCATCTGGGTCATTTATGGAAGCACAGAACACCATTTCCATGAGGTTTAGCATTGTGCAATCTTTGATTTCCACTTTTTGTGAGATGATTTTTGTACAGTGTCGATGACACAGATGATTATCTCTGCATTTCAGCTTTGTCTTTGACACAATCTCCAGGAGATGTATTTACTAGTTTTCATGTGGCCCAGTGGCCTAATGGATAAGGCATCAGCCTTCGGAGCTGAGGATTGTGGGTTCGAGTCCCATCTGGGTCATTTATGGAAGCACAGAACACCTTTTCCATGAGGGTTAGCATTGTGCAATCTTTGAGTTCCACTTTCTGAGATCATTTTTGTACAGTGTCAATGACAGATGATTATCTCCACATTTCGGCTTTGTCATTGACACAATCTCCAGGGGATGTATTTATTAGTTTTCTCGTGGCCCAGTGGCCTAATGGATAAGGCATCAGCCTTCGGAGCTGAGGATTGTGGGATCGAGTCCCATCTGGGTCATTTATGAAAGCACAGAACACCATTTCCATGAGGTTTAGTGTTGTGCAATCTTTGAGTTCCACTTTCTGAGAGGATTCTTGTACAGTGTCAAAAGACACCGATGACTTTCTCAGCATTTCAGCTTAATCTCTGACACAATCTCCAAGAAATGCATTTACTAGCTTTATTGTGGCCCAGTGGCCTAATGGATAAGGCATCAGCCTTCGGAGCTGAGGATTGTGGGTTCGAGTCCCATCTGGGTCATTTATGGAAGCACAGAACACCATTTCCATGAGGGTTAGCATTGTGCAATCTTTGAGTTCCACTTTCTGAGATCATTTTTGTACAGTGTCAAAGACGCTGATGATTTTCTCAGCATTTCAGCTTAATATCTGACACAATCTCCAAGAGATGTCTTTACAAGTTTTTTATGGCCCAGTGGCCTAATGGATAAGGCATCAGCCTTCGGAGCTGAGGATTGTGGGTTCGAGTCCCATCTGGGTCATTTATGGAAGCACAGAACACCTTTTCCATGAGGGTTAGCATTGTGCAATCTTTGAGTTCCACGTTCTGAGATCATTTTTGTACAGCGTCAATGACAGATGATTATCTCCACATTTCGGCTTTGTCATTGACACAATCTCCAGGAGATGTATTTACTAGCTTTCTCGTGGCCCAGAGGCCTAATGGATAAGGCATCAGCCTTCGGAGCTGAGGATTGTGGGTTCGAGTCCTATCTGGGTCATTTATTGAAGCACAGAACACCTTTTCCATGAGGGTTAGCATTGTGCAATCTTTGAGTTCCACGTTCTGAGATCATTTTTGTACAGTGTCAATGACAGATGATTATCTCCACATTTCGGCTTTGTCATTGACACAATCTCCAGGAGATGTATTTACTAGTTTTCTCGTGGCCCAGTGGCCTAATGGATAAGGCATCAGCCTTCGGAGCTGAGGATTGTGGGTTCGAGTCCCATCTGGGTCATTTATGGAAGCACAGAACACCATTTCCATGAGGTTTAGCATTGTGCAATCTTTGAGTTCCACTTTTTGTGAGATGATTTTTACAGTGTCGATGACACAGATGATTATCTCTGCATTTCAGCTTTGTCTTTGACACAATCTCCAGGAGATGTATTTACTAGTTTTTATGTGGCCCAGTGGCCTAATGGATAAGGCATCAGCCTTCGGAGCTGAGGATTGTGGGTTCGAGTCCCATCTGGGTCATTTATGGAAGCACAGAACACCATTTCCATGAGGTTTAGCATTGTGCAATCTTTGATTTCCACTTTTTGTGAGATGATTTTTGTACAGTGTCGATGACACAGATGATTATCTCTGCATTTCAGCTTTGTCTTTGACACAATCTCCAGGAGATGTATTTACTAGTTTTCATGTGGCCCAGTGGCCTAATGGATAAGGCATCAGCCTTCGGAGCTGAGGATTGTGGGTTTGAGTCCCATCTGGGTCATTTATGGAAGCACAGAACACCTTTTCCATGAGGGTTAGCATTGTGCAATCTTTGAGTTCCACTTTCTGAGATCATTTTTGTACAGTGTCAATGACAGAGGATTATCTCCACATTTCGGCTTTGTCATTGACACAATCTCCAGGAGATGTATTTACTAGTTTTCTCGTGGCCCAGTGGCCTAATGGATAAGGCATCAGCCTTCGGAGCTGAGGATTGTGGGTTCGAGTCCCATCTGGGTCATTTATGGAAGCACAGAACACCATTTCCATGAGGTTTAGCATTGTGCAATCTTTGAGTTCCACTTTCTGAGAGGATTCTTGTACAGTGTCAAAGACACTGATGACTTTCTCAGCATTTCAGCTTAATCTTTGACACAATCTCCAAGAAATGCATTTACTAGCTTTTTTGTGGCCCAGTGGCCTAATGGATAAGGCATCAGCCTTCGGAGCTGAGGATTGTGGGTTCGAGTCCCATCTGGGTCATTTATGGAAGCACAGAACACCTTTTCCATGAGGGTTAGCATTGTGCAATCTTTGAGTTCCACTTTCTGAGATCATTTTTGTACAGTGTCAAAGACGCTGATGATTTTCTCAGCATTTCAGCTTAATATCTGACACAATCTCCAAGAGATGTCTTTACAAGTTTTTTATGGCCCAGTGGCCTAATGGATAAGGCATCAGCCTTCGGAGCTGAGGATTGTGGGTTCGAGTCCCATCTGGGTCATTTATGGAAGCACAGAACACCTTTTCCATGAGGGTTAGCATTGTGCAATCTTTGAGTTCCACTTTCTGAGATCATTTTTGTACAGTGTCAATGACAGATGATTATCTCCACATTTCGGCTTTGTCATTGACACAATCTCCAGGAGATGTATTTACTAGTTTTCTCGTGGCCCAGTGGCCTAATGGATAAGGCATCAGCCTTCGGAGCTGAGGATTGTGGGTTCGAGTCCCATCTGGGTCATTTATGGAAGCACAGAACACCAGTTCCATGAGGTTTAGTGTTGTGCAATCTTTGAGTTCCACTTTCTGAGAGGATTCTTGTACATTGTCAAAGAAACTGAAGATTTTCTCAGCATTTCAGCTTAATCTCTGACACAATCTCCAAGAGATGTATTTACTAGTTTTCATGTGGCCCAGTGGCCTAATGGATAAGGCATCAGCCTTCGGAGCTGAGGATTGTGGGTTCGAGTCCCATCTGGGTCATTTATGGAAGCACAGAACACAATTTCCATGAGGGTTAGCATTGTGCAATCTTTGAGTTCCACTTTCTGAGATCATTTTTGTACAGTGTCAAAGACGCTGATGATTTTCTCAGCATTTCAGCTTAATATCTGACACAATCTCCAAGAGATGTCTTTACAAGTTTTTTATGGCCCAGTGGCCTAATGCATAAGGCACCAGCCTTCAGAGTTGAGGATTGTGGGTTCGAGTCCCATCTGGGTCATTTATGGAAGCACAGAACACCTTTTCCATGAGGGTTAGCATTGTGCAATCTTTGAGTTCCACGTTCTGAGATCATTTTTGTACAGTGTCAATGACAGATGATTATCTCCACATTTCGGCTTTGTCATTGACACAATCTCCAGGAGATGTATTTACTAGTTTTCTCGTGGCCCAGTGGCCTAATGGATAAGGCATCAGCCTTCGGAGCTGAGGATTGTGGGTTTGAGTCCCATCTGGGTCATTTATGGAAGCACAGAACACCTTTTCCATGAGGTTTAGTGTTGTGCAATCTTTGAGTTCCACTTTCTGAGATCATTTTTGTACAGTGTCAATGACAGATGATTATCTCCACATTTCGGCTTTGTCATTGACACAATCTCCAGGAGATGTATTTACTAGTTTTCTCGTGGCCCAGTGGCCTAATGGATAAGGCATCAGCCTTCGGAGCTGAGGATTGTGGGTTCAAGTCCCATCTGGGTCATTTATGAAAGCACAGAACACCAGTTCCATGAGGTTTAGTGTTGTGCAATCTTTGAGTTCAACTTTCTGAGAGGATTCTTGTACAGTGTCAAAAGACACCGATGACTTTCTCAGCATTTCAGCTTAATCTCTGACACAATCTCCAAGAAATGCATTTACTAGCTTTAGTGTTGCCCAGTGGCCTAATGGATAAGGCATCAGCCTTCGGAGCTGAGGATTGTGGGTTCGAGTCCCATCTGGGTCATTTATGGAAGCACAGAACACCATTTCCATGAGGGTTAGCATTGTGCAATCTTTGAGTTTCACTTTCTGAGATCATTTTTGTACAGTGTCAAAGACGCTGATGATTTTCTCAGCATTTCAGCTTAATATCTGACACAATCTCCAAGAGATGTCTTTACAAGTTTTTTATGGCCCAGTGGCCTAATGGATAAGGCATCAGCCTTCGGAGCTGAGGATTGTGGGTTCGAGTCCCATCTGGGTCATTTATGGAAGCACAGAACACCATTTCCATGAGGTTTAGCATTGTGCAATCTTTGAGTTCCACTTTCTGAGAGGATTCTTGTACAGTGTCAAAGACACCGATGACTTTCTCAGCATTTCAGCATAATCTCTGACACAATCTCCAAGAAATGCATTTACTAGCTTTATTGTGCCCCAGTGGCCTAATGGATAAGGCATCAGCCTTCGGAGCTGAGGATTGTGGGTTCGAGTCCCATCTGGGTCATTTATGGAAGCACAGAACACCTTTTCCATGAGGGTTAGCATTGTGCAATCTTTGAGTTCCACTTTCTGAGATCATTTTTGTACAGTGTCAAAGACGCTGATGATTTTCTCAGCATTTCAGCTTAATATCTGACACAATCTCCAAGAGATGTCTTTACAAGTTTTTTATGGCCCAGTGGCCTAATGGATAAGGCATCAGCCTTCGGAGCTGAGGATTGTGGGTTCGAGTCCCATCTGGGTCATTTATGGAAGCACAGAACACCTTTTCCATGAGGGTTAGCATTGTGCAATCTTTGAGTTCCACTTTCTGAGATCATTTTTGTACACTGTCAATGACAGATGATTATCTCCACATTTCGGCTTTGTCATTGACACAATCTCCAGGAGATGTATTTACTAGTTTTCTCATGGCCAAGTGGCCTAATGGATAAGGCATCAGCCTTCGGAGCTGAGGATTGTGGGTTCGAGTCCCATCTGGGTCATTTATGAAAGCACAGAACACCAGTTCCATGAGGTTTAGTGTTGTGCAATCTTTGAGTTCAACTTTCTGAGAGGATTCTTGTACAGTGTCAAAAGACACCGATGACTTTCTCAGCATTTCAGCTTAATCTCTGACACAATCTCCAAGAAATGCATTTACTAGCTTTATTGTGGCCCAGTGGCCTAATGGATAAGGCATCAGCCTTCGGAGCTGAGGATTGTGGATTTGAGTCCCATCTGGGTCATTTATGGAAGCACAGAACACCTTTTCCATGAGGGTTAGCATTGTGCAATCTTTGAGTTCCACTTTCTGAGATCATTTTTGTACAGTGTCAATGACAGATGATTATCTCCACATTTCGGCTTCGTCATTGACACAATCTCCAGGAGATGTATTTACTAGTTTTCTCGTGGCCCAGTGGCCTAATGGATAAGGCATCAGCCTTCGGAGCTGAGGATTGTGGGTTTGAGTCCCATCTGGGTCATTTATGGAAGCATAGAACACCTTTTCCATGAGGGTTAGCATTGTGCAATCTTTGAGTTCCACGTTCTGAGATCATTTTTGTACAGTGTCAATGACAGATGATTATCTCCACATTTCGGCTTTGTCATTGACACAATCTCCAGGAGATGTATTTACTAGCTTTCTCGTGGCCCAGAGGCCTAATGGATAAGGCATCAGCCTTCGGAGCTGAGGATTGTGGGTTCGAGTCCTATCTGGGTCATTTATGGAAGCACAGAACACCTTTTCCATGAGGGTTAGCATTGTGCAATCTTTGAGTTCCACGTTCTGAGATCATTTTTGTACAGTGTCAATGACAGATGATTATCTCCACATTTCGGCTTTGTCATTGACACAATCTCCAGGAGATGTATTTACTAGTTTTCTCGTGGCCCAGTGGCCTAATGGATAAGGCATCAGCCTTCGGAGCTGAGGATTGTGGGTTCGAGTCCCATCTGGGTCATTTATGGAAGCACAGAACACCATTTCCATGAGGTTTAGCATTGTGCAATCTTTGAGTTCCACTTTTTGTGAGATGATTTTTGTACAGTGTCGATGACACAGATGATTATCTCTGCATTTCAGCTTTGTCTTTGACACAATCTCCAGGAGATGTATTTACTAGTTTTTATGTGGCCCAGTGGCCTAATGGATAAGGCATCAGCCTTCGGAGCTGAGGATTGTGGGTTCGAGTCCCATCTGGGTCATTTATGGAAGCACAGAACACCATTTCCATGAGGTTTAGCATTGTGCAATCTTTGATTTCCACTTTTTGTGAGATGATTTTTGTACAGTGTCGATGACACAGATGATTATCTCTGCATTTCAGCTTTGTCTTTGACACAATCTCCAGGAGATGTATTTACTAGTTTTCATGTGGCACAGTGGCCTAATGGATAAGGCATCAGCCTTCGGAGCTGAGGATTGTGGGTATGATTCCCATCTGGGTCATTTATGGAAGCACAGAACACCTTTTCCATGAGGGTTAGCATTGTGCAATCTTTGAGTTCCACTTTCTGAGATCATTTTTGTACAGTGTCAATGACAGATGATTATCTCCACATTTCGGCTTTGTCATTGACACAATCTCCAGGAGATGTATTTACTAGTTTTCTCGTGGCCCAGTGGCCTAATGGATAAGGCATCAGCCTTCGGAGCTGAGGATTGTGGGTTCGAGTCCCATCTGGGTCATTTATGAAAGCACAGAACACCAGTTCCATGAGGTTTAGTGTTGTGCAATCTTTGAGTTCAACTTTCTGAGAGGATTCTTGTACAGTGTCAAAGAAACTGAAGATTTTCTCAGCATTTCAGCTTAATCTCTGACACAATCTCCAAGAGATGTATTTACTAGTTTTCATGTGGCCCAGTGGCCTAATGGATAAGGCATCAGCCTTCGGAGCTGAGGATTGTGGGTTCGAGTCCCATCTGGGTCATTTATGGAAGCACAGAACACCATTTCCATGAGGTTTAGCATTGTGCAATCTTTGAGTTCCACTTTCTGAGAGGATTCTTGTACAGTGTCAAAGACACCGATGACTTTCTCAGCATTTCAGCTTAATCTTTGACACAATCTCCAAGAAATGCATTTACTAGCTTTATTGTGGCCCAGTGGCCTAATGGATAAGGCATCAGCCTTCGGAGCTGAGGATTGTGGGTTCGAGTCCCATCTGGGTCATTTATGGAAGCACAGAACACCTTTTCCATGAGGGTTAGCATTGTGCAATCTTTGAGTTCCACTTTCTGAGATCATTTTTGTACAGTGTCAAAGACGCTGATGATTTTCTCAGCATTTCAGCTTAATATCTGACACAATCTCCAAGAGATGTCTTTACAAGTTTTTTATGGCCCAGTGGCCTAATGGATAAGGCATCAGCCTTCGGAGCTGAGGATTGTGGGTTCGAGTCCCATCTGGGTCATTTATGGAAGCACAGAACACCTTTTCCATGAGGGTTAGCATTGTGCAATCTTTGAGTTCCACTTTCTGAGATCATTTTTGTACAGTGTCAATGACAGATGATTATCTCCACATTTCGGCTTTGTCATTGACACAATCTCCAGGAGATGTATTTACTAGTTTTCTCGTGGCCCAGGGGCCTAATGGATAAGGCATCAGCCTTCGGAGCTGAGGATTGTGGGTTCGAGTCCCATCTGGGTCATTTATGAAAGCACAGAACACCAGTTCCATGAGGTTTAGTGTTGTGCAATCTTTGAGTTCCACTTTCTGAGAGGATTCTTGTACATTGTCAAAGAAACTGAAGATTTTCTCAGCATTTCAGCTTAATCTCTGACACAATCTCCAAGAGATGTATTTACTAGTTTTCATGTGGCCCAGTGGCCTAATGGATAAGGCATCAGCCTTCGGAGATGAGGATTGTGGGTTCGAGTCCCATCTGGGTCATTTATGGAAGCACAGAACACAATTTCCATGAGGGTTAGCATTGTGCAATCTTTGAGTTCCACTTTCTGAGATCATTTTTGTACAGTGTCAAAGACGCTGATGATTTTCTCAGCATTTCAGCTTAATATCTGACACAATCTCCAAGAGATGTCTTTACAAGTTTTTTATGGCCCAGTGGCCTAATGCATAAGGCACCAGCCTTCAGAGTTGAGGATTGTGGGTTCGAGTCCCATCTGGGTCATTTATGGAAGCACAGAACACCTTTTCCATGAGGGTTAGCATTGTGCAATCTTTGAGTTCCACGTTCTGAGATCATTTTTGTACAGTGTCAATGACAGATGATTATCTCCACATTTCGGCTTTGTCATTGACACAATCTCCAGGAGATGTATTTACTAGCTTTCTCGTGGCCCAGAGGCCTAATGGATAAGGCATCAGCCTTCGGAGCTGAGGATTGTGGGTTCGAGTCCTATCTGGGTCATTTATGGAAGCACAGAACACCTTTTCCATGAGGGTTAGCATTGTGCAATCTTTGAGTTCCACGTTCTGAGATCATTTTTGTACAGTGTCAATGACAGATGATTATCTCCACATTTCGGCTTTGTCATTGACACAATCTCCAGGAGATGTATTTACTAGTTTTCTCGTGGCCCAGTGGCCTAATAGATAAGGCATCAGCCTTCGGAGCTGAGGATTGTGGGATCGAGTCCCATCTGGGTCATTTATGAAAGCACAGAACACCAGTTCCATGAGGTTTAGTGTTGTGCAATCTTTGAGTTCCACTTTCTGAGAGGATTCTTGTACAGTGTCAAAAGACACCGATGACTTTCTCAGCATTTCAGCTTAATCTCTGACACAATCTCCAAGAAATGCATTTACTAGCTTTATTGTGGCCCAGTGGCCTAATGGATAAGGCATCAGCCTTCGGAGCTGAGGATTGTGGGTTCGAGTCCCATCTGGGTCATTTATGGAAGCACAGAACACCATTTCCATGAGGGTTAGCATTGTGCAATCTTTGAGTTCCACTTTCTGAGAACATTTTTGTACAGTGTCAAAGACGCTGATGATTTTCTCAGCATTTCAGCTTAATATCTGACACAATCTCCAAGAGATGTCTTTACAAGTTTTTTATGGCCCAGTGGCCTAATGGATAAGGCATCAGCCTTCGGAGCTGAGGATTGTGGGTTCGAGTCCCATCTGGGTCATTTATGGAAGCACAGAACACCTTTTCCATGAGGGTTAGCATTGTGCAATCTTTGAGTTCCACGTTCTGAGATCATTTTTGTACAGTGTCAATGACAGATGATTATCTCCACATTTCGGCTTTGTCATTGACACAATCTCCAGGAGATGTATTTACTAGTTTTCTCGTGGCCCAGTGGCCTAATGGATAAGGCATCAGCCTTCGGAGCTGAGGATTGTGGGTTCGAGTCCCATCTGGGTCATTTATGAAAGCACAGAACACCAGTTCCATGAGGTTTAGTGTTGTGCAATCTTTGAGTTCCACTTTCTGAGAGGATTCTTGTACATTGTCAAAGAAACTGAAGATTTTCTCAGCATTTCAGCTTAATCTCTGACACAATCTCCAAGAGATGTATTTACTAGTTTTCATGTGGCCCAGTGGCCTAATGGATAAGGCATCAGCCTTCGGAGCTGAGGATTGTGGGTTCGAGTCCCATCTGGGTAATTTATGGAAGCACAGAACACCATTTCCATGAGGTTTAGCATTGTGCAATCTTTGAGTTCCACTTTCTGAGAGGATTCTTCTACAGTGTCAAAGACACCGATGACTTTCTCAGCATTTCAGCTTAATCTCTGACACAATCTCCAAGAAATGCATTTACTAGCTTTATTGTGGCCCAGTGGCCTAATGGATAAGGCATCAGCCTTCGGAGCTGAGGATTGTGGGTTTGAGTCCCATCTGGGTCATTTATGGAAGCACAGAACACCTTTTCCATGAGGTTTAGTGTTGTGCAATCTTTGAGTTCCACTTTCTGAGATCATTTTTGTACAGTGTCAATGACAGATGATTATCTCCACATTTCGGCTTTGTCATTGACACAATCTCCAGGAGATGTATTTACTAGTTTTCTCGTGGCCCAGTGGCCTAATGGATAAGGCATCAGCCTTCGGAGCTGAGGATTGTGGGTTCAAGTCCCATCTGGGTCATTTATGAAAGCACAGAACACCAGTTCCATGAGGTTTAGTGTTGTGCAATCTTTGAGTTCCACTTTCTGAGAGGATTCTTGTACAGTGTCAAAAGACACCGATGACTTTCTCAGCATTTCAGCTTAATCTCTGACACAATCTCCAAGAAATGCATTTACTAGCTTTAGTGTTGCCCAGTGGCCTAATGGATAAGGCATCAGCCTTCGGAGCTGAGGATTGTGGGTTCGAGTCCCATCTGGGTCATTTATGGAAGCACAGAACACCATTTCCATGAGGGTTAGCATTGTGCAATCTTTGAGTTTCACTTTCTGAGATCATTTTTGTACAGTGTCAAAGACGCTGATGATTTTCTCAGCATTTCAGCTTAATATCTGACACAATCTCCAAGAGATGTCTTTACAAGTTTTTTATGGCCCAGTGGCCTAATGGATAAGGCATCAGCCTTCGGAGCTGAGGATTGTGGGTTCGAGTCCCATCTGGGTCATTTATGGAAGCACAGAACACCATTTCCATGAGGTTTAGCATTGTGCAATCTTTGAGTTCCACTTTCTGAGAGGATTCTTGTACAGTGTCAAAGACACCGATGACTTTCTCAGCATTTCAGCATAATCTCTGACACAATCTCCAAGAAATGCATTTACTAGCTTTATTGTGCCCCAGTGGCCTAATGGATAAGGCATCAGCCTTCGGAGCTGAGGATTGTGGGTTCGAGTCCCATCTGGGTCATTTATGGAAGCACAGAACACCTTTTCCATGAGAGTTAGCATTGTGCAATCTTTGAGTTCCACTTTCTGAGATCATTTTTGTACAGTGTCAAAGACGCTGATGATTTTCTCAGCATTTCAGCTTAATATCTGACACAATCTCCAAGAGATGTCTTTACAAGTTTTTTATGGCCCAGTGGCCTAATGGATAAGGCATCAGCCTTCGGAGCTGAGGATTGTGGGTTCGAGTCCCATCTGGGTCATTTATGGAAGCACAGAACACCTTTTCCATGAGGGTTAGCATTGTGCAATCTTTGAGTTCCACTTTCTGAGATCATTTTTGTACACTGTCAATGACAGATGATTATCTCCACATTTCGGCTTTGTCATTGACACAATCTCCAGGAGATGTATTTACTAGTTTTCTCATGGCCAAGTGGCCTAATGGATAAGGCATCAGCCTTCGGAGCTGAGGATTGTGGGTTCGAGTCCCATCTGGGTCATTTATGAAAGCACAGAACACCAGTTCCATGAGGTTTAGTGTTGTGCAATCTTTGAGTTCCACTTTCTGAGAGGATTCTTGTACAGTGTCAAAAGACACCGATGACTTTCTCAGCATTTCAGCTTAATCTCTGACACAATCTCCAAGAAATGCATTTACTAGCTTTATTGTGGCCCAGTGGCCTAATGGATAAGGCATCAGCCTTCGGAGCTGAGGATTGTGGGTTTGAGTCCCATCTGGGTCATTTATGGAAGCACAGAACACCTTTTCCATGAGGGTTAGCATTGTGCAATCTTTGAGTTCCACTTTCTGAGATCATTTTTGTACAGTGTCAATGACAGATGATTATCTCCACATTTCGGCTTCGTCATTGACACAATCTCCAGGAGATGTATTTACTAGTTTTCTCGTGGCCCAGTGGCCTAATGGATAAGGCATCAGCCTTCGGAGCTGAGGATTGTGGGTTCGAGTCCCATCTGGGTCATTTATGGAAGCACAGAACACCTTTTCCATGAGGGTTAGCATTGTGCAATCTTTGAGTTCCACGTTCTGAGATCATTTTTGTACAGTGTCAATGACAGATGATTATCTCCACATTTCGGCTTTGTCATTGACACAATCTCCAGGAGATGTATTTACTAGTTTTCTCGTGGCCCAGTGGCCTAATGGATAAGGCATCAGCCTTCGGAGCTGAGGATTGTGGGTTCGAGTCCCATCTGGGTCATTTATGGAAGCACAGAACACCATTTCCATGAGGTTTAGCATTGTGCAATCTTTGAGTTCCACTTTTTGTGAGATGATTTTTGTACAGTGTCGATGACACAGATGATTATCTCTGCATTTCAGCTTTGTCTTTGACACAATCTCCAGGAGATGTATTTACTAGTTTTTATGTGGCCCAGTGGCCTAATGGATAAGGCATCAGCCTTCGGAGCTGAGGATTGTGGGTTCGAGTCCCATCTGGGTCATTTATGGAAGCACAGAACACCATTTCCATGAGGTTTAGCATTGTGCAATCTTTGATTTCCACTTTTTGTGAGATGATTTTTGTACAGTGTCGATGACACAGATGATTATCTCTGCATTTCAGCTTTGTCTTTGACACAATCTCCAGGAGATGTATTTACTAGTTTTCATGTGGCACAGTGGCCTAATGGATAAGGCATCAGCCTTCGGAGCTGAGGATTGTGGGTATGATTCCCATCTGGGTCATTTATGGAAGCACAGAACACCTTTTCCATGAGGGTTAGCATTGTGCAATCTTTGAGTTCCACTTTCTGAGATCATTTTTGTACAGTGTCAATGACAGATGATTATCTCCACATTTCGGCTTTGTCATTGACACAATCTCCAGGAGATGTATTTACTAGTTTTCTCGTGGCCCAGTGGCCTAATGGATAAGGCATCAGCCTTCGGAGCTGAGGATTGTGGGTTCGAGTCCCATCTGGGTCATTTATGAAAGCACAGAACACCAGTGTAACAACAACGAGTTTATGAGTTTAATGTCTCGGGGAATAATTAACTCAAAAGGGGTTCAATATTCAATATTCATGAATTTATGAATATAATTTGCCCGTCATTCATTACGTATTAAAAATTTCCCGATAGGGAAAATTGTTTAATTAAATACAAGTAACCCTTTATGAAATTTGCTTGAAATTATCCTACTAAGTTCGTCCACCAAATTAGTTATAGACTTTTCAACTCAATTCTCCATAAGGGATCACTGCTTTACGAGCGCATAAGAAACATTAACTTTACTGATCAGGACAAGTTCAATATTTCAAATGGTCATACAGTTTACTTTACTAACATAGTAGCATAAGCAGTTAGGTAACTTAGATCGCAAGTTTCATTGACTTTGTGTATGTGGGAGAACAACAGACCCAACTCATTAAATGTCTTTTCGGAGGTTTAATAAACACAGACTAAAAATAACACTACGATTCACACAGAGAGTACACACTAACTATGCATCAAGAAAGTAGACATGTAGGTATTAACGAAAGAATACATAAAAGAGAATAATGAATAGACTGAAATTAGAGAGAGATAAAAGAGAGAGATGGGGGAGAGAGAGAGATGAGAGAGAGAGATGAGACAAAGCATTTAGAGGTAAAAACACAACTTTCCTTCAGTTCAACAACTACGACCTGCACGGAGCTTGTCCCAACGGGACAATACACACCTTCTTTACAGCAGTTTAAATTTTATAAGAAGAAGAATACTTGCATTTCTTTTGGTTTCGTTTTGGCTTCTCGATTGTGTGTGTGTATATATGTCTGCGTCTCAGGTAGTTCTCTCCGAGGTCGGGAGGTGACGTAGTTTTCCTTTAGCGGCGTTTCGGGTCTACCTCCTGAAGTAGCCCGTGGCTAGTAAGTTGATGGAACGAGGAACAAAGGATTGTTGAAGAGGAGTTTCCAGAAGAGAAGAGTTCAGAGGAGAGTTTCAGAAGTCAAGCCGGGAAGAAGTTTCAGAAGCGAAGAGGGAAGTCAAGAGGGGAGATTGTGGTCTCCACTGGTCTTTTAAGAGAATTAATCCACGCCCCCTTCTGGCTAATTCACCCAATCCAGAGGGTGAATTCGGTAGCGGGAAAAGTTCTCTTTGTCTCATTTTATGGCCTATTTTGCATGTTCCTGAGGTGTCGTAAAGGGGTGTTGATTTTGTATGGTTTTACTCCCAAGTCGGCTAAACATATTAATGATACATTTCACAATCCCATTTTGTGCATCATTGAGTAAGTCAAAGAAATAGGAATATTTAGATATCAAACACCTTATGGCTGGGAGATATTAAAACAGAGATACAATTTTACACAGGAATACAAGCATTTAAAATGAGCTTACATTGTTTCTATGCCATGACTGAGTAGGCCTGAGTCAAGGAGCATGCATATACACACCAAGCTACCTCGTATACAGTCTAGAATAGTCTTAATTAAAGCTTCATAAGGAATGTGTGTGTGTGTGAGTCCTTGTGTATTGACAGGAGCCTTGGCGCCTTTCGGTCTGGGGAATGAAAAAGGGGGGGGGAAACAGGGTTCGAGTCGTGTGACCCGATCAGGGCCTGTGTTATTGGACGGGGTCGTAAAACTGCCGAATTTGTCACTTCCCCCAGACTCTGTGGCGTGGCTCTTAATTTACATGCGGCTAAAAGCTACCCCCCCTTTTTACAATCAACATTGGGTTCCTCTTTGATCCTCATTGTAAGAGACCACAGACGCTACAGTTCCCCCTTTTCATCTGACGAAGTCCGTATGACATCGTCGGATGACAGTTATCGTTTTGGTCGGATGACAGGTGGATCATGAGGGTCAAGTGGCTAGTGGTTTCTTAATTGTTGTTTTTCTTCAGCCTTCGGTTTCTGAGGTTATTCTCGGACAGCCTCCCATCACGATGGATGGATGGTAGGTGAGTCGGGCAGTCGGGAGCAGGTGTTTGTTACGGCTGGGGCGCCAGCTCGATGAGGTCCGTCTCTGCTCCGGGCGTTGTAGTTTCCCTCCGGGGTTTCCATCGGAGACCCCCGGACACGGCCGTTGTGAGCTTGGCTGTGGAGGTTCTCATCTGGTTGAATTTTCTGTACAGGAGGAAAGCGATGCCCAGGGTTAGGGTATTGCCGAAGATCATAGAGACACATAGCGCAGTGTCAGCTGCGGTCCAGGTTTGGACCACAGGAGAGTTATTCAGGATGGGTATTCGGGACAATGCTTGGAGGGCTGTATCAAGGGGAGCAATGTCAATGAGCTGGGGCCCCCCTTTCTCAATCCACAATTCTAACTCGGGAGCGAGGGTGAAGTTGTGGTCCTTGAAGAAGGCGGGGATTTCCAGTTCCGACTGGTATTCTTCGCTCGGGAGGTGGTACAAGGCCAAGTCGTCCAGGTGGAGGATGGCTCCTCGTGGTACTTGGACCCACATGCTCTGATCCAGCAGGTTGATACGAGTCGCAGTGTCGTGTTGGTCGTAGATCAGTGTGGCGGTGCGCACGGGAGTGTTGACGAGCCACCTGTCACCTACGATCTCTGCTTGCGTCTCGGTGACTAGGGTACGAGGCGTTGCGTCGGTGGGGCAGCGGGTATTGCTGAGCATAGGTTGCAACCCGCAGATTCCCTCCGTGTTGTCTCGGAGGAAAGGTTTGCTTGGGCAGAGATAATGAATGTCTTTGGTCAGGGTACACATGTGTAGGTTTGGGGCTAGGTACAGCTGTGTGTCGCTGTCATGGTACGCGACTACCTGAGGAGTGCGCACCTTGAGGTGGGTGTTACCTTTCCAAAAGCCTACATTAATAATGTCTTTGAGTCGGTAGATTCGGCTCGACTCGATGATGGGTAAATTAAGGAGGAAACCCATTTCTTTCTGCTCGGGATCCACATACAGGGGAATGGCGCTTCCCAACGAGTAGGCCAGGTGTATCTGCAGCGGGTCAGTGGGTGCGTTGATCGCAGATGCCAACACGTTTTGCACCAGGCTTAAGGGTATCAGGTACGGTGGGATTCTACCCATGGCTAAGCTGTCGATGGACGAGCTTATTTCCCGTAACATGTCCGTCATTAAGGCGGTAACTAGCTGTGTTTGGGCAAAGTCATTTTGGAAGACGGTGAATAACTGTTTCATGGAGTTCACGGTCTGGTTCAACAGGACACTGTGGGTGTTTAGAATTACCACAGTTCCTCTCAACGTCTTGCCGATAGTCTGTAGAGCGGCACTCTGTGTGGTGAGTTGCTCTTTGAGCTGTGGAAGTTCAGTTTGGATTTCAGCCACATGTCGTCTTACTGTGGCGATGTTCACTGCGTTGACACTGGACATACCAATGTTAAACAGAGTTCCGACGGCGGCAGCGGCTCCGAGCAGCGCTCCCAGGAACCGTTTGGGGCGGCGGTTGTGTCCACCTAATTCTGCCTGGGTGACGGTCATCTTCTCTAGTTGTTTTAGCATGTGCGTGACATCAGCATCGGCGTGGCGGAGAGAGTCCTCTGTCCAGCGAGCACCGGCCCAGCTGTACTGGGCTACTGCACGGGGGTAGTGTGCGTTGTAGACGTTGCGGGGGTCAAGTCGGACATACACCTTCTGAGTGTGGGTTCGGCAGTTGGTGATCAGAAGTCCAGGTTGCTCTCTCAGTACGATGCCCGAGGCTGGACCCGGTGTGATGATGTCTGGTGGTGGCTGGCCTCTGATTGTCTGGAGGCACAGGAGCAGGATCCACAGTGGCATCCTGTTACAGGCAAGAGAGAGAGAGAGAGAGAGAGAGGGAGAGAGAGAAAGAGAGAGTGTGTGTCAGTGAGATTTGTCCCAGGTGGGTGGGACAGTCTTCTCGTTTCGGGGACGGCGGTTGTGTTCAGCTTGCATTGGCCCCTAACTGTCTTTCTCTGTTAGTGGCCACATGTCTCTTGATCTGGTTCCTGTGAACCCATTTGAGAACTGGTTCTCTTTGTCCCTGGTTTAGCTGAATCTGGTATGCGACGGGAGAGAGTTTGTTCATAATCTCATGGGGTCCCGTCCAGTGGGGCAGAAATTTCTTTGACAATCGTCGGGAGCCTGTCAAAGGTGGCGGGTTGAAGTTGTAATACCAGACCTTGTTGCCCACCTCCAGTTCTTGGTGTGAGGCTTTGCGGTCGTAGTAGGCTTTCTGACCTTCAGCGCTCTTTTGCAAGTGTTGCTGAGCAAAGGCAAAAGTTGTTTTTAAATGTCTATGGAGCTCATCGAGGTACTGGAATGTGGTGTACGCGGTGACCAGGTTGGAGTCGCCGGGTTGGTACAGCAGGTGTAGTGGCAGAGTCATCTGCCGCCCAGTCATGAGTTCAAAAGGGGATACCCGTGTTGATTCCTGCGGGGTGGCTCTGAGGGCCATCAGCACGAGGGGGAGTTTCATATCCCAGTCTTTTTGGTTAGCAGACACGTATTTTCTCAGCATGGCGACTACTGTGCGATTCGATCGTTCAACTTGCCCTGATGCGATTGGATGGTAACTGACGTGCAGTCTAGCCTGTATCCCCAGGCATTTCCAGATTTGTTGCATGATCTCGGCAGTGAAATGGGTGCCTCTGTCTGAGTTGACTTTCAGTGGCAATCCGAACCGTGAGAAAACGTGGTTTAACAGGAGGTATGCTGTGGTCTGGGCGGTGTCGTTGGGTGCTGGTAGACACTCCACCCACTTGGTAAACTGGCACACCACTGTAAGAAAGTACTTGTTGCCTCTTGTGGACCTGGGCAGGGGTCCTACCCAGTCGATTTGTAGGTCTGACCACGGAAACGTGATTCCTCTGCGTTGCAGTGGGGCTCTGTGGTTCGGGTTTGCCGGTTGGAACTGACAGCAAACCAGACACTCTCTGACGTACTCCGCAACATCTTGCTGCATGCCGGGCCAATATGCCACCTGTTTCAGTGTGTCATACGTGGCTCTGGTGCCGTGGTGTCCCGCACATGGTGTGTCGTGGGCGTACATTAGCATCACCCCCCTTTGCGATCGTGGCACCACAAGCCGTGGCGTTGTGCTGCCATCGGGTGCAAACCACAGAATGTCGTCCTGTATACGCATCATGTGTTTGGAGTTGTATAGTTGCTTGAGGCTTGAATCCTCAGAGAGGTCAGAGTCAGAGATAGGGTGGTCGGAGGGGTCAGAGAGGTGGTCGAAAATTGTCTTAATTGCCGTGTCAGAGGCTTGCATGTCCGCAATGTCGTTGTGTGAAATCTGCGGCGTGAGCGCCAGTGACTGTGCGGCGGCCATCGTGGCAGGTGCTGGTCGCTTGCTGCGGGTTAGCACTGCCACGGCGGGGCTGGGTGTGGGGTTTGGAGGTTCCCACATCTCGCCGTGTAGTGCGCCCAACTTTGCGAGGGCATCGGTCTGGTCATTTAAGTCTTTGTCGGGGCCGGGTAGTTTCGAATGGCCTTTGACCTTTTTCCAGTACACCGTCAGTTCATGTGTACTTGTGATGTTGTCACATTCCTGGAACAGGTGTTGGTGCTTGACTGGCTTGTTGTTAGCGGTCTTGAAACCATTTTGTTTCCAGGTTGGAAGGTGGCAAATGAAACTGAGCCTGGCGTAGTTAGAGTCTGAGCAGATGAGTAGTTCTTTGAAGTTATGGGCTGACGCGATCTGACAGGCTATGAGAATGGCTGCTATTTCTGCATATTGCGATGACTGGGGGCCCAGCATGAAGTGTCGTGGTGGGCACGGCTGATCGTTCACCCATAGCACACCTGCACCTGCTTTGAGGGTGCCGTCGTGGTTGTAGGAGCACCCATCGACGTAGGCCGTGGGCATGTCTTGGCACGCGTTCAGTTCAAAGTACCTGTGACAGGTGAGTTGTTGTTGTTGGGGTTCTTGTTCATCAGCGGCAGCTGTAGGCGTGTCATCAGAGCAGTTCTGGCATGCAGCCAGGCCATTACCCAGCGCAGACTTGTGGTTCTGTGCATATCGTGCCTCAACGTTGCGGCCTTGGAGGGCCATCAGCCATGTGGCGATACGTGAATTAGTGACTACGCCATCTCGGATGCGTTGGCTATTGAGGAACATTACGGGCTGGTGGCAAGTCTCTATGATAACCTTCTGCGCCCCAATGTAGTTGGAGAACCGCTGTATGGCCCACACCGTGCAGAACAGAGCTTTTTCACAGTCCGAGAACTTGCACTCCGGTGGGAGAAGCGTTTTGCTGGCATATGCGACCACCTTTTTGTCTTGGTCATGTCGTTGAAAAAGGCCAGCACTAAGACAGTGGTCGGAAAACCCGGCTTCCAGGTAGAATTCCTTCTGTGGATCTGGGTAAGCAAGGCATGGGGCTGTGCATAAATGTCTTTTTAGTGCTGCCATGGCGTGTTCCTGAGCTTCGGTCCAGACAAACGGTGAGTCTTTCTTTAGCAGGGCTGTGAGCGGTCTGGCAATGTCTGAATAGTTCTCGATGAATTGTCGGGAGTAATTGCATACCCCAAGAAAACTGCGTAGCTTAGAAACATTAGTAGGGGGCTTGATGTTTTGAATGGCATGAATTCGGTTAGATTGAGGTTCAATGCCTTGGGATCCGATGAGCAGGCCAACGTAGTTGACCTTGGTTCGGCACCATTGTCCCTTGTGGAGGGCAATCTTGGCACCGGCTGCGGATAATTGGTTCAAAACATAGTCTATTTCTTTCAGGTGGTCGTCCACCGTGGCGCTCTTCATGAGAACGTCGTCTACGTAGATTAAGTTGCCTCTTACTCTGGCATCCGGGCAGGCTTTGTTAAGGAAGATGTTGAACTCAGCTGGTGAGTTAGCATATCCGAACGGGCACCTGTTGAAGGTGAATTGTCGGTTGCCAAATGTGAAGGCCAGCTTGTGTTGATCTTCTGGATGCACTGGGATGGTCCAGAATCCAGAGGCCACATCAAGTGTAGAGAAGATTGTGGCCCCCCTTATTCGGGGTATTTCTTGTTCCAACTGAGTCATTGGCCACCTTGAGAGCGGCACCTGTTGATTCAATCTCCGATAGTCTATTGTTGGGCGCCAAGTGCCGTTGGGTTTGAGCACGGGCCAAATTGGGGCGGAGTAGGTGCTGTTACATGGACGGATGACACCTTTGTCGAGCATGGACTCGATAATCTTCTGCACTGGTTCGTATGAAGCGATTGGGATCTTGTACTGCTTGACAAACGTGGGAGGCGCACCAGGTTGTGTTGGGATGCGCACCGTGTGGAGGTTTGTGAGACCGCAGTCTAATGAGTCTTTGGCAAAGGATTCTTTAAACTTGTAGAGGACTCGTCTGAGTCCCTGACGTTCTGTCTCATTTTGGAGCGCGTTAGCGTCTCGTAGAATTTGTTGCACTTGAGACTCAAAACCGGGGTACGGTTCCTCCACCTGGGTGTCATCAGGCAGTTTGGTATGGAGGGGTGCAGCTAGTTCATCCGTTTCCATGACAGGCTGTTGGGAGACTGTGTATATTACAAGGTGACTGTCCTCTGTCAGCTCCGTTCGGCAGACCTGGTCTTTGGCCGCCGGCATGACAGATGTTATGGCGATGAACTTGAAGGGTACAGTGAACAGGGTGTTGTCTGTACATTCTGCTGGTATCAGTGCGGGCGGAATGGGCCCAATGATGGGTAACACAAGTTCAAAGTCATGAAAGTCATTGCTGATTAGCCATCCCAGTCGAAAGGCTTTTGGGATGTTGATGTCCATTGCTGTGCAGTTGTTGAACAGGATGTAAACAATACGAGATGACACTTCAGTGAGGGGTGTGGCTTCAAGTGTGAGTCCGAGTTCCACACATTCGGGTGAGGGTTGGAAGAAACTCAGTGTGTGGTTTAAGGTTTGACCACATCGCATGTTGAGCCGCACAGCGACCCCTTTGGTGTATGCTGGTATTGCAGTTCCTTGTTCACTGACAAGCGTGCAGACTTCAGGGATGGTCTGTCCCGACATGAGATTGTCAAGGCTGATGGGAAAGGGTGGCTGTGACGTTAATGGAGCCCATACCATTTCGTTACATACGTCCACATGAGCCTGGAGGCGAATCAGAATGTCTGCTCCGATGTAAACATCGTGGGGCGGGTCCGGTAGGACCAGAAAATAATGGGTAAGGCACCTGTGGTTCCATTTCAGGTGTAACGCACAGACTCCTTTGGCGGACTCCATAGAGGAGGGGTATGAGTTCAAAGGAAAGCGGGTGCGCTTGCTGGCGTAAAGAGTGTGTGGTGCCTTTTCACTGAGTGACTTGAACAGTGAGAGACTAATGGCTGAGTTATCGGCCCATAGTGCGAGAATAATGTTTGTGGTGGTGATGTCATTCAGCTGTAGGTCATTCATGACCCGGGGGCAGAAGGCATCAGAGTCTTTGGTTAGCTGAAATGTGCAGAGTAGCGAACTTGCACTTGGCTTTGGGGCTGAGGCTGGGTTGTCACAGTGTGCTGCAGGGGGTCCCGTGACCTTTGTGACCTGGCAGTCTGGCTCTGCGGGAGTTCCCGTGACCTCTGTGACTTGACAGTCTTGCTCAGACGATGTGTGTGTCTGAAGGGGCAGAGGGTCACGCACTTGAGCCCAGACTTTCAGCTGTTTGAAGTCCAGTACGGGTTCGAAGCGGTCCAGCAGGTCTTTTCCGATGAGGAAAGGATAAGCGTTCATAGGGGAGACATAGACGGGATGTATCAGGCTCATTGGTCCAATTGTCAGGTGGATGGAAGCTACGTGCTTGAGCTGGATGTCGTTTTGGCTATACGACTGCACATTTAGCTTACAAGTGTGAAGGTTAAGGGTGCGATTTTGCCTCTGTGCTTCAAATCTGAGTCTTTCAAACAGTTGGGCGGATATAAGCGTGAGGTCGGAGCCAGTGTCAACTAGGGCTTCGAGCTTAAATTCCCTTTCCATAGTGATAGTCAGATAGAGTTTTCGAGCCATTCCCTTCTCGATTAGGTTTCCCAGGAGTCTTGGTGTGGGGACCTGTGTGTTGCTTAATAAGCCGTCTGGATATGTGTCAAGTGTCTCATTATGCGTGCAAATAATCAAAACAGCGCTTTCTGGTACGCTGGCCTGCCCCATGATGCTGTCTTGATCAGAGGCTGTTGCTGTCAGCTGTTGTGTGGGTGTGCGGCTGACGTGTGGGGGTGCAAAAGTTAGTTCATTAGTCTGTGGTTGGGGAACAGTGTTCAGGGTGGATGATTCAGTTGCAGGAGGGTCAGGCAGGTTGATTTCAGGTATCATGTCTAGTCATGCTGTGCCTGGTCCGTCCTTCTTGTCTTCCTTGTGAGGTTTCTGTCGGAGGAACTCTTTCAGGGTTTTTAAGAGCTCTGTGACCTCAGAAGCAGCTGCACTTTCTTTGCCAGACGCGGGTTCAGGTCTGGGCCTGCCATTGTCCCGTCGAGGGTGGCCTCGTCGCTGGCTTTCTGGGCTGGGTGGACCCGGAGATTCGTTTCGGCTCCGTCTGGGTTGTCGGCCAGCTTCCCAGGTGCCCACCCCCTTTTGGTTGTGAAAGGGGCGAGGCGGTTCCCAGGATCTTTCAGAGCGATTGCTCTGATACCGTGGCCGGTCTCCATTATGACCACGCTGCCCTCTGCTGGCGTGGAGTGGTTTGGACTCTCTGTTGACGGGTCGGTAACTGTGGCTCTGTTGGGCGCCCTCTAGGGTTAGCTCTGGGTGGTGCTCAGAGACAGGGCAGATGGTGGGCTGTTTTACAGTCTTTTCAGAAATGGTTTTCTGTTTGACATAAGCTTTGTGAGCCAAGTCTCTTAACTGTTGCATGTCCATGCTGCGCGGGCACGCCAGCACCCCCAGGTGGTGACTGACGGTAGGGTGCAGGTTTCGGAGGAAAAGAGTTTTGAAGTTGATGTCCTCCTCCATGCCTGGGTCGTTACGTGCCCCGAAGTAAGCACGTCGCAGTCTGTTATAAAAGTTCTGTGAGGTCTCGAGTCGGGCTTGCTTGAGTTCCATGGCAGTGATGAGCCCCTGGTCTGACTCGGGATCGGAGTACTCACGAATTAGAGCTTGTCGTAGATGCCAGTAGTCCGCTTTGATGGCCTCTGGTTGTCGATCCAGAAAGCTGCGTACGTCCCGATTAGACGTGGCCCTGAGCAGGTACAGTCTGTCCCAGTTGTTCGCGTGAGCGACAGTTTGCAAGTAAAAGTCTATGTCTTTTAAGTATGCGTGGACGTCGTGTCCTCCTGCCGGGTCTGGGCTGAAGGTAGGAATATTTCTGGCCAGCTTGTCAAGGTTCTTTGAGGCTTTGTGGCTGTCGACCTTGACTTCCTGGAAGGGCGTCCTTTCCTCTGCTGCTGACGGGGATTCGTGGAGACTGGCAGGTGATCTTTTACACAGGGGGCTGTCATCCCCCTTCGTAGTTCTTGCTTCTTGGTGCAAAGGTGCGGAGTAATCGGTCAGGGGAAACTCTGTGTTGTGTGTTTCCCCCTTCCGGTCACGTTGCACTTTATATGATTGTCTCAGTTCTCTGTGCACCATGTCAAGTTCATCTTTGAGCTCGTGTCTTTGCTGGATGAGCTCGTCAATCTCGGCTTGTGCCGACTGCAAATGTTTTGCACAGACTTTAGCGTTAATGTCTCTGTCTTTAAGTTCATCATGGGCTCTCTCCAGGAGGGCTTCGCCACGCCGAAGCTTTTCGTCGAGGTTTTTTCTGGCGTCTTTCTCTGACTGTATTCGTCGGTCGGTGTCACGACGGAGCTCCTCCAGGGTCTCTTGAAGTCTTTCTACTTCTTTTCTTTGTTCTTTGTCTGTTTCGTCATCTTTCTCTGTGTCCAGAAGCTGATCTAGACGAAGCTGGGTGAGGGCTTGGTCTCTCTGGGCCTCCTCAGCTTGAAGCTTTAGCGTTGCTGCCTCCTGTTCCAGGTTGGCGTAGCTCCCTTCGCTTAGCCGTGCCTGTGCGATGAGGACGTGGGCGAGGCTTCCGAGGATCTTGGCCACTTCCTTGTTGGAGTAGCTCTGCGTGGGGTCGTGTGTCATCAGCTGGTCTAGCTCTGTGTCCAGTTGTCCCTGGTTCAGCTGCCCCAGACTTCCTTGACTGGTGGCCGTTAGCGCTTCCAGCCATGTCGTTAGGCGGTCCCACGGGACGGCAGGGCTGGGGGCACGGGACATTACTGCGAACGAGAGAAACACAGCACACACACACACACACACAGAGAGAGAGCCAATGCAAGCTTGTTCTAAGCTAACGAGCTATCGTACGGATAGCTGGGAATTTTGGCTAACTGATGTAGACAGTTAGATAATTAGACAATTCAGACAATTAGGTGGGCGGTAGCCCTGGTTGTCACTTGGTGAACTGCTGCTCGGTCGTCCCGGGACTATCTAATTCTCCTTGGGGTCTCTTGGTGAACTGAAAGAAACACAAACGTGATAGTCCAACAGTGAGGATAGGAAAGAGCACAGTGGAAACAAACACAAGATGAATTGGTCTGTAATGAAAGGAATGTCAGCGTGCGCGCCGGGAGTGTTAGGGAAAATTAATAGGCTTAATGCTCAAGATATACTAAAATTCGGCTTGTACTATGGGTTGTCCCATTTAGCTCATCCGGGGTGAATTGAGGTCGCTCAAGTGGAAACCCAGCGGTGTGGTTGGCCTTTCAAACGCTTCCAAACACCCACTGCCGTGTCCCCGGTCCCCTGCCACTCTGTGTCGCGTTGCGCCCACTCAAACAGCTTATGACTTTAAACACAACCCGACACACCAGTCCATCAACCGCCAGCCCGCGCAGCAAAATCGGAACGTCCCCAGAACCCTCTTTTTCAAGAGTGGCCCCGCTCAGGCCCCGGTTTAGGGATTAGTCCCAGAGATTGCCTTGCGTGCGTGAGCTGAACTGGTTGACTTCTTTGGAGTGTCGAATTGCTGATGTCGCCACTGCGTGCCACAGCCGCGGACAGAGATACAAGAAACCGAGACTCACACACAGCCGGTGCCGGTTACGTCGGTCGGGCCACCCCCCCCTTCTGGAGACCAGCCTGTGACGATTCTCAATGCACCTCGGACGCGTGAGCCCTACAATGGATACACAAAGAGGGTAAACAGGTGGAATTAAAATGAATTAAATGCTCCCCTGTTCACCGGATCAAAGGCCTTTTGATTGTAGGTGAGAAGGAAGTGGAAGTTTAAATATCAAGAGCAATTTAGCAAAAAGGCAAAAGTTTCTGTCAAGTAGTGATAAAACAAAAAGCACCTTTGATACTGTTTGTAATTACCAGACTGAACTTTGTTCCCGATGGGAGGGGAAAAGAAAACTTTTGCAGAGAGGGGAAAAAAAAAAAAAATTAATAATAATAAAAAAAAAAAAAAAAATTAAAATAAAAAAATTAATAATAATGATTTTTAATTAAAAATTAATTAAAATTAAAAATTAAGATTAAAAATTGAAAATTAAAATTAAAATAAAGTTATAAATTAAATAAAAAAAAAATTGAGATAAAAAATAAAAATTAGAAGCTCAACTTAATTCAAATTAAATTCAAAGCAAGTTTAAATGAAATTTAACTAAGCCTGTAAGGAAAATCAAATAAAAGAAAGCCAATCAAAAATCCTACCCTATAACGATTAATCTCTAAATGGGAGTTATCCAAATAAAAGAATTAATCAGGAAGGGCGTAGGGATTTAGTGTTGCGCTGACTTAACAGGGTATAGCCACACGGTGGCGTCCTTCCTTCCAATTGGACTGTCTGTGACTTAAACCTAATTTCACTTTGGGTTAGAGGAAGTTATGTTTCTTTTTAAACTTCAAATTCGAATAAGGGTGTTTAATCAGCGAGAAAGGAGATTTGGTTGTTGCTAGAAAAATTGTATAAATGAAACTGTGTACAACAGTAAGCAATAAACAATTTATAGGCTCAAACTTATTTTGTTAAGGCAGAATGAAATACGGAGAGTGAAACTATCCGAATTTATCCACACGATGGCGCTATTGCGCCCGCCCTAGACTAGAGTTAGTTAGGCGGAAATGCTCACCAGATGGCTTTGTCTGGTTCTTGAGTCGCCCTCTGGCGGTTTGCAAGCGGCGTTGCAATTTCTGAGTCGCCTTCGCGTTTTGCAAGCGGCGTTGCAATTCTTGAGTCGCCCTCTGGCGGTTTGCAAGCGGCGTTGCAATTTCTGAGTCGCCCTCTGGCGGTTTGCAAGCGGCGTTGCAATTTCTGGGTCGCCCTGGCGTTCTTCGCTTTACTGGCTCTTGCAAATCATTTACAAATGACTGGTGCTCTAGATGCACGCGTAACAAGACGGGTGAATGCAGGAATCTTCCGTCTGCCTATTCACGCATTTTACATGGACTCCAATAGACATTTATCAATATGGCTGACGGTTTTCAGCATCTCTGATTCAAATGTTTTAGGTCTCAAGTCTTTGGTTAGCTAAGCCAGACTTAAACCAGGAGTTATCGTTTATCTTAACGATATAATAATTATTCTGAGGCCCCTTATATTGTACAGGAGAGTCTCGTCCTGTCCCAATCTTCCGCACAGATAGAAACTTTTGTAGTTCAGATCAAGCGGGATAACGCAACGTACGTGTCTACAGACGTCATCAAAATCTCATTATTTTGATGGAACACATAATATATTGCTCGAGTCAAATGTATGGATTTCCTACAATACATTCGTTTGGGAATCACGCGGATAACCCTATTGCGCCCACGGCTGCAGTTTTTCGTTTCAAAATTGGATTTTTGTACCATTCATATTTTCATTAATATAATCCGGCTACTTCAACATTTCTCAGCATCTGTTTATGCTTGGGTTCGCCTTGCGCGTACCGTTCAATTCACAAAACAACACCAAAACAAAACGAAACAAAAACGCGCGTGCAGGTTATTAATACTCCAAAAATACACAATGAATAGAATATGAATATCATTCACACATACACAAACGTTTGAAACTTGCCCGCATTTTTCTCCACCATAAGATATGTAACAACAACGAGTTTATGAGTTTAATGTCTCGGGGAATAATTAACTCAAAAGGGGTTCAATATTCAATATTCATGAATTTATGAATATAATTTGCCCGTCATTCATTACGTATTAAAAATTTCCCGATAGGGAAAATTGTTTAATTAAATACAAGTAACCCTTTATGAAATTTGCTTGAAATTATCCTACTAAGTTCGTCCACCAAATTAGTTATAGACTTTTCAACTCAATTCTCCATAAGGGATCACTGCTTTACGAGCGCATAAGAAACATTAACTTTACTGATCAGGACAAGTTCAATATTTCAAATGGTCATACAGTTTACTTTACTAACATAGTAGCATAAGCAGTTAGGTAACTTAGATCGCAAGTTTCATTGACTTTGTGTATGTGGGAGAACAACAGACCCAACTCATTAAATGTCTTTTCGGAGGTTTAATAAACACAGACTAAAAATAACACTACGATTCACACAGAGAGTACACACTAACTATGCATCAAGAAAGTAGACATGTAGGTATTAACGAAAGAATACATAAAAGAGAATAATGAATAGACTGAAATTAGAGAGAGATAAAAGAGAGAGATGGGGGAGAGAGAGAGATGAGAGAGAGAGATGAGACAAAGCATTTAGAGGTAAAAACACAACTTTCCTTCAGTTCAACAACTACGACCTGCACGGAGCTTGTCCCAACGGGACAATACACACCTTCTTTACAGCAGTTTAAATTTTATAAGAAGAAGAATACTTGCATTTCTTTTGGTTTCGTTTTGGCTTCTCGATTGTGTGTGTGTATATATGTCTGCGTCTCAGGTAGTTCTCTCCGAGGTCGGGAGGTGACGTAGTTTTCCTTTAGCGGCGTTTCGGGTCTACCTCCTGAAGTAGCCCGTGGCTAGTAAGTTGATGGAACGAGGAACAAAGGATTGTTGAAGAGGAGTTTCCAGAAGAGAAGAGTTCAGAGGAGAGTTTCAGAAGTCAAGCCGGGAAGAAGTTTCAGAAGCGAAGAGGGAAGTCAAGAGGGGAGATTGTGGTCTCCACTGGTCTTTTAAGAGAATTAATCCACGCCCCCTTCTGGCTAATTCACCCAATCCAGAGGGTGAATTCGGTAGCGGGAAAAGTTCTCTTTGTCTCATTTTATGGCCTATTTTGCATGTTCCTGAGGTGTCGTAAAGGGGTGTTGATTTTGTATGGTTTTACTCCCAAGTCGGCTAAACATATTAATGATACATTTCACAATCCCATTTTGTGCATCATTGAGTAAGTCAAAGAAATAGGAATATTTAGATATCAAACACCTTATGGCTGGGAGATATTAAAACAGAGATACAATTTTACACAGGAATACAAGCATTTAAAATGAGCTTACATTGTTTCTATGCCATGACTGAGTAGGCCTGAGTCAAGGAGCATGCATATACACACCAAGCTACCTCGTATACAGTCTAGAATAGTCTTAATTAAAGCTTCATAAGGAATGTGTGTGTGTGTGAGTCCTTGTGTATTGACAGGAGCCTTGGCGCCTTTCGGTCTGGGGAATGAAAAAGGGGGGGGGAAACAGGGTTCGAGTCGTGTGACCCGATCAGGGCCTGTGTTATTGGACGGGGTCGTAAAACTGCCGAAGTTGTCACTTCCCCCAGACTCTGTGGCGTGGCTCTTAATTTACATGCGGCTAAAAGCTACCCCCCCTTTTTACAATCAACATTGGGTTCCTCTTTGATCCTCATTGTAAGAGACCACAGACGCTACACCAGTTCCATGAGGTTTAGTGTTGTGCAATCTTTGAGTTCAACTTTCTGAGAGGATTCTTGTACAGTGTCAAAGACACCGATGACTTTCTCAGCATTTCAGCTTAATCTTTGACACAATCTCCAAGAAATGCATTTACTAGCTTTATTGTGGCCCAGTGGCCTAATGGATAAGGCATCAGCCTTCGGAGCTGAGGATTGTGGGTTCGAGTCCCATCTGGGTCATTTATGGAAGCACAGAACACCTTTTCCATGAGGGTTAGCATTGTGCAATCTTTGAGTTCCACTTTCTGAGATCATTTTTGTACAGTGTCAAAGACGCTGATGATTTTCTCAGCATTTCAGCTTAATATCTGACACAATCTCCAAGAGATGTCTTTACAAGTTTTTTATGGCCCAGTGGCCTAATGGATAAGGCATCAGCCTTCGGAGCTGAGGATTGTGGGTTCGAGTCCCATCTGGGTCATTTATGGAAGCACAGAACACCTTTTCCATGAGGGTTAGCATTGTGCAATCTTTGAGTTCCACTTTCTGAGATCATTTTTGTACAGTGTCAATGACAGATGATTATCTCCACATTTCGGCTTTGTCATTGACACAATCTCCAGGAGATGTATTTACTAGTTTTCTCGTGGCCCAGTGGCCTAATGGATAAGGCATCAGCCTTCGGAGCTGAGGATTGTGGGTTCGAGTCCCATCTGGGTCATTTATGAAAGCACAGAACACCAGTTCCATGAGGTTTAGTGTTGTGCAATCTTTGAGTTCCACTTTCTGAGAGGATTCTTGTACATTGTCAAAGAAACTGAAGATTTTCTCAGCATTTCAGCTTAATCTCTGACACAATCTCCAAGAGATGTATTTACTAGTTTTCATGTGGCCCAGTGGCCTAATGGATAAGGCATCAGCCTTCGGAGCTGAGGATTGTTGGTTCGAGTCCCATCTGGGTCATTTATGGAAGCACAGAACACCATTTCCATGAGGTTTAGCATTGTGCAATCTTTGAGTTCCACTTTCTGAGAGGATTCTTGTACAGTGTCAAAGACACCGATGACTTTCTCAGCATTTCAGCTTAATCTCTGACACAATCTCCAAGAAATGCATTTACTAGCTTTATTGTGCCCCAGTGGCCTAATGGATAAGGCATCAGCCTTCGGAGCTGAGGATTGTGGGTTTGAGTCCCATCTGGGTCATTTATGGAAGCACAGAACACCTTTTCCATGAGGTTTAGTGTTGTGCAATCTTTGAGTTCCACTTTCTGAGATCATTTTTGTACAGTGTCAATGACAGATGATTATCTCCACATTTCGGCTTTGTCATTGACACAATCTCCAGGAGATGTATTTACTAGTTTTCTCCTGGCCCAGTGGCCTAATGGATAAGGCATCAGCCTTCGGAGCTGAGGATTGTGGGTTCAAGTCCCATCTGGGTCATTTATGAAAGCACAGAACACCAGTTCCATGAGGTTTAGTGTTGTGCAATCTTTGAGTTCCACTTTCTGAGAGGATTCTTGTACAGTGTCAAAAGACACCGATGACTTTCTCAGCATTTCAGCTTAATCTCTGACACAATCTCCAAGAAATGCATTTACTAGCTTTATTGTGGCCCAGTGGCCTAATGGATAAGGCATCAGCCTTCGGAGCTGAGGATTGTGGGTTCGAGTCCCATCTGGGTCATTTATGGAAGCACAGAACACCATTTCCATGAGGGTTAGCATTGTGCAATCTTTGAGTTCCACTTTCTGAGATCATTTTTGTACAGTGTCAAAGACGCTGATGATTTTCTCAGCATTTCAGCTTAATATCTGACACAATCTCCAAGAGATGTCTTTACAAGTTTTTTATGGCCCAGTGGCCTAATGGATAAGGCATCAGCCTTCGGAGCTGAGGATTGTGGGTTCGAGTCCCATCTGGGTCATTTATGGAAGCACAGAACACCATTTCCATGAGGTTTAGCATTGTGCAATCTTTGAGTTCCACTTTCTGAGAGGATTCTTGTACAGTGTCAAAGACACCGATGACTTTCTCAGCATTTCAGCTTAATCTCTGACACAATCTCCAAGAAATACATTTACTAGCTTTATTGTGCCCCAGTGGCCTAATGGATAAGGCATCAGCCTTCGGAGCTGAGGATTGTGGGTTCGAGTCCCATCTGGGTCATTTATGGAAGCACAGAACACCTTTTCCATGAGGGTTAGCATTGTGCAATCTTTGAGTTCCACGTTCTGAGATCATTTTTGTACAGTGTCAATGACAGATGATTATCTCCACATTTCGGCTTTGTCATTGACACAATCTCCAGGAGATGTATTTACTAGCTTTCTCGTGGCCCAGAGGCCTAATGGATAAGGCATCAGCCTTCGGAGCTGAGGATTGTGGGTTCGAGTCCTATCTGGGTCATTTATGGAAGCACAGAACACCTTTTCCATGAGGGTTAGCATTGTGCAATCTTTGAGTTCCACGTTCTGAGATCATTTTTGTACAGTGTCAATGACAGATGATTATCTCCACATTTCGGCTTTGTCATTGACACAATCTCCAGGAGATGTATTTACTAGTTTTCTCGTGTCCCAGTGGCCTAATGGATAAGGCATCAGCCTTCGGAGCTGAGGATTGTGGGTTCGAGTCCCATCTGGGTCATTTATGGAAGCACAGAACACCATTTCCATGAGGTTTAGCATTGTGCAATCTTTGAGTTCCACTTTTTGTGAGATGATTTTTGTACAGTGTCGATGACACAGATGATTATCTCTGCATTTCAGCTTTGCCTTTGACACAATCTCCAGGAGATGTATTTACTAGTTTTTATGTGGCCCAGTGGCCTAATGGATAAGGCATCAGCCTTCGGAGCTGAGGATTGTGGGTTCGAGTCCCATCTGGGTCATTTATGGAAGCACAGAACACCATTTCCATGAGGTTTAGCATTGTGCAATCTTTGATTTCCACTTTTTATGAGATGATTTTTGTACAGTGTCGATGACACAGATGATTATCTCTGCATTTCAGCTTTGTCTTTGACACAATCTCCAGGAGATGTATTTACTAGTTTTCATGTGGCCCAGTGGCCTAATGGATAAGGCATCAGCCTTCGGAGCTGAGGATTGTGGGTTTGATTCCCATCTGGGTCATTTATGGAAGCACAGAACACCTTTTCCATGAGGGTTAGCATTGTGCAATCTTTGAGTTCCACTTTCTGAGATCATTTTTGTACAGTGTCAATGACAGATGATTATCTCCACATTTCGGCTTTGTCATTGACACAATCTCCAGGAGATGTATTTACTAGTTTTCTCGTGGCCCAGTGGCCTAATGGATAAGGCATCAGCCTTCGGAGCTGAGGATTGTGGGTTCGAGTCCCATCTGGGTCATTTATGAAAGCACAGAACACCAGTTCCATGAGGTTTAGTGTTGTGCAATCTTTGAGTTCCACTTTCTAAGAGGATTCTTGTACAGTGTCAAAAGACACCGATGACTTTCTCAGCATTTCAGCTTAATCTCTGACACAATCTCCAAGAAATGCATTTAGTAGCTTTTTTGTGGCCCAGTGGCCTAATGGATAAGGCATCAGCCTTCGGAGCTGAGGATTGTGGGTTCGAGTCCCATCTGGGTCATTTATGGAAGCACAGAACACCATTTCCATGAGGGTTAGCATTGTGCAATCTTTGAGTTCCACTTTCTGAGATCATTTTTGTACAGTGTCAAAGACGCTGATGATTTTCTCAGCATTTCAGCTTAATATCTGACACAATCTCCAAGAGATGTCTTTACAAGTTTTTTATGGCCCAGTGGCCTAATGGATAAGGCATCAGCCTTCGGAGCTGAGGATTGTGGGTTCGAGTCCCATCTGGGTCATTTATGGAAGCACAGAACACCTTTTCCATGAGGGTTAGCATTGTGCAATCTTTGAGTTCCACGTTCTGAGATCATTTTTGTACAGTGTCAATGACAGATGATTATCTCCACATTTCGGCTTTGTCATTGACACAATCTCCAGGAGATGTATTTACTAGCTTTCTCGTGGCCCAGAGGCCTAATGGATAAGGCATCAGCCTTCGGAGCTGAGGATTGTGGGTTCGAGTCCTATCTGGGTCATTTATGGAAGCACAGAACACCTTTTCCATGAGGGTTAGCATTGTGCAATCTTTGAGTTCCACGTTCTGAGATCATTTTTGTACAGTGTCAATGACAGATGATTATCTCCACATTTCGGCTTTGTCATTGACACAATCTCCAGGAGATGTATTTACTAGTTTTCTCGTGGCCCAGTGGCCTAATGGATAAGGCATCAGCCTTCGGAGCTGAGGATTGTGGGTTCGAGTCCCATCTGGGTCATTTATGGAAGCACAGAACACCTTTTCCATGAGAGTTAGCATTGTGCAATCTTTGAGTTCCACTTTCTGAGATCATTTTTGTACAGTGTCAAAGACGCTGATGATTTTCTCAGCATTTCAGCTTAATATCTGACACAATCTCCAAGAGATGTCTTTACAAGTTTTTTATGGCCCAGTGGCCTAATGGATAAGGCATCAGCCTTCGGAGCTGAGGATTGTGGGTTCGAGTCCCATCTGGGTCATTTATGGAAGCACAGAACACCTTTTCCATGAGGGTTAGCATTGTGCAATCTTTGAGTTCCACTTTCTGAGATCATTTTTGTACACTGTCAATGACAGATGATTATCTCCACATTTCGGCTTTGTCATTGACACAATCTCCAGGAGATGTATTTACTAGTTTTCTCATGGCCAAGTGGCCTAATGGATAAGGCATCAGCCTTCGGAGCTGAGGATTGTGGGTTCGAGTCCCATCTGGGTCATTTATGAAAGCACAGAACACCAGTTCCATGAGGTTTAGTGTTGTGCAATCTTTGAGTTCCACTTTCTGAGAGGATTCTTGTACAGTGTCAAAAGACACCGATGACTTTCTCAGCATTTCAGCTTAATCTCTGACACAATCTCCAAGAAATGCATTTACTAGCTTTATTGTGGCCCAGTGGCCTAATGGATAAGGCATCAGCCTTTGGAGCTGAGGATTGTGGGTTTGAGTCCCATCTGGGTCATTTATGGAAGCACAGAACACCTTTTCCATGAGGGTTAGCATTGTGCAATCTTTGAGTTCCACGTTCTGAGATCATTTTTGTACAGTGTCAATGACAGATGATTATCTCCACATTTCGGCTTCGTCATTGACACAATCTCCAGGAGATGTATTTACTAGTTTTCTCGTGGCCCAGTGGCCTAATGGATAAGGCATCAGCCTTCGGAGCTGAGGATTGTGGGTTCGAGTCCCATCTGGGTCATTTATGGAAGCACAGAACACCATTTCCATGAGGTTTAGCATTGTGCAATCTTTGAGTTCCACTTTTTGTGAGATGATTTTTGTACAGTGTCGATGACACAGATGATTATCTCTGCATTTCAGCTTTGTCTTTGACACAATCTCCAGGAGATGTATTTACTAGTTTTTATGTGGCCCAGTGGCCTAATGGATAAGGCATCAGCCTTCGGAGCTGAGGATTGTGGGTTCGAGTCCCATCTGGGTCATTTATGGAAGCACAGAACACCATTTCCATGAGGTTTAGCATTGTGCAATCTTTGATTTCCACTTTTTGTGAGATGATTTTTGTACAGTGTCGATGACACAGATGATTATCTCTGCATTTCAGCTTTGTCTTTGACACAATCTCCAGGAGATGTATTTACTAGTTTTCATGTGGCACAGTGGCCTAATGGATAAGGCATCAGCCTTCGGAGCTGAGGATTGTGGGTATGATTCCCATCTGGGTCATTTATGGAAGCACAGAACACCTTTTCCATGAGGGTTAGCATTGTGCAATCTTTGAGTTCCACTTTCTGAGATCATTTTTGTACAGTGTCAATGACAGATGATTATCTCCACATTTCGGCTTTGTCATTGACACAATCTCCAGGAGATGTATTTACTAGTTTTCTCGTGGCCCAGTGGCCTAATGGATAAGGCATCAGCCTTCGGAGCTGAGGATTGTGGGTTCGAGTCCCATCTGGGTCATTTATGAAAGCACAGAACACCAGTGTAACAACAACGAGTTTATGAGTTTAATGTCTCGGGGAATAATTAACTCAAAAGGGGTTCAATATTCAATATTCATGAATTTATGAATATAATTTGCCCGTCATTCATTACGTATTAAAAATTTCCCGATAGGGAAAATTGTTTAATTAAATACAAGTAACCCTTTATGAAATTTGCTTGAAATTATCCTACTAAGTTCGTCCACCAAATTAGTTATAGACTTTTCAACTCAATTCTCCATAAGGGATCACTGCTTTACGAGCGCATAAGAAACATTAACTTTACTGATCAGGACAAGTTCAATATTTCAAATGGTCATACAGTTTACTTTACTAACATAGTAGCATAAGCAGTTAGGTAACTTAGATCGCAAGTTTCATTGACTTTGTGTATGTGGGAGAACAACAGACCCAACTCATTAAATGTCTTTTCGGAGGTTTAATAAACACAGACTAAAAATAACACTACGATTCACACAGAGAGTACACACTAACTATGCATCAAGAAAGTAGACATGTAGGTATTAACGAAAGAATACATAAAAGAGAATAATGAATAGACTGAAATTAGAGAGAGATAAAAGAGAGAGATGGGGGAGAGAGAGAGATGAGAGAGAGAGATGAGACAAAGCATTTAGAGGTAAAAACACAACTTTCCTTCAGTTCAACAACTACGACCTGCACGGAGCTTGTCCCAACGGGACAATACACACCTTCTTTACAGCAGTTTAAATTTTATAAGAAGAAGAATACTTGCATTTCTTTTGGTTTCGTTTTGGCTTCTCGATTGTGTGTGTGTATATATGTCTGCGTCTCAGGTAGTTCTCTCCGAGGTCGGGAGGTGACGTAGTTTTCCTTTAGCGGCGTTTCGGGTCTACCTCCTGAAGTAGCCCGTGGCTAGTAAGTTGATGGAACGAGGAACAAAGGATTGTTGAAGAGGAGTTTCCAGAAGAGAAGAGTTCAGAGGAGAGTTTCAGAAGTCAAGCCGGGAAGAAGTTTCAGAAGCGAAGAGGGAAGTCAAGAGGGGAGATTGTGGTCTCCACTGGTCTTTTAAGAGAATTAATCCACGCCCCCTTCTGGCTAATTCACCCAATCCAGAGGGTGAATTCGGTAGCGGGAAAAGTTCTCTTTGTCTCATTTTATGGCCTATTTTGCATGTTCCTGAGGTGTCGTAAAGGGGTGTTGATTTTGTATGGTTTTACTCCCAAGTCGGCTAAACATATTAATGATACATTTCACAATCCCATTTTGTGCATCATTGAGTAAGTCAAAGAAATAGGAATATTTAGATATCAAACACCTTATGGCTGGGAGATATTAAAACAGAGATACAATTTTACACAGGAATACAAGCATTTAAAATGAGCTTACATTGTTTCTATGCCATGACTGAGTAGGCCTGAGTCAAGGAGCATGCATATACACACCAAGCTACCTCGTATACAGTCTAGAATAGTCTTAATTAAAGCTTCATAAGGAATGTGTGTGTGTGTGAGTCCTTGTGTATTGACAGGAGCCTTGGCGCCTTTCGGTCTGGGGAATGAAAAAGGGGGGGGGAAACAGGGTTCGAGTCGTGTGACCCGATCAGGGCCTGTGTTATTGGACGGGGTCGTAAAACTGCCGAAGTTGTCACTTCCCCCAGACTCTGTGGCGTGGCTCTTAATTTACATGCGGCTAAAAGCTACCCCCCCTTTTTACAATCAACATTGGGTTCCTCTTTGATCCTCATTGTAAGAGACCACAGACGCTACACCAGTTCCATGAGGTTTAGTGTTGTGCAATCTTTGAGTTCAACTTTCTGAGAGGATTCTTGTACAGTGTCAAAGAAACTGAAGATTTTCTCAGCATTTCAGCTTAATCTCTGACACAATCTCCAAGAGATGTATTTATTAGTTTTCATGTGGCCCAGTGGCCTAATGGATAAGGCATCAGCCTTCGGAGCTGAGGATTGTGGGTTCGAGTCCCATCTGGGTCATTTATGGAAGCACAGAACACCATTTCCATGAGGTTTAGCATTGTGCAATCTTTGAGTTCCACTTTCTGAGAGGATTCTTGTACAGTGTCAAAGACACCGATGACTTTCTCAGCATTTCAGCTTAATCTTTGACACAATCTCCAAGAAATGCATTTACTAGCTTTATTGTGGCCCAGTGGCCTAATGGATAAGGCATCAGCCTTCGGAGCTGAGGATTGTGGGTTCGAGTCCCATCTGGGTCATTTATGGAAGCACAGAACACCTTTTCCATGAGGGTTAGCATTGTGCAATCTTTGAGTTCCACTTTCTGAGATCATTTTTGTACAGTGTCAAAGACGCTGATGATTTTCTCAGCATTTCAGCTTAATATCTGACACAATCTCCAAGAGATGTCTTTACAAGTTTTTTATGGCCCAGTGGCCTAATGGATAAGGCATCAGCCTTCGGAGCTGAGGATTGTGGGTTCGAGTCCCATCTGGGTCATTTATGGAAGCACAGAACACCTTTTCCATGAGGGTTAGCATTGTGCAATCTTTGAGTTCCACTTTCTGAGATCATTTTTGTACAGTGTCAATGACAGATGATTATCTCCACATTTCGGCTTTGTCATTGACACAATCTCCAGGAGATGTATTTACTAGTTTTCTCGTGGCCCAGTGGCCTAATGGATAAGGCATCAGCCTTCGGAGCTGAGGATTGTGGGTTCGAGTCCCATCTGGGTCATTTATGAAAGCACAGAACACCAGTTCCATGAGGTTTAGTGTTGTGCAATCTTTGAGTTCCACTTTCTGAGAGGATTCTTGTACATTGTCAAAGAAACTGAAGATTTTCTCAGCATTTCAGCTTAATCTCTGACACAATCTCCAAGAGATGTATTTACTAGTTTTCATGTGGCCCAGTGGCCTAATGGATAAGGCATCAGCCTTCGGAGCTGAGGATTGTTGGTTCGAGTCCCATCTGGGTCATTTATGGAAGCACAGAACACCATTTCCATGAGGTTTAGCATTGTGCAATCTTTGAGTTCCACTTTCTGAGAGGATTCTTGTACAGTGTCAAAGACACCGATGACTTTCTCAGCATTTCAGCTTAATCTCTGACACAATCTCCAAGAAATGCATTTACTAGCTTTATTGTGCCCCAGTGGCCTAATGGATAAGGCATCAGCCTTCGGAGCTGAGGATTGTGGGTTTGAGTCCCATCTGGGTCATTTATGGAAGCACAGAACACCTTTTCCATGAGGTTTAGTGTTGTGCAATCTTTGAGTTCCACTTTCTGAGATCATTTTTGTACAGTGTCAATGACAGATGATTATCTCCACATTTCGGCTTTGTCATTGACACAATCTCCAGGAGATGTATTTACTAGTTTTCTCCTGGCCCAGTGGCCTAATGGATAAGGCATCAGCCTTCGGAGCTGAGGATTGTGGGTTCAAGTCCCATCTGGGTCATTTATGAAAGCACAGAACACCAGTTCCATGAGGTTTAGTGTTGTGCAATCTTTGAGTTCCACTTTCTGAGAGGATTCTTGTACAGTGTCAAAAGACACCGATGACTTTCTCAGCATTTCAGCTTAATCTCTGACACAATCTCCAAGAAATGCATTTACTAGCTTTATTGTGGCCCAGTGGCCTAATGGATAAGGCATCAGCCTTCGGAGCTGAGGATTGTGGGTTCGAGTCCCATCTGGGTCATTTATGGAAGCACAGAACACCATTTCCATGAGGGTTAGCATTGTGCAATCTTTGAGTTCCACTTTCTGAGATCATTTTTGTACAGTGTCAAAGACGCTGATGATTTTCTCAGCATTTCAGCTTAATATCTGACACAATCTCCAAGAGATGTCTTTACAAGTTTTTTATGGCCCAGTGGCCTAATGGATAAGGCATCAGCCTTCGGAGCTGAGGATTGTGGGTTCGAGTCCCATCTGGGTCATTTATGGAAGCACAGAACACCATTTCCATGAGGTTTAGCATTGTGCAATCTTTGAGTTCCACTTTCTGAGAGGATTCTTGTACAGTGTCAAAGACACCGATGACTTTCTCAGCATTTCAGCTTAATCTCTGACACAATCTCCAAGAAATACATTTACTAGCTTTATTGTGCCCCAGTGGCCTAATGGATAAGGCATCAGCCTTCGGAGCTGAGGATTGTGGGTTCGAGTCCCATCTGGGTCATTTATGGAAGCACAGAACACCTTTTCCATGAGGGTTAGCATTGTGCAATCTTTGAGTTCCACGTTCTGAGATCATTTTTGTACAGTGTCAATGACAGATGATTATCTCCACATTTCGGCTTTGTCATTGACACAATCTCCAGGAGATGTATTTACTAGCTTTCTCGTGGCCCAGAGGCCTAATGGATAAGGCATCAGCCTTCGGAGCTGAGGATTGTGGGTTCGAGTCCTATCTGGGTCATTTATGGAAGCACAGAACACCTTTTCCATGAGGGTTAGCATTGTGCAATCTTTGAGTTCCACGTTCTGAGATCATTTTTGTACAGTGTCAATGACAGATGATTATCTCCACATTTCGGCTTTGTCATTGACACAATCTCCAGGAGATGTATTTACTAGTTTTCTCGTGTCCCAGTGGCCTAATGGATAAGGCATCAGCCTTCGGAGCTGAGGATTGTGGGTTCGAGTCCCATCTGGGTCATTTATGGAAGCACAGAACACCATTTCCATGAGGTTTAGCATTGTGCAATCTTTGAGTTCCACTTTTTGTGAGATGATTTTTGTACAGTGTCGATGACACAGATGATTATCTCTGCATTTCAGCTTTGCCTTTGACACAATCTCCAGGAGATGTATTTACTAGGTTTTATGTGGCCCAGTGGCCTAATGGATAAGGCATCAGCCTTCGGAGCTGAGGATTGTGGGTTCGAGTCCCATCTGGGTCATTTATGGAAGCACAGAACACCATTTCCATGAGGTTTAGCATTGTGCAATCTTTGATTTCCACTTTTTATGAGATGATTTTTGTACAGTGTCGATGACACAGATGATTATCTCTGCATTTCAGCTTTGTCTTTGACACAATCTCCAGGAGATGTATTTACTAGTTTTCATGTGGCCCAGTGGCCTAATGGATAAGGCATCAGCCTTCGGAGCTGAGGATTGTGGGTTTGATTCCCATCTGGGTCATTTATGGAAGCACAGAACACCTTTTCCATGAGGGTTAGCATTGTGCAATCTTTGAGTTCCACTTTCTGAGATCATTTTTGTACAGTGTCAATGACAGATGATTATCTCCACATTTCGGCTTTGTCATTGACACAATCTCCAGGAGATGTATTTACTAGTTTTCTCGTGGCCCAGTGGCCTAATGGATAAGGCATCAGCCTTCGGAGCTGAGGATTGTGGGTTCGAGTCCCATCTGGGTCATTTATGAAAGCACAGAACACCAGTTCCATGAGGTTTAGTGTTGTGCAATCTTTGAGTTCCACTTTCTAAGAGGATTCTTGTACAGTGTCAAAAGACACCGATGACTTTCTCAGCATTTCAGCTTAATCTCTGACACAATCTCCAAGAAATGCATTTACTAGCTTTATTGTGGCCCAGTGGCCTAATGGATAAGGCATCAGCCTTCGGAGCTGAGGATTGTGGGTTCGAGTCCCATCTGGGTCATTTATGGAAGCACAGAACACCATTTCCATGAGGGTTAGCATTGTGCAATCTTTGAGTTCCACTTTCTGAGATCATTTTTGTACAGTGTCAAAGACGCTGATGATTTTCTCAGCATTTCAGCTTAATATCTGACACAATCTCCAAGAGATGTCTTTACAAGTTTTTTATGGCCCAGTGGCCTAATGGATAAGGCATCAGCCTTCGGAGCTGAGGATTGTGGGTTCGAGTCCCATCTGGGTCATTTATGGAAGCACAGAACACCTTTTCCATGAGGGTTAGCATTGTGCAATCTTTGAGTTCCACGTTCTGAGATCATTTTTGTACAGTGTCAATGACAGATGATTATCTCCACATTTCGGCTTTGTCATTGACACAATCTCCAGGAGATGTATTTACTAGCTTTCTCGTGGCCCAGAGGCCTAATGGATAAGGCATCAGCCTTCGGAGCTGAGGATTGTGGGTTCGAGTCCTATCTGGGTCATTTATGGAAGCACAGAACACCTTTTCCATGAGGGTTAGCATTGTGCAATCTTTGAGTTCCACGTTCTGAGATCATTTTTGTACAGTGTCAATGACAGATGATTATCTCCACATTTCGGCTTTGTCATTGACACAATCTCCAGGAGATGTATTTACTAGTTTTCTCGTGGCCCAGTGGCCTAATGGATAAGGCATCAGCCTTCGGAGCTGAGGATTGTGGGTTCGAGTCCCATCTGGGTCATTTATGGAAGCACAGAACACCATTTCCATGAGGTTTAGCATTGTGCAATCTTTGAGTTCCACTTTTTGTGAGATGATTTTTGTACAGTGTCGATGACACAGATGATTATCTCTGCATTTCAGCTTTGTCTTTGACACAATCTCCAGGAGATGTATTTACTAGTTTTTATGTGGCCCAGTGGCCTAATGGATAAGGCATCAGCCTTCGGAGCTGAGGATTGTGGGTTCGAGTCCCATCTGGGTCATTTATGGAAGCACAGAACACCATTTCCATGAGGTTTAGCATTGTGCAATCTTTGAGTTCCACTTTCTGAGATCATTTTTGTACAGTGTCAATGACAGATGATTATCTCCACATTTCGGCTTTGTCATTGACACAATCTCCAGGAGATGTATTTACTAGTTTTCTCGTGGCCCAGTGGCCTAATGGATAAGGCATCAGCCTTCGGAGCTGAGGATTGTGGGTTCGAGTCCCATCTGGGTCATTTATGAAAGCACAGAACACCAGTTCCATGAGGTTTAGGGTTGTGCAATCTTTGAGTTCAACTTTCTGAGAGGATTCTTGTACAGTGTCAAAGAAACTGAAGATTTTCTCAGCATTTCAGCTTAATCTCTGACACAATCTCCAAGAGATGTATTTACTAGTTTTCATGTGGCCCAGTGGCCTAATGGATAAGGCATCAGCCTTCGGCGCTGAGGATTGTGGGTTCGAGTCCCATCTGGGTCATTTATGGAAGCACAGAACACCATTTCCATGAGGTTTAGCATTGTGCAATCTTTGAGTTCCACTTTCTGAGAGGATTCTTGTACAGTGTCAAAGACACCGATGACTTTCTCAGCATTTCAGCTTAATCTTTGACACAATCTCCAAGAAATGCATTTACTAGCTTTATTGTGGCCCAGTGGCCTAATGGATAAGGCATCAACCTTCGGAGCTGAGGATTGTGGGTTCGAGTCCCATCTGGGTCATTTATGGAAGCACAGAACACCTTTTCCATGAGGGTTAGCATTGTGCAATCTTTGAGTTCCACTTTCTGAGATCATTTTTGTACAGTGTCAAAGACGCTGATGATTTTCTCAGCATTTCAGCTTAATATCTGACACAATCTCCAAGAGATGTCTTTACAAGTTTTTTATGGCCCAGTGGCCTAATGGATAAGGCATCAGCCTTCGGAGCTGAGGATTGTGGGTTCGAGTCCCATCTGGGTCATTTATGGAAGCACAGAACACCTTTTCCATGAGGGTTAGCATTGTGCAATCTTTGAGTTCCACTTTCTGAGATCATTTTTGTACAGTGTCAATGACAGATGATTATCTCCACATTTCGGCTTTGTCATTGACACAATCTCCAGGAGATGTATTTACTAGTTTTCTCGTGGCCCAGTGGCCTAATGGATAAGGCATCAGCCTTCGGAGCTGAGGATTGTGGGTTCGAGTCCCATCTGGGTCATTTATGAAAGCACAGAACACCAGTTCCATGAGGTTTAGTGTTGTGCAATCTTTGAGTTCCACTTTCTGAGAGGATTCTTGTACATTGTCAAAGAAACTGAAGATTTTCTCAGCATTTCAGCTTAATCTCTGACACAATCTCCAAGAGATGTATTTACTAGTTTTCATGTGGCCCAGTGGCCTAATGGATAAGGCATCAGCCTTCGGAGCTGAGGACTGTTGGTTCGAGTCCCATCTGGGTCATTTATGGAAGCACAGAACACCATTTCCATGAGGTTTAGCATTGTGCAATCTTTGAGTTCCACTTTCTGAGAGGATTCTTGTACAGTGTCAAAGACACCGATGACTTTCTCAGCATTTCAGCTTAATCTCTGACACAATCTCCAAGAAATGCATTTACTAGCTTTATTGTGCCCCAGTGGCCTAATGGATAAGGCATCAGCCTTCGGAGCTGAGGATTGTGGGTTCGAGTCCCATCTGGGTCATTTATGGAAGCACAGAACACCTTTTCCATGAGGGTTAGCATTGTGCAATCTTTGAGTTCCACTTTCTGAGATCATTTTTGTACAGTGTCAATGACAGATGATTATCTCCACATTTCGGCTTTGTCATTGACACAATCTCCAGGAGATGTATTTACTAGTTTTCTCGTGGCCCAGTGGCCTAATGGATAAGGCATCAGCCTTCGGAGCTGAGGATTGTGGGTTCGAGTCCCATCTGGGTCATTTATGAAAGCACAGAACACCAGTTCCATGAGGTTTAGTGTTGTGCAATCTTTGAGTTCAACTTTCTGAGAGGATTCTTGTACAGTGTCAAAGAAACTGAAGATTTTCTCAGCATTTCAGCTTAATCTCTGACACAATCTCCAAGAGATGTATTTACTAGTTTTCATGTGGCCCAGTGGCCTAATGGATAAGGCATCAGCCTTCGGAGCTGAGGATTGTGGGTTCGAGTCCCATCTGGGTCATTTATGGAAGCACAGAACACCATTTCCATGAGGTTTAGCATTGTGCAATCTTTGAGTTCCACTTTCTGAGAGGATTCTTGTACAGTGTCAAAGACACCGATGACTTTCTCAGCATTTCAGCTTAATCTTTGACACAATCTCCAAGAAATGCATTTACTAGCTTTATTGTGGCCCAGTGGCCTAATGGATAAGGCATCAGCCTTCGGAGCTGAGGATTGTGGGTTCGAGTCCCATCTGGGTCATTTATGGAAGCACAGAACACCTTTTCCATGAGGGTTAGCATTGTGCAATCTTTGAGTTCCACTTTCTGAGATCATTTTTGTACAGTGTCAAAGACGCTGATGATTTTCTCAGCATTTCAGCTTAATATCTGACACAATCTCCAAGAGATGTCTTTACAAGTTTTTTATGGCCCAGTGGCCTAATGGATAAGGCATCAGCCTTCGGAGCTGAGGATTGTGGGTTCGAGTCCCATCTGGGTCATTTATGGAAGCACAGAACACCTTTTCCATGAGGGTTAGCATTGTGCAATCTTTGAGTTCCACTTTCTGAGATCATTTTTGTACAGTGTCAATGACAGATGATTATCTCCACATTTCGGCTTTGTCATTGACACAATCTCCAGGAGATGTATTTACTAGTTTTCTCGTGGCCCAGTGGCCTAATGGATAAGGCATCAGCCTTCGGAGCTGAGGATTGTGGGTTCGAGTCCCATCTGGGTCATTTATGAAAGCACAGAACACCAGTTCCATGAGGTTTAGTGTTGTGCAATCTTTGAGTTCCACTTTCTGAGAGGATTCTTGTACATTGTCAAAGAAACTGAAGATTTTCTCAGCATTTCAGCTTAATCTCTGACACAATCTCCAAGAGATGTATTTACTAGTTTTCATGTGGCCCAGTGGCCTAATGGATAAGGCATCAGCCTTCGGAGCTGAGGATTGTGGGTTCGAGTCCCATCTGGGTCATTTATGGAAGCACAGAACACCATTTCCATGAGGTTTAGCATTGTGCAATCTTTGAGTTCCACTTTTTGTGAGATGATTTTTGTACAGTGTCGATGACACAGATGATTATCTCTGCATTTCAGCTTTGTCTTTGACACAATCTCCAGGAGATGTATTTACTAGTTTTTATGTGGCCCAGTGGCCTAATGGATAAGGCATCAGCCTTCGGAGCTGAGGATTGTGGGTTCGAGTCCCATCTGGGTCATTTATGGAAGCACAGAACACCATTTCCATGAGGTTTAGCATTGTGCAATCTTTGAGTTCCACTTTCTGAGATCATTTTTGTACAGTGTCAATGACAGATGATTATCTCCACATTTCGGCTTTTTCATTGACACAATCTCCAGGAGATGTATTTACTAGTTTTCTCGTGGCCCAGTGGCCTAATGGATAAGGCATCAGCCTTCGGAGCTGAGGATTGTGGGTTCGAGTCCCATCTGGGTCATTTATGAAAGCACAGAACACCAGTTCCATGAGGTTTAGTGTTGTGCAATCTTTGAGTTCAACTTTCTGAGAGGATTCTTGTACAGTGTCAAAGAAACTGAAGATTTTCTCAGCATTTCAGCTTAATCTCTGACACAATCTCCAAGAGATGTATTTACTAGTTTTCATGTGGCCCAGTGGCCTAATGGATAAGGCATCAGCCTTCGGAGCTGAGGATTGTGGGTTCGAGTCCCATCTGGGTCATTTATGGAAGCACAGAACACCATTTCCATGAGGTTTAGCATTGTGCAATCTTTGAGTTCCACTTTCTGAGAGGATTCTTGTACAGTGTCAAAGACACCGATGACTTTCTCAGCATTTCAGCTTAATCTTTGACACAATCTCCAAGAAATGCATTTACTAGCTTTATTGTGGCCCAGTGGCCTAATGGATAAGGCATCAACCTTCGGAGCTGAGGATTGTGGGTTCGAGTCCCATCTGGGTCATTTATGGAAGCACAGAACACCTTTTCCATGAGGGTTAGCATTGTGCAATCTTTGAGTTCCACTTTCTGAGATCATTTTTGTACAGTGTCAAAGACGCTGATGATTTTCTCAGCATTTCAGCTTAATATCTGACACAATCTCCAAGAGATGTCTTTACAAGTTTTTTATGGCCCAGTGGCCTAATGGATAAGGCATCAGCCTTCGGAGCTGAGGATTGTGGGTTCGAGTCCCATCTGGGTCATTTATGGAAGCACAGAACACCTTTTCCATGAGGGTTAGCATTGTGCAATCTTTGAGTTCCACTTTCTGAGATCATTTTTGTACAGTGTCAATGACAGATGATTATCTCCACATTTCGGCTTTGTCATTGACACAATCTCCAGGAGATGTATTTACTAGTTTTCTCGTGGCCCAGTGGCCTAATGGATAAGGCATCAGCCTTCGGAGCTGAGGATTGTGGGTTCGAGTCCCATCTGGGTCATTTATGAAAGCACAGAACACCAGTTCCATGAGGTTTAGTGTTGTGCAATCTTTGAGTTCCACTTTCTGAGAGGATTCTTGTACATTGTCAAAGAAACTGAAGATTTTCTCAGCATTTCAGCTTAATCTCTGACACAATCTCCAAGAGATGTATTTACTAGTTTTCATGTGGCCCAGTGGCCTAATGGATAAGGCATCAGCCTTCGGAGCTGAGGACTGTTGGTTCGAGTCCCATCTGGGTCATTTATGGAAGCACAGAACACCATTTCCATGAGGTTTATCATTGTGCAATCTTTGAGTTCCACTTTCTGAGAGGATTCTTGTACAGTGTCAAAGACACCGATGACTTTCTCAGCATTTCAGCTTAATCTCTGACACAATCTCCAAGAAATGCATTTACTAGCTTTATTGTGCCCCAGTGGCCTAATGGATAAGGCATCAGCCTTCGGAGCTGAGGATTGTGGGTTCGAGTCCCATCTGGGTCATTTATGGAAGCACAGAACACCTTTTCCATGAGGGTTAGCATTGTGCAATCTTTGAGTTCCACTTTCTGAGATCATTTTTGTACAGTGTCAATGACAGATGATTATCTCCACATTTCGGCTTTGTCATTGACACAATCTCCAGGAGATGTATTTACTAGTTTTCTCGTGGCCCAGTGGCCTAATGGATAAGGCATCAGCCTTCGGAGCTGAGGATTGTGGGTTCGAGTCCCATCTGGGTCATTTATGAAAGCACAGAACACCAGTTCCATGAGGTTTAGTGTTGTGCAATCTTTGAGTTCAACTTTCTGAGAGGATTCTTGTACAGTGTCAAAGAAACTGAAGTTTTCTCAGCATTTCAGCTTAATCTCTGACACAATCTCCAAGAGATGTATTTACTAGTTTTCATGTGGCCCAGTGGCCTAATGGATAAGGCATCAGCCTTCGGAGCTGAGGATTGTGGGTTCGAGTCCCATCTGGGTCATTTATGGAAGAACAGAACACCATTTCCATGAGGTTTAGCATTGTGCAATCTTTGAGTTCCACTTTCTGAGAGGATTCTTGTACAGTGTCAAAGACACCGATGACTTTCTCAGCATTTCAGCTTAATCTTTGACACAATCTCCAAGAAATGCATTTACTAGCTTTATTGTGGCCCAGTGGCCTAATGGATAAGGCATCAGCCTTCGGAGCTGAGGATTGTGGGTTCGAGTCCCATCTGGGTCATTTATGGAAGCACAGAACACCTTTTCCATGAGGGTTAGCATTGTGCAATCTTTGAGTTCCACTTTCTGAGATCATTTTTGTACAGTGTCAAAGACGCTGATGATTTTCTCAGCATTTCAGCTTAATATCTGACACAATCTCCAAGAGATGTCTTTACAAGTTTTTTATGGCCCAGTGGCCTAATGGATAAGGCATCAGCCTTCGGAGCTGAGGATTGTGGGTTCGAGTCCCATCTGGGTCATTTATGGAAGCACAGAACACCTTTTCCATGAGGGTTAGCATTGTGCAATCTTTGAGTTCCACTTTCTGAGATCATTTTTGTACAGTGTCAATGACAGATGATTATCTCCACATTTCGGCTTTGTCATTGACACAATCTCCAGGAGATGTATTTACTAGTTTTCTCGTGGCCCAGTGGCCTAATGGATAAGGCATCAGCCTTCGGAGCTGAGGATTGTGGGTTCGAGTCCCATCTGGGTCATTTATGAAAGCACAGAACACCAGTTCCATGAGGTTTAGTGTTGTGCAATCTTTGAGTTCCACTTTCTGAGAGGATTCTTGTACATTGTCAAAGAAACTGAAGATTTTCTCAGCATTTCAGCTTAATCTCTGACACAATCTCCAAGAGATGTATTTACTAGTTTTCATGTGGCCCAGTGGCCTAATGGATAAGGCATCAGCCTCCGGAGCTGAGGATTGTTGGTTCGAGTCCCATCTGGGTCATTTATGGAAGCACAGAACACCATTTCCATGAGGTTTGGCATTGTGCAATCTTTGAGTTCCACTTTCTGAGAGGATTCTTGTACAGTGTCAAAGACACCGATGACTTTCTCAGCATTTCAGCTTAATCTCTGACACAATCTCCAAGAAATGCATTTACTAGCTTTATTGTGCCCCAGTGGCCTAATGGATAAGGCATCAGCCTTCGGAGCTGAGGATTGTGGGATCGAGTCCCATCTGGGTCATTTATGGAAGCACAGAACACCTTTTCCATGAGGGTTAGCATTGTGCAATCTTTGAGTTCCACTTTCTGAGATCATTTTTGTACAGTGTCAATGACAGATGATTATCTCCACATTTCGGCTTTGTCATTGACACAATCTCCAGGATATGTATTTACTAGATTTCTCGTGGCCCAGTGGCCTAATGGATAAGGCATCAGCCTTCGGAGCTGAGGATTGTGGGTTCGAGTCCCATCTGGGTCATTTATAAAAGCACAGAACACCAGTTCCATGAGGTTTAGTGTTGTGCAATCTTTGAGTTCCACTTTCTGAGAGGATTCTTGTACAGTGTCAAAAGACACCGATGACTTTCTCAGCATTTCAGCTTAATCTCTGACACAATCTCCAAGAAATGCATTTACTAGCTTTATTGTGGCCCAGTGGCCTAATGGATAAGGCATCAGCCTTCGGAGCTGAGGATTGTGGGTTCGAGTCCCATCTGGGTCATTTATGGAAGCACAGAACACAATTTCCATGAGGGTTAGCAATGTGCAATCTTTGAGTTCCACTTTCTGAGATCATTTTAGTACAGTGTCAAAGACGCTGATGATTTTCTCAGCATTTCAGCTTAATATCTGACACAATCTCCAAGAGATGTCTTTACAAGTTTTTTATGGCCCAGTGGCCTAATGGATAAGGCATCAGCCTTCGGAGCTGAGGATTGTGGGTTCGAGTCCCATCTGGGTCATTTATGGAAGCACAGAACACCTTTTCCATGAGGGTTAGCATTGTGCAATCTTTGAGTTCCACGTTCTGAGATCATTTTTGTACAGTGTCAATGACAGATGATTATCTCCACATTTCGGCTTTGTCATTGACACAATCTCCAGGAGATGTATTTACGAGCTTTCTCGTGGCCCAGAGGCCTAATGGATAAGGCATCAGCCTTCGGAGCTGAGGATTGTGGGTTCGAGTCCTATCTGGGTCATTTATGGAAGCACAGAACACCTTTTCCATGAGGGTTAGCATTGTGCAATCTTTGAGTTCCACGTTCTGAGATCATTTTTGTACAGTGTCAATGACAGATGATTATCTCCACATTTCGGCTTTGTCATTGACACAATCTCCAGGAGATGTATTTACTAGTTTTCTCGTGGCCCAGTGGCCTAATGGATAAGGCATCAGCCTTCGGAGCTGAGGATTGTGGGTTCGAGTCCCATCTGGGTCATTTATGGAAGCACAGAACACCATTTCCATGAGGTTTAGCATTGTGCAATCTTTGAGTTCCACTTTTTGTGAGATGATTTTTGTACAGTGTCGATGACACAGATGATTATCTCTGCATTTCAGCTTTGCCTTTGACACAATCTCCAGGAGATGTATTTACTAGTTTTTTTGTGGCCCAGTGGCCTAATGGATAAGGCATCAGCCTTCGGAGCTGAGGATTGTGGGTTCGAGTCCCATCTGGGTCATTTATGGAAGCACAGAACACCATTTCCATGAGGTTTAGCATTGTGCAATCTTTGATTTCCACTTTTTGTGAGATGATTTTTGTACAGTGTCGATGACACAGATGATTATCTCTGCATTTCAGCTTTGTCTTTGACACAATCTCCAGGAGATGTATTTACTAGTTTTCATGTGGCCCAGTGGCCTAATGGATAAGGCATCAGCCTTCGGAGCTGAGGATTGTGGGTTTGATTCCCATTTGGGTCATTTATGGAAGCACAGAACACCTTTTCCATGAGGGTTAGCATTGTGCAATCTTTGAGTTCCACTTTCTGAGATCATTTTTGTACAGTGTCAATGACAGATGATTATCTCCACATTTCGGCTTTGTCATTGACACAATCTGCAGGAGATGTATTTACTAGTTTTCTTGTGGCCCAGTGGCCTAATGGATAAGGCATCAGCCTTCGGAGCTGAGGATTGTGGGTTCGAGTCCCATCTGGGTCATTTATGAAAGCACAGAACACCAGTTCCATGAGGTTTAGTGTTGTGCAATCTTTGAGTTCAACTTTCTGAGAGGATTCTTGTACAGTGTCAAAGAAACTGAAGATTTTCTCAGCATTTCAGCTTAATCTCTGACACAATCTCCAAGAGATGTATTTACTAGTTTTCATGTGGCCCAGTGGCCTAATGGATAAGGCATCAGCCTTCGGAGCTGAGGATTGTGGGTTCGAGTCCCATCTGGGTCATTTATGGAAGCACAGAACACCATTTCCATGAGGTTTAGCATTGTGCAATCTTTGAGTTCCACTTTCTGAGAGGATTCTTGTACAGTGTCAAAGACACCGATGACTTTCTCAGCATTTCAGCTTAATCTTTGACACAATCTCCAAGAAATGCATTTACTAGCTTTATTGTGGCCCAGTGGCCTAATGGATAAGGCATCAGCCTTCGGAGCTGAGGATTGTGGGTTCGAGTCCCATCTGGGTCATTTATGGAAGCACAGAACACCTTTTCCATGAGGGTTAGCATTGTGCAATCTTTGAGTTCCACTTTCTGAGATCATTTTTGTACAGTGTCAAAGACGCTGATGATTTTCTCAGCATTTCAGCTTAATATCTGACACAATCTCCACGAGATGTCTTTACAAGTTTTTAATGGCCCTGTGGCCTAATGGATAAGGCATCAGCCTTCGGAGCTGAGGATTGTGGGATCGAGTCCCATCTGGGTCATTTATGGAAGCACAGAACACCTTTTCCATGAGGGTTAGCATTGTGCAATCTTTGAGTTCCACTTTCTGAGATCATTTTTGTACAGTGTCAATGACAGATGATTATCTCCACATTTCGGCTTTGTCATTGACACAATCTCCAGGAGATGTATTTACTAGTTTTCTCGTGGCCCAGTGGCCTAATGGATAAGGCATCAGCCTTCGGAGCTGAGGATTGTGGGTTCGAGTCCCATCTGGGTCATTTATTAAAGCACAGAACACCAGTTCCATGAGGTTTAGTGTTGTGCAATCTTTGAGTTCCACTTTCTGAGAGGATTCTTGTACAGTGTCAAAAGACACCGATGACTTTCTCAGCATTTCAGCTTAATCTCTGACACAATCTCCAAGAAATGTATTTACTAGTTTTTATGTGGCCCAGTGGCCTAATGGATAAGGCATCAGCCTTCGGAGCTGAGGATTGTGGGTTCGAGTCCCATCTGGGTCATTTATGGAAGCACAGAACACCTTTTCCATGAGGGTTAGCATTGTGCAATCTTTGAGTTCCACTTTCTGAGATCATTTTTGTACAGTGTCAAAGACGATGATGATTTTCTCAGCATTTCAGCTTAATATCTGACACAATCTCCAAGAGATGTCTTTACACGTTTTTTTATGGCCCAGTGGCCTAATGGATAAGGCATCAGCCTTCGGAGCTGAGGATTGTGGGTTCGAGTCCCATCTGGGTCATTTATGGAAGCACAGAACACCTTTTCCATGAGGCTTAGCATTGTGCAATCTTTGAGTTCCACTTTCTGAGATCATTTTTGTACAGTGTCAATGACAGATGATTATCTCCACATTTCGGCTTTGTCATTGACACAATCTCCAGGAGATGTATTTACTAGTTTTCTCGTGGCCCATTGGCCTAATGGATAAGGCATCAGCCTTCGGAGCTGAGGATTGTGGGTTCGAGTCCCATCTGGGTCATTTATGAAAGCACAGAACACCAGTTCCATGAGGTTTAGTGTTGTGCAATCTTTGAGTTCAACTTTCTGAGAGGATTCTTGTACAGTGTCAAAGAAACTGAAGATTTTCTCAGCATTTCAGCTTAATCTCTGACACAATCTCCAAGAGATGTATTTACTAGTTTTCATGTGGCCCAGTGGCCTAATGGATAAGGCATCAGCCTTCGGAGCTGAGGATTGTGGGTTCGAGTCCCATCTGGGTCATTTATGGAAGCACAGAACACCATTTCCATGAGGTTTAGCATTGTGCAATCTTTGAGTTCCACTTTCTGAGAGGATTCTTGTACAGTGTCAAAGACACCGATGACTTTCTCAGCATTTCAGCTTAATCTTTGACACAATCTCCAAGAAATGCATTTACTAGCTTTATTGTGGCCCAGTGGCCTAATGGATAAGGCATCAGCCTTCGGAGCTGAGGATTGTGGGTTCGAGTCCCATCTGGGTCATTTATGGAAGCACAGAACACCTTTTCCATGAGGGTTAGCATTGTGCAATCTTTGAGTTCCACTTTCTGAGAGGATTCTTGTACAGTGTCAAAGAAACTGAAGATTTTCTCAGCATTTCAGCTTAATCTCTGACACAATCTCCAAGAGATGTATTTACTAGTTTTCATGTGGCCCAGTGGCCTAATGGATAAGGCATCAGCCTTCGGAGCTGAGGATTGTGGGTTCGAGTCCCATCTGGGTCATTTATGAAAGCACAGAACACCAGTTCCATGAGGTTTAGTGTTGTGCAATCTTTGAGTTCAACTTTCTGAGAGGATTCTTGTACAGTGTCAAAGAAACTGAAGATTTTCTCAGCATTTCAGCTTAATCTCTGACACAATCTCCAAGAGATGTATTTACTAGTTTTCATGTGGCCCAGTGGCCTAATGGATAAGGCATCAGCCTTCGGAGCTGAGGATTGTGGGTTCGAGTCCCATCTGGGTCATTTATGGAAGCACAGAACACCATTTCCATGAGGTTTAGCATTGTGCAATCTTTGAGTTCCACTTTCTGAGAGGATTCTTGTACAGTGTCAAAGACACCGATGACTTTCTCAGCATTTCAGCTTAATCTTTGACACAATCTCCAAGAAATGCATTTACTAGCTTTATTGTGGCCCAGTGGCCTAATGGATAAGGCATCAGCCTTCGGAGCTGAGGATTGTGGGTTCGAGTCCCATCTGGGTCATTTATGGAAGCACAGAACACCTTTTCCATGAGGGTTAGCATTGTGCAATCTTTGAGTTCCACTTTCTGAGATCATTTTTGTACAGTGTCAAAGACGCTGATGATTTTCTCAGCATTTCAGCTTAATATCTGACACAATCTCCAAGAGATGTCTTTACAAGTTTTTTATGGCCCAGTGGCCTAATGGATAAGGCATCAGCCTTCAGAGCTGAGGATTGTGGGTTCGAGTCCCATCTGGGTCATTTATGGAAGCACAGAACACCTTTTCCATGAGGGTTAGCATTGTGCAATCTTTGAGTTCCACTTTCTGAGATCATTTTTGTACAGTGTCAATGACAGATGATTGTCTCCACATTTCGGCTTTGTCATTGACACAATCTCCAGGAGATGTATTTACTAGTTTTCTCGTGGCCCAGTAGCCTAATGGATAAGGCATCAGCCTTCGGAGCTGAGGATTGTGGGTTCGAGTCCCATCTGGGTCATTTATGAAAGCACAGAACACCAGTTCCATGAGGTTTAGTGTTGTGCAATCTTTGAGTTCCACTTTCTGAGAGGATTCTTGTACAGTGTCAAAGAAACTGAAGATTTTCTCAGCATTTCAGCTTAATCTCTGACACAATCTCCAAGAGATGTATTTACTAGTTTTCATGTGGCCCAGTGGCCTAATGGATAAGGCATCAGCCTTCGGAGCTGAGGATGGTGGGTTCGAGTCCCATCTGGGTCATTTATGGAAGCACAGAACACCTTTTCCATGAGGGTTAGCATTGTCCAATCTTTGAGTTCCACTTTCTGAGATCATTTTTGTACAGTGTCAATGACAGATGATTATCTCCACATTTCGGCTTTGTCATTGACACAATCTCCAGGAGATGTATTTACTAGTTTTCTCGTGGCCCAGTGGCCTAATGGATAAGGCATCAGCCTTCGGAGCTGAGGATTGTGGGTTCGAGTCCCATCTGGGTCATTTATGAAAGCACAGAACACCAGTTCCATGAGGTTTAGTGTTGTGCAATCTTTGAGTTCCACTTTCTGAGAGGATTCTTGTACAGTGTCGATGACACAGATGATTATCTCTGCATTTCAGCTTTGTCTTTGACACAATCTCCAGGAGATGTATTTACTAGTTTTTATGTGGCCCAGTGGCCTAATGGATAAGGCATCAGCCTTCGGAGCTGAGGATTGTGGGTTCGAGTCCCATCTGGGTCATTTATGGAAGCACAGAACACCATTTCCATGAGGTTTAGCATAGTGCAATCTTTGATTTCCACTTTTTGTGAGATGATTTTTGTACAGTGTCGATGACACAGATGATTATCTCTGCATTTCAGCTTTGTCTTTGACACAATCTCCAGGAGATGTATTTACTAGTTTTCATGTGGCCCAGTGGCCTAATGGATAAGGCATCAGCCTTCGGAGCTGAGGATTGTGGGTTTGAGTCCCATCTGGGTCATTTATGGAAGCACAGAAAACCTTTTCCATGAGGGTTAGCATTGTGCAATCTTCGAGTTCCACGTTCTGAGATCATTTTTGTACAGTGTCAATGACAGATGATTATCTCCACATTTCGGCTTTGTCATTGACACAATCTCCAGGAGATGTATTTACTAGTTTTCTCGTGGCCCAGTGGCCTAATGGATAAGGCATCAGCCTTCGGAGCTGAGGATTGTGGGTTCGAGTCCCATCTGGGTCATTTATGGAAGCACAGAACACCATTTCCATGAGGTTTAGCATTGTGCAATCTTTGAGTTCCACTTTTTGTGAGATCATTTTTGTACAGTGTCGATGACACAGATGATTATCTCTGCATTTCAGCTTTGTCTTTGACACAATCTCCAGGAGATGTATTTACTAGTTTTTATGTGGCCCAGTGGCCTAATGGATAAGGCATCAGCCTTCGGAGCTGAGGATTGTGGGTTCGAGTCCCATCTGGGTCATTTATGGAAGCACAGAACACCATTTCCATGAGGTTTAGCATTGTGCAATCTTTGATTTCCACTTTTTGTGAGATGATTTTTGTACAGTGTCAATGACACAGATGATTATCTCTGCATTTCAGCTTTGTCTTTGACACAATCTCCAGGAGATGTATTTACTAGTTTTCATGTGGCCCAGTGGCCTAATGGATAAGGCATCAGCCTTCGGAGCTGAGGATTGTGGGTTCGAGTCCCATCTGGGTCATTTATGGAAGCACAGAACACCATTTCCATGAGGTTTAGCATTGTGCAATCTTTGAGTATCACTTTCTGAGAGGATTCTTGTACAGTGTCAAAGACACCGATGACTTTCTCAGCATTTCAGCTTAATCTTTGACACAATCTCCAAGAAATGCATTTACTAGCTTTATTGTGGCCCTGTGGCCTAATGGATAAGGCATCAGCCTTCGGAGCTGAGGATTGTGGGTTCGAGTCCCATCTGGGTCATTTATGGAAGCACAGAACACCTTTTCCATGAGGGTTAGCATTGTGCAATCTTTGAGTTCCACTTTCTGAGATCATTTTTGTACAGTGTCAAAGACGCTGATGATTTTCTCAGCATTTCAGCTTAATATCTGACACAATCTCCAAGAGATGTCTTTACAAGTTTTTTATGGCCCAGTGGCCTAATGGATAAGGCATCAGCCTTCGGAGCTGAGGATTGTGGGATCGAGTCCCATCTGGGTCATTTATGGAAGCACAGAACACCTTTTCCATGAGGGTTAGCATTGTGCAATCTTTGAGTTCCACTTTCTGAGATCATTTTTGTACAGTGTCAATGACAGATGATTGTCTCCACATTTCGGCTTTGTCATTGACACAATCTCCAGGAGATGTATTTACTAGCTTTCTCGTGGCCCAGTGGCCTAATGGATAAGGCATCAGCCTTCGGAGCTGAGGATTGTGGGTTCGAGTCCCATCTGGGTCATTTATGAAAGCACAGAACACCAGTTCCATGAGGTTTAGTGTTGTGCAATCTTTGAGTTCCACTTTCTGAGAGGATTCTTGTACAGTGTCAAAGAAACTGAAGATTTTCTCAGCATTTCAGCTTAATCTCTGACACAATCTCCAAGAGATATATTTACTAGTTTTCATGTGGCCCAGTGGCCTAATGGATAAGGCATCAGCCTTCGGAGCTGAGGATTTTGGGTTCGAGTCCCATCTGGGTCATTTATGGAAGCACAGAACACCTTTTCCATGAGGGTTAGCATTGTGCAATCTTTGAGTTCCACTTTCTGAGATCTTTTTTGTACAGTGTCAATGACAGATAATTATCTCCACATTTCGGCTTTGTCATTGACACAATCTCCAGGAGATGTATTTACTAGTTTTCTCGTGGCCCAGTGGCCTAATGGATAAGGCATCAGCCTTCGGAGCTGAGGATTGTGGGTTCGAGTCCCATCTGGGTCATTTATGAAAGCACAGAACACCAGTTCCATGAGGTTTAGTGTTGTGCAATCTTTGAGTTCAACTTTCTGAGAGGATTCTTGTACAGTGTCAAAGAAACTGAAGATTTTCTCAGCATTTCAGCTTAATCTCTGACACAATCTCCAAGAGATGTATTTACTAGTTTTCATGTGGCCCAGTGGCCTAATGGATAAGGCATCAGCCTTCGGAGCTGAGGATTGTGGGTTCGAGTCCCATCTGGGTCATTTATGGAAGCACAGAACACCATTTCCATGAGGTTTAGCATTGTGCAATCTTTGAGTTCCACTTTCTGAGAGGATTCTTGTACAGTGTCAAAGACACCGATGACTTTCTCAGCATTTCAGCTTAATCTTTGACACAATCTCCAAGAAATGCATTTACTAGCTTTATTGTGGCCCAGTGGCCTAATGGATAAGGCATCAGCCTTCGGAGCTGAGGATTGTGGGTTCGAGTCCCATCTGGGTCATTTATGGAAGCACAGAACACCTTTTCCATGAGGGTTAGCATTGTGCAATCTTTGAGTTCCACTTTCTGAGATCATTTTTGTACAGTGTCAAAGACGCTGATGATTTTCTCAGCATTTCAGCTTAATATCTGACACAATCTCTAAGAGATGTCTTTACAAGTTTTTTATGGCCCAGTGGCCTAATGGATAAGGCATCAGCCTTCGGAGCTGAGGATTGTGGGATCGAGTCCCATCTGGGTCATTTATGGAAGCACAGAACACCTTTTCCATGAGGGTTAGCATTGTGCAATCTTTGAGTTCCACTTTCTGAGATCATTTTTGTACAGTGTCAATGACAGATGATTGTCTCCACATTTCGGCTTTGTCATTGACACAATCTCCAGGAGATGTATTTACTAGTTTTCTCGTGGCCCAGTGGCCTAATGGATAAGGCATCAGCCTTCGGAGCTGAGGATTGTGGGTTCGAGTCCCATCTGGGTCATTTATGGAAGCACAGAACACCTTTTCCATGAGGGTTAGCATTGTGCAATCTTTGAGTTCCACTTTCTGAGATCATTTTTGTACAGTGTCAATGACAGATGATTATCTCCACATTTCGGCTTTGTCATTGACACAATCTCCAGGAGATGTATTTACTAGATTTCTCGTGGCCCAGTGGCCTAATGGATAAGGCATCAGCCTTCGGAGCTGAGGATTGTGGGTTCGAGTCCCATCTGGGTCATTTATGAAAGCACAGAACACCAGTTCCATGAGGTTTAGTGTTGTGCAATCTTTGAGTTCCACTTTCTGAGAGGATTCTTGTACAGTGTCAAAGAAACTGAAGATTTTCTCAGCATTTCAGCTTAATCTCTGACACAATCTCCAAGAGATATATTTACTAGTTTTCATGTGGCCCAGTGGCCTAATGGATAAGGCATCAGCCTTCGGAGCTGAGGATTTTGGGTTCGAGTCCCATCTGGGTCATTTATTGAAGCACAGAACACCTTTTCCATGAGGGTTAGCATTGTGCAATCTTTGAGTTCCACGTTCTGAGATCATTTTTGTACAGTGTCAATGACAGATGATTATCTCCACATTTCGGCTTTGTCATTGACACAATCTCCAGGAGATGTATTTACTAGTTTTCTCGTGGCCCAGTGGCCTAATGGATAAGGCATCAGCCTTCAGAGCTGAGGATTGTGGGTTCAAGTCCCATCTGGGTCATTTATGGAAGCACAGAACACCATTTCCATGAGGTTTAGCATAGTGCAATCTTTGATTTCCACTTTTTGTGAGATGATTTTTGTACAGTGTCGATGACACAGATGATAATCTCTGCATTTCAGCTTTGTCTTTGACACAATCTCCAGGAGATGTATTTACTAGTTTTCATGTGGCCCAGTGGCCTAATGGATAAGGCATCAGCCTTCGGAGCTGAGGATTGTGGGTTTGAGTCCCATCTGGGTCATTTATGGAAGCACAGAACACCTTTTCCATGAGGGTTAGCATTGTGCAATCTTTGAGTTCCACGTTCTGAGATCATTTTTGTACAGTGTCAATGACAGATGATTATCTCCACATTTCGGCTTTGTCATTGACACAATCTCCAGGAGATGTATTTACTAGTTTTCTCGTGGCCCAGTGGCCTAATGGATAAGGCATCAGCCTTCGGAGCTGAGGATTGTGGGTTCGAGTCCCATCTGGGTCATTTATGGAAGCACAGAACACCATTTCCATGAGGTTTAGCATTGTGCAATCTTTGAGTTCCACTTTTTGTGAGATGATTTTTGTACAGTGTCGATGACACAGATGATTATCTCTGCATTTCAGCTTTGTCTTTGACACAATCTCCAGGAGATGTATTTACTAGTTTTTATGTGGCCCAGTGGCCTAATGGATAAGGCATCAGCCTTCGGAGCTGAGGATTGTGGGTTCGAGTCCCATCTGGGTCATTTATGGAAGCACAGAACACCATTTCCATGAGGTTTAGCATTGTGCAATCTTTGATTTCCACTTTTTGTGAGATGATTTTTGTACAGTGTCGATGACACAGATGATTATCTCTGCATTTCAGCTTTGTCTTTGACACAATCTCCAGGAGATGTATTTACTAGTTTTCATGTGGCCCAGTGGCCTAATGGATAAGGCATCAGCCTTCGGAGCTGAGGATTGTGGGTTCGAGTCCCATCTGGGTCATTTATGGAAGCACAGAACACCATTTCCATGAGGTTTAGCATTGTGCAATCTTTGAGTTCCACTTTCTGAGAGGATTCTTGTACAGTGTCAAAGACACCGATGACTTTCTCAGCATTTCAGCTTAATCTTTGACACAATCTCCAAGAAATGCATTTACTAGCTTTATTGTGGCCCAGTGGCCTAATGGATAAGGCATCAGCCTTCGGAGCTGAGGATTGTGGGTTCGAGTCCCATCTGGGTCATTTATGGAAGCACAGAACACCTTTTCCATGAGGGTTAGCATTGTGCAATCTTTGAGTTCCACTTTCTGAGATCATTTTTGTACAGTGTCAAAGACGCTGATGATTTTCTCAGCATTTCAGCTTAATATCTGACACAATCTCCAAGAGATGTCTTTACTAGTTTTTTATGTTCCAGTGGCCTAATGGATAAGGCATCAGCCTTCGGAGCTGAGGATTGTGGGTTCGAGTCCCATCTGGGTCATTTATGGAAGCACAGAACACCTTTTCCATGAGGGTTAGCATTGTGCAATCTTTGAGTTCCACTTTCTGAGATCATTTTTGTACAGTGTCAATGACAGATGATTATCTCCACATTTCGGCTTTGTCATTGACACAATCTCCAGGAGATGTATTTACTAGTTTTCTCGTGGCCCAGTGGCCTAATGGATAAGGCATCAGCCTTCGGAGCTGAGGATTGTGGGTTCGAGTCCCATCTGGGTCATTTATGGAAGCACAGAACACCATTTCCATGAGGTTTAGCATTGTGCAATCTTTGAGTTCCACTTTCTGAGACGATTCTTGTACAGTGTCAAAGACACCGATGACTTTCTCAGCATTTCAGCTTAATCTCTGACACAATCTCCAAGAAATGCATTTACTAGCTTTATTGTGCCCCAGTGGCCTAATGGATAAGGCATCAGCCTTCGGAGCTGAGGATTGTGGGTTCGAGTCCCATCTGGGTCATTTATGGAAGCACAGAACACCATTTCCATGAGGGTTAGCATTGTGCAATCTTTGAGTTCCACTTTCTAAGATCATTTTTGTACAGTGTCAAAGACGCTGATGATTTTCTCAGCATTTCAGCTAAATATCTGACACAATCTCCAAGAGATGTCTTTACAAGTTTTTTATGGCCCAGTGGCGTAATGGATAAGGCATCAGCCTTCGGAGCTGAGCATTGTGGGTTCGAGTCCCATCTGGGTCGTTTATGGAAGCACAGAACACCTTTTCCATGAGAGTTAGCATTGTGCAATCTTTGAGTTCCACTTTCTGAGATCATTTTTGTACAGTGTCAATGACAGATGATTATCTCCACATTTCGGCTTTGTCATTGACACAATCTCCAGGAGATGTATTTACTAGTTTTCTCGTGGCCCAGTGGCCTAATGGATAAGGCATCAGCCTTCGGAGCTGAGGATTGTGGGTTCGAGTCCCATCTGGGTCATTTATGAAAGCACAGAACACCAGTTCCATGAGGTTTAGTGTTGTGCAATCTTTGAGTTCCACTTTCTGAGAGGATTCTTGTACATTGTCAAAGAAACTGAACATTTTCTCAGCATTTCAGCTTAATCTCTGACACAATCTCCAAGAGATGTATTTACGAGTTTTCATGTGGCCCAGTGGCCTAATGGATAAGGCATCAGCCTTCGGAGCTGAGGATTGTGGGTTCGAGTCCCGTCTGGGTCATTTATGGAAGCACAGAACACCATTTCCATGAGGTTTAGCATTGTGCAATCTTTGAGTTCCACTTTCTGAGAGGATTCTTGTACAGTGTCAAAGACACCGATGACTTTCTCAGCATTTCAGCTTAATCTCTGACACAATCTCCAAGAAATGCATTTACTAGCTTTATTGTGGCCCAGTGGCCTAATGGATAAGGCATCAGCCTTCGGAGCAGAGGATTGTGGGTTTGAGTCCCATCTGGGTCATTTATGGAAGCACAGAACACCTTTTCCATGAGGGTTAGCATTGTGCAATCTTTGAGTTCCACTTTCTGAGATCATTTTTGTACAGTGTCAAAGACACCGATGACTTTCTCAGCATTTCAGCTTAATCTTTGACACAATCTCCAAGAAACGCATTTACTAGCTTTATTGTGGCCCAGTGGCCTAATGGATAAGGCATCAGCCTTCGGAGCTGAGGATTGTGGGTTCGAGTCCCATCTGGGGCATTTATGGAAGCACAGAACACCTTTTCCATGAGGGTTAGCATTGTGCAATCTTTGAGTTCCACTTTCTGAGATCATTTTTGTACAGTGTCAAAGACGCTGATGATTTTCTCAGCATTTCAGCTTAATATCTGACACAATCTCCAAGAGATGTCTTTACAAGTTTTTTATGGCCCAGTGGCCTAATGGATAAGGCACCAGCCTTCGGAGCTGAGGATTGTGGGATCGAGTCCCATCTGGGTCATTTATGGAAGCACAGAACACCTTTTCGATTAGGGTTAGCATTGTGCAATCTTTGAGTTCCACTTTCTGAGATCATTTTTGTACAGTGTCAATGACAGATGATTGTCTCCACATTTCGGCTTTGTCATTGACACAATCTCCAGGAGATGTATTTACTAGTTTTCTCGTGGCCCAGTGGCCTAATGGATAAGGCATCAGCCTTCGGAGCTGAGGATTGTGGGTTCGAGTCCCATCTGGGTCATTTATGAAAGCACAGAACACCAGTTCCATGAGGTTTAGTGTTGTGCAATCTTTGAGTTCCACTTTCTGAGAGGATTCTTGTACAGTGTCAAAGAAACTGAAGATTTTCTCAGCATTTCAGCTTAATCTCTGACAAAATCTCCAAGAGATGTATTTACTAGTTTTCATGTGGCCCAGTGGCCTAATGGATAAGGCATCAGCCTTCGGAGCTGAGGATTGTGGGTTCGAGTCCCATCTGGGTCATTTATGGAAGCACAGAACACCATTTCCATGAGGGTTAGCATTGTGCAATCTTTGAGTTCCACTTTCTGAGATCATTTTTGTACAGTGTCAAAGACGCTGATGATTTTCTCAGCATTTCAGCTTAATATCTGACACAATCTCCAAGAGATGTCTTTACAAGTTTTTTATGGCCCAGTGGCCTAATGGATAAGGCATCAGCCTTCGGAGCTGAGGATTGTGGGTTCGAGTCCCATCTGGGTCATTTATGGAAGCACAGAACACCTTTTCCATGAGGGTTAGCATTGTGCAATCTTTGAGTTCCACGTTCTGAGATCATTTTTGTACAGTGTCAATGACAGATGATTATCTCCACATTTCGGCTTTGTCATTGACACAATCTCCAGGAGATGTATTTACTAGCTTTCTCGTGGCCCAGAGGCCTAATGGATAAGGCATCAGCCTTCGGAGCTGAGGATTGTGGGTTCGAGTCCTATCTGGGTCATTTATGGAAGCACAGAACACCGTTTCCATGAGGGTTAGCATTGTGCAATCTTTGAGTTCCACGTTCTGAGATCATTTTTGTACAGTGTCAATGACAGATGATTATCTCCACATTTCGGCTTTGTCATTGACACAATCTCCAGGAGATGTATTTACTAGTTTTCTCGTGGCCCAGTGGCCTAATGGATAAGGCATCAGCCTTCGGAGCTGAGGATTGTGGGTTCGAGTCCCATCTGGGTCATTTATGGAAGCACAGACCACCATTTCCATGAGGTTTAGCATTGTGCAATCTTTGAGTTCCACTTTTTGTGAGATGATTTTTGTACAGTGTCGATGACACAGATGATTATCTCTGCATTTCAGCTTTGTCTTTGACACAATCTCCAGGAGATGTATTTACTAGTTTTTATGTGGCCCAGTGGCCTAATGGATAAGGCATCAGCCTTCGGAGCTGAGGATTGTGGGTTCGAGTCCCATCTGGGTCATTTATGGAAGCACAGAACACCATTTCCATGAGGTTTAGCATTGTGCAATCTTTGATTTCCACTTTTTGTGAGATGATTTTTGTACAGTGTCGATGACACAGATGATTATCTCTGCATTTCAGCTTTGTGTTTGACACAATCTCCAGGAGATGTATTTACTAGTTTTCATGTGGCCCAGTGGCCTAATGGATAAGGCATCAGCCTTTGGAGCTGAGGATTGTGGGTTTGAGTCCCATCTGGGTCATTTATGGAAGCACAGAACACCTTTTCCATGAGGGTTAGCATTGTGCAATCTTTGAGTTCCACTTTCTGAGATCATTTTTGTACAGTGTCAATGACAGATGATTATCTCCACATTTCGGCTTTGTCATTGACACAATCTCCAGGAGATGTATTTACTAGTTTTCTCGTGGCCCAGTGGCCTAATGGATAAGGCATCAGCCTTCGGAGCTGAGGATTGTGGGTTCGAGTCCCATCTGGGTCATTTATGAAAGCACAGAACACCAGTTCCATGAGGTTTAGTGTTGTGCAATCTTTGAGTTCAACTTTCTGAGAGGATTCTTGTACAGTGTCAAAGAAACTGAAGATTTTCTCAGCATTTCAGCTTAATCTCTGACACAATCTCCAAGAGATGTATTTACTAGTTTTCATGTGGCCCAGTGGCCTAATTGATAAGGCATCAGCCTTCGGAGCTGAGGATTGTGGGTTCGAGTCCCATCTGGGTCATTTATGGAAGCACAGAACCCCATTTCCATGAGGTTTAGCATTGTGCAATCTTTGAGTTCCACTTTCTGAGAGGATTCTTGTACAGTGTCAAAGACACCGATGACTTTCTCAGCATTTCAGCTTAATCTTTGACACAATCTCCAAGAAATGCATTTACTAGCTTTATTGTGGCCCAGTGGCCTAATGGATAAGGCATCAGCCTTCGGAGCTGAGGATTGTGGGTTCGAGTACCATCTGGGTCATTTATGGAAGCACAGAACACCTTTTCCATGAGGGTTAGCATTGTGCAATCTTTGAGTTCCACTTTCTGAGATCATTTTTGTACAGTGTCAAAGACGCTGATGATTTTCTCAGCATTTCAGCTTAATATCTGACACAATCTCCAAGAGATGTCTTTACAAGTTTTTTATAGCCCAGTGGCCTAATGGATAAGGCATCAGCCTTCGGAGCTGAGGATTGTGGGATCGAGTCCCATCTGGGTCATTTATGGAAGCACAGAACACCTTTTCCATGAGGGTTAGCATTGTGCAATCTTTGAGTTCCGCTTTCTGAGATCATTTTTGTACAGTGTCAATGACAGATGATTGTCTCCACATTTCGGCTTTGTCATTGACACAATCTCCAGGAGATGTATTTACTAGTTTTCTCGTGGCCCAGTGGCCTAATGGATAAGGCATCAGCCTTCGGAGCTGAGGATTGTGGGTTCGAGTCCCATCTGGGTCATTTATGAAAGCACAGAACACCAGTTCCATGAGGTTTAGTGTTGTGCAATCTTTGAGTTCCACTTTCTGAGAGGATTCTTGTACAGTGTCAAAGAAACTGAAGATTTTCTCAGCATTTCAGCTTAATCTCTGACAAAATCTCCAAGAGATGTATTTACTAGTTTTCATGTGGCCCAGTGGCCTAATGGATAAGGCATCAGCCTTCGGAGCTGAGGATTGTGGGTTCGAGTCCCATCTGGGTCATTTATGGAAGCACAGAACACCATTTCCATGAGGTTTAGCATTGTGCAATCTTTGAGTTCCACTTTCTGAGAGGATTCTTGTACAGTGTCAAAGACACCGATGACTTTCTCAGCATTTCAGCTTAATCTCTGACACAATCTCCAAGAGATGTCTTTACAAGTTTTTTATGGCCCAGTGGCCTAATTGATAAGGCATTAGCCTTCAGAGCTGAGGATTGTGGGTTCGAGTCCCATCTGGGTCATTTATGGAAGCACAGAACACCTTTTCCATGAGGGTTAGCATTGTGCAATCTTTGAGTTCCACTTTCTGAGATCATTTTTGTACAGTGTCAATGACAGATGATTATCTCCACATTTCGGCTTTGTCATTGACACAATCTCCAGGAGATGTATTTACTAGTTTTCTCGTGGCCCAGTGGCCTAATGGATAAGGCATCAGCCTTCGGAGCTGAGGATTGTGGGTTCGAGTCCCATCTGGGTCATTTATGAAAGCACAGAACACCAGTTCCATGAGGTTTAGTGTTGTGCAATCTTTGAGTTCCACTTTCTGAGAGGATTCTTGTACAGTGTCAAAAGACACCGATGACTTTCTCAGCATTTCAGCTTAATCTCTGACACAATCTCCAAGAAATGCATTTACTAGCTTTATTGTGGCCCAGTGGCCTAATGGATAAGGCATCAGCCTTCGGAGCTGAGGATTGTGGGTTCGAGTCCCATCTGGGTGATTTATGGAAGCACAGAACACCATTTCCATGAGGGTTAGCATTGTGCAATCTTTGAGTTCCACTTTCTGAGATCATTTTTGTACAGTGTCAAAGACGCTGATGATTTTCTCAGCATTTCAGCTTAATATCTGACACAATCTCCAAGAGATGTCTTTACAAGTTTTTTATGGCCCAGTGGCCTAATGGATAAGGCATCAGCCTTCGGAGCTGAGGATTGTGGGTTCGAGTCCCATCTGGGTCATTTATGGAAGCACAGAACACCTTTTCCATGAGGGTTAGCATTGTGCAATCTTTGAGTTCCACATTCTGAGATCATTTTTGTACAGTGTCAATGACAGATGATTATCTCCACATTTCGGCTTTGTCATTGACACAATCTCCAGGAGATGTATTTACTAGTTTTCATGTGGCCCAGTGGCCTAATGGACAAGGCATCAGCCTTTGGAGCTGAGGATTGTGGGTTCGAGTCCCATCTGGGTCATTTATGGAAGCACAGAACACCTTTTCCATGAGGGTTAGCATTGTGCAATCTTTGAGTTCCACTTTCTGAGATCATTTTTGTACAGTGTCAATGACAGATGATTATCTCCACATTTCGGCTTTGTCATTGACACAATCTCCAGGAGATGTATTTACTAGTTTTCTCGTGGCCCAGTGGCCTAATGGATAAGGCATCAGCCTTCGGAGCTGAGGATTGTGGGTTCGAGTCCCATCTGGGTCATTTATGAAAGCACAGAACACCAGTTCCATGAGGTTTAGTGTTGTGCAATCTTTGAGTTCCACTTTCTGAGAGGATTCTTGTACATTGTCAAAGAAACTGAAGATTTTCTCAGCATTTCAGCTTAATCTCTGACACAATCTCCAAGAGATGTATTTACTAGTTTTCATGTGGCCCAGTGGCCTAATGGATAAGGCATCAGCCTTCGGAGCAGAGGATTGTGGGTTCGAGTCCCATCTGGGTCATTTATGGAAGCACAGAACACCATTTCCATGAGGTTTAGCATTGTGCAATCTTTGAGTTCCACTTTCTGAGAGGATTCTTGTACAGTGTCAAAAGACACCGATGACTTTCTCAGCATTTCAGCTTAATCTCTGACACAATCTCCAAGAAATGCATTTACTAGCTTTATTGTGGCCCAGTGGCCTAATGGATAAGGCATCAGCCTTCGGAGCCGAGGATTGTGGGTTCGAGTCCCATCTGGGTCATTTATGGAAGCACAGAACACCTTTTCCATGAGGGTTAGCATTGTGCAATCTTTGAGTTCCACTTTCTGAGATCATTTTTGTACAGTGTCAATGACAGATGATTATCTCCACATTTCGGCTTTGTCATTGACACAATCTCCAGGAGATGTATTTACTAGTTTTCTCGTGGCCCAGTGGCCTAATGGATAAGGCATCAGCCTTCGGAGCTGAGGAATCTGGGATCGAGTCCCATCTGGGTCATTTATGAAAGCACAGAACACCAGTTCCATGAGGTTTAGTGTTGTGCAATCTTTGAGTTCCACTTTCTGAGAGGATTCTTGTACAGTGTCAAAAGACACCGATGACTTTCTCAGCATTTCAGCTTAATCTCTGACACAATCTCCAAGAAATGCATTTACTAGCTTTATTATGGCCCAGTGGCCTAATGGATAAGGCATCAGCCTTCGGAGCTGAGGATTGTGGGTTCGAGTCCCATCTGGGTCATTTATGGAAGCACAGAACACCATTTCCATGAGGGTTAGCATTGTGCAATCTTTGAGTTCCACTTTCTGAGATCATTTTTGTACAGTGTCAAAGACGCTGATGATTTTCTCAGCATTTCAGCTTAATATCTGACACAATCTCCAAGAGTTGTCTTTACAAGTTTTTTATGGCCCAGTGGCCTAATGGATAAGGCATCAGCCTTCGGAGCTGAGGATTGTGGGTTCGAGTCCCATCTGGGTCATTTATGGAAGCACAGAACACCATTTCCATGAGGTTTAGCATTGTGCAATCTTTGATTTCCACTTTCTGAGATCATTTTTGTACAGTGTCAAAGACGCTGATGATTTTCTCAGCATTTCAGCTTAATATCTGACACAATCTCCAAGAGATGTCTTTACAAGTTTTTTATGGCCCAGTGGCCTAATGGATAAGGCATCAGCCTTCGGAGCTGAGGATTGTGGGTTCGAGTCCCATCTGGGTCATTTATGGAAGCACAGAACACCTTTTCCATGAGGGTTAGCATTGTGCAATCTTTGAGTTCCACTTTCTGAGATCATTTTTGTACACTGTCAATGACAGATGATTATCTCCACATTTCGGCTTTGTCATTGACACAATCTCCAGGAGATGTATTTACTAGTTTTCTCATGGCCAAGTGGCCTAATAGATAAGGCATCAGCCTTCGGAGCTGAGGATTGTGGGTTCGAGTCCCATCTGGGTCATTTATGAAAGCACAGAACACCAGTTCCATGAGGTTTAGTGTTGTGCAATCTTTGAGTTCCACTTTCTGAGAGGATTCTTGTACAGTGTCAAAAGACACCGATGACTATCTCAGCATTTCAGCTTAATCTCTGACACAATCTCCGAGAAATACATTTACTAGCTTTATTGTGGCCCAGTGGCCTAATGGATAAGGCATCAGCCTTCGGAGCTGAGGATTGTGGGTTTGAGTCCCATCTGGGTCATTTATGGAAGCACAGAACACCTTTTCCATGAGGGTTAGCATTGTGCAATCTTTGAGTTCCACTTTCTGAGATCATTTTTGTACAGTGTCAATGACAGATGATTATCTCCACATTTCGGCTTTGTCATTGACACAATCTCCAGGAGATGTTCTTACTAGTCTTCTCGTGGCCCAGTGGCCTAATGGATAAGGCATCAGCCTTCGGAGCTGAGGATTGTGGGTTCGAGTCCCATCTGGGTCATTTATGAAAGCACAGAACACCATTTCCATGAGGTTTAGCATTGTGCAATCTTTGAGTTCCACTTTCTGAGAGGATTCTTGTACAGTGTCAAAGACACCGATGACTTTCTCAGCATTTCAGCTTAATCTCTGACACAATCTCCAAGAAATGCATTTTCTAGCTTTATTGTGCCCCAGTGGCCTAATGGATAAGGCATCAGCCTTCGGAGCTGAGGATTGTGGGTTCGAGTCCCATCTGGGTCATTTATGAAAGCACAGAACACCAGTTCCATGAGGTTTAGTGTTGTGCAAACTTTGAGTTCCACTTTCTGAGAGGATTCTTGTACATTGTCAAAGAAACTGAAGATTTTCTCAGCATTTCAGCTTAATCTCTGACACAATCTCCAAGAGATGTATTTACTAGTTTTCATGTGGCCCAGTGGCCTAATGGATAAGGCATCAGCCTTCGGAGCTGAGGATTGTGGGTTCGAGTCCCATCTGGGTCATTTATGGAAGCACAGAACACCATTTCCATGAGGTTTAGCATTGTGCAATCTTTGAGTTCCACTTTCTGAGAGGATTCTTGTACAGTGTCAAAAGACACCGATGACTTTCTCAGCATTTCAGCTTAATCTCTGACACAATCTCCGAGAAATGCATTTACTAGCTTTATTGTGGCCCAGTGGCCTAATGGATAAGGCATCAGCCTTCGGAGCTGAGGATTGTGGGTTCGAGTCCCATCTGGGTCATTTATGGAAGCACAGAACACCATTTCCATGAGGTTTAGCATTGTGCAATCTTTGAGTTCCACTTTTTGTGAGATGATTTTTTTACAGTGTCGATGACACAGATGATTATCTCTGCATTTCAGCTTTGTCTTTGACACAATCTCCAGGAGATGTATTTACTAGTTTTCATGTGGCCCAGTGGCCTAATGGATAAGGCATCAGCCTTCGGAGCTGAGGATTGTGGGTTCGAGTCCCCTCTGGGTCATTTATGGAAGCACAGAACACCATTTCCATGAGGTTTAGCATTGTGCAATCTTTGATTTCCACTTTTTGTGAGATGATTTTTGTACAGTGTCGATGACACAGATGATTATCTCTGCATTTCAGCTTTGTCTTTGACACAATCTCCAGGAGATGTATTTACTAGTTTTCATGTGGCCCAGTGGCCTAATGGATAAGGCATCAGCCTTCGGAGCTGAGGATTGTGGGTTCGAGTCCCATCTGGGTCATTTATGGAAGCACAGAACACCATTTCCATGAGGTTTAGCATTGTGCAATCTTTGAGTTCCACTTTCTGAGAGGATTCTTGTACAGTGTCAAAGACATCGATGACTTTCTCAGCATTTCAGATTAATCTCTGACACAATCTCCAAGAAATGCATTTACTAGCTTTATTGTGGCCCAGTGGCCTAATGGATAAGGCATCAGCCTTCGCAGCTGAGGATTGTGGGTTCGAGTCCCATCTGGGTCATTTATGGAAGCACAGAACACCTTTTCCATGAGGGTTAGCATTGTGCAATCTTTGAGTTCCACTTTCTGAGATCATTTTTGTACAGTGTCAAAGACGCTGATGATTTTCTCAGCATTTCAGCTTAATATCTGACACAATCTCCAAGAGATGTCTTTACAAGTTTTTTATGGCCCAGTGGCCTAATGGATAAGGCATCAGCCTTCGGAGCTGAGGATTGTGGGATCGAGTCCCATCTGGGTCATTTATGGAAGCACAGAACACCTTTTCCATGAGGGTTAGCATTGTGCAATCTTTGAGTTCCACTTTCTGAGATCATTTTTGTACAGTGTCAATGACAGATGATTGTCTCCACATTTCGGCTTTGTCATTGACACAATCTCCAGGAGATGTATTTACTAGTTTTCTCGTGGCCCAGTGGCCTAATGGATAAGGCATCAGCCTTCGGAGCTGAGGATTGTGGGTTCGAGTCCCATCTGGGTCATTTATGAAAGCACAGAACACCAGTTCCATGAGGTTTAGTGTTGTGCAATCTTTGAGTTCCACTTTCTGAGAGGATTCTTGTACAGTGTCAAAAGACACAGATGACTTTCTCAGCATTTCAGCTTAATCTCTGACACAATCTCCAAGAAATGCATTTACTAGCTTTATTGTGGCCCAGTGGCCTAATGGATAAGGCATCAGCCTTTGGAGCTGAGGATTGTGGGTTCGAGTCCCATCTGGGTCATTTATGGAAGCACAGAACACCATTTCCATAAGGGTTAGCATTGTGCAATCTTTGAGTTCCACTTTCTGAGATCATTTTTGTACAGTGTCAAAGACGCTGATGATTTTCTCAGCATTTCAGCTTAATATCTGACACAATCTCCAAGAGATGTCTTTACAAGTTTTTTATGGCCCAGTGGCCTAATGGATAAGGCATCAGCCTTCGGAGCTGAGGATTGTGGGTTCGAGTCCCATCTGGGTCATTTATGGAAGCACAGAACACCTTTTCCATGAGGGTTAGCATTGTGCAATCTTTGAGTTCCACGTTCTGAGATCATTTTTGTACAGTGTCAATGACAGATGATTATCTCCACATTTCGGCTTTGTCATTGACACAATCTCCAGGAGATGTATTTACTAGCTTTCTCGTGGCCCAGAGGCCTAATGGATAAGGCATCAGCCTTCGGAGCTGAGGATTGTGGGTTCGAGTCCTATCTGGGTCATTTATGGAAGCACAGAACACCTTTTCCATGAGGGTTAGCATTGTGCAATCTTTGAGTTCCACGTTCTGAGATCATTTTTGTACAGTGTCAATGACAGATGATTATCTCCACATTTCGGCTTTGTCATTGACACAATCTCCAGGAGATGTATTTACTAGTTTTCTCGTGGCCCAGTGGCCTAATGGATAAGGCATCAGCCTTCGGAGCTGAGGATTGTGGGTTCGAGTCCCATCTGGGTCATTTATGGAAGCACAGAACACCTTTTCCATGAGGGTTAGCATTGTGCAATCTTTGAGTTCCACTTTCTGAGATCATTTTTGTACAGTGTCAAAGACGCTGATGATTTTCTCAGCATTTTAGCTTAATATCTGACACAATCTCCAAGAGATGTCTTTACAAGTTTTTTATGGCCCAGTGGCCTAATGGATAAGGCATCAGCCTTCGGAGCTGAGGATTGTGGGATCGAGTCCCATCTGGGTCATTTATGGAAGCACAGAACACCTTTTCCATGAGGGTTAGCATTGTGCAATCTTTGAGTTCCACTTTCTTAGATCATTTTTGTACAGTGTCAATGACAGATGATTGTCTCCACATTTCGGCTTTGTCATTGACACAATCTCCAGGAGATGTATTTACTAGTTTTCTCGTGGCCCAGTGGCCTAATGGATAAGGCATCAGCCTTCGGAGCTGAGGATTGTGGGTTCGAGTCCCATCTGGGTCATTTATGAAAGCACAGAACACCAGTTCCATGAGGTTTAGTGTTGTGCAATCTTTGAGTTCCACTTTCTGAGAGGATTCTTGTACAGTGTCAAAGAAACTGAAGATTTTCTCAGCATTTCAGCTTAATCTCTGACACAATCTCCAAGAGATATATTTACTAGTTTTCATGTGGCCCAGTGGCCTAATGGATAAGGCATCAAGGCAAGGCAAGGCAAGTTTATTTATATAGCACATTTCATACACAATGGCAATTCAAAGTGCTTTACATAGAAAGGAATTAAAATAGGGCTAAAAAAATGCATAAGAAAAAGAATACAATGTAAAGAGAATTAAAAGTAATAAAATTATGATAACCAAAGAAAAGAACAGGTAAACTAAAACAGTTATAAAAAATTATTTAAAAAATGATGCATAGATAAGGTGCAATCAGTCGGACGTACAGTGGCACAGTGCTCATTCAGTAAATGCACAGCTGAACAGATGTGTTTTGAGTCTGGATTTGAATGTGGCTACTGTTGGAGCACATCTGATCTGTTCAGGAAGCCGGTTCCAACTACGGCTGGCATAATAGCTAAAGGCAGACTCTCCTTGCTTTGAGTGAACTCTTGGTATTTCTAACTGACTTGATCCTGCTGATCTAAGTGATCTGTTGGGTTTGTATTTAATCAGCATATCTGCGATGTATTGAGGTCCTAGGTCATTGAGTGATTTATAAACAAGTAATAGTACTTTAAAATCGATCCTAGATGTAACTGGAAGCCAGTGTAGAGACCTGAGGACTGGTGCGATATGGTCATATTTTCTGGTTCTGCTCAGAATCCTGGCAGCAGCGTTCTGTATGAGCTGCAGCTGTCTAATGGTCTTTTTGGGAAGGCCGGTGAGAAGGCCATTACAATAGTCCACCCTACTGGTGATGAAAGCGTGAACCAGTTTCTCTAAGTCTTGCCTGGAGACAAAACATCTAATCCTTGCAATATTTTTCAGATGATAGTATGCTGATTTAGTTATTGCTTTGACATGACTACTGAAACTCAGGTCTGACTCCAAAATTACACCAAGATTCCTGACTTGATTTTTTGTTATCAGACCTTTAGCCTCAAGATATGCGTTCACCTTGAGAATTTCATCTTTGTTTCCAAATGTAATGATTTCGGTTTTGTCTTTGTTTAACTGAAGATAGTTTTGGCACATCCAGTCGTTAACTTCATCAATGCATTTGCACAGCGAGTCAATGGGGCTGTAGTCATTAGGTGACAGTGCTAAGTAGAGCTGGGTGTCGTCAGCATAGCTGTGGTAAGCAATATTGTTCTTTTTCATTATTTGGCTCAGTGGCAGCATATACAGGTTAAACAGGAGAGGTGCTAGAATTGACCCTTGTGGGACTCCGCATGTCATGGACGTCCACTCAGACTTATGGTCTCCTATACTCACATAATAACCTCTCCCTTCTAAGTATGATCTGAACCATCTGAGGACCATCCCAGAAAGCCCGACCCAGTTTTCCAGCCTGTCTAGAAGTATGTTGTGGTCAACAGTGTCGAATGCAGCACTGAGATCGAGTAGAACCAGAATTGATGTTTTGCCTGTATCAGTATTCAAGCGAATATCATTTATAATCTTTATGAGCGCTGTCTCTGTGCTGTGATGCGGTCGGAAACCAGATTGAAAATTGTCAAAGAATCCGTTTGAGTTTAAGAATTTGTTCAACTGATTGAAAACAACTTTTTCGATGATTTTGCCTATGAAGGGGAGATTTGAGATTGGTCTGTAGTTGCTCAGTATGGAGTTATCTAGATTTCTCTTTTTCAGAAGAGGCTTAACTATTGCAGTTTTAAGGGCGGTTGGAAAAGTCCCGTAGAGAAGTGAGGAGTTCACCACTTCTAGGAGATCTGCTTCTAAACAGTTAAACACACTTTTGAAAAAAGAAGTGGGGAGTGCGTCAAGGGTGCAGGTTGATGTTTTAAGATGCTGTACTGTATCTTCTAAAATTTTACCGTCAATTGTTTCGAAATCAGACATAGTAATTTTCCGAGGGTTTGGTCTGATCTGAGTGACCCCAGAGCAACTAGAGGATGTGCTGATCGCCTTTCTGATATTTTTGATTTTCTCTGAGAAGAAGGAAGCAAACTCACTGCATTTGCTGTCTGAGAGCATTTCTCTGGGAATGTGACTCGGGGGGTTTGTTAGTCTGTCTACAGTAGCAAAAAGAGTGCGCGTGTTGTTTATGTGTTTGTTTTTAATATTTGAGAAGAAGGTCTGTCTAGCTTTGCCTAGTTCAACATTGAAAGCATGAAGGCTGTCTTTATAGATGTTATAATGGACTACAAGTTTTGTCTTCCGCCACTTTCGTTCAGATTTTCTGCATTGTCTTTTCATTATTTGAACTGCTGTTGAGTTTCTCCATGGTGCCTTTTGTTTGCCACTCTTTTTCCTGACTTTCAGAGGGGCAATATCATCCATTACACTCTTAACTTTTGAGTTAAAGGAGTCAAGGAGAAAATCAACAGAGTCTGCAGATATGCTTGGTTTTAGAGATAAAGCCTTCATAAACAGCACATTAGTGTTCTCATTTAAGCATCTCTTTTTGACAGAGACAGATCTAGCTTCAATGGCAGGAGTGATTGATATGTCAAAGAAAATACAGAAATGATCAGACAGTGCCACATCCTTAATAACAATCGATGAAATGTTTAGACCCTTACTGATAAGTAAATCTAGAGTGTGTCCACGATTGTGTGTGGGTCCATTTACATGCTGTGTCAAATCAAAAGTGTTAAGAACAGTCATGAGCTCTTTTGTTGTACTGGATTCAATATTATCTATGTGAATGTTAAAATCCCCAGCAATAGCAAAACAGTCAAACTCTGAGGAAATTATTGATAACAGTTCTGTAAATTCCTCAATAAAGGCTGGAGAGTACTTCGGAGGCCTGTAAATAATGATAAGCAGGATGCGTGGAGCACCTTTTAACACAATACCCATATATTCTAGAGACAAATAATCACCAAATGATACTTGCTTACATTGATAGAAATCTTTAAAAAGAGCAGCAACACCCCCACCTCTCCTAACTGCTCTGCAAACACTCATAAAAGTAAAGTTAGGAGGGGCTGCTTCATTGAGGACTGTTGCACTGCAGTTTTCTTCTAACCACGTTTCATTTAGAAGCAAAAAATCTAGGTTGTTTGTGGTTATTAAGTCGCTGACTAGGAATGATTTGTTCTTAAGTGAACAGATGTTTAAAAGTGCTAACTTAACAGTATTAATTTTTTCACCCACATTAGTCTTAGTTTGACAGGTAACAGGCAGCAGATTATATTGGTTTGTTAAACGGCCTAACAAGACCTTAGACTTTCTTTCACGTAACAGAACAGAGATAGAGAAAGAGACAGGCACACTGGGTTCCCACTTGTTTTGTAAACATTTGATAAAGGTACTGTTATCATAGCGGGGACCCAAAACACATCACTGAGAGCTGGAATCAGTTGTTTTTGGTTCACCTACAACAGATGGAGGAGGGTGTGGGCCCTGGCGTTGTGACCGAAGAAATCTCACAGGAGGAGGGGGAGCTGGGCCCACAGGCTTTGGTGGTTGTGGGGCTCGACGCTTTTTGGTTGATATCTGGGGGCTCGCAGCAATTGAGTGTGATAGTCTAGTTCCAACAAAAATCAGTTCCTCCATTTTCTCTGAGAAGCCCAGATGCGGGGATGCTGGAGAGAGGAATGACATGTCTGGTGAGAGGGGCTGTTGCTCTGGTGTTATCGGAAGTTGAAGTATGTTGTCCTGGCTTTGCTGTCCATTTTCAAGAAAGTCATCTTTGGGTGCTGAATCTTGGAGCAGTTCTAATCCTTCACAGTCTGTCTGTGGTGAGCTCTGTGGGCAGGGCTCAGCTGGGAGTGTGTCCATGAGCAATTGTTTTGGCTGTGTGGAGTTCTCATTGTCCTTGTGGGATGTGTCAGCCGAGTGTCCATTCAGGAGCTGAAATGAAGTCCTGTGGTCATCCATACTCTGTATCAGGTTGAGTGGGTTAAAACACACAGCTGAAGGATGATGAAGGGAAAAATAAATATTGTCCTTTAGCACTCTTGCACCAAGTTTGTTTGGGTGGTGGCCATTTGATGTAAACAGTTGTCTCTGACTCCAGAAGAGATTGAAGTTATCAATGAAGTTCACTCCATTCATGTTACAGGTTTTTTGCAGCCATGTATTAAGCCCAAGCAACCGTGAGAATCTATTTGTTCCTCTTGCTGGCAGTGGTCCACTGATGAACGGCTGAACTTTCAGTTTTCTAAGTGTTTCAAAAAGTTCATTGAAGTCCGACTTCATGAGTTCTGACTGCTCTCTCTGAATATCGTTCTTCCCCACATGAATTATAAGTTGATTTGCAGTCTTATGTTTCATCAAAATGTTCTCAATTTCCCTGTTTACATCAGAAATGGTTGCTTGTGGAAGGCAGCATGTAGTTGTATCTCTGCTGCGAATGTTTCTGACTGTAGAGTCACCCACTATCAGAGTCCTTGGCTCGGCTGTGCTCTGAGCTGAGGGCCGCTGTCTGCTCGACCTTGAGCGCCTGTTAGCATTAGTGTTAGCTGCGGGCTGATGCAATCCGTGTTCGATCACATTCATCACGTTTGGGGATTCCTCACCCTCATTCATTAATACTTCAAATCTGTTTTCTAGATGTATCGATGGTGGTCGGAGACTACTGTTTGCAATCCTTGTGTCTGGGGTAGAGCATGCAACGGCAGCAATATATGAAGCTCGTGACAATCTGATGTCTCGAGTGCATTTGGGTCTTGCCCCCTGTTTGTGCCATCGATTAGTGTGTCGATCAGTTTCTTGTTTCTCTATCTGTTGAGTAGCACTAAATTTATGGGACTCACCGGCTGTGTGCAGAGGACGTTCGTGATGAAGCTCTGCTGTGTGATTCGTCCGGTTTGGTGGTTCCCCAAATAACTTTGTTTCAAGAACTGCAATCCTTTGTAAAAGTCTGTGGCAGTTTGTGCAGCAAGAAGATTCCTTAGCTAGAGGAGGCATTTTCTAATCCTTTTGATAGTAGGCAGCTGTGTTTTCCCTTCCGGAATGTAAGCTGATGGCAGTGTGGAGGCTGGTCAGATGAAATGTTCCACTTTTTTGTAGTAATCCAGTCAACAGAGTTTCTAGTTTTATCGTTGAAGTCAAGCTTTGTTGTTAGAGCACTGTGTTGATTTGCTGAAGTTAAAATTATGAGATAAAATATAGAAGCGATAGAGCAAAGCGCGGAGCAGTAAGCAAGACCGTCCGAACAGTAGCGAAGCAGGAAGTAGGAACCTGCTTCGCATCAGCCTTCGGAGCTGAGGATTTTGGGTTCGAGTCCCATCTGGGTCATTTATGGAAGCACAGAACACCTTTTCCATGAGGGTTAGCATTGTGCAATCTTTGAGTTCCATGTTCTGAGATCATTTTTGTACAGTGTCAATGACAGATGATTATCTCTGCATTTCGGCTTTGTCATTGACACAATCTCCAGGAGATGTATTTACTAGCTTTCTCGTGGCCCAGAGGCCTAATGGATAAGGCATCAGCCTTCGGAGCTGAGGATTGTGGGTTCGAGTCCTATCTGGGTCATTTATGGAAGCACAGAACACCTTTTCCATGAGGGTTAGCATTGTGCAATCTTTGAGTTCCACGTTCTGAGATCATTTTTGTACAGTGTCAATGACAGATGATTATCTCCACATTTCGGCTTTGTCATTGACACAATCTCCAGGAGATGTATTTACTAGTTTTCTCGTGGCCCAGTGGCCTAATGGATAAGGCATCAGCCTTCAGAGCTGAGGATTGTGGGTTCAAGTCCCATCTGGGTCATTTATGGAAGCACAGAACACCATTTCCATGAGGTTTAGCATTGTGCAATCTTTGAGTTCCAGTTTTTGTGAGATGATTTTTGTACAGTGTCGATGACACAGATGATTATCTCTGCATTTCAGCTTTGTCTTTGACACAATCTCCAGGAGATGTATTTACTAGTTTTTATGTGGCCCAGTGGCCTAATGGATAAGGCATCAGCCTTCGGAGCTGAGGATTGTGGGTTCGAGTCCCATCTGGGTCATTTATGGAAGCACAGAACACCATTTCCATGAGGTTTAGCATAGTGCAATCTTTGATTTCCACTTTTTGTGAGATGATTTTTGTACAGTGTCGATGACACAGATGATTATCTCTGCATTTCAGCTTTGTCTTTGACACAATCTCCAGGAGATGTATTTACTAGTTTTTATGTGGCCCAGTGGCCTAATGGATAAGGCATCAGCCTTCGGAGCTGAGGATTGTGGGTTCGAGTCCCATCTGGGTCATTTATGGAAGCACAGAACACCATTTCCATGAGGTTTAGCATTGTGCAATCTTTGAGTTCCACTTTCTGAGAGGATTCTTGTACAGTGTCAAAGAAACTGAAGATTTTCTCAGCATTTCAGCTTAATCTCTGACACAATCTCCAAGAGATGTATTTACTTGTTTTCATGTGGCCCGGTGGCCTAATGGATAAGGCATCAGCCTTCGGAGCTGAGGATTGTGGGTTCGAGTCCCATCTGGGTCATTTATGGAAGCACAGAACACCTTTTCCATGAGGGTTAGCATTGTGCAATCTTTGAGTTCCACTTTCTGAGATCATTTTTGTACAGTGTCAATGACAGATGATTATCTCCACATTTCGGCTTTGTCATTGACACAATCTCCAGGAGATGTATTTACTAGTTTTCTCGTGGCCCAGTGGCCTAATGGATAAGGCATCAGCCTTCGGAGCTGAGGATTGTGGGTTCGAGTCCCATCTGGGTCATTTATGAAAGCACAGAACACCAGTTCCATGAGGTTTAAGCATTGTGCAATCTTTGAGTTCCACTTTCTGAGATCATTTTTGTACAGTGTCAATGACAGATGATTGTCTCCACATTTCGGCTTTGTCATTGACACAATCTCCAGGAGATGTATTTACTAGTTTTCTCGTGGCCCAGTGGCCTAATGGATAAGGCATCAGCCTTCGGAGCTGAGGATTGTGGGTTCGAGTCCCATCTGGGTCATTTATGAAAGCACAGAACACCAGTTCCATGAGGTTTAGTGTTGTGCAATCTTTGAGTTCCACTTTCTGAGAGGATTCTTGTACAGTGTCAAAGAAACTGAAGATTTTCTCAGCATTTCAGCTTAATCTCTGACACAATCTCCAAGAGATGTATTTACTTGTTTTCATGTGGCCCGGTGGCCTAATGGATAAGGCATCAGCCTTCGGAGCTGAGGATTGTGGGTTCGAGTCCCATCTGGGTCATTTATGGAAGCACAGAACACCTTTTCCATGAGGGTTAGCATTGTGCAATCTTTGAGTTCCACTTTCTGAGATCATTTTTGTACAGTGTCAATGACAGATGATTATCTCCACATTTCGGCTTTGTCATTGACACAATCTCCAGGAGATGTATTTACTAGTTTTCTCGTGGCCCAGTGGCCTAATGGATAAGGCATCAGCCTTCGGAGCTGAGGATTGTGGGTTCGAGTCCCATCTGGGTCATTTATGAAAGCACAGAACACCAGTTCCATGAGGTTTAGTGTTGTGCAATCTTTGAGTTCCACTTTCTGAGAGGATTCTTGTACAGTGTCAAAGAAACTGAAGATTTTCTCAGCATTTCAGCTTAATCTCTGACACAATCTCCAAGAGATATATTTACTAGTTTTCATGTGGCCCAGTGGCCTAATGGATAAGGCATCAGCCTTCGGAGCTGAGGATTTTGGGTTCGAGTCCCATCTGGGTCATTTATGGAAGCACAGAACACCTTTTCCATGAGGGTTAGCATTGTGCAATCTTTGAGTTCCATGTTCTGAGATCATTTTTGTACAGTGTCAATGACAGATGATTATCTCCACATTTCGGCTTTGTCATTGACACAATCTCCAGGAGATGTATTTACTAGCTTTCTCGTGGCCCAGAGGCCTAATGGATAAGGCATCAGCCTTCGGAGCTGAGGATTGTGGGTTCGAGTCCTATCTGGGTCATTTATGGAAGCACAGAACACCTTTTCCATGAGGGTTAGCATTGTGCAATCTTTGAGTTCCACGTTCTGAGATCATTTTTGTACAGTGTCAATGACAGATGATTATCTCCACATTTCGGCTTTGTCATTGACACAATCTCCAGGAGATGTATTTACTAGTTTTCTCGTGGCCCAGTGGCCTAATGGATAAGGCATCAGCCTTCAGAGCTGAGGATTGTGGGTTCAAGTCCCATCTGGGTCATTTTTGGAAGCACAGAACACCATTTCCATGAGGTTTAGCATTGTGCAATCTTTGAGTTCCAGTTTTTGTGAGATGATTTTTGTACAGTGTCGATGACACAGATGATTATCTCTGCATTTCAGCTTTGTCTTTGACACAATCTCCAGGAGATGTATTTATCCCAGTGGCCTAATGGATAAGGCATCAGCCTTCGGAGCTGAGGATTGTGGGTTCGAGTCCCATCTGGGTCATTTATGGAAGCACAGAACACCATTTCCATGAGGTTTAGCATAGTGCAATCTTTGATTTCCACTTTTTGTGAGATGATTTTTGTACAGTGTCGATGACACAGATGATTATCTCTGCATTTCAGCTTTGTCTTTGACACAATCTCCAGGAGATGTATTTACTAGTTTTCATGTGGCCCAGTGGCCTAATGGATAAGGCATCAGCCTTCGGAGCTGAGGATTGTGGGTTTGAGTCCCATCTGGGTCATTTATGGAAGCACAGAACACCTTTTCCATGAGGGTTAGCATTGTGCAATCTTTGAGTTCCACTTTCTGAGATCATTTTTGTACAGTGTCAATGACAGATGATTATCTCCACATTTCGGCTTTGTCATTGACACAATCTCCAGGAGATGTATTTACTAGTTTTCTCGTGGCCCAGTGGCCTAATGGATAAGGCATCAGCCTTCGGAGCTGAGGATTGTGGGTTCGAGTCCCATCTCGGTCATTTATGAAAGCACAGAACACCAGTTCCATGAGGTTTAGTGTTGTGCAATCTTTGAGTTCCACTTTCTGAGAGGATTCTTGTACATTGTCAAAGAAACTAAAGATTTTCTCAGCATTTCAGCTTAATCTCTGACACAATCTCCAAGAGATGTATTTACGAGTTTTCATGTGGCCCAGTGGCCTAATGGATAAGGCATCAGCCTTCGGAGCTGAGGATTGTGGGTTCGAGTCCCATCTGGGTTATTTATGGAAGCACAGAACACCATTTCCATGAGGTTTAGCATTGTGCAATCTTTGAGTTCCACTTTCTGAGAGGATTCTTGTACAGTGTCAAAGACACCGATGACTTTCTCAGCATTTCAGCTTAATCTCTGACACAATCTCCAAGAAATGCATTTACTAGCTTTATTGTGGCCCAGTGGCCTAATGGATAAGGCATCAGCCTTCGGAGCTGAGGATTGTGGGTTCGAGTCCCATCTGGGTCATTTATGGAAGCACAGAACACCTTTTCCATGAGGGTTAGCATTGTGCAATCTTTGAGTTCCACTTTCTGAGATCATTTTTGTACAGTGTCAAAGACGCTGATGATTTTCTCAGCATTTCAGCTTAATATCTGACACAATCTCCAAGAGATGTCTTTACAAGTTTTTTATGGCCCAGTGGCCTAATGGATAAGGCATCAGCCTTCGGAGCTGAGGATTGTGGGTTCGAGTCCCATCTGGGTCATTTATGGAAGCACAGAACACCATTTCCATGAGGTTTAGCATAGTGCAATCTTTGATTTCCACTTTTTGTGAGATCATTTTTGTACAGTGTCGATGACACAGATGATTATCTCTGCATTTCAGCTTTGTCTTTGACACAATCTCCAGGAGATGTATTTACTAGTTTTTATGTGGCCCAGTGGCCTAATGGATAAGGCATCAGCCTTCGGAGCTGAGGATTGTGGGTTCGAGTCCCATCTGGGTCATTTATGGAAGCACAGAACACCATTTCCATGAGGTTTAGCATTGTGCAATCTTTGAGTTCCACTTTCTGAGAGGATTCTTGTACAGTGTCAAAGACACCGATGACTTTCTCAGCATTTCAGCTTAATCTTTGACACAATCTCCAAGAAATGCATTTACTAGCTTTATTGTGGCCCAGTGGCCTAATGGATAAGGCATCAGCCTTCGGAGCTGAGGATTGTGGGTTCGAGTCCCATCTGGGTCATTTATGGAAGCACAGAACACCTTTTCCATGAGGGTTAACATTGTGCAATCTTTGAGTTCCACTTTCTGAGATCATTTTTGTACAGTGTCAAAGACGCTGATGATTTTCTCAGCATTTCAGCTTAATATCTGACACAATCTCCAAGAGATGTCTTTACAAGTTTTTTATGGCCCAGTGGCCTAATGGATAAGGCATCAGCCTTCGGAGCTGAGGATTGTGGGATCGAGTCCCATCTGGGTCATTTATGGAAGCACAGAACACCTTTTCCATGAGGGTTAGCATTGTGCAATCTTTGAGTTCCACTTTCTGAGATCATTTTTGTACAGTGTCAATGACAGATGATTGTCTCCACATTTCGGCTTTGTCATTGACACAATCTCCAGGAGATGTATTTACTAGTTTTCTCGTGGCCCAGTGGCCTAATGGATAAGGCATCAGCCTTCGGAGCTGAGGATTGTGGGTTCGAGTCCCATCTGGGTCATTTATGAAAGCACAGAACACCAGTTCCATGAGGTTCAGTGTTGTGCAATCTTTGAGTTCCACTTTCTGAGAGGATTCTTGTACAGTGTCAAAGAAACTGAAGATTTTCTCAGCATTTCAGCTTAATCTCTGACACAATCTCCAAGAGATGTATTTACTTGTTTTCATGTGGCCCGGTGGCCTAATGGATAAGGCATCAGCCTTCGGAGCTGAGGATTGTGGGTTCGAGTCCCATCTGGGTCATTTATGGAAGCACAGAACACCTTTTCCATGAGGGTTAGCATTGTGCAATCTTTGAGTTCCACTTTCTGAGATCATTTTTGTACAGTGTCAATGACAGATGATTATCTCCACATTTCGGCTTTGTCATTGACACAATCTCCAGGAGATGTATTTACTAGTTTTCTCGTGGCCCAGTGGCCTAATGGATAAGGCATCAGCCTTCAGAGCTGAGGATTGTGGGTTCAAGTCCCATCTGGGTCATTTATGGAAGCACAGAACACCATTTCCATGAGGTTTAGCATTGTGCAATCTTTGAGTTCCAGTTTTTGTGAGATGATTTTTGTACAGTGTCGATGACACAGATGATTATCTCTGCATTTCAGCTTTGTCTTTGACACAATCTCCAGGAGATGTATTTACTAGTTTTTATGTAGCCCAGTGGCCTAATGGATAAGGCATCAGCCTTCGGAGCTGAGGATTGTGGGTTCGAGTCCCATCTGGGTCATTTATGGAAGCACAGAACACCATTTCCATGAGGTTTAGCATAGTGCAATCTTTGATTTCCACTTTTTGTGAGATGATTTTTGTACAGTGTCGATGACACAGATGATTATCTCTGCATTTCAGCTTTGTCTTTGACACAATCTCCAGGAGATGTATTTACTAGTTTTCATGTGGCCCAGTGGCCTAATGGATAAGGCATCAGCCTTTGGAGCTGAGGATTGTGGGTTTGAGTCCCATCTGGGTCATTTATGGAAGCACAGAACACCATTTCCATGAGGGTTAGCATTGTGCAATCTTTGAGTTCCACTTTCTGAGATCATTTTTGTACAGTGTCAATGACAGATGATTATCTCCACATTTCGGCTTTGTCATTGACACAATCTCCAGGAGATGTATTTACTAGTTTTCTCGTGGCCCAGTGGCCTAATGGATAAGGCATCAGCCTTCGGAGCTGAGGATTGTGGGTTCGAGTCCCATCTCGGTCATTTATGAAAGCACAGAACACCAGTTCCATGAGGTTTAGTGTTGTGCAATCTTTGAGTTCCACTTTCTGAGAGGATTCTTGTACATTGTCAAAGAAACTAAAGATTTTCTCAGCATTTCAGCTTAATCTCTGACACAATCTCCAAGAGATGTATTTACGAGTTTTCATGTGGCCCAGTGGCCAAATGGATAAGGCATCAGCCTTCGGAGCTGAGGATTGTGGGTTCGAGTCCCATCTGGGTCATTTATGGAAGCACAGAACACCATTTCCATGAGGTTTAGCATTGTGCAATCTTTGAGTTCCACTTTCTGAGAGGATTCTTGTACAGTGTCAAAGACACCGATGACTTTCTCAGCATTTCAGCTTAATCTCTGACACAATCTCCAAGAAATGCATTTACTAGCTTTATTGTGGCCCAGTGGCCTAATGGATAAGGCATCAGCCTTCGGAGCTGAGGATTGTGGGTTCGAGTCCCATCTGGATCATTTATGGAAGCACAGAACACCATTTCCATGAGGTTTAGCATTGTGCAATCTTTGAGTTCCACTTTCTGAGATCATTTTTGTACAGTGTCAATGACAGATGATTATCTCCACATTTCGGCTTTGTCATTGACACAATCTCCAGGAGATGTATTTACTAGTTTTCTCGTGGCCCAGTGGCCTAATGGATAAGGCATCAGCCTTCGGAGCTGAGGATTGTGGGTTCGAGTCCCATCTGGGTCATTTATGGAAGCACAGAACACCTTTTCCATGAAGTTTAGCATTGTGCAATCTTTGAGTTCCACTTTCTGAGAGGATTCTTGTACAGTGTCAAAGACACCGATGACTTTCTCAGCATTTCAGCTTAATCTCTGACACAATCTCCAAGAAATGCATTTACTAGTTTTATTGTGCCCCAGTGGCCTAATGGATAAGGCATCAGCCTTCCGAGCTGAGGATTGTGGGTTCGAGTCCCATCTGGGTCATTTATGGAAGCACAGAACACCTTTTCCATGAGGGTTAGCATTGTGCAATCTTTGAGTTCCACTTTCTGAGATCATTTTTGTACAGTGTCAAAGACGCTGATGATTTTCTCAGCATTTCAGCTTAATATCTGACACAATCTCCAAGAGATGTCTTTACAAGTTTTTTATGGCCCAGTGGCGTAATGGATAAGGCATCAGCCTTCGGAGCTGAGGATTGTGGGTTCGAGTCCCATCTGGGTCATTTATGGAAGCACAGAACACCTTTTCCATGAGGGTTAGCATTGTGCAATCTTTGAGTTCCTCTTTCTGAGATCATTTTTGTACACTGTCAATGACAGATGATTATCTCCACATTTCGGCTTTGTCATTGACACAATCTCCAGGAGATGTATTTACTAGTTTTCTCATGGCCCAGTGGCCTAATGGATAAGGCATCAGCCTTCGGAGCTGAGGATTGTGGGTTCGAGTCCCATCTGGATCATTTATGAAAGCACAGAACACCAGTTCCATGAGGTTTAGTGTTGTGCAATCTTTGAGTTCCACTTTCTGAGAGGATTCTTGTACAGAGTCAAAAGACACCGATGACTTTCTCAGCATTTCAGCTTAATCTCTGACACAATCTCCAAGAAATGCATTTACTAGCTTTATTGTGGCCCAGTGGCCTAATGGATAAGGCATCAGCCTTCGGAGCTGAGGATTGTGGGTTCGAGTCCCATCCGGGTCATTTATGGAAGCACAGAACACCTTTTCCATGAGGGTTAGCATTGTGCATTCTTTGAGTTCCACTTTCTGAGATCATTTTTGTACAGTGTCAATGACAGATGATTATCTCCACATTTCGGCTTTGTCATTGACACAATCTCCAGGAGATGTATTTACTAGTTTTCTCGTGGTCCAGTGGCCTAATGGATAAGGCATCAGCCTTCGGAGCTGAGGATTGTGGGTTCGAGTCCCATCTGGGTGATTTATGAAAGCACAGAACACCAGTTCCATGAGGTTTAGTGTTGTGCAATCTTTGAGTTCCACTTTCTGAGAGGATTCTTGTACAATGTCAAAAGACACCGATGACTTTCTCAGCATTTCAGCTTAATCTCTGACACAATCTCCAAGAAATGCATTTACTAGCTTTATTGTGGCCCAGTGGCCTAATGGATAAGGCATCAGCCTTCGGAGCTGAGGATTGTGGGTTCGAGTCCCATCTGGGTCATTTATGGAAGCACAGAACACCATTTCCATGAGGGTTAGCATTGTGCAATCTTTGAGTTCCACTTTCTGAGATCATTTTTGTACATTGTCAAAGACGCTGATGATTTTCTCAGCATTTCAGCTTAATATCTGACACAATCTCCAAGAGATGTCTTTACAAGTTTTTTTATGGCCCAGTGGCCTAATGGATAAGGCATCAGCCTTCGGAGCTGAGGATTGTGGGTTGGAGTCCCATCTGGGTCATTTATGGAAGCACAGAACACCTTTTCCATGAGGGTTAGCATTGTGCAATCTTTGAGTTCCACGTTCTGAGATCATTTTTGTACAGTGTCAATGACAGATGATTATCTCCACATTTCGGCTTTGTCATTGACACAATCTCCAGGAGATGTATTTACTAGCTTTCTCGTGGCCCAGAGGCCTAATGGATAAGGCATCAGCCTTCGGAGCTGAGGATTGTGGGTTCGAGTCCTATCTGGGTCATTTATGGAAGCACAGAACACCTTTTCCATGAGGGTTAGCATTGTGCAATCTTTGAGTTCCACGTTCTGAGATCATTTTTGTACAGTGTCAATGACAGATGATTATCTCCACATTTCGGCTTTGTCATTGACACAATCTCCAGGAGATGTATTTACTAGTTTTCTCGTGGCCCAGTGGCCTAATGGATAAGGCATCAGCCTTCGGAGCTGAGGATTGTGGATTCGAGTCCCATCTGGGTCATTTATGGAAGCACAGACCACCATTTCCATGAGGTTTAGCATTGTGCAATCTTTGAGTTCCACTTTTTGTGAGATGATTTTTGTACAGTGTCGATGACACAGATGATTATCTCTGCATTTCAGCTTTGTCTTTCACAATCTCCAGGAGATGTATTTACTAGTTTTTATGTGGCCCAGTGGCCTAATGGATAAGGCATCAGCCTTCGGAGCTGAGGATTGTGGGTTCGAGTCCCATCTGGGTCATTTATGGAAGCACAGAACACCATTTCCATGAGGTTTAGCATTGTGCAATCTTTGATTTCCACTTTTTGTGAGATGATTTTTGTACAGTGTCGATGACACAGATGATTATCTCTGCATTTCAGCTTTGTCTTTGACACAATCTCCAGGAGATGTATTTACTAGTTTTCATGTGGCCCAGTGGCCTAATGGATAAGGCATCAGCCTTCGGAGCTGAGGATTGTGGGTTTGAGTCCCATCTGGGTCATTTATGGAAGCACAGAACACCTTTTCCATGAGGGTTAGCATTGTGCAATCTTTGAGTTCCACTTTCTGAGATCATTTTTGTACAGTGTCAATGACAGATGATTATCTCCACATTTCGGCTTTGTCATTGACACAATCTCCAGGAGATGTATTTACTAGTTTTCTCGTGGCCCAGTGGCCTAATGGATAAGGCATCAGCCTTCGGAGCTGAGGATTGTGGATTCGAGTCCCATCTGGGTCATTTATGAAAGCACAGAACACCAGTTCCATGAGGTTTAGTGTTGTGCAATCTTTGAGTTCAACTTTCTGAGAGGATTCTTGTACAGTGTCAAAGAAACTGAAGATTTTCTCAGCATTTCAGCTTAATCTCTGACACAATCTCCAAGAGATGTATTTACTAGTTTTCATGTGGCCCAGTGGCCTAATGGATAAGGCATCAGCCTTCGGAGCTGAGGATTGTGGGTTCGAGTCCCATCTGGGTCATTTATGGAAGCACAGAACACAATTTCCATGAGGTTTAGCATTGTGCAATCTTTGAGTTCCACTTTCTGAGAGGATTCTTGTACAGTGTCAAAGACACCGATGACTTTCTCAGCATTTCAGCTTAATCTTTGACACAATCTCCAAGAAATGCATTTACTAGCTTTATTGTGGCCCAGTGGCCTAATGGATAAGGCATCAGCCTTCGGAGCTGAGGATTGTGGGTTCGAGTCCCATCTGGGTCATTTATGGAAGCACAGAACACCTTTTCTATGAGGGTTAGCATTGTGCAATCTTTGAGTTCCACTTTCTGAGATCATTTTTGTACAGTGTCAATGACAGATGATTATCTCCACATTTCGGCTTTGTCATTGACACAATCTCCAGGAGATGTATTTACTAGCTTTCTCGTGGCCCAGAGGCCTAATGGAAAAGGCATCAGCCTTCGGAGCTGAGGATTGTGGGTTCGAGTCCCATCTGGGTCATTTATGGAAGCACAGAACACCATTTCCATGAGGTTTAGCATTGTGCAATCTTTGAGTTCCACTTTTTGTGAGATGATTTTTGTACAGTGTCGATGACACAGATGATTATCTCTGCATTTCAGCTTTGTCTTTGACACAATCTCCAGGAGATGTATTTACTAGTTTTTATGTGGCCCAGTGGCCTAATGGATAAGGCATCAGCCTTCGGAGCTGAGGATTGTGGGTTCGAGTCCCATCTGGGTCATTTATGGAAGAACAGAACACCATTTCCATGAGGTTTAGCATTGTGCAATCTTTGATTTCCACTTTTTGTGAGATGATTTTTGTACAGTGTCGATGACACAGATGATTATCTCTGCATTTCAGCTTTGTCTTTGACACAATCTCCAGGAGATGTATTTACTAGTTTTCATGTGGCCCAGTGGCCTAATGGATAAGGCATCAGCCTTCGGAGCTGAGGATTGTGGGTTTGAGTCCCATCTGGGTCATTTATGGAAGCACAGAACACCATTTCCATGAGGTTTAGCATTGTGCAATCTTTGATTTCCACTTTTTGTGAGATGATTTTTGTACAGTGTCGATGACACAGATGATTATCTCTGCATTTCAGCTTTGTCTTTGACACAATCTCCAGGAGATGTATTTACTAGTTTTCATGTGGCCCAGTGGCCTAATGGACAAGGCATCAGCCTTTGGAGCTGAGGATTGTGTGTTCGAGTCCCATCTGGGTCATTTATGGAAGCACAGAACACCTTTTCCATGAGGGTTAGCATTGTGCAATCTTTGAGTTCCACTTTCTGAGATCATTTTTGTACAGTGTCAATGACAGATGATTATCTCCACATTTTGGCTTTGTCATTGACACAATCTCCAGGAGATGTATTTACTAGTTTTCTTGTAGCCCAGTGGCCTAATGGATAAGGCATCAGCCTTCGGAGCTGAGAATTGTGGGTTCGAGTCCCATCTGGGTCATTTATGAAAGCACAGAACACCAGTTCCATGAGGTTTAGTGTTGTGCAATCTTTGAGTTCCACTTTCTGAGAGGATTCTTGTACAGTGTCAAAGAAACTGAAGATTTTCTCAGCATTTCAGCTTAATCTCTGACACAATCTCCAAGAGATATATTTACTAGTTTTCATGTGGCCCAGTGGCCTAATGGATAAGGCATCAGCCTTCGGAGCTGAGGATTGTGGGTTCGAGTCCCATCTGGGTCATTTATGGAAGCACAGAACACCATTTCCATGAGGTTTAGCATTGTGCAATCTTTGAGTTCCACTTTTTGTGAGATGATTTTTGTACAGTGTCGATGACACAGATGATTATCTCTGCATTTCAGCTTTGTCTTTGACACAATCTCCAGGAGATGTATTTACTAGTTTTCATGTGGCCCAGTGGCCTAATGGATAAGGCATCAGCCTTCGGAGCTGAGGATTGTGGGTTCGAGTCCCATCTGGGTCATTTATGGAAGCACAGAACACCATTTCCATGAGGTTTAGCATTGTGCAATCTTTGATTTCCACTTTTTGTGAGATGATTTTTGTACAGTGTCGATGACACAGATGATTATCTCTGCATTTCAGCTTTGTCTTTGACACAATCTCCAGGAGATGTATTTACTAGTTTTCATGTGGCCCAGTGGCCTAATGGACAAGGCATCAGCCTTTGGAGCTGAGGATTGTGGGTTCGAGTCCCATCTGGGTCATTTATGGAAGCACAGAGCACCTTTTCCATGAGGGTTAGCATTGTGCAATCTTTGAGTTCCACTTTCTGAGATCATTTTTGTACAGTGTCAATGACAGATGATTATCTCCACATTTCGGCTTTGTCATTGACACAATCTCCAGGAGATGTATTTACTAGTTTTCTTGTGGCCCAGTGGCCTAATGGATAAGGCATCAGCCTTCGGAGCTGAGGATTGTGGGTTCGAGTCCCACCTGGGTCATTTATGAAAGCACAGAACACCAGTTCCATGAGGTTTAGTGTTGTGCAATCTTGAGTTCCACTTTCTGAGAGGATTCTTGTACAGTGTCAAAGAAACTCAAGATTTTCTCAGCATTTCAGCTTAATCTCTGACACAATCTCCAAGAGATATATTTACTAGTTTTCATGTGGACCAGTGGCCTAATGGATAAGGCATCAGACTTCGGAGCTGAGGATTGTGGGTTCGAGTCCCATCTGGGTCATTTATGGAAGCACAGAACACCATTTCCATGAGGTTTAGCATTGTGCAATCTTTGAGTTCCACTTTCTGAGAGGATTCTTGTACAGTGTCAAAGACACCGATTACTTTCTCAGCATTTCAGCTTAATCTCTGACACAATCTCCAAGAAATGCATTTACTAGCTTTATTGTGGCCCAGTGGCCTAATGGATAAGGCATCAGCCTTCGGAGCTGAGGATTGTGGGTTCGAGTCCCATCTGGGTCATTTATGGAAGCACAGAACACCTTTTCCATGAGGGTTAGCATTGTGCAATCTTTGAGTTCCACTTTATGAGATCATTTTTGTACAGTGTCAATGACAGATGATTATCTCCACATTTCGGCTTTGTCATTGACACAATCTCCAGGAGATGTATTTACTAGTTTTTTTTTTATGGCCCCGTGGCCTAATGGCTAAGGCATCAGCCTTTGGAGCTGAGGATTGTGGGTCCAAGTGCCATCTGGGTCATTAATGAAAGCACAGAAAACCATTTCCATGAGTTTTAGCATTGTGCATTCTTTGAGATCCACTTTCTGAGATCATTTTTGTACAATGTCAAAGACGCCGATGATTTTCTCCGCATTTCAGCTTAATATCTGACACAATCTCCAAGAGATGTCTTTACTAGTTTTTTTTATGGCCCAGTGGCCTAATGGCTAAGCCATCAGCCTTCGGAGCTGAGGATTGTGGGTTCAAGTGCCATCTGGGTCATTAATGAAAGCACAGAATACCAGTTCCATGAGGTTTAGTGTTGTGCAATTTTTGAGTTCCACTTTCTGAGAGGATTCTTTTACAGTGTCAAAGACACAGATTATTTTCTCAGCATTTCAGCTTAATATATGACACAATCTCCAAGAGATGTATTTACTAGCTTTATTGTGGCCCAGTGGCCTAATGGATAAGGCATCAGCCTTCGGAGCTGAGGATTGTGGGTTCGAGTCCCATTTGGGGCATTTTTGGTAGCACAGAACACCATTTCCATGAGGTTTAGCATTGTGCAATCATTGAGTTCCACTTTCTGAGATCATTTTTGTACAGTGTCAAAGACGCCGATGATTTTCTCAGCATTTCAGCTTAATATCTGACACAATTTCCAAGACATGTCTTTACTAGGTTTTTTTTATGGCCCAGTGGCCTAATGGATAAGGCATCAGCTTTCAGAGCTGAGGATTGTGGGTTCGAGTCCCATCTGGGTCATTTATGGAAGCACAGAACACCAGTTCCATGATGTTTAGTGTTGTGCAATCATTGAGTTCCACTTTCTGAGAGGATTCTTGTGCATTGTCAAAGACGCCGATGATTTTCTCCGCATTTCAGCTTAATATCTGACACAATCTCCAAGAGATGTCTTTACTAGTTTTTTATGGCCCAGTGGCCTAATGGATAAGGCATCAGCCTTCGGAGCTGAGGATTGTGGTTTCAAGTCCCATCTGGGTCATTTATGGAAGCACAGAAAACCAGTTCCATGAGGTTTAGTGTTGTGCAATCTTTGAGTTCCACTTTCTGAGAGGATTCTTGTACAGTGTCAAAGACACTGTTTTTGTACAGTGTCAATGACACAGATGATTATCTCCTCATTTCAGCTTTGTCTTTGACACAATCTCCAGGAGATGTATTTACTAGCTTCTTTGTGGCCCAGTGGCCTAATGGATAAGGCATCAGTCTTCGGAGTTGAGAATTGTGGGTTCGAGTCCCATCTGGGTCATTTATGGAAGCATAGAACACCAGTTCCATGAGGTTTAGCATTGTGCAATCTTTGATTTCCACTTTCTGAGATGATTTTTGTACAGTGTCAATGACATAGATGATTATCTCTGCATTTCAGCTTTGTCTTTGACACAATCTCCAGGAGATGTCTTTACTAGTTTTTTTTATGTGATAGCATAAAATAGCACAGAACACCATTTCCATGAGGTTTAGCATTGTGCAATCATTGAGTTCCACTTTCTGAGATCATTTTTGTACAGTGTCAAAGACGCCGATGATTTTCTCAGCATTTCAGCTTAATATCTGACACAATCTCCAAGACATGTCTTTACTAGTTTTTTTTATGGCCCAGTGGCCTAATGGATAAGGCATCAGCCTTCGGAGCTGAGGATTGTGGGTTCGAGTCCCATCTGGGTCATTTATAGAAGCACAGAACATCAGTTTCATGAGGCTTAGTGTTGTGCAATCTTTGAGTTCCACTTTCTGAGAGGATTCTTGTACAGTGTCAATGACACAGATGATTTTCTCTGCATTTCAGCTTTGTCTTTGACACAATCTCCAAGAGATGTCTTTACTGGTGTTTTTTATGGCCCAGTGGCCTAATTGATAAGGCATCAGCCTTCGGAGCTGAGGATTGTGGGTTCAAGTCCCATTTGGGTCATTTATGAAAGCACAGAAAACAAATTCCATGAGCTTTAGTGTTGTGCAATCTTTGAGTTCCACTTTCTGAGAGAATTCTTGTACAGTGTCAAAGACACAGATGATTTTCTCTGCATTTCAGATTAATCTTTGACACAATCTCCAAGAGATGGCTTTACTAGTTTTCTCTTGGCCGGGTTGCCTAATGGATAAGGCATCAGCCTTCGGAGCTGAGGATTGTGGTTTCAAGTCCCATCTGGGTCATTTATGGAAGCACAGAAAACCAGTTCCATGAGGTTTAGTGTTGTGCAATCTTTGAGTTCCACTTTCTGAGAGGATTCTTGTACAGTGTCAAAGACACCGTAAACCCAAGCGTTGGGGATCATATATGCACGCCCCCTACATTTGCATCTGTCCAAACATGTTCATTGTCAGGCAGAAACGGAGCGAATCATCAGGTTCAAGCTCGCATGGACACACTTCATGTTCCAGGCTGTTTAGACCTGAGGACTTGACATATCCTTCCCACAGATAAAAAATGTCAACAGTTATGGCTGATGACGCAAGATGCTAGTACAGTAACAATAGGAAACACCAAGTACCATACCAAACTAAATAGTGTGTCTAATGACAAAGGTTAATATTATTTTGTATTACAACATACAACCACAGATACTTTGCTTAGATCGTTCACTCGATCCTTCTAGCAAACGTCACCTTTTCCACCATATAAGTTAAAACGATAGTCATTTGACAAGGCTATTCATTTTGTAAAAATATAAGTTATATATTTATATTTCTGAGAACAGAAGTATGGTGTTTCCTATGATGTTTTTGCCTATTTGTATTTTAGATTAGGCTACATCACAGTCACTGCGAAACGTTAGCCTACACTGTGACTAACGTTATATAAATATGCAATATCGTTGACAAGTCTAATAGACAAGTCTAAAATGTAGGCTATATGACACACTTTAAGCAGAACATCTCAAATGGAGATTTATAAAATGCAGCTTACTTGTTTATTGGTGTTTTCAGATTGTCCGCGGGCAAGAGAGAGAGCTCGCATATGGTTGCCAGATTGGACATGTTTAGGTAAAAACCGGAGTGAACAAGTAAGCTACATTTTATCAATCTCCATTTGAGATGTTTTGCTTAAAGTGTGTCATTTAGTCGGTCTGTGTTGTATCAGGACGGTCAGAAATCACAAGCCGCTTCACTGAACTGCTGTGAGCTGCTGAAATAAGCCAAACAGAGCAGAGCTCAACATTAATATTCATGACCCTTCCAAATAAGGCAAAAACAGAGCATTACATCCTAGGATTCATTTATAGGGTTGTAAATGGACCTGTAAAACTGTATCTGGACAATTTTTGCCCTTAAATAAGCCACATACCCTCTATGTAGATATCAGAGAACAATTTAACATTATTGTTTCAAATAATTTTAGGGCAAATTAATTACTTTAGGAGATTTGCATCTCTAAGAACAATAGGTAACTATGTTTTTCACTTTAAAATAATGGTCCAGATCACTAGTTTCTTGAAGATTGTCCTGATTTACGTCATAAAATGTATCACTAATTACTTACTAAGTACATATATGTCTGTATTCTTCAAGAACTTCTAGTGATCTGGACAATTATTTTAAAGTGGAAAACCATACTTTTCAATTGTAAATAATTGTCCAGATCACTAGTAGTTCCTGCATAGTGATTATGTATTTTATGACTTTATTCAGAAACATGGCTGATTACATCTCAGACACGAAATAATGTTCTTTATAATTTGTAAGTAAGCTAATAGTTATTAATTACGCTAATCTTATTGATTAATTATTGATTACTTAACAAGGAACTATCTCCTAAATTTGATATTATTTACTAATAAGGTTAAGCTTGTTTCTATATTAGTTCATAGTAGTAGCTGAAGTGTTAATGTAGTACTACTCACTAGTGCTGCATTACTCCCTGCATAGTTACTACTAGCAACGACGCACCATTAAAGCGTTCCCATTAGCTGTTGTCCTACTTCGGAAAAGATACATACTACAAAGATACATAGCAATGCAATAAGGATGAGGTACAGTTTAAGAACTTGCCATGCAGGAGAAGGTGCAATTCCTTATGTTGATCTCTATAAAAGGGGTAGTAGTTTGTGAAACAACAGCCTGTACTGCGACATGTCCTGTATCACAGTATTTTCCTTCAAGGGAAAGTTCATTCCTCAATTCGTGACCCCTTCATCTATAAAAATAACATTCTTATTAATTGCAGGTCGATGAGAGATAAATCATTGTTTGTTAGATAAAGACATTTTGCGAGCTCTGTGGGCAAATCATTCCATTTGCCATTTCTCCACATAGGAAGTTTTCAAAACAATTCCAAAGCTCATTATAATATGCAAAACTGTTGTCCAATCATAGCAGTGTGCATTTACTTCCAAGTCGTCAATGCGGCACGGCCATAAAAACAGAGAGTTTCGAGAGCTAGGCTAAAAAAACAGGGTAGAAAATAGCCCATTTCTTATGATGTTCGCATGGTTTTGTCAAGATTTCTGAAATGGAGGATCCAGACGGAGAATGAATAAATTACACTTTATTAACAGGACTGAAGACAGGGTACGACAAGGAAATGACAAGGAGTGTGGAGACAGCGGTGTGGAATAAAGGTCAAATATAAAAAAAATATGGCATTTAAAAAGTATTAAGACATGTTACACTGTGCCCCATAAACACAACCAAGCCTAGAAAAAAAACATGGAACCACCACTTTATTTTCAAAATATTTAGAAGTGAAAAAAATCTACCTTAAATAGAGATTGAGCGCTCTCTGCATAACGGCACATTGCTATTTTTCATGCAAAATGTAGTCTAATTAATATATTTTGTTATTTACTTATAATAATTTGTAGAGCATTCAATGCTATATGCATATATGTCTTTAGAACATTGATCTATCTCTAGGGATTTCATTTGCATAACTTTTTTTTTCTTTGTTGTTTCTTTTCATTCTATTAATACAGTGGTGCAAAAAAGTATTAAGGGGGGGGGGGGGTGAAACACTCAGTTTGAATGTCAATCTTGTGTACCTATAGAGTAGTATTGCATCCTTCATATCTCCGAAAAGTCTTTAGTTTTATTATATTTATAAAAGAAATAAAGGCTGTACTGAGTCTTTCCGGAAAAAAACGAGCGGCTGGAGGCGTATTGTGTGGGCGGAGCTAAAGAATGACGATCGCGAACAAAGCGGTGACGTCCTCAAGCGTGGAGAAACCCATGGCTATCTCAGCTAATACAGATAATGATTCAGAATCAAATCTGAGGCAGAAATAAATTGAACAGAAGAAGCATCTGGCCTATCAACATTTGTGCGTCTCTACTCGCAGTTTATGAGGACATGATTCGGTTTATGGACTATTGTATGCGATTAGACCTTAGAGGTAGCAAGCAAAACGGTTTTGCACGTCAGACTAGTGTAACGTTATACAGAGAACAGCAATGGAGTAACCGTTAGCGCATTTGAATGACGAAGCACGCAATTGTGTCGTTTACTGATGTTTACTGATGTTTACTCATGCGATGGTAGCCAATAGCAGAGACATTTGAAGCAGTTTTACTCACCAGCTGCTTCCAAAGCAGGACCGAACCTTTAATGCTAGGACCGCTCCGTCAAAAACACACATCTTTGGCATGATTTGGTGAAGTCCTGTGACAGCAGTGGCGTGGAAATCCACTTTGCGACGTGACTGAAACGATGTTGTGAAGCTTCCAGTCATTTCTGCGTTCAAATCGGTTCAAATGCAGCGCTGCCTTCCCGGAATGCTGTGCTGAAGCGTTGAAGTCGCTCGACGTCACCCATAGGAATAAAATGGAGCGCGGCGCGCGACATAAGTGTTCACGGACTGGATCTGCACCTGAGAGACTGTTTACGGGCGTGCATTTCCTCTCTCGCTCTAGTGACGCGCGCGCACACCCTACCGGGAGAAGAGCCCATACGGCCCATACAAGGACCTTCTGTTCTATTAATGTCAAGTAGACCCATACTCAAAAAAAACTCTCCAAGGATTATGGGTAATGTAGTTTGTGATGGAGTGACAGTCCGGGGTGGAGTGCCCTCTGGTGGTGATCACGGGCACTCACTCTGGTGAATTGTGACATTATATATATATATATATATATATATATATATATATATATATATATATATATATATATATATATATATATATATTAGGGGTGTAACGATACGCGTATTCGTATTGAACCGTTCGGTACGAGGCTTTCGGTTCGGTACGCGGTACGCATTATGTACCGAACGGTTCTTGGACTAATTAATTAGATTTGGAAAATAAAAAAGTGTGTGAAATATAATAATATGCGTTCAACAAGGTAGCCCAATAACCAAAACGACATAACAGCCAATGCCCCTGACACCGCCGAAGTGGAAGAAAGAAAAAAAACACCAAATATGTTTTAGGCTGCTCAGTCAGGTGCTCGCTTACTCAGTAGGCTACGCGCTGAATGCTCGTGGCAAAATGGCAATTGCGTTTAACAAACCAGAAATAGAAGATCCTCCAATAACCAACAGGTCCTGGTGTTTGGGTGAACTTTGGTAAGCTATGATGGTGTTGGCAAGAGTGATGGATTAAAAAACAACGGTATGTCGCATTTGCTGATGGTACAGCAGCGGGAATAATTCATGTCATGTCAATCAAAGCCGACAACAAGACGATCTTGTTGTCTTTACGCCGACAACAAGACGATAAAAAGGAGAAAGAGCCACAAACTATCCCACAAACTATCCACGCAGCATTTAGACAGACATTTCCAACTTATTCAAATGGCAAAAGACATCACCGCGGCGAGTGGTCCATTTATAGCCGCGGATATGAGACCTAACGCCCGTTTCACACATACTCCGTCTGCAGTGCGTGTGCGGTGCGTATTTTTTCCCGTACCCATGGGATGACAGCTTTCAAACTGCACGCGGGTGCGGTCCGTCAGTCTGTTCCAGATGCGCTGCGTCTGCAGCAGTGCACGGATCGTTTTCGTACCGAGTCTATTTTTTGCTGCGCTGCGTTGCTGCATTAAAGTGGTAGAACATTGTTCGCATTAAAATAAACATGTACTGATGCGAAAATCTAGTAATTTCACCACAGATGCATCTCATTTAAAATATACTCTTGTTTCAAAGTCAACACATGGCTTTTTTTTTTCTCAAGTAAAGCAACAAAACGACACCTTACCTGGCATTTAGGTTAAAAAAAATGTGCCATAATGGAGAGCACTCGTACTTTCTTGGAGGTGAAAAGCAAAGTTCTTTTTGACCTGCAGGATTTCTTTTAAAAGGGTGTAAAAACGAAAGAGAAGACGAGAGTCGGCTGTTTTTGAATAGACTATTGTAAGTTTCTAATTTAAAATGTTTGTGATTTAGGCTATAAACTATGTTTAAATGTTTTGCCACTTGTGTGAGCTAAATCCAAAGTATATAAATATGAATAAATGAATTTAATAAAATGATGTTTAAATGTAGTAGGCTACGTAACCTGACTTCTATTAAAGAGTAAACAAAGAAAATTGGAATTCTGACGAGGCATGTTCAGTAAAAACTTTTGGATTTTAAATAAAAAATAATGAATAAATGCTGTGTTTGTGATATGCAACAGCGGATCAGTTGCGGACTGCAAACGCAGCATATGTGAAAGCACTACAGGGTGTGGGGCTCCTGCAACGCACCGCACATGCTAATGTAAAGAGCTAATGTCTTATTCCTGTAACTACATAGAAGATGGGTAAAATCATACAACAACAAAAAATCATACTTTGTTAGTTTTAATAAAAAAATAATAAAAAAAAGGTAATTTCTGCCAATTTTTTCTTTTTGCTGTATCTAAAACATACCGAACCGTACCGAACCGAACCGTGACACCAGTGTATCGTATCGAACCGAACCGTGAATTTTGTGAACCGTTACACCCCTAATATATATATATATATATATATATATATATATATATATATATATATATATATATATATATATATATAAAAGAGTAAATGGAAATTACCTTTTTATATTTGACTTTTAGTTACAGAGCCTTGCGAAAGAATTCGGCCCCCTTGAACTTTGCGACCTTTTGCCACATTTCAGGCTTGAAACATAAAGATATAAAACTGCATTTTTTTGTGAAGAATCAACAAGTGGGACACAATCATGAAGTGGAATTAAATTTATTGGATATTTCAAACTTTTTTAACAAATCAAAAACTGAAAAACTGGGCGTGCAAAATTATTCGGCCCCTTTACTTTCAGTGCAGCAAACTCTCTCCAGAAGTTCAGTGAGGATCTCTGAATGATCCAATGTTGACCTAAATGACTAATGATGATAAATAGGATCCACCTGTGTGTAATCAAGTCTCCGTATAAATGCACCGTGATAGTCTCAGAGGTCCGTTTAAAGCGCAGAGAGCATCATGAAGAACAAGGAACACAGCAGGCAGGTCCGAGATACTGTTGTGGAGAAGTTTAAAGCCGGATTTGGATACAAAAAGATTTCCCAAGCTTTAAACATCCCAAGGAGCACTGTGCAAGCGATAATATTGAAATGGAAGGAGTATCATACCACTGCAAATCTACCAAGACCTGGCCGTCCCTCTAAACTTTCAGCTCATACAAGGAGAAGACTGATCAGAGCTGCAGCCAAGAGGCCCATGATCACTCTGGATGAACTGCAGAGATCTACATCTGAGCTGGGAGACTCTGTCCACAGGACAACAATCAGTCATATACTGCACAAATCTGGCCTTTATGGAAGAGTGGCTAGAAAAGTGTTGTTTAAAGTTTGCCACAAGCCACCTGGGAGACACACCAAACATGTGGAAGAAGGTGCTCTGGTCAGATGAAACCAAAATGGAACTTTTTTGGCAACAATGCAAAACGTTATGTTTGGCGTAAAAGCAACACAGCTCATCACCCTCAACACACCATCCCCACTGTCAAACACGGTGGTGGCAGCATCATGGTTTGGGCCTGCTTTTCTTCAGCAGGAACAGGGAAGATGGTTAAAATTGATGGAAAGATGGATGGAGCCAAATACAGGACCATTCTGGAAGAAAACCTGATGGAGTCAGCAAAAGACCTGAGACTGGGACGGAGATTTTGTCACATGCCTGTCCTGTCTTGTGTGCACATGTGGGTTTTGTCATGTCTCCGGTCTACTGTCAACCCCGCCCTTCTTGTTATCTGATTATTGGTTAATTTGCCCCACCTGTTCTCCCTCATTATCTGCCTTGTTTGTTCCCTTTATAATCTCCTTGTGTTTGTCAGTCTGTGTTGGATCCTTGTGTAATGTCTGCGTCTCCCGTCCTCCCCGTGATTCTGTTGGTTTGTTTAAGTTTATATTTTATTATTCTATTATGTGTTTTTCCCCCTCGTGGGTTTTGTTTTGAGTTTGTTTTATTTGTTATAAATAAATATATCATTTTCTGCACTTGAGTCCTCGCACCCTTTTCCCTTGTCTGTGACGTGACAGAAGGATCCAACCATACAATGAGGACTCAGCAGAGAAGTTCTCCCTCGGTGCCAGTTCCGGGGGTCCCGAGTCCGGGAATCCCGAGTCCAGACATGGCCTGGAGGGCCGTAATGGGAGGGTTTGTGGTGGCAGTCCTGCATGCTTGGGAAAAGCACAGGGTGTCATCCACCACTCCGGTGGTCCCAGTTCCGGTGGATCGTGTTCTGGTGGTCCCTGTGCCGGTGGATCGTGTGTCGGTGGTCCCTGTGCCGGCGGATCGTGTTCCGGTGGTCCCTGTGTCGGCGGATCGTGTGCAGGTGGTCCCTGTGCCGGCGTAACGTGGTCCGGTGGTCCCTGTGCCGGCGGATCGTGGTCCGGTGGTCCCTGTGCCGGTGGATCGTGGTCCGGTGGTCCCTGTGCCGGTGGATCGTGTGCCGGTGGATCTGGTTCCGGTTGTCCCAGTGCCGGTGGATGGTGGTCCCAGTGCCGGTGGATACTGCTGGACTGGAGAAGTTTCCCCGAGGCTCTCCTTGCGCCGCTGAGGCGTCCTGCTCTCCGTGCGCCGCTGAGGCGTCCTGCTCTCCGTGCGCCGCTGAGGCGTCCTGCTCTCCGTGCGCCGCTGAGGCGTCCTGCTCTCCGTGCGCCGCTGAGGCGTCCTGCTCTCCGTGCGCCGCTGAGGCGTCCTGCTCTCACCGCACCTCGCTGAGGCGTCCTGCTCTCACCGCACCACCCAGGAGTCCTGCTCTCACCGCGCCGCCCTGGCCGCCTGAACTCGGTGGGCCTCCCGACCTCGGCGGGCCGTCCTGGCCATTCGAACTTTGTGTGCCACCATGGCCTCCTGAACTTTTTGTTTTCCCCATGTTTCCCTTGTTGACCCCTCCCTTGTCTGTTCCTTCCTTGTTTGTTTCCCCTGTCCCGCCCTGGTCTGTCCCTCCCGTGCCCCCCCGGTCTGTCCCTCCCGTGCCCCCCCGGTCTGTCCCTCCCGTGCCCCCCCGGTCTGTCCCTCCCGTGCCCCCCCGGTCTGTCCCTCCCGTGCCCCCCCGGTCTGTCCCTCCCGTGCCCCCCCGGTCTGTCCCTCCCGTGCCCCCCTGGTCTGTCCCTCCCGTGCCCCCCCGGTCTGTCCCTCCCGTCCCGCCCTGGTCTGTCCCTCCCGTCCCTAGTGGAGCGTCTGGTAGCCGCTCCTTAAGGAGGGGGTAATGTCACATGCCTGTCCTGTCTTGTGTGCACATGTGGGTTTTGTCATGTCTCCGGTCTACTGTCAACCCCGCCCTTCTTGTTATCTGATTATTGGTTAATTTGCCCCACCTGTTCTCCCTCATTATCTGCCTTGTTTGTTCCCTTTATAATCTCCTTGTGTTTGTCAGTCTGTGTTGGATCCTTGTGTAATGTCTGCGTCTCCCGTCCTCCCCGTGATTCTGTTGGTTTGTTTAAGTTTATATTTTATTATTCTATTATGTGTTTTTCCCCCTCGTGGGTTTTGTTTTGAGTTTGTTTTATTTGTTATAAATAAATATATCATTTTCTGCACTTGAGTCCTCGCACCCTTTTCCCTTGTCTGTGACGTGACAGATTTGTCTTCCAACAAGACAATGATCCAAAACATAAAGCAAAATCTACAATGGAATGGTTCAAAAACAAACATATCCAGGTGTTAGAATGGCCAAGTCAAAGTCCAGACCTGAATCCAATCGAGAATCTGTGGAAAAAACTGAAAACTGCTGTTCACAAACGCTCTCCATCCAACCTCACTGAGCTCGAGCTGTTCTGCAAGGAGGAATGGGCAAAAATTTCAGTCTCTCGATGTGCAAAACTGATAGAGACATACCCCAAGCGACTTACAGCTGTAATCACAGCAAAAGGTGGCGCTACAAAGTATTAACTTAAGGGGGCCGAATAATTTTGCACGCCTAATTTTTCAGTTTTTGATTTGTTAAAAAAGTTTGAAATATCCAATAAATTTCATTCCACTTCATGATTGTGTCCCACTTGTTGATTCTTCACAAAAAAATGGTTTTATATCTTTATGTTTGAAGCCTGAAATATGGCAAAAGGTCGCAAAGTTCAAGTAGGCGGAATACTTTCGCAAGACTCTGTATATGAATTTCTTTGATTTTTTCTTAAATTACAATTCTGTTTCCTTTAATACAAATTCGAATTGTAATTCTACATCCTGTTTTTTTTACATCAATTCCAATTCAAGAACTGAATTGGAATTCAGGAGTCATTCTCAATTTAATTCTGAATTGTGCACAAGCCTGAACATACTGGTTCATTATATAATAAACAGTTATAAATTGCTTTAGGATTTAATACAGCCAATCAGTATTTATATGGGGATTATTAGAATGCCATGATGATGGACAGTCTTTTCGAAGGACATCATGGGATTTTTAATAGCAGGTACCTTCTTTTCCCAGGTCTCCCATCCAGGTATTGACCAGGCTCAACCCTGCTTAGTTTCAGCGCACAACCAGTCTTGGGCTACATGGTGATATGGCTGCTGGCTGTGTATTGTATGCCCCCAGATTACACACATTAACTGATATTGCACTCGTTATTCGAGTGATATGATATTGCTTATATATCTTGCGATATTGCGTTTTTTGGCAGTTTCATTTAAAATAGGGAACAATTGGTAATGTGAAAGCAGTCATGCAGAAATGGGTGAGCTGAGCAGGGTACCGAATTCGAGACAGCCTGAAGGAGGTCGTCTGAGTTCAGTTTTGCAACTTCGCTTAAACTGTGCCACAATTCATGTGAAAGCAACACAAACTCGGTGCGGAAGAAAAGTAACCTGCACATGCGTTTTATCAGATGTATTTAGTTCAATAAAACACTTGCAAGGGATGATAATGTTGATTATTTACCTTGAATAAGAGCAAGAGTAAGCCTGCTGTGTATTCACACATAGTACCGCCGCGAACAATCGCGCTCTGACATGGACCACAACACACCTAAAGGAGCATTTTTGCCCCATATCTTTAATTTTACGGACATTCTAACTGAATTATAAAGGCTTCATCACAGTGAGTTGTTGCCCTGCATCATATTCTTCAACAATCAACTGTATAAAATGTAAGATGGCTTAAATAGGTCTGGGGTGGAGCAAGTGCATTTGATGTGTTAACATTCACAATTTTAACATGTTATTTTTTTTAACCATAACTAAATAATATAATTAACAAGTAAAATCTACAGCCCAAGTATGAATACAATACACTTAAAAGAGATTTGGCTTGGCAACTTTCTTCTTCTTCTTTTTTTTTTTTTTTTTTTTTTTTTTTTACAAAAAACAGTATCATATAATGCTGATGCTGGTTTGCTGTTGCAGCATTGGAAGCTGGGTTGCTGTCCAGCATGGGATGCTAGTTTGTTGGTCCAGCATGGGGTGCTGGTATGCTGGTCCATAATGGGAAACGTGTGGAGAAAGATGGGAAAGACATCTGATTATTATCTTAAACTTCACAATATCAACAAGACAATCATTTATTAAGCCACTAGGCTCAGATGTTCCTTTCCTGCATTGTTGCTTTGTTCTATCTAGTAAGATTCAGAATTACATTTTAAGCAGTGAAAGCACCAACTTTATCTAAAACTGTTTCAACAAGATTTATCTAAATCCTATTAATTGCATATAGGTGGTTTTAAAAATTCAAGTCACACTACAGGACTAGTGGTCATAAACTTTGTTTGAATAAAATATGCATCTTTACTTTACTCACACTGTATATACAAATGTAAATTAAATCTTGTTAGATGCTGAAAATGCCTGTTAATTATTACACTTAAAGTGCATATTAAAGTCAATGTAAAGCAATAACCAAGGAACTGCTGATTAAAGACTGCTTCAAGCCTGAGTAAAAACAGACTTTGTTTCAAAAGTGTGTGTGTGTGTGCTGTATGTTCGGCTGATGCTACCAGACTGACCCATAAATGTTCTGTTGTAATGGTGCACTGTGTAAATTTTAGCGGCATCTAGTGGTGAGGTTGCAAATTGCAACCATCCACTGCTCACCCTCCCTTTCTCAGCACATAGAGAAGCTGCGGTGTCTGAAACAGCAGAGTAGCTAGCGCGCTGTAGAGCAGTTTGTCCGTTTAGGGCTACTGTAGAAGCATGGTGGCGCAGAATGGCGACTTTACTGTAAGGGGACCCGTGGTGTATGTGGATAGAAATGGCTCATTCTAAGGAAATAAAAACATAACAGCACATTATGTAAGGTCTTAATACATCACTGAAAACATAATTATGACTTATGAATCTTAATCCATGTTGACCATGTAGCTCCTTAAATACTCATTCAAAGGCTCCAGCACCATAATGCAGCGGTCAGCCTCGTTTTTCCAGTCCAGAAGCTGAATGATCTGAGGAACCCTGGGCTCTTTATTTGCAAGCATATGCAGAGCGATCTCCAGCGGAACAGATCTGGAATAACCATCCTAGAAACACACAGTTGTGGAGGAGTGAGGAGTAGATGGATATATGATTTAGACCTGTCCTGGACAAACTGCTGACATGGGTAGTTTGTCTATTGAAAAAACATTTATAGTCCGTGATAAATGTTAATATGAGACATATTAAATTGAAAACAGTGACTGAGTGGAAAAACAGAGAGCGCAGACTACTTACAACACTGACATATTTTGCATGCTCTTTGGAGGCAAATTTCACCGCCACCTGATGAAAAAAAAAACAGAAAATGGATTTGCGTTCAAATTTGTTTACTTGTTTTATTTATTTATTTATTTATTCAAAGTTCACATATTTCAATCATTAAACTTGAACAAACATGTAGTTATATAAATTAAATTTGTAACATGTAGAGCATGTATGTCTATTTTAAAACGGCAGACACTAAATAGTGAATAAAAGACACACTGAGTGCTTATATAAGAGCGAGCGAGACAGGTATAACAAAAGAATAATAATAATCTAGATAAATATTGTAAGTAATGAAAATTGATACCTGAAGGGTATCTTTCAAACAAATTGCTACATTAACAGCTCCAAAGCCTCCTTTACCCAGTTGATAGCCGATTTCATAGCTGCAGCAACTGATGTCTGTTAAAAGAAATATGAGATGTTGACATGAAATGTCAAGCAGTGATAGCATGGTGATGTCATCCCGCTCATATAGGTTATTGTGACCAAACGTCCTGTTTTCCCAGGACATAGACATTTTGGTTATAGATAGTATTTTGTAATATAATTTTTTATCCATACAGAGAGGGCATACTTTTAATGTATTGAAATTACGAACGCTAAACTAATTCTTAAATAAATAATCTTTAAGTAAACTTTGAGTATCATTTGAGTATCTCATTGCCGTGCTGAGTGTTCTGGTTTTCGGAAATCAAAATATGGTCACCCTAATATAGTCGCCGGCACCATTGCCGCTTTTCTGGTCATGAGTGTGAGGTAACGCAGCTCTGTTTATCATATTAGATACATTTAAAGGGGTGGTTCCGTGTTTTTTTTCTAGGCTTGGTTGTGTTTAAGGGGGGCAGTATAACATAAGTCAGTATAACATGTCTTAATACTTTTTTTTTTAAACCCATATTTTTCTTATATTTCCTTTATTCCACACCGCTGTCTCCACTGTCCTTTGAACGGCTCGTTTGCTTCCTGCTTCTATGAAGCCCATCCCTCTGAAAAACGCAATGGTCTTAGATTGGTTAGATGGCCAAATGTAGTCTCGTGTATTTTTATTGGCTGAAGTGCCAAGCACAGGTTGTCCAGAAACGCCACGCCCCTTACCATTACGGGCAGAAGTCACATCTGCTGAGACTAGCAAGGGTTTATGATGTCACCAACCCAGGAAGAAGCTTGTTGTAGTCCAAACCGGCCGTTTTTGTGGGCAATAAACTGCAGTAACTTTAAAAGACAATATCTCCGTTTGCATTGAACTTTCAGCGCTGTAACTTTGCAGATACTGTTTATGCTCAAGCAGAGCATAAGTAAAATCGCATGCAACCACCACTTTAAGTGTGTTTAAAATGATGTTATGACGTTATTCTGTGCGTTCGCTCAGCGGCTGCTGTGACATTTGTTCACACTGCTAAGAGTAAAGCGTTTCTGCAGAATAAAACTGGAAACCGAGGGTAATGCAGACATGACACAATTGACAGGCGACTTCCTCAGACGTCCCGGGTCCTTGGTTAAAATAGCAATTTTCTCACAATTTACAAATAGATGAAAAAACATTTGGGATATTGTAAGAACTCAGCTGAACAAAATATATAACACTGGCCTGGTGGTTTTTGGATATTTTACTGCAAAAATCCTACATAGTGCACATTTAAAATAAAGTTAATTTCTGTGTTATTTATCAACTAAATAAAGCATGTTTTCTAGACAATTTAAAGTATAAACCCTTGATCAGCTTATTAAAGAATGTGTGTGTGTGTGTGTGTGTGTGTGTATGTGTGTGTGTGTGTGTGTGTGTGTGTGTGTGTGTGTGTGTGTGTGTGTGTGTGTGTGTGTGTGTGTGTTTGTGTGTGTGTGTGTGTGAGCCTGTTTATGTGGTTTATGAGGACACAAATTTGTATAACTACATGGGTATTACACTGGTATTACACTATAAATGTGGTTTATGAGGACATATCAAATGTCCTCATAATTCAAATGGCCTTAAAAACATACTAAATTATGTTTTTTGGAGAAAGTAAAAATGCAGAATTTTTCCTGTGATGGGTAGGTTTAGGAGCAGGGGCAGTGTAAGGGGATAGAAAATACGGTTTGTACAGTATAAAAACCATTACGCCTATGGAGAGTCCCTGTAAACCACATAGACCAACATGTGTGTGTGTGTGTGTGTGTGTGTGTGTGTGTGTGTGTGTGTGTGTGTGTGTGTGTGTGTGTGTGTTGAGTTATGTTAGGGTTTTGTACTTTTGTTAACAAACTCACCCAATCCTTTTTCTCTCATTATCCTGCTGCAGGCTCAACTGAGGTGCCACAGTGTAGCAAACATTATCATCAGGGTCACCAGTGAGAGGTTCCTCTGCGGTCGGGAGGACTTCAGGGTCACCAGTGAGAGGTTCCTCTGCGGTCGGGAGGACTTCAGGGTCACCAGTGAGAGGTTCCTCTGCGGTCGGGAGGACTTCAGGGTCACCAGTGAGAGGTTCCTCTGCGGTAGGGAGGACTTCAGGGTCACCAGTGAGAGGTTCCTTTGCGATAGGGAGGACTTCCGGGTCACCATCCTGTGATACTATTTAGTCAGATAGGTATTTGTTGTAAAAGAAATAGCTACAATTTCAAGCATTTTTAAGCACTTTATCCAAAATTCAAACACTTTTCAAACCTTGAAAACACAACATCAAAATTCAAGCACTTTCAAGGATTTCAAGCACCCGTACGAACCCTGTCATAAGCACCATTTTCATCTCCTTACAAAATAGAATCAAAATAAATACATTTTACAGGTAAACGAATTTAAACAGGGCAAATAGGCTACATTAAAGAGAATTGGCAAATATGACTAAAATGTCAAGGAAACTGCAAAACAACAACCAAGAAACTAACCAATGACTTTAAACCTCAGAAAACCACGTTTTATGTCAAATAAGTTAACAGATAAGCCTTAGCGGGCATTTAACAATACACACACCACAGCCAAAATGGGTCACTCATTGGTACACACAAATAAGAATGTGCTTACATTTACGTTGCGTTTTATTTTCAGACAGAAATGTCTTTTGTGAAAAACATATTGTAGAACATAACGCAGAAGCCCAGTCAAAACTGATTTTGATTCAAACCTTTCAACAGCAGAACAAGCAGACTGCAGGATGGACGGTTTAAAACTCGCTAATGTCCTGGAGAGGCCAGTGTGTAGGCTAATAACGATGGATAGGACATCATATGAGTCATCCCATGTGCTCTCGGGGTCAGTTATATTTCTAGAGCCTTCGCGCCATCTCCCACCACAGGTGTAGATCTACGAGTGCTCTGGAGTAATCGTACATGACTAAGTGCTATGAGGTCACCTGCAGGACAACCGGCGAATTGCACCCAAACTTTACTCGAGTCCTGTCAATAGTTTTTTTTTTTAATGTATATTTCTTTATACATTTTACTTGTTTTTGTTTTATTAAAATAATTTTGAATAATTCAATAAATCAATAATAATGAATAAATCAAATAAAAAGTAGATGGACACTGAATAAATTAATGAATGAAAATGTGCACTGCTGTATATGGACATTCATAGGGATTGTATGTTTATTTTACGTACTACAAATAGCTATTGAAATTTGAAACAAGAATATTTATACTATAAGAATACTTCTACTGTATTATTTCATGGAGCCTCTGTGTGGTTCAACAAACACAAGGATATCAAAACATTGAATCTAAATGTATTTGAGTTTGTTGTTTGTTTCCTAGGATTTGCAAAATAAATTGCACAATGGGATAAAGTCCTAACTACATAATGGAAAATAATATTTCATGTTGCACAATAAGTTATTAAAACATATAATTAGTCATTATGATTAACCAACATTAAACAATATTACCTGAATCATCTGGAAAGATAATTGGCACCAAAATGAAGGGCCTTGCCAACCTCATCTCCTCCATTGCCAGTCTCCTCCCTTCTAAAGCCAGCGTGGACTTCTTGAGGTCAGTGAGCTACTGCTGCTGTTGATGTCCCTCTCATTGGCATCTTTAAGACATTTTCTCATGTCTTTTAGGACATCTAGTTTCTCGCTCTCCAGCTGCACTTAGAACTGAGTACAACAACAGACATTCTCAAAGCTCTGAGGTGTTGTGCTCTGACAATTGAAGATGGAGGCTCGAGCATGGTTAGGCTGTTGGGAGGACTGGGAGATGGTAGGTGTCTTCCAATAGGAAGTGAACCCGATTGCTCATGTGAGCATGATGGACCTGGCTCAGGTTCAGGCTCTACTCCTACGTGGAGGTCAATAACACCACAAATCCCATCTGAGACCAAGTATTGACAGTTCTTCTAGTGTTAGAAAGGGGGAGTCATTGGGCCCTCAGTGCACCTGTTTTATTCATTGTTGACCTCTGTGGTAATCTTGAGGCTTGCAAAGTTCCACTTCCTCCAGACCTCCTTCACTGATTTTAATGCCCCTGCTTGCAGTTATTTTTTTTAGCATTATCATTACAGATTTCTTGTTTTTGTTTATTGGTATGACTGCCATCAAACCTGCTGAAAATTATGTTTGTTTAACTCCACCTGTAATATAACATTAGTTTCCTCTTCTTTTTTTTTTAGGGTTTTTTGTTTTGTTTTGTTTGTTGTTTTTTTGTTTGTTTGTTTCTTTATTCAGTCATTGCTTTGTGACTGCATAAAAAGCCTATGCACTTATATAGATTTTTGACCTCGTAGCAAATGATAATTAGGCTAAACATTTTGAAATTGTGTGGTGACATTTCAGCACTTGACAAACGGACAGCGACTCTTAAGCACTTGTGAGCTTATGGGGATAGTTCACTTTGAAATTACATTTTGATATGTTTTAGCTTACCTCATGGGTATCCGAGATGTAGGAATATTTGTTTCTCCAGTAGTTTCAATTTTGATCATTTTAGGTCAAACCGTTCTTGTCTGTGCCACACATAATGCAGGTCTATGGTCACCACCTCAAAGAGCATACACAGAGAAGTCCAAATTAAACAATCCCCCATCGTAAGCACACACTGATGGCCTAAGACACGAAACGAGCGGTTTGTGTGAGAAATTGAACAGTATTTATATCGTTTTTACCTCTTGTACACCACTACGTGCGACTGATCCGAGAGCGCGCGTGCGTGTTTCCTGTTGTGACATTCGCGCGTTCTGGCTTTAGTATGCGCAAGCACGGAAAGCGGCGGAATTGGATCTCTCGTGCGTGTACATCTCTCATTGTTTACACAAAACAGAGATTATAGGTGAAACGGCTAATAGAAATGGTACTAATTTGCGCTTATCCTGGATGTTTAAACCGACGTAAAAGAAAACAATTACGTATGCTTGCCCGAACTCATCCGGGAGTGGTGAGTTTTCACAAATTCCCAAATTATGAGCGTGCTCTCTTGGAGTTATGGTTGATTGCTCTTCAGCTGGATATCAACACACCCATAAACGTACTAAAGTTGTGGAGGGTCTGCAGTGATCATTTTCCCCCTGATGAAAGCAAGGAGTGGATCGCATAGTACTGAAATACCTACCTATAATGGTTGCAATAATAATAAAAAATACAACACACTCACTCTATTGACAGCGTGCCATTGGGTCCCTCTGGCCTTGGATGTCGCCTACAGTTTATACGTGGCAAACTAAACACAAAGTGCAAAATGCTGCGACTCAACAGCGGAGAAAACTCAGGATCTTCAGTCAGGCAGGTGTGTGATGCGATACTGTCAATGTCCTCGTCGTCGTCTTTTAGTTGTGGCATTGCTATGTTCCATTCGTGACAGCAAATTTAATCTGCCCGCAAGTGTCATCTAGGAACTCTCAATACCCTTCTGAGCTGCATTCCTCACAATCTGGACGGGCCAATCACGTCGTGTATAGAGTCTGCGGGCGGGGCCATAATGACGATGGCCGAGTTGTGTTTGCGTGCTTCTAGTAAACACAGAAACTGGCGAATGGCGGCGGTCTTTCGAATCAGCTTTGACTGCGATTCTGGAAGACTTGGAGTTAAGCTTTTCTCTGAGAAAAGAACAAAGAACGGCACTGAAGTCATTCTTAAAAAGGGAAGATGTGTTCGGAGTTTAGCCGACCGGATACGGTGAATGTTTAATCTATCAACAAGCTCTGTTTCACCTTCGTTGCTCTGGTTGGTGTAGCGCTATCCTATCGCGTGCAGAGGGAGTTTGAAAGACAACTGTTTATCCGACCCTCGGATTGAGCCCTGTCAATGGTGAGCTTCCAGACCAAACATCTTGATGTGGGTCTGACTTGTCAGGCTAGTACAAGAGGTAAAAACGATATAAATACTGTTAGTTTTCTCACACAAACCACTTGTTTCGTGTCTTAGGCCATCAGTGTGTGCTTACGATGGGGGATTGTTTAATTTGGACTTCTCTGTGTATGCTCTTTGAGGTGGTGACCATAGACCTGCATTATGTGAGGCACAGACAAGAACGGTTTGACCTAAAATGATCAAAATTGAAACTACTGGGGAAACAAATACTCCTACATCTCGGATGCCCATGAGGTAAGCTAAAACATATCAACATTTAATTTCAAAGTGAACTATCCCTTTAAGTCTAACTGCTAGCACTTGAAGGAAGTATGATTGTGGCCAAAACTGGTACTGCAGTCACTTTCAAATTACCATCCCCTCTCCCCCTGACTCAAGGTTGCCAGATAGGCTGCAGGATCAGCAGGAACAGTTTGTAGCTGCAGCTGTGGTAACTAGAGCAGATCTGGCAACCCGGATGCCGAAACACTACTGAGTTCGTGATTGGTGGAGGGCGGAGCTTCAGCCCAAAACACAACATGTCAACATCAGTTGAGGGCTGCAACAACAACTTTTAAATGACAATATCCAGGTGCGTTTCCCAAAACCATGCGATCGTGTTAAGTGCGTGTTTGTGAAACACACGAAAGAAACATGAACGTTCGTATCGCTCGTAAAAAAGACACTTTTAAGTGCAAAGATCCATTGTTATCTGGAAACGCAGCCCAGCACTGTGTGTGTGTGTGTAATGTGTATGTAGTAATATCATGACGACTGATTTTATGGAGTACACGCATGTAGATGTTTGATAACCACCGAACTGACCCCAAACTACCCCAAATTTTGTCCACCCTGCCCAAAGCCATTTTTACCCGCTCAGTCACAAGCCCGCTTACTTCGATTGACAGGCTATGATGACGTGTTGACTGTCACCAGCATCGCAAATTCTTTTTTTTACATTTATTTATTTTTCTTTTAAATGTGTTGGCTTCTTTGCATTATATTATCTATACATCAAATTATAAACGCTGCTGTGAGGGTGTTTCTACAGATTTTCTTTTTTCTTTTTCTTTTTTGCTGTATTACTTATTTCACTAGGTGTATCCTACATTTTCAAAACTCTTAGTTCATACATAATTTAATTCTATATAATCATTGTTTTAAAACACAACATCATTGTGATGAGAACATTCGATTTAAGCCTATGTTCTTCTTTCAATTCAGTAGACTACTTTTTCATTTTATTCAATGGCAAAAAATGCAATATATTGCTAAAATAATTACTGTGCACAAAAACAGGCTACAGATGCCACATCACAAAATACATCTACATTACTTTATTTACATAATTGATATCCGCAATGTTTGTAATAGTATCTATTCAGTGTGCCATAAAAAGGTGATGAAGGATAACACATGAGGTTCTGTTCTAGGTTTGCTGCCCATACAGTACATGTTCTCACTGTACCATATAAATGATTCTACAGTTGACCTTTGCAAATGAAGGGTGAGTTACATGGCAGCACATGCAAACAAGTTCTACAGAAACTATGTCCATAGACATTTGGCAAACGATTAATTGGTTAGCCATTAAGTTCAGTTTGTTAAATAATAGACAAATAAACTGAACGAGAAGAGATGCAAATAAAACGTTTAATAATAAGAGTTTAATAAAAGGCAGTTACTGTGAATGAAACGTTTAGATTAAACCATTTTTTTGTGAAAAGGATACTTAGTTGTGATTTTGTGTAATATATATATATATATATATATATATATATATATAAAGATGATATCTTCTTCTTTTGATGATAGATGCGATACGTTTTGAAAATATACCAATTACTTATGAAAATTGTGTGCCAAAGTAATAACAAATTTTGTGTGCTGTTTACTAAAGTATCATTATGTGATAGACCTGATCACAAGTAAAAAGGAGAAATAATCACAAGATCCTGCAACTTTGGAGAAAATAATTTCCATTATTTTCCCATATCATAGACATATCTGACAAGAACAAAACTTAAAGGGTTAGTTCACCCAAAAATAAAATTTATGTCATCAATGACTCTATGACTCTAATGTCGTTCCACACCAGTAAGACCTCCGTTCATCTTCAGAACACAGTTTAAGATATTTTATATTTAGTCCCAGAGCATACTATGCACACTATACTGTCCATGTCCAGAAAGCTAACTAAAACATCATCGTAGTAGTAAATATGTGACATCAGTTGGTTAATTAGAATCTCTTGAAGCATCGAAAATACATTTTGGTCCAAAAATAACAAAAACAAAAACACGGTACCCCCCTCCCCTTTTAACGTTTTAGCACCTCCGGTTCCATCGTCCTGGAGTGGATGAGGATTTTTAATGGGATTTTATTGCAAATGAAATGCTCAATAGAAATAGAAAATGTTTAAATGTTTTAAGAACCATTGGTTGAATAACAGCTAAGGAAACACATTTAAACAATACAGTTTTGTATTATGGCTAACAGACTAGTCAAAGTCGACTTTTTGGGACGTATCCCCCAGAGTTAGATAAGTCCATACCATTCTCATCTCCGTGCATGCCATCACTCTGTCTGACGCACCCACCGCTAGCCTAGCTTAGCACAAAGACTGGCGGTAAACAGCTCCATCTAGCCTACTGCTCAATAAGTGACTAAATACAGTAAAGGCAACATTTTCCTATTCACATGTTGTGATGTATATAATTTCATTGTGTATGAAAAGTTGCGATTTTCTAGAGTGATATAACTAGGAACTACACTCTTGTTCTTGAGTAATAATCAAGGAAATTTGCTGCCGTACCATAGGTGCAGCAGTGATATTACGCAGCGCCTGAAAAGAGTCCTGAAAATAATGAATCATGATTTCCACAAAAATGCAACATAAACAGCAACATCTGTTTCAAAAATTGGTAATAATAGGCAAATTAGAATGATTACTTAAAGATTGCTGAGAATTCAGCTTTGTGTACACCCATGTCAAAGATACGAATAACATATTAAATAATGATTATATATCATAATCTTTCTATCTTTGCTTATCAATCTCATAATAGCTAAAGTGGCCGCTAGGTGGCTGAAAGCAGGAGCAGAGGGGTTGCCATGACGACTAACACTGATTCATTACTGTGTTGCAGAACTGAGGGGCCATGAAGAGAACGAGTCAACAAGGTACATGGAGAGGAGGAGAGATAGAGAGGGAATGGGTTGTCCTTGGAAGTACTCTGATTTGTGGGTCCCATTGGCCTTCGTCCCAAAACGCTTAGCACATCAAATGAGCTGTAAAAAAAGAAGAAAAAAAACCTGTGTGACTGCATGAGATGATGCTTGTCCGTATACGTTTCTGTGTGTATATGTTGTAAATAAGAGATTAATCTGAGGATGTGGGGGTGGTTCTCTGTAAATGCTCAATTTTGTCCATATCATCGTCATTTATAACTCGTCCTTTCACATGGTTTGTATTCAGGTTTACCAATGCAATGGAACTCTGAGGAAAGCAACTACAGTGTTGTCTATGGCAATGCATTACATGCAGATAATTCTTAATTATTAATCTAATTAATAATAATAATAATAATAATAATAATAATAATTACATAAATAAATAATTACAATAATGTGAAAGGATAAATCATTTATAACATATTTCATGGTGACTTTTTAAGGAAGTAGATTGTGACCAAAACTGGTACTGCAGTCACCATCCCCTCTCCCCTCCCCCTGACTCGAGGTTGCCAGATTGGCTGCAGGATCCAGCAGGAACGTTTGTAGCTGCAGCTGTGGTAATTAGTGCAGATCTGGCAACCCGGATGCCAAAACAATACTGACTTCGTGATTGGTCGATAGGTGGAGGGTGGAGCTTCAGGCCAAAACACAACATGTCAACATCAGTTGAGGGCTGCAACAACAACTTTTAAATGACAATATCCTGGCGGGACTACTCATTGATATAAGTAATTGAAATTAACATGATTTCTTAAAGCTACACTGTGTAACTTTTTTAGTTTATTCTTAGCTAAAAACACTTAGTTCTTTCAAAAATGTACTCATTAATGTATATTTACTTCTTTCAAGTAATAAAGTATTCACATAAGTTTATAATATACCATTGAAAATACATACGGGTGAGGGGTCGAATGCCGGTCGCCATGTTGCCTCTCCATCTTGAAAGTACATTAGCCAAAGAGGGACATCCCCTTAAATTCAAACTTCGCCTTTTGCGTTTTAACACTCGATGGTACTCATGGACGAGGTCGAACTGGAAGCCATGTTGATCTTGGACTAAATAGGCCACCGTATGAGTTAAAACGAAATCAGAATTCAGAGGAACAGAAACTATTGTTCACTGGATGGTCATATACCTTTTCACCGCTAGATGGGTAAAATATCACACAGTGTAGCTTTAATGTCTAGTGACATATCAGGGCCATTTTATGATTATTTGAAATATATTTCTTGCATTCAGTTCCTTTAAACTAAAAACAGAGCAACGGTATCTCAAATATGAAGGCAGTTTAGTGCCATCTGGTCAATATAAAAATGAAGAAAAGCCTAATACCACCAGATGCCTGTATAGCCTATAAATATTTAGCTATACAACGTTCTGTCTGAATACTCGATTCTGATGGGCTGGAAGATGTGCGTTCAACTTGTGTAAGGCACAGGTAGTTCCAGTCAGTTTAATCACAGTTCTTAATGTGCTGCTTTCATTTGTGAAACACACACAGAGATTGGAGATTGTGTTGCTCATGCACAGAAGCATTCAGGAGCTGAGAGACTGCCCGCAAATTCTACTAATAAATTAGCTTCTCTTCTCAATCGCTACATTAGGGTACTCAGCAGCGAGTTAACGTCATTGATAAAGGTAATTAGGAAGGCAATTCTCTCAGCAGGTAAATCAATGTCAAATAAACCACTTTATTTCTGTTTTTATTTTACAGTAGATCTAATGAGTTGAAGCTTCCGAAAATATCCGTCATTTTAATACTTCCAGTCAAATTTGTTGCACTGAACTAGAGCTTTAACTTGTCTGTGTTGGCAAGCTACATTAGCAGGATATTTTTTTCATTAGCAAAGATGAACTACATTAGTTTACATTGTCTTATAATGAACTGCAGTTATAAAGCATTTATTTATCTTTGTTAATGTCAATTTCATCATTTATTAATCCATTATTAAAATGTCCTTAACATTAGTTAATATGCACTGTGAACTAACATGAACCAACCATGAACAGATACATTTTTATTAACTAACATTAAAGGACACACTGTAAAAAATTCACCCGCATTTTTACGGTAAAGTACTGGCAGCTGTGGTTCCAGCCCATTACCGCAATTTTACGGTTTCAACAATGCTGTAATTTCACAGTAAAGTACTGGCAAGCTAGTTCCAGTCATTTACCGTAATTTTACGGTTTCCATAATGCTGTAATTTCACAGTAAAGTACTGGCAGCTGTGGTTCCAGCCCTTTACCGTAATTTTACGGTTTCAATAATGCTGTAATTTCACAGCAAAGTACTGGCAGCTGTGGTTCCAGCCCTTTACCGTAATTTTACAGTTTTTAATTTGTATGGCTGTTCTGTAATTTCACAAAGTACTGGCAGCAATGGTTCCAACTACAATTCTACAGTATAAAAAAAGTTAATATAAATACTGTTTTCTATTTACTCTATTGTCTGATATCTATTAACATCCCTATGTACCATAATGTTTACAGACATTCCAAACAGACTTTTTACTCAATGGAAAAAATAAAGAAATAGATTATGGTGTACATTGTTTGCCATTTATTTAAAACAGGTTTTAACAATACATTCAATGCATTTTAAAATGTATTTTCTCTGACTTTCTTTCCTTAAATACTGTTTTAGAAATCATTGAGAACCAATGGATCAAAAATCCTTGATAGGGCAAAAAATACTGTCAAAACATCCCAAACCTGCTTTTAAAAGAGCTGGCCTGGGAGGAAGTCCAGATCTGAGAGGACATAATCAAGAGAACCAATGGGTGAAAAAAACGTAGGAAGAGGCAAAAAAACAGCCAACACGTCCCACATCAGCTTTTGACAGATCTGGTCTTAGAGGAAATCCAGGTCTGAAAGGAAAGAAAATCAAGAAAATCTTAGTGGTAAAATAAAGCACATGGCAAAAACTAGTGATCACATACTCTGTGAAAACTTTCAAAAGAGACATAAAATGATCTGTTAAAGGGGGGGTGAAATGCTGTTTCATGCATACTGAGCTTTTTACACCTTTAAAGACTTGGATTCCCATCCTAAACATAGACAAAGTTTCAAAAACTAATGTTGGACGTTTGATGGAGTATTTCTGTGTTAAAAATACTCCTTCCGGTTTCTCACAAGTTTCGGCGAGTTTTTTTCGAGTATGGGTCTAATTGACGTTAAATAGAGCGGAAGGTCCTTGTATGGGCTGTACGGGCTCTTCTCCCGGAAGGGTGCGTGCGCGCGTGACTAGAGGGAGAGAGAGGAAATGCACGCTGTAAACAGTCTCTCAGGTGCAGATCCAGTCCTCCGTGAACACTTATGTCGCGCCCCGGGAAGGCAGCGCTGCATTTGAACCGATTTGAACGCAGAAATGACGGGAAGCTTCAAGGCATCGCTTCAGTCGCGTCGCAAAGTGGATTTCCACGGTCACTGCTGTCACAGGACTTCACCAAATCATACCAAAGAAGTGTGTTTTTGACAGAGCGGTCCTGCTTTGGAAGATGCCGGTGAGTAAATCAACTTCAAATGTCTCTGCTATTGGCTACCGTCGCATGAGTAAACATCAGTAAACGATACGATCGCGTGCTTCGTCATTCAAATGCGCTAACGGTTACTCCATTGTTGTTCTGTATAACGTTACACTAGTCTGACGTGCAAAACCGTTTTGCTTGCTACTTCTAAGGTCTAGTTGCATACAATAGTCCATAAACCGAATCATGTCCTCATACACTGCGAGTAAAGACACAGAAATGTGGAGAGGCCATTAAATACAGTAACTTACATACCACAGAGACGGACGTCCTGCTGCTGCCGTTTCTCCTGTTCAGTTTATTTCAGCCTCAGATTTGATTGTGGATCATTATCTGTATTAGCTGAGATAGATGGGTTTCTCCACGCTTGAGGACGTCACCGCTTTGCGCGCTTGTGATTCTTTAGCTCCGCCCACACGATACGCCTCCAGGCGCTCGGTTTTTTCCGGAAAGACTCGGTACAGCCTATATTTCTTTTATAAATATGATAAAACTAAAGACTTTTCGGAGATATGAAGGATGCAATACTACTCTATAGGTACTCAAGATTGACATGAGATTGACTGAAACTGAGTGTTTCACCCCCCCTTTAATGAACTAAACTAATCTTAAACAGCAATTGAGTGTGTAAGTTTGTTTTGAATGTTTGTTACAGGATAGAGGAAAAACATAAAAAAACAATCTTAACAGAAAGATTATGGGGTCAAGACAAGACCAGAAAGTTTAGCTGTGTGTAAAAGAAAGTGATTGTGTTTTTTCCAGTTGGCCGGATAGGAGTACATTTATTTAGTAGATTTAGGAGTATATTATAATTGTGTATATGTAAAGAGAGCTGTTAAGTTAAATGTGTAAAACATTTTTTTTACAGCAGAAGAAGTACATTTGAGAGTACAGTGGGGAAAAAAGCTGTAAACCCTCAACCTTTGGAATTGGTTGGTTCTCTGCATTAGTTGATCATAAAATTTCATCTGATTTTTACCAGTCACAAGTATAGACAAACACAATGTCCTTAGAGGGATAGTTCACCCCAAAAATCCAAAATTTCTCACCCCCATGCTATATATAACACATGACAATCGCATTGATTGGCTGCCATTCTTTTGACACTTAAAAAACACAACAATCTTGAAGTGGATGAATCAATGTCTTCTGAAACCAAACCGTAGATGTGTGTAATAAAAATATGAATATTTTTAACTCACTTTATTTTTGTGTTAGAAAAACAAACAAAAAATGAAATGCTAACTAAACTATAAATCATTACTTCCAATCTACTGTCATAAGTAAGTGAAGCTCATGTGAAATGTCGGTCATCTTTGCTTCTGTGTTACTTCTTGAACAAGCTTTCACAATGCACTTACATCACGTCACAATGTCCCTCTGATAAGTGCTCATATGACAGTAGACTGGAAGCAATGAGTTATTTAATTTAGCATTTTTAGGTTTTTTTATTTTATTGCACAAACCTATCATTTGGCTTTAAAAGGCATTGATTTATCCACTGGGTTCATATGAATTACCATCACGATCGCTGTTCTTTTTTAAGTGTCAGACATGCGACAGCCAATCAATGACATTATATGGACTCAGAGATGGATTTGTTTCCTAAAAATCTAATTTTGTTTTGGTAATAATTGTTCATGATTCCCTTGTTTGTTCTGAGCAGTTAAACTGTCCACTGTTCTTCAGAATAAAATCCTCCCCCTGGCACCCTTTGTAATAGTTGAGTCCATCAGTAGTTCTCATTGTGAAAAAATGGGTCTTTAAATCATGCAGTCACTATTGTAAAGGGTTCAATTGTGCAGAATATGCTGGAAAACCAAAACTGTGGGACATGGTAGATTTTTCTGAAGAACATTGAGCAGGTTAACTGCTCAGATCAAACAAGGCACTCATGTACAACCATTACGACACAAAAACAACATTTGTGGTTCATAGAGATAACAACAAGGTAGTCACTTACCAAATTAACATTTTTATTACACAGCCCTGAGAGTGTGGGAAGTGTTGAGTAAAGTCATGAAAGATTATAATTGTTTGTGTAGCTAGCTTAAACACTTTTCTTTTGTCTATGTGACTAATGAAGATCACATGAAATTAATGCAGAAAATCATTCCAAAGGGTTCAGATACTTTCTTACCACTGAATATGAATGCAGGTAAAGGATAAGTTCATCCCAAAATGAAAATGTCCTGATAATTTACTCACCCCAATGCCATCCAAGATGTTCATGTCTTTCTTTCTTCAGTGGAAAAGAAATTAAGTGTTTTAAGGTAAACATATCAGGATTTTTCTCCACACAATGGACTTCAATGACAATCAGAATGTTGAAGTCCAAATAAATGCTGTTTCAAAGTGCTTCAAAGGGCTCTCCTCAATCCCAGCTGAGGAATAGAGTCTTATCTAGTGACTCAATCTGTCATTTTCTAAGAAAATTTAAATGTATATACTTTTTAACCACAATTGTTCATCTTGTGCTGGTCTGCAATGTGACAGGCATTACGTCATCACATTCGAAAGGTCAAAAGTAATTACCACCCCATTGCTTACTAGTATGGAGAAGGATTATCGTTCACATTGTATTGTATGTTGAATTACATATTTATGGTTTTGTGTCAGTTTATTGTTTAAAATGGTCATTTCGTGTGTATATCCTGGATGTCTAATAATGTCATGCGAGACCTTTCCAATGTGAGGACGTCATGCCTGGCACGGAGACCAGCACAATATGAACAACTGTGGTTAATAAGTATATACTATTTATTTATTTTTTTAGAAAATGACAGATGGATTCCTTAGCAGGGAGTCATTTGAAGCACTTAAAAATCCTTTGAAACATATTTATTTGGAGTTCAACATTCTGGTTGCCATTGAAATCCATTGTGTGGAGCAAATTTCTGAAATTTTTTCCTCAAAAAACTTAATTTTTTTCCCACTGAATAAAGAAAGACATGAACAACTTGGATGGCATTGGGGTGAGTAAATTATCAGGAAATTTTCATTTTGGGATGAACTTATCCTTTAAGCGGTGTTGATTCTTTTAAGAAGCTGCACAAATGGGAGTGTCAGTAGGCATAAAGTTTAGTTACCTAGCCGAAATTCCATTCGAAATCGATGAGGTTCCATAGAGAGAGAAGCAACTTTGGGATTGACAGTGGCAGACTTCTTGCTGACAAGTTTTCCAGTCTTCTTTGAAACCACCTTGCCTCTGCAGGTCTTAGAACCTCTTTTGGGGTTTATCCCAACACACACACACACACACACACACACTTTAAAATAGAAAACTTACAAAAATCTACCTTTTATCAATTTAAATATTGGATTAAATATACATTTGCTAAATTACGGGACAATAAAAGAAAATAAACAAATTTAAAGGGTACTATAAAAGGTCACAAAATACCTTTGAATGAATTCCAATGTGCCACATGCCTCCTCTGGATACTGACAATTGAAGACAGAACATTGTAAACATTATTCCAATTGCATTCAGAAATCGTGATTGTATGCCCTTACAAACAACACGACCCTCTAGTCTAGGGTAATCATCCAGTGTTCAGTACAGTTATCTGCCCTCCCTGAAATTATTTTTTTCTTCAAATTATACACAACACTTAAAACAACAGTTTACACAAAAATATACATTTTCTGATAATTTACATGACGTGAAACTCACCAATGATTAGGGATGCATACAATGTCAGTAAAACTTAGTAAAACAAGTGATTGATTCCTAGAAAAAAAGAATACAATTATTATTTAATAAATATTTAATCTTTAACCAAGCAAAGAAATTCGACGTCAGAGCATGGAGAACATTGCATAGTGAAACTTAAGCTGTTGAAAACTGTCTGCTAAAACGAGTGCAGTCAAGAATATCTGCCTCCTCTTTCAAAAACAACCTCTTTGACTTTTAATACTATATAACGTTACATGCGAATCTCACAAAAAAGCAAGTACTCGGACCACTAAATTGAAAATATAACATGCATATATATATATATATATATATATATATATATATATATATATATATATATATATATATATATATATATATATATAAAACGTTAAATATCTATTTTGCATTGGGAATTTTAACAGCTTTACATTATTTGCATGGAAACTAATCAAATTGACCACAACATTTTAATTGCTATCATGGTTCTGGATATTTCGAGTAGTTTTGTAATTATTCTCCATCTTATGTGCATGATATTAACGTTATGCGAATAACATTAATGCATCTGGTTAGATTAACGTTAGCATCATGTAACATTAAACTTACTAAACCAGAAATTCATGTGAATCGAGATAAGGGTTAATGTTACTACAAAAGCAAGCCAAAATAATTTCTAAATGGTAACTTAACTTCAACCAAGCAAATTCGCAGTAATAATTTAAATCGGAGCTCAGAGAATATTCATTAGCAGGCGAAAGGCCTCATGCCGTTGAGAGCTCTGTCTGCAAAATGCGATTAGGGCTAGCACAGTCAAAAATACCTTGTGAAAAAGGCGATTTTATAGGTTGGGAGCAACATAATAGAATAACTGCAAAGAAATAAACTCACCTTGAACATTGTCCTTCTTTAAAATAGCCTAGACAGAGGAGTGTTGCTGTTCTTTGACTGCGTCTGCTTTCTGTTTGAAAAAAAACCGCGTTGAAGATGCCCCGCCCCCACGTGATATTTTTTACAGGCCAATACTGTTTTTTCCAGGAACAAATGGATTTACACATAAATGCTGTAAATTTACTGCAAGTAATTAATTTATGGAACCTAGACTGTTAAATTACAGGATTAAACTGTTTATTAAAATAACAGTATTTTACTGTTGGAAATCGGCCGTATTTTTACAGCAATTTTTAACAGTGCAACTCCGGTGAATTTTTAAGTTTATCTTTATCATTATATCTTTGTGAGTACAGTCTATAGAAAAAAACAAAAATGAACCGGAGTGGTGCTTGCAACACGGAGCTGTTAAAGTTAATGCCCAGAGCCCCCCCTCAGCTAAAACGGCAGTTATGGCGGCATAAACGTAAAGGGTGTCTTTGTGCCTCTTAACAGACACAAAATGTAATTAAAATGTCTGTCCAACATGAACAGGTCCCTTACATGACAACGAGATGAGTTTAGCCACTTAGCCATTGTTTAAATTCACATGTTTTAGACAGCTATAGCTGTAGTCTCGCGCTGAAGTTCCCGTGGGATCTCCGTTGTAGCCGTGTCCTGAAAGCAACGGTTTTCGATTCTGTACTGCTGATCCGAGGACCGCTGCACGTTCAGTTATTTGCGCATGCTCACCATTAGCGGCTCGTGAGTTCATCGGATCTCTCAGCAAAACATGTCTCAGTTCAGTGAACGCTTGGAGTTACAACATATAATTCAAGACATTTGTTTATTTCTATTCAGAGGGACTGTCACTCATGTCAGAAAGTGAGTAACTAAAGTAACTTGTGTGATCAGCGCTGATTTAGAACAATTCAGTCCGATTTGGTGAACTGGTTCGCCCGGTTCACTAAAAAGAACCGGTTAAAAAGAACAATTCGTTCCTGAACTGGACATCATAGAGTGATGATCCAATCGGGCTCACAAGTGAAGAAGAAATGGTTCGCGTTTGTGCTTTTCTGAATTGTGGCAACAAAATGCGAAAATTTGCAGCAAACACTTTGACAAGGATGACACAACACACTTACACAGACACAACACAGCGGGCCGGTCGAATAAAAACTCCATTCCGTGGTCAAAGACTGAAGCTTTGCTGGTGTTGATGGACTTGATCTACTCCATCTGTAGCCTGACAAGCCAGACCCACATCAAGATGTTGGGTCTGGGAAGACACCATTGGCAGTGCTCAATCCGAGGGGTGGGATAAACGGTTGTCTTTCAAACTCCCTCTGCACCCAACAGGATAGTGCTACCACCAACCAGAGCACTATAAGTGTTGAGACAACAATCACAAGCGGGTTGTGGCTGAGTCCCATGCGTTTTCCCACCAGCGGAGCTCGTTGATAGATTACATTTTCCCCGTATCCAGTCGGCAAAACTCTGAACACATCTTCCTTTTTTGAGAATGATATCAGCGCCATTATTTGTTAGCAGGGAAGTAGCTGCACGCGAAACAGTCACAACTCTGCCATTATTATTTAAAGCACACCCACCGACTCTATACATGATGTGATTGGCCTGACTAGAGTTTGGTTTTTTAAGCTCGCAAGCCAACGGAGAGTTGCTAGACGACCCTGGCAGCAAATTACATTTGCTGCTGCTAGGGTGCAGCTATAGCCTGACTCAATTCTAGTCAGAATATAAGTTTAATACTGCTCCATTGGGCTGTAATTATGGGGCGTGTTTTCACAGAACCAGGAAAGACATCAATTGGTTAGACCCATACAACCAATCAGAGCAACAGAGTAAATGACGCATGTTGTTGCGATGCATAGTAGTGGGAAGTTTGGATCATTTTACGGACTCGGATCTTTGAATCTCGTTCAGCAAAATGAACAAATCTTTTTTCAAGTCATTTCAATTCATTTCAGCAGAATATAATTAAAATGTCACATGTTAAATTCCCCATCACATCTAGAAATTATGCAAATGTTGATCACATTTGGAATAAACAATAAATTATAAGCTAATGCAGCCAAGGCCAAACTTCAAGAAATCATTCATTTATGGCTCAGCTGGGTCTTCAGGCTATGCCGTCTGTTAGAATCCGAATCCAAGTCATTATTTCTTTTGTTACTTCACATGTAATCACATCTATTCCCTGGATAGATTAGTAATGTTACACCTCTCTTGTCTTTGGGTTCGAGTCGTTAATTCCGTCATCAGTGTCTGACCTGGGCCATGGCAGCCCTTCTATAAGCAATGTGTGCAGTCCCGAAACCAGAATTGATTAGGCTAGTTCACCTCTCAAGTCTTCGGGAGTCATTCGTTCTTAGCCCCATAGACTGAGTGCAGATGATCCTGTACAGAACCAATGGTCTGTAGTGCATGCACGGTCAACACAAAATAAACGAATCACTCTCTGAGACAGCTCGTTGTCCTTATCAATCAAAGTACCAATACACATTCTCATGTTGTAGGTAGTACACAGGTGTGACCAGATTGGTGGAGTGGTCTGTATAACAGCCCATCCAGGCTTTGAGCCAGTAGTACTAAACCCCTATGTGTTGCAAGCTATGGCACTTACCAGAGGTGGACAGAGTTACACAGCTTCATTACTTGAGTAAAATACAGATACCCCTTGCTAAATTTTACTCAAGTACAAGTAAAAGTACTATACAGTCAGATGTTTACTTAAGTAAAAGTACTGAAGTATTTGTTTTTAAAAGTACTTGAGTATCAAGAGTACATTTTCTAAATGTTGCATTACTACTGCCACAGTGCTTACATTTATGTACAGAAACATACTACATGGAGTTATGAAAAATGTTAATGTTAAAACCTTGGAGAATGTAAAAGGAATTGAAAGTAAAATCAAGTCATTTTCATCTTTTTTTTTACCATGTTGCTTTATTTAATCTTTCTCACTTGCCCACAAGGCAATAGTACAATGGCAACGCTCTGACAAACCTTAATGGATTTTTTGCACCCACATTTGAACCGGGCGGTGTTAAACACACCGCATACTCAAGAACATCAGAGGTTTGGCACATTCCCGGGATGGATTTGCTGCGTCTTCATCCATTGTTCTGTCTAGGACTCATCTCTTATCTAAATCTGACCATGGAGCTGACTGTGTCGGAGAGCTGATGATTACTGATATGTTGTCCCAATCAGTGGCACCTGCACAATCCAATCACGTTTGAGAGGGAAACAACAAATTGAGGGTTTCTGATGTGTTTGTTTTTTCTTTTTTCTTTCTTTTTTCGGGAAACACTTTAGATTACGGCCCGGAAAGTACTGCATAATTAAAGTGAATTTAGAGCATAACCTTCTGTAATTATAGTGTAACTATAAAGCAAGTACGTGTAGGTATAAGGGAACAATATTGGGGGAATAAAAGGGTACTACAAATAATTTATACTGTAAGTATTTTTTAATTAAGGGGTAATTATCCGTGTAGTTACAGGGTGAGTATGAATCTGCAGGCTGTAAATTAAAGTGGCTCTTGTTCCCCTCTTGTTTCATGTAGTTACAGGGTAAGTACAATAAAAAACACAAATACAATCTGATATCACTCAGAAACCTTTATTTAAAAAATGAAAAATAAAAAATAAAAACTTTTTTTAAACAGATTTAGAACACATTCATTACTCTTGCTTGGCTTCATCCTCCCCTTATTCCTCCCCTTATTCCCTCTTTTTCTTCCTTGCCAGAGATGAATCTTAATAACACATGTCTCTAGTTAGTATTCTGCAACTGTTACACTGAAAATAAAGTCCGCACAGAAATGTCCTCACCGTTTACTCATCTTAAATTATAGGGCCGTAATCTAAAGCATTACTCTTTTTCTTTTCTTTTTTCTAGAAGTAGTAATGGGTACTTAAGGTTATGGATAGAAATGTATTGGAGTAAAGAGTACAATATTTGCCTCTCAAATGTACTTGAGTAAAGTCATGAGTACTCACCAAAAATGATACTAGAGTAAAGTACAGATCCTTCAAAATTGTACTTAAGTACTGTACTCAAGTAAATGTACTCCGTTACTGTCCAGCTCAGGAACTTATCACCAGTTATTTGGTGAAATGGAAGAGACACTTGTAAACAGGTTAGTTCCAGGAAAAAAGGTGAATAAATCATTTGTTAAAATGTTTTACCCCTCCACTTCAGCATACATTGTGCACCATCTCTCTTTCAGCGTTATAGACAGCTTGCATATTACAATGTTGTTAGGTGGTGCTGGGGGTACCTTGGCCAACACATACGGGTGGTCATCCCTTCATGCGCTGTGACAAGGATCAGGGAAGAATTTCCCAAAGAAGGATCAAACTAAAGTTTCGAATTTTTGAATATATTTTTTATAATATCAAAATAAAAATAATGATTTACAAAAAGGCATTTATACCTGGAGTTACACACTACACAATAAAACTCTAAATAAATACGCATCAACCTATTTAATACCAGGGGCTAAGCCTATGCCAAAGGCGTGCTGAGCGTGTGCAAGGGGCGAGCCGTCGGAAGAGTCAGCATACGTCATGATGGCCGTCAACATCCAATAGGAAAATTTAACTGCTGTTCAACCCTAAGAGTGCAGCACTCAGATATTATTACACTATATTTTGTAGAATTAAAACACTTTATACTCAAATGTCAATACATTTACTTGACTCAATGACAGCACTAATAAAGCCCCAGTCTTGTGGATCTTTAACTAAAAAAATTGTTTTAGGGTTTTATTACCCTTTAATGTTCATTCATAATTAGTTTTCACCAAACACCATGAGTTATCCCTTATCAGTTATAACTGTGGTAATTCCAAATACTTTATTTTCCACAAGCAAAAATTATAACGCATATACGCATAGGCAGAGCTTGTGTAAGGTTGGGCAAGGTTTAGCCTTCCCCTGGAAAGACAAACGTAGAATTTTTTCTCTCTCAAACTACTGCCTGCTGCTTCTTATTTCTTTTAGAGGGAAAAGCTGCCCATGACCACTGTTTTTAGGATTTGTTTTTGCTGTATATCGCAACATATTGTTGAAACAATCCAGTGCAAATCTGTGTTTGTGGAGAGTGTCAAATGTTTATATTTGCAATGTGTTTTTTCTGTGTTGAGCAATATAGCTAACCACAAACATATCTCACTTGAATAAAGAAGGTGTTTAAGTTAGCATTCATTCACCGCTAACAACGCAAGAGTTTAGAGTTCTGCCTTCAAATCCTCTCATTATAATAAACTTTAGAATCATTGTGCACAGTTTCATTGATTATAACAAATCTTTGTGAGATTGTGATGAACTATATATATATATACTCGATTCTGATTGGCTGGAAAGTGTGCAATAAAAACGTTTAATGCATAGATTGTTCAGTCAGTTTACACATCATTATATTAATGTGCTTCTTTTATTGAAGCACGTCACTGACACCACCATCCCCACACTGTAAAAAAAATTATTGTTGGTTTAACTTAAAAAAGTAAGTAACCTGGTTGCCTTAAAATTTTGAGTTTATTGAAATTAAAAATATGAGTTGATACAATGAAGAAAATTGGTTTAATAAATAGAAACTCAATATATTATTGTATCTGAACTATACAAAAATGTGATAAATCATGAAAATAGCACAATTTGGCATGTTTCGTCATCACAAATAAAACGCACACAATTACCCAATACAAAATCTTAATATGTAATAATTGAATAATATATAATAATAATTGAATAATGGTTGTCGCCTCTCTCAAAAATGTTCATTGTATTAACTCAAAATTTTAAGGCAACCAAGTAACTTATTTTTTAATTATTTTTTTACAGTGTAGGTCTATATGACCTAGATGATACCACTCAACATCCCAGTAAGTTATGGGAAGGCTTTGCTTCAAATTGAGTGAAACTTCTCTGCATTTGCACAATACAAAGGCCGCAAATGAAGGAATGTCCAAGTTATAAAATCTGGCAATGATTTTTGTCGATGACTATAGCCAGCTGTCAGACAAATGTATTAAATATTCCGTTCACCCATCCCCAATAGAATGCCATGCCTCTGTTAGAATGTGCTCCCAGCCCGATCAGGCATTCCCTGCCCTGTGACGTATAAGACAGGGCTAATGTTATTGAATATCAAGGTCAAATCCTAGTAGGAGAGCGGCGAATGGAGTTCAGACATCTCACACCCCTCATAAGCTTTATGACCAGGTCATGGTTTCCCACAGGACAAACTAGCTGGACATGGAAAGCTGAAATAGCATCCACATAAACTTTAAGTGTGAAAGATGTCCACCCACAGTTGCTCTTGTAAGAATATGAGTATGACTTAACTGGGTCATTATTTTGCTCTTTACGCCATTTTTCATCCACTCTCCATTTAATTTCCCATCACTAGTAGGGGCTCCACTGATCAGCCACACATGCAGGTTCCACAGCTCCAGACTGGGGTTCTATATTGTGCTATATTGTGCCTAGGACAGGAGGTCTCTACTCAACGGGACGGCCATAGTTAGTTGGAACATTTGAGCACTACCAGCAGCACTGACTCCTGCTCTTCCCTGATTTTTGTTATAGTACCAGGGGTAGCAGCTCTACTAGAAGAAATGTGCACTTGAAGCCTCTCGGCAATTGGTCCAATCCCAGAGGGGACTATGTCCGTGAGAAGTAAAGTGCGGGGTGAATGGTCTCCTCCGAGGGAAACCACTGCTGTATTGTCCATTTGAACAAGAACATGGTGTTGGTGAAGATGTGGGAGGAAGCATTCTAATGCCAGCTGAACTGCCTTTAATTCCGTAAATTCCATTTATGTGCCATGGCTTCTGTGCATCCGTCCATTTGGTAGTCGATCTGTCAATGCAAAGGGCACCCTAGCCCAAGCGTGCTGCATCCGTAGTAACAGCGTTCCAACTGATAACTTGACCGATCATCACTCCTTGGCTGTACATTGTGTTGCTGAACCAAGGTTTTAGCACATACCTGCAGCTGCTGGTTACTTTGACTCGCCTCTTGCCACTTTGCCACGCCTGACGCATAACATTTAAAGAACATGCAGAACCCCCGATTGGCATACCGCTGATGCAGCTGCCATTAACCCCAGTGTTCAGAGCATAACAGCTCTCTTAAGAGAGAGATGCAGGCTTACATTGACAGGGTATCCATCTAAATTCTCAAAAATTAGCAATGTTTAAAGCTCAGAGAAGAAGCGGGCAGGAACCGGCAAACATTCAACTAAACTTTAATATCAAAATAAACAATTAAAAAATTAAAGTATACCGGCAGGCCCTCGCGGACGATTGCTGCATATAAATGTAATAAAAACACAACATAAACGTCCCAGGCCTGGTTCTCTCTTGTCTTTGTTGTCCCTCCTCCTTTTGCCCTCCTGGAGCTCCTCCGTGTGAAACTCGAGGATGGTGTGGTGCCCAGGTGAGGCTCATTTACACTCACGCCACTGGCCTCACTCGGGCCATGTCCACACTAATAAGTTTTAGTTTGAAAACACATTTTTTCTCGCCGTTTTACCCTTCCGTCCACATTGAGACAGCGTTTTAAGGCAATGAAAACGTAGCTTTTTGAAAATGCTCTCCAAAGCGGATACATTTGAAAATGCTGTCTTCGTGTTATATTGTGGACTGTGAAGACAGAGGTATTTGAAAATGATGATGCTTGTTTAGTCATGTGATGCATATTGTACCAATAGATATGAATGTTTATACTGCTACTGTGCCAGTTATGTGCTATTCAAATTGCTAAAATGTGTTGCTTTGCACACTTCGTATCACAGTCCTGCAAGGATGACAGAAAATTTACTTGCATTTTCTGTCCTGTGGCAAAACACGAGTGGAGATGTGTTTCAGACCAAAGATAATGGTTGACGAGTGCACCGAGTGAATGGCGGTGAGATATTTTGCCAAATAAAATTATCCTGCCAAAAGAATTACGTGATAACTTCATGATGTCTGTATCTCAGTGAGCTTTTACGCATGCACAGTAAGTTGAATTTGCCGTTTACTGACGTGACGTTTCAGTGTGGATGAGAAACTTTTTGAAAACCTGAGGCCCCGTCCACACGGAGACGCGTTTAGCTCTATACGTATAAATTTTGTACCGTATCAGCATTTCGTCCACACGGATCCGGCGTTTTAGAAGCATGAATCCGATATTTTTTGAAACCGGGTCCCAAAGTGGGTAAATCTGAAAACGATCATCTCCTGTTTTCGTGTGTACAGCGAATCCGTATATTTTCTGAAACGGTGATGTCATCACACTACGTCCAGCACGGTGAAAGAGTTAAGGGATACAACTACGGGCACTGGGCATGCGCACATCAATATTGCATCATTTAATTAACGTATCTGCATTATTGTAAAGGTATGTTTTGGGTTGGGGTAGGTGTAGGCATTAATAAAACACATCTGTTCAGTAGCAAATGTATTTATTGTTATTTTATTGTGAGATTTCGCCTCACCTCCGACCACTGCTATACCCCTTCTAGCCACAACTCTTCTTCTCTGTCTTTAGTGTATTTCTGTGGCAGAATTACAGCACCACACACTGGCCTGGCATGCAAACTACATCGTTTTTAGTCCGTTTTTGTAATCTCGTGTGGACGCAGATATTTCTTGAAACGAGGAAAAAAAAAAGATCAGATTAGGAATGCGCTGGCTTCGTGTGGACGGGGTCTTAGTGTGGATAGAGAGCGTTTTGAAATGAAAACTCAGTTTTCAAATCTATCCGGATTAATGTAGACATAGCCTAGGTTCCCATGGCTCTCGGCCCCGCCCTGCTTACATACCCCCATCGCATCGCCCCTCACAGGCTGGGGGGTACCCTAAGAGACTGCGCTCTACCCCGCACCCCTCCCCTCTTTTTTGTGGGAGCCAGTCATAGCAGCAGCTCCAGGGCATAAGGACAGATGAGGTGAGAGAAAGAAAAGGAGACGGAAGTATAAGGAGAGACAGAGACGAGAGAGGGGAGGGGAGGGGAGGGAGGTCCTCAACCACTCGGAAGAACTTCCATGAGATGCCTGGTGGTGGGCCCTCTTCTATCTCCTTAGCCTTACCCTGGAGTTAGTTCACCCTCCACCTATGGTCATACACATAAATGCTCCATTTATGTTGTGTTTTTATCTATGTAAAGAGATAATCAAATGTCTGTGGTGTCTATTTTTAAACACTAATATAATATAATAAGTTCCTCACAAATACATTAGGAAGAAAAAAAATTAAGATCACAAATTTCCACGCTTTCACACAGTGGAGTATAGTTGGTTTAGACTTGTAGTATTTAGATTTGGGATCAAACTCTGGCTCAAACATGTATGGCTGTATTTCACAGGTTGCCATTTTACAACATCGGAAGTTTACAAAACATCCCACATGTGAAAATTATTTTAATATGCAAAACTGTTACTCCGTCATAGCAGTGCGGCACACCTATGAAAATAGAGTGTTTCAAAAAGAGGGTCAAAAATAGCCTATTACATTTGGATGCTTTTGATGTAAAACAACATCCAAACCTGCTAATATTATAACATAAACAAAGCAGTTCATGACCATTTTAAAAATGTGAAATTATAAAAAAATATTAATAATTCTATTCATTGTCTTCAATTATTTCTTTTATTCATAAAGTGTATTCATAAAATTATTTATATAATATTTGGAACATATTTCTCACAAAATTAACTGCTGAGCTTTCACTTTTCTTAAAGTTTTCGTAAACTAAATGTATATGGCACAAATGGCATTATGTATAGTAATTCTGATTCATGGGGTTATTATTCAATATTTTCACAATTTAGATGCACATTTCAGACATTTTCACTAAAACCTGTAGACTATTTGGATGAAAAAATTCCATTTAAAATCATATTGTTGCTATGTAAATTGCTATGTTGCTAAATTTACCTTCAGATAATAGTTTTACTAGGATTCTTCTTTGTTTGTCACCATTCAATTATTTAAACAGAATAGTTGATTTTAGCATTTAACATTAATGACTCTTTTTAAAATATAAAAATATGAATACGAATGATATCAAAAGTCATTTATATGCACTATGTAAGATTTTAGCCAGGAGGGCTAAACAAAATGTAAAATTATCGTAAGATGGGTAAGATGGCCTCTTTAAATAATTATACATTTTGTGCTACGACTACTAATTTAACAAAATGTTTCTATCTAACATAATTTTCCCTAATAATGCATATTGTTCTTAAGGGGGGCGTCCTCCCTCATCTTACAATATCTCAGACAGAAAACAACAGATATAATTTTTTTTTGAAATGCTCATTCATCAGTGTCTGACATCGCTCATCCCCTACTTCACAGATCAGCATCACATATCAGGCCTGTTTTCCCCCAGGACCATGAGGTTGTCAGGACAACCAGTGTGATTCTGAATCCAAGCTGTTAAGACAAGACTCCGCCTCAAGACAGCAGCTGCTGCACTCATCAGCCAATCAAAGGTGAGCAAGAGGGAAAAAGATGACATCATAGACAAATTAGGGCAAGTTGCAGCAGGTCTTTGTTTGGTGTAACTGCCCGCAGATTAATCGTGGGTATAGGCTGGGATAAAGAGGTGGCTTGTCTTTGGTGTAATGGACACACACACACACACACACACAGAATATGTCACGCACACACCAAAATGAACAAATCATATATCAATAAATTAGCCTCAAAATGAAAAATGAGGTTAAAATTTCATTGGGTATTTATTTTATTAATTTGTGTTGTATCTTTAGCCAGCTTGCAAATTTCTTTAAGTGATTAAGAAATCTGTCAGAAGTGATTTTTGATAATTTTACACATTCACAAAAACATACTGTGGTACTTTGGTACAGTGTTGCTATTAGATGGTAATACCTGTTTGTTTGTTTGTTTGTTTATTTGTTTATTTGATAGCATGGTACCACATAGGCCTACTTATCATAGTCATATACCACAGTATTTACAATGTAGGCGTACATCATTGTGGTACCCATTAAAACGAGACAAACAAACATCTACTTAAAACTAAATGTTGTAATAATGTAGTAATACCAACCATTATGGTTATACTCGTGTTTTTACTCTGACTGAAACTAAGTGTGGAATTTCATTTAAAAAAATCCCTACCTAGCTTCCACAAGTCTGTGAAACAGCAGATCCAGTCTTTCTGGCTGCCGCCCTCCCCCTCTCTCTTAGCAGCTGCCTTTATTAAAGGGATCCCATGGTGTTGAGACTTGTATGGCTTAATATAACATAAATGATGTCTCTTACTGAATTATGTGGTAGAAAACCCATGAAAGATCTACGTTATTTAAAAAATCGATTTTATATTTGGACCATGGGCGGCGCCATTTTGTTTGCGTTCTAGGTTGATGACGTAGAGTGGTTGAACTCCTCAATCAGCTGGCGTTACCCGTTGCTATTTTTACCACAACGCAACTCGAAAATTGTTTCAGAGTTAAACAAAACAAATGAATTGCTTTGTAATTGTACTTAAAACACACTCAAACATACATGTGCACACAAACTCACCTACACAAGTCACAAACAGATCGGCGGGCGCGCACACACACACCTGACTGCTCTGTCTCAATCGCATGCATCATCACCAAAACATCCTGCCTCTCTTCCTCACGTTACTTTATCCCATCGTCCTACCTAGATATTTCCCTCTGCTGGTCACATTAGGCATTATAGTTAATCTACTATCAACAGTCTATCTGGGGAACAGGATGTGTTGAACAGGATATACACAGGGAATAGATTGAGGGTTATGTATGCGCGCGCAGTGCGTGCGTGTGTGTGTGTGTGTTCGCGCCGATCTGTTGGGTTGTGTGTGTGTTCGCGCCGATCTGTTGGTGTGTGTGTGTGTTGCTGTGTTCGCGCCGATCTGTTGGGGTGTGTGTGAGTCTGTGTGAGAGAGAGAGTTTGTGTGCACATGTATGTTTGAGTGCGTGAAGTCGGACAGCTGTTTGTAAATCGGCTTTACTCGTTATTGCGGTGGAACGTGAGACTGAATGACTGCACTCGAACATGTCCACTATGGTGTCGGACAACACTACAAATGTCCGTCCCTTCAAATAATGCCCTATTTAAGGGTATAGGGTCGATTTCAGATTCAGCCCCTGTCGTGGAGACTGAGCAGCCCAACATCTCGATTGAGACAGAGCCTGTCGTGTGCGCGCCCGCCGATCTGTTTGTGACTTGTGTAGGTGAGTTTGTGTGCACATGTATGTTTGAGTGTGTTTTAAGTATAATTACAAAGGAATTCATTGGTTTTGTTTAACTCTGAAACAATTTTCGAGTTGCGTTGTGGTAAAAATAGCTACGGGTAATGCCAGCTGATTGAGGAGTTCAACCACTCTACGTCATCAACCTAGAACGCAAACAAAATGGCGCCGCCCATGGTCCAAATATAAAATCGATTTTTAAAATAACGTAGATCTTTCATGGGTTTTCTACTACATAATTCAGTAAGAGACATCATTTATGTTATATTAAGCCATACAAGTCTCAACACCATGGGATCCCTTTAACATGCAGCCCCTTGGCCAATAAGGCTGCGAGGGCTTTGTGACATCACGGGCTAGGGAACAGTAGGCAGGCAGTGAAGCAGGCAGGCAGGCTGCCGACTAAAGCCAGTGAGTCCAGGTTTGGGGGTCAGGAACCGGTCTGACCACAGAATGGAGAGCTTGTGCGTACAATAGGTTTCAGGAAACTATGCTGTGGAGGATGTACATGGAAAACAGAACGAGGCTTCCACGGATACAGCCAGGGAATGTCAAGACATGTTTCAGGTGAGTTGCTTCTCAAGGGCTCTTTTTCTGTCTGCGATGACTCGAATACGGATGAGGGAGAGAGAGAGAAAGAGAAAGGGAGGGAGGGAGGCAGGCAGGCAGGGAGGGAGGTGGAAGGAGGGAGGGAGCGCTTTTGCTCCGCTCTCAGCATACGGCCTTTCTAAGGAGGAGATGAAAAGGAAGATGATGGAGGAAAGAGAGAGAAGCTGAGCTAATGCATTGTGTCGAGGAGATGCAGAGATGTCAGCTGCCTATGCCCCATTCCGATGGCATTCCAAATGCATCTTTGTTGATGCCACAAATGAACGCTGTGGGCGTGTGCGTGTGTGTTTGTGTGTGTGTGTGTGTGTGTAATCGCAGAATAGCAGCAAATGTGGAAACGAAAAGCACTTCTATTTTTTGCACCTGAAATTCAAAGCTGCATTTGTTTCTTCGTGAATGTATCCATTCCAAATGATGAATCTTGGTCCTTGTTCCATACAGCTGGATAGAAGCAGAAAAGGATGGATGGATGGTTCGACAGAAAGACTGATGTCATTGATGGTCGGATATGACCTTTTGTTAGACTGCACATGTCTGTATTTGGGTCTTTTATATAGAACACTTCAGAATGATTGATTTTTACCACTGCCAAGTCTGCGCAGAAGCACAAGAGGCCACATATCCACACACACACACACACACACACACACACACACACACACACACACACACACACACACACACACACACACACACACACACACATTTGTTTTTGTGACATATGGGGACATTCCATAGGCGTAATGGTTTTTATACTGTACAAACCATATTTTCTATCCCCCTACACTGCCCCTGCCCCTAAACCTACCCATCACAGGAAACATTCTGCATTTTTACTTTCTAAAGAAAATGCATCCTGTATGATTTATAAGCATTTTGAAAAGTGGGGACATGGCCAATGTCCTCATATTACACCCTCTCCTTGTAAAACCTATGTCATACCCATGTCATTATACACATTTGTGTCCTCATATGTCACAAAAACATGCCCCTCCTCACACACACACACACACACACACACACACACACACACACACACACACACACACACACACACACACACACACACACACACACACAAACACACACACAAACTGAGGACTCAGTATATATCAGTCCATATCCCTCTCCTTATTGAAGTATTTTTAGATCTAGAGTATCAGAAACAAAGAGCAAGGACCAATGATCTGTGTAGTTCTTGACTGGGTGGAGGATGGCATTGTGGGGGATTTCATTCATTAACATATGTGTCCTGTGGGATAGGGGTGTTATGTGTGTGAGTGGTGGAGTGTGTGATCATGTGTTGGGGCTTGTACACAAAGACCTGACAGATAAAGTATTTATGCAGTAATTAGGGATGCACTGGCATACGAATGTTGGCCAATACTGACAAGTGAAAAATAGTTTATGGTTAATAACCATATGATGGCAGATAACCTTTATCTTTTTTTCTTTTTTTTGATGCTTTTTTCTATTTCACACTAAAATCTGGAATTTTGTGAAAGTTTACATCAAAACACTATAGTAGGAAATATTGATAATGAAAGCATAATACATTAGATACTTTTTTCTTTTTGCAAAAAGGTTAGATTTCTGTTGACTACTAACAATATATTGTGCATCTCTATATCTCATTTACACCAGACACTACACCTCTTTAAGGAAGAGGAAGAGATCCTATACAGAAAATGTAATGATTTGTATGTGTGTGGGGTTTCCCTATCTTAACAGTTCATTTGTTTGTTAGTTTATATGTGTTTCTGTGTGTTTCCTGTTTTATGTATTCTTCTGTTTGAGTACAGTATATTTTTTATTTTACTAAAATGGGAGGGGGAAAGGGGTCTGGTGGCTCACAAGGAAGAGCTTTAAATTTCTAGTTGTGACAAAAAAAAAAAAAAAAAAAATCTCATTTATTTACGTGGGTCCCATAAACAGCAGGGTCCTGGTTAGATACCTGTTTTTTTGTGTTCTTTTTAAAGCTTATAGATTTTAAAATGCATATGCAAACATCTGTCAAGACATCAGGACATCAGGTGATCCTGGACCCTGGCATCTAAAACTGGAAGGCCAGTCCATCACATGACTAACATGCCGAGATATGTAGTACAGCCGCTGCCTTTCAAATTAAACACTGTAAACAAATTTGGTTGGTTTTTGTTGGTTTAACTTAAAAAAGTAAGTAACCTGGTTGCCTGAAATTAAATATTTGAGTTGATACAATGAAGGACATTGGTTTAAATAAATAGAAACTCAAAATATTGTGACTGAACCACATAAAAAAATTGGTAAATCATGAAAATAGCACTTTTTTGTGTTTCACTGCATCATCAGAAATAAAACACACACAATTACCCCAATATGCTTACAAAATCTTTTAATAATCTTTTAATAAAGGTTGTCAAATCTCAAAAAATGTTCATTGTATTAACTCAAAATTTTAATTTCATTGAACTCAAAATTTTAAGTCAACCAGGTAACTTTTTTCTAAATATTTTTTACAGTGAAGGAACGCTCCACCATTTTAAGAAATAGGGCTTATTCAACTTCTTTCCTACATTTAGATATGTGGGCAAATGCATTTTTGTGTCAGTGCATGCATTGTTTTAGTTTGGCAGGGTCGGCGCTAGCTTAGCTTAGCATAATGAATGGAATCCTATGTTGCCAGCTAGCATGTCCCAAGTAAAAGTGATCAAAAACAACCAAAAAAACCAACAACAACACACCTCATATCACAGGAAAGCCCCTTTCACACTGCGATTCCGGCAAATACACGGTTAATGCGACCCTGCATTTGTTCCCGGGCCGCTAGATTTGGTCCATTCACACTGCCAGCGAAATACCGTAATATGTGCGCTTTCACACACAACTCGTAACGGTCCCGGATCGAGTTGACACGTGACATCCGAATGTGACGTATAATGGCGAGCGATCTCAGCTTCAGCGCGGATAGTAAGGAGCTCCGTGGTCTCGACTTGTGTCCAGTTTGCACACATTTCTGCTTGTTTAATTTTAGTTTATTTTGTATACGAACACTCTCTGCGTTTAAAACACTGACTAGCTCTTCTGGCACTGCAGGGTTGTATTATTGAAAAAACAAACTCTAGGCGTCGCACGATAACTGGGTACACGTTGCGGCATTAGTTTTGGCTTTTGTTCACACAGCGCTCGTCCCGGATCGAACCCCGCAATGTTACTAGGTCCCCGACCCGGGTTCAATTCGGTAATCAATCCCGGGACGTGGTTGCTTTCACACAGAAGGCGACCCGGCAATGTTCCGGGAATATTGCGGGTCCGACGTGCAGTGTGAAAGGGGCTCTAGAGAGCTGTGATATCTCTGCGCCCAAGTAGCAGTGCTTCCCCTATGCTGGGTTATGAAATCCAATTTTAAATAGATTTTTGGAAATGCTCAGTCAAAAAAAGTTGTTTTTCATCAATCATCATATAGTGATTGTGAACTATATGGCTTTTTCTTTATTGTAGTAATTATAATTAATAATAAATGGAGCAATTTGAATAGGGTCCTCACACCATCGGTGGAGGGAGAGGAGACCGAGTGATGAAGCCAATCACGATATGGGGATTATTAGGAGGCCATGATGATACATAGTGTTTATTTGTGCTGCAGTATGTTTTAAAGTAAGTATTTTTTTATTTTTTTATTTTAAGTTTGCTCATTAGTGCAACTCTTTATATCTCCATGTAGCCTAATCCCATGGAGTCTGTATGTGTCTCTAGTAATTTACCAAAGGTCATGGTTTATTGGACTGGGGATTTTGTGGATAGATTGGCCTGTGGATACTGGATGCACATATTTGGAATGTGCAGAGTGAGTTATGGAGCTAAAGTATGTGTGCGTGTGTGTGTGTGTGTGTGTGTGTGTGTGTGTGTGTGTGTGTGTGTGTGTGTGTGTGTGTGTGTGTGAGTGTGTGTGTGAGTGTGTGTGTCAAATGTGAATATGTGTGATAGGGGATTTTCCAAAAGGAAAGATTTTTGGGGTACTATAGGCTAAGTGTTTCAGCCGATTGTGAATATGAGCGTTAGCATATATAATTCTGCATATATATCACAATGGAGTTTTTTTGTTATACATTATACATGACAAAGATGCAGATATAACAAAGAATAGGACAAATACAATATACATTATTCTATTTATTTTTCTACCCAAAGGGTGGGTTGGGCTTGTTGGGTTACTTTTTGGGGTCATTTGTTCCAGTGTTTGGTAGTTTTTGTGTTACCCAGCTGTTGTTTTAACGGCTCAGACAATCTCACTGACAGTTTAAACAATACACCCCTCCCCCAACCTCCAACCTAACAACCCAGCAGCATTAAAATAAGTTCTCAGAACTCTGCTCATGGGCAGGTTATAAGGAGTCAGGCTCAGATTTCGCCAAAATACTGGCAAATGCATAGTGTAATACACAACATTTTAAAGGATTTAGGTAATCTGGAAACATTTACACCTATATGAGGTAAAAATGAGCTAGTATTAACGTAAACTAGTATAAATCAACCCATTACACAGGGTTAAATGAACAACCCGACATACATATATCCATTCTCCAAACCGCTCTACAGGGTCGTGGAGATGCTGGAGCCTATCCCAGCTTCTCGGGCCACAGAAGGGGGACACCCTGGACAGATGGTCGGTCCATCACACACACGCACGCACGCACGCACGTACGCACGTAGGTCTGTCACGAAAACAAATTTTTCTGGACGATAAATTGGCCAAGAAATTATTGCGATAAATGATAATATTGTCGTTCTGAGACTATTTTCATCTAAAATAATGATAATGGAATAATAATGCAGGTACATTTTTTTTAAAGATCAATAAACTTTTATTTCTAAAGACTATTTAACACTGAAAACAGAAAACATTTAAAATATCAATAAATAAATAATGAATCAATAAATCATTAATCAATAAATCATTACAATAAATGAACAAAAGACCAAAAACAATAAATAAAATGGATGCATATTAGGGGTGGCATGGTTCACGGTTCGGTTTCTGTACGGTTCTTGTTTTTCTTTTTTCTTTTTTAATTGTTAACACTACAGAAATGTACTTCAGCATATGATATATTACTTAATTATCAGCAGTTTAGGATAAAGCATTAAAAAAAAGTTATATCTTGTAATCATGCTCAAACAACTTGACTTGACCATCTCTGAGGAAAGCTAGGTGAGATTACAGAAAGAGAGAAGACATTGATGACATGCTTTTCATTTATTTGGCAAAAAAAGGAGAATGTGTATTACTATCTCTACAGGACCTTATGTGCCTTTTTAGAACACAAAGATTGAACTGAAGAATTATTTATCAAACTGCCAACTTCAGTGTAGCTTTAAGCCTCGTTTTTACTCTGCGCGTCCGCACGAGCGCGAGGGTGTGCGGGCTGCACGTGGCAAAAATAACGTCAAAGCAGACCCCATTTCTTTTGGCGATTTGCACGTACAATTTTGTAACTTTGCGTGCAGTTTAAACGTGCGATTAAACCAATCTAATTTTCGAGTCTCATTTTCCATTCCTTTTTAGCCGGTCTCACTTACCATGGTGGATTAGATATTTATATGGCAGAATTTGCGAGCAGAAAGACTGAACACTTTTCCAGAGAGGAATCCTTTATTATTAATATTTAAAAATGTTTGAGTGCGCATGTTGTGCAACCGCCTATGCACATATTACTAACGCGCCCTTTAAATAACACATAAAAAACTGTACTATTGACTATTGAAGATCTGGCTATGCAAAACTACAATGATATAGACAGCAGTAGTTTAAATTAGCAGGCATTTTTTAACATTTATTAACAATTATTAAAAAAATTATAATGCACTCAAGAATACTTTGCCCATCAACCGTATAAATGCTTAACACCGCTGTATTCTGTGTAGACATGTGATAATGCGATTTATTACGATAATGAATATGCACGATATTGTTATCGTGGGCACTTTAAAATATCGTAAATAATAATTTATTAACAATTTATAATTTTTTTATAATGCACTCAAGAATACTTTGCCCATCAACCGTATAAATGCTCAACACCGCTGTATTCTGCGTCAAAGGGACACGCTCAGATGTAAACGAGAAGCACATGAACGAGTGAAGGAGACACGCTAATGAAGTGCCGCTCAGTGACAGCAGAGGGCGCTGATGAACTGCAGAATGCAGCGATTACCCCGGAAACCCACAAACAAACAAAAAACGCGTGAGTTTTTAAAACAGCCATTCGTTTTATGTAATCTCAATGTTGTTCATCACAGCACCAAATACTTAATACTTTAAAGACTTAATAGGCTATTTATTTACAAACTTAAACATTATGTTTAAATCTGGACTACAACATGCCTTAATGATTAGAAGTTTTTGGATTATTTGTCCAAAAGGCATACGACTTAATTAGTTAACATGTTAATTCATTATTACCAAACTGACAATGAAACATTGATTTCTCTTAATTTTTTCCAGAGCTGTATAAATTTCTGGTGCATTGTATTATTGTATTTAAACATTCAGTTATTTTTATTACAAAATAGTTCTTAAAGCAGCACTTGGCAACTTTTGCTCTCGGGGTCCCCCTACTGTTATAATGTCCTCAAATAATGTCCTCAACTACTGTCGTAAGCTCTGTCATCCTACAACAGGGGATGCCATCGCGCGTGCATTTGTAAACAGGTAACGCAACGCTGTTTATCATATTAAATACATTTAAGTGTGTTTAAAATGATGTTATGACGTTTACTCGACGTTACTCGCGGCTGCTGTGAAACTTGTTCACACTTGCTCTCACACTTGTTCTGCCAAATAAAACCGGAAACCAAGGGTAACGCAGATATGACCCAATTGACAGGCGACTCCCTCAGACGTCCCGGGTCCTTGGTTAAAATAGCAATTTTCTCACAATTAACAAATAGTTGGAAACATTTGGGATATTGTAAGAACTCAACTGAACAAAATATATAACACTGGCATGGTGGTTTTTGGATATTTTACTGCAAAATACTACATAGTGCACCTTTAAATGTACTGGTCATCCTAATAGTAAGAACCCTTTAAGCAGCACTGCAGTTTTTTTATTAGCTTATTTTATAACAAAGTAGCTTTTCCAATAAGTAGTTTAGTGGTGTTGCATGACATAATACTACATTGCTATTTTTGTAACATTTCTGTGCAGTGCTTGCAGCTTTATAGCTAAGCGATTTGAGACACTACTTAAATATGCCCGCCTAAGTGTCCACTTGTTCTCTCTTATATAGAGCACTGTGCTGCCTGAGACAAATTAGTGAATCATTTTGGTTGGTTTGTTATTGCAGAAAAAAAGGTCAAATATAACTCAGATATCTGTGCTAGAACACAAATCTGAATAAGGGTAGCTTGATGGTTGATTTACACTGATCAGGGACAGTTTTAAAGTAGTTTTAACAACATATTATTTAAAGATTATATGCTTTTCATTATTCATAGCATTTGTAAATGGACTCTGTGGATTTCTAATCTTCTCTTACACCAGCGTACAACATGGTTCTGTTTACTCTAAACTCAAGCTGCGGTCATTGTACTATAAGTTTCAGAACTCAAAATTTCCTCATTGCCCAAAACAGCTTTTATTGAAACCAAGCACTTAAAATGACTTGTTTCAGGCTACATCTACATTAATCTGGATACATTTAAAAATGGCGGTTTAGTATCAAAATGCTCACACTAGCGTTTTAAAACAGTTTCCACATCCACACTAAAATGTCTAAAAATGGCACATTAATCGTATTGTGCATGTGAAAAACCTCATAAATGTTTACTTAAGTTATACAGATGGAAGAGATGAAATAGTTTGCATGCTATTCTTCTAGAATTTAGCAGGATCATTTTATTTTGCAAAATATCTCACCATTCATTCACTGATGCGTCCGGGTCGCACTCAGTCACCATTATGTCTAAAAACAAAATCTAAAACAGAACATTTTCTCTAATCTTTGCAGGACTTTGATGTGAAGTGTGTAAAAGAAACATCTATAACAAAAGTGTAAAAGTGAATAGCACAGGCACAATACCAGTATTAACATATATCTATGATTACAAAATGAGTCACATGACACAAATGCATCAACATTTTCACAAGTCCACAATAAAACAAAAAAAACGGTGTTTTTAAATCTATGCACTTTTTCAAAAAGCTCCATCTTTGTTGACAAATCACCATCTCAGTGTGGATGGAAGGGCAAAACGGGGGGAAAAATGCATTTTAAAATAGAAACATATTAGTGTGGACAAGGCCTCAGATTTAGTTACAGTGATAGTGATAGTTAATACAGTGATAGTTAGGGCCCAAGCCCTGAAAGGGCGCAGAGCCCTATTGTTCTTCTAAGGATTATTATTATTATTATTATTATTATTATTATTATTATTATTTTAACCCGACTATTTGGGCATTTTTGGTCCCCTTCCCATGCTCGAAAACTCTTGAAACTTTGCACACGCATCAGAATGCGCGGCCATCAGGGCCGGGCTGAGGCTGGGACCCGGGCGTGGCAGGGGGGCTCGACAGCGCCCCCTAAAGTGGGGTCTGAAAACGTGGTCTATAAATCAAACACACTTGCACGTACATATATGAAACTCGGTACACATATAGAGCTCATCGGGCCGAACAACTTTCGTGCTCTAAGTTATGCGTCAGCCCAACAGGAAGTGAGCTATTATGGGTTGTTCGGAAAACGCATGCTCTGGAATTTGCGATACTCCTCCTAGACGATTAACCCGATCAGCACCAAACTCGGTCAGCATGAAGTCAAGACACTGAGGATGCTAAATTGCAAGCGAATTTTTGATATCTCAAACGGTTTGGCCGTGGCGAAGAGACAAATTTATGGCGAGAAAAGGGAAAAAGGAAGTGTGTTATAACTTTTGCATACATTAATTCATTTTGATGAAACTTCAGCTGTGTGTTCGTTGTAAGAGGCCGATCACATGGATATGACTTTTGTGAGTCAAAGTTATAGCGCCACCAACTGGCAGCAGGAAGTGTCACTTTTGTCCAAAGTGGGGGGTTAGTTTTATCTGCAGTCACCAAACTCGGTATATATATTGTACTTTTCGAGCCGGACAACTTTCTAATTTACAGTCATTAGCTGTGACCAACAGGAAGTCAGATAATTTGGTTGGAAGATAACAAGAAGTCGAAAGCGAGCTCTGAGTTTTTACCTTCTCCTCAAAAGCGATTCATTCAATCTCCTCCAAACTCAGACAACATGAAGTAAATATACAGAAGATGCTAAAATGCGAACGGTTATTGGATATCTCAAACGGTGTTCCCGTAGCAAAAGCCTAAAAAACACAAAATAAGCACACAAGTGCCTGGTTCATAAATAAGGCTATACTCCCACCTGCTGGTTATTATATATATCACACTGGCTGTTTTTCTGTTTTTTTCCCCCTGTTTTTTCAACACTTATGCACTCCCTTAAATGACCAGTAGAGGGCAATATTGTATAAGTTTTCAAGCAAAAAACCTTGCCTCTGTGTGTGTGTGTGAATGGTTTTCTAGCCTGGTGGGGCCTTAAACCTGAATGCACACAGACTCATGGGGACTTCCCAATGGTACAGAAGCTTATAAATCAAACAGAATGAGTTCTTTTGAAGAAAGTTTTGTGTGATGGGTAGGTTTAGGGGCAGGAGCAGTGTAGGATGACAGAATATATGGTTTGTACAGCATAAAAACCATTACGTCTATGAGTCCCCAGAAAGATAGTGAACCAGACATGAGTGTGTGTGTATGTGTGTGTGTTTGTGGGTGGGTGTGTGTGTTGTGGATGGGGGATGGTGAATGGGCTTAACTGATAAGAGTTGCCTGCAGCATACTTCAGCATTACTACTGTGTGTGTGTGTGTGTGTGTGTGTGTGTGTGTGTGTGTGTGTGTGTGTGTGTGTGTGTGTGTGTGTGTGTGTGTGTGTGTGTGTGTGTGTGTGTGTGTGCGTGTGCGTGTGTGTTCTTTTTTCTAGCCTGGTGGGGACTTCAACCTGAATGCACACAGACTCATGGGGACACGTGTCACTGATTTCTACAGTGTGTGTGTGTGTGTGTGTGTGTGTGTGTGTGTGTGTGTGTGTGTGTGTGTGTGTGTGTGTGTGTGTGTGTGTGTGTGTGTGAGCCACTCTTCTGTCTAAAAAGATTACCTCTCAATGCTGTGCTCTGGCCTGCATTAAAGGATAAAACATTTTATTCTGGGTTTGAATTAAAAAATTAATGTATAAAACCAGTTTATTTGTAGGGCATTGACAATATTGTTTTATATAATTAGTTAAATAATTGTGTTAATACAAATAATTATTAATAAAAAAAAAATATATATATATATATATATAGATATAAAAAAACACTACTAACAAAAGAAAAAAAACACATTTAATTGTCTATTTAAAAAAGTAGTGTGTGTAACTTAAAAAATGAGAAGATTAATGCCTTTTGTTTAAATATAAATATAGAATAACTAAATATAGAATAACCAGAAGGTGGGAGTGTAGCCTTATTTAGTAACCAGGTGGGATATGTCCTAGAGAACACTGTTTTGAAGATAAAACTATATTGTTGATATATTAAAACAGTGTTTTCAGACAGTGAAATAAAAACAATGATCTCTCACTGTTTAGATTTTGTGTCTGTCATTCCCCTCCCCCCTCCCTCTCTCAGGATCACTCTCTGTGTGTGTGTGTGTGTGTGTGTGTGTGTGTGTGTGTGGAGGGGGTCTCTCTCACTCTGTGTGTGTCGCCTTGTCTCTTGTTTTTTTCATAATTTAACCCTTTCATATCATAATTGCTATCAGCAATATCTATCACTTTATTGTGAAAAATAAGTAAAAAATTTTTTTATTATATATATAACACTGGTCTTCTGAACTTACAATATTTTGAGCTGCAAAAAATACATTTGCACATAATTGAAAGTGATATCCTAATACTTTTAATTGTTTTCTATAACATGGGCTTTAAAGAAGGTCATGTGCTGTGTTTGCAAAGATCACGTATGACACCTCTTTAAACTAATTATTTATTGATAGAATTCAAATGGATAAAAAAATTAAATTTCACATGAATTTATAAAAGTGGCTGTTTATAATAAACTTCCTTAAATTATATGCACGCATATTACTCTTACCTGACACTGATATTAAAATCATTGTTGCGGTCTCTGTGATTTGGCTTAATTTATTTATTTATATTTTAAAAAAATATTGAATGCCACACATATTGAAATAAAAACAAGCATGCTTTTTGTAGCATAAGACTGGTGAACAATCACAAGCTACGGTAGGTCAAAAACACATAAAGAGAAGTGTAAGGATAATACAACTTCAGCATTTGGACAGTATTCTGCACTCATTTTGAAATTGACATTTGACATCATCAGAGATAAAATTAAAGAGTAAAATGTAATTGATCTCATAGATGTGACTGTTGTGGTTCCTGGTCATAGCAGCACCAGTTGCTGCAGTTAATGAGTTCAAATGACTTTGACATAGTCCCTTTATTTATTTTTTCCCATATTAAATGCCTATTGGCCTGCTGTGCACAGTTAAGCTGATGCCACCGGGGTGGTGGTGCCCCCGGCTTGGGCCCGTCATCGCTGCTCGCAGCTTTAATTAATATTGTGATGAAAGCCTCTGCAGAAGAAGTTCAGTCCTACTTTTACATCATTGCCTCTTTAGCATCTATTTTACAGCAGATTCATTTTTAAACTCTTCAGAGGCGCTGAAAACAAAAGACTGCTGAATATATTGTATCTGCCAGTATATCAGACACACAACACACAAGTATGATTAACAATGTTTTTACCATGTGTTACTATTGCTTAGTCTAATCCAGATAATGTAATGTGTACTGCCTTTACTTTCACTTTGTAGAAAACGACGAATGATGACTATATGAATGAAGTTTAGACATCGGAAGAACAATTCAAAACAATTCCACACGTATAGCGGGGACGTCAAACATTTTTAATATACAAAACTGTTACCCAATCATAGCAGTGAGTAGACTGGGTCTGATCTGCCGGCGATTTGATTTAGGATTCAGACGATTCGGCGATTCAGACTGCAACTCAGTCTGGAAACCTGTACATTCATTAATCCTACTTCTGTCACACTTTTGCGGGAACCAATCACAGACTGGCTTATCCAGCTGCCGCACTATTGGTGAGTCTAACCCAATGACGGATAGAGAAGGATGGATTGATGCCTGTGGCTCACGCCTCTTGTGATCTGATTGGTTGAAGGACTATTCAATTTTGAGTCATTTGAACTATGCCTGTTGATCACGCCTCTTGTGTAGAAAATACAGAGCAGACTCCCCAGATCAATGTTCAATCTTAAAAGATTGAGCTTGGTCTGGTGATAACCAGACAAAACAGTGAGTGCTTACTTCCAAGTCTTGAATGCGGCACGCTTATCAGCGTGTTTCAATGAGAGGGTCAAAAACAGAATAGAAAATAGCTTATTACTTCTATTAGATATTAGATAAAATTTGTAGACAAACTTTAAGTTGGTTTGAAAAAACCTAGAAAAGAAAGTTTGAAATGGTTATTTTTAGTTATTTTAAGTTCAGTAGTTTTAATAGTTAGATAGAGAGATAGATGTTTGCTAGGGTGTTGCTATGCAGTTTCTAGGGTATTCAGGGTGGTTGCTAAGTGTTCCTATGCGGTTGCTAGGGTACTCCGGTGGTTGCTAGGGTGTTGATATGCGTTTGCTTGGGTACTGAGAGTGGCTGTGAGGGTGGCTGCTATCTGGGTTCTAAGGTACTCTGGGTGGTAGGGTGTTCCTATGTGATTGCTAGAGCACTTGGGGTGGCTGCTATAGGGTGTTGCTTTCTATATGGCTTCTAAGGTACTCAGAGTGGAATGTTTTTAATGTAACCATATTCTAACATTATAAATGGACCTCACTGGATTCTGATTGACAGTCAATGCTTTTATTGTTCACTCGCTGGAAAAAAAAAAGTTTTGAACGTGATTCCACTGGTATCATTTCTCTGTGTCGTTATAGTTGCAGTGTGGGCTCTGCTATTCTTTTATATTTAGAACAAATGAATGGGCTGTTAGCCTGTCATCACTGAAGGGATGAAGGAAACAAACATCATTCTCACCTTCTTAATAAGAATGTTCTAAGTTCCTCGGCATGAATCAGACAGCAAGGGTGCAGTGAGTGTGCAAATGTATTATCATGGAACATATATTGCTTAAAATGGCAAAAATGAATGGGAGTAGGGCTGGGATAAACGATTATTTTTTAAACGATTAATCTAGCGATTATTTTTTCGATGCATCGATTAATCTAACGATTAATTTTTCCTGTCCGATTCGGTTACGATTCGATTCGATTACCGATTATCTCCCCATTAATTGCCTAATAGCAATTTATACATGTTGATTTAATTTTCTGAATGAAAAAACGAATTCCTTAACATTGCAATATATGTTTATTGCTCTTAAAATTCCAAAGTAAGACTATACAATGCATTCAATAAAACCTTCAAAACATAAAGTACACACACACACACACACACACACACACACACACACACACACACACACACACACACACACACACACACACACACACACACACACACACACACACACACACAAATAAATAAGTATTAACCAACAACAAAGAAACATATTATACGATATATATTATATTTTCTATGTATGCAACTCAGCCTACAGGCTATGCCCATCGATTAAATATCAACAAGTTGGTTAATCAAATCCGGGGACACACTGCAAGCGTGAGCGTCTCGGCTGCGTGGCGTGTCCGTTTTTGTTTCGGCTCCCATGTTAACAGGTTGGAGTTTGCACACTGACTGTGACGCGCGGAAAACGCGTGCATGCTAGAAATAGAAGAGCGCCTATTTTCCACGTGTGTTGGGAGCGTCTCCAGGCAAAATAGAATAGGAAAAGATGTTTATATATAATTTTGACACGAATACATATTATTAAATTACATTTTCATGTTTGAAAGTCTGTAGGTTTACATAAATGCAGATATAGGCCTAATTGTAATAATAAAAAACGTCAATTATCGATTTTGAAATATTGCAACTGTCAATACAGAACGAAATATTCTGTAGCCTAGTATTTGCCGTCAATACCATAGATATGTGGCTACTCCCGACGTTTTCTTTGCTGTATCAGTAGGCTATTTCTGTTTAACATTAGGAATAGGGCTTCCCTCCGCATCAATAGCAGCAGCAGCAGCGCCGCGTCAGACACGCTTCTAGTGTGCAAAGGCAGAGAAAACGCCACGCAGCCCCGTGGCTGACCCGCAACAGAAACGCCACGCGCATCCGCGGCATGACAGTGAAAAAAGTTACATGTAGAGTGCATTATGGGCGCCAATATTCCGTTTAAAACCGGAATAGTCCTGGGATGAAACTGCTCACTTAGAGGATGGATACCCTCGGTCACATCAGCGCGATTAGACATTGAACATTTTAAATTTAAAACAGCTTATTATGTAGGTAACGTAGCCAATGTATCCGATGCTTTCACTTGATGCAAACGTTTGTTTTTGTGATTAAAATACATCAAATATTACCAAAACATCTGTCTTCCTGTGTGCAGAAATTTGTTTATGTAGCCGTGACAACAAAACGCGTGCGCGCCTGAAGCAGGCGCTCTTAACACAGACGCGCATGCCTGTGATGCTCCGTGCGCAACGCGCGCCAACCCGCATAGACTGTGGCCAACCCGCAAGCCTTGCACTTCTGAAAGTCTGAGGAGCCACTCGTGTTGCTACCATAGATATACATAATAAATAATATACTTAATTACATAATATACTTTATTATGTACATCTATGGTTGCTACTACTCTCCGGCGCCGCCATCTTTATTTTGAATCTGACGAATCGACGCGCATATTTTGCGTCGACGTATTTTTTGCGTCGACGTCATCTGGCACTGGTGTCATAGCCTGAGGAAAATTGACACACACACACACACACACACACACACACACACACACACACACACACACACACACACACACACACACACACACACACACACACACACACACACACACACACACACACACACACACACACACACACACACACACACACACACATACACATACACGTTTGTTTTTGTGAAATGTGGGGACATCCCATAGGCGTAATGGTTTTTACTGTATTTTCGATCCCCCTTACACTGCCCTATACCCATAAAACTACCACCACAGTAAACATTTTTACTTTCTCAAAAAAAAAACTCATCCTGTAAGATTTATAAGCCTTTTGAAAAGTAGGGACATGGGTAATCCTCATATTTCACCCTCTCTATGTAATATCTATGTCATACCCATGTCATTATACACTTTTGTGTCCTGATATTTCACAAAAACAAACACACACACCTCTCCCTCAATTCACTGGTCAAATTGTTGCATATATTATGCACATGTCTGTGTGCCTTTGTGAGGTGCCGGTAGGGCCCTAGTTGCTATACTGGATTAGCACAGAGGATTGAGTGCCATCTGGTAACCGCCTGCAGAGAGAGACAGGGAGAGACAGGCACTTACAGACTCTCACATTCTCTACCTGTCTGCTTCTCAGAGTGTCCTAGCTAGGGCTTTCTCTTGAATTGATTTATTCATCCTGTAGTCAATTCCTGACCCTAACTGTTTGTGGGTGAGAAAGAAAGGCACTGAGAAAGCACATTAAGTAGGTTATATGAGTGAAGCCTCTCTCAGTTTCAATGTGTGCTGTTTGTTGTCTTCACACGGCGCATGGAAGACACACAAGGCATGTCTCGTATGTCATATCAAGCATGCTCTTCACTCACACTTTTGATAAAACTTTTTTAGGTGTAAAATTGTTGGTCACTATTTGTTATGTTTAGATGTTTCATGTTTAGATGATCCTAGTAAGTTAAGCAAGACTAGTTTTTATATGTTTATATTGAAAGTCTGGCTCATTTGAAAAAATAATAATCGATCAACCAACCAACCAACCAACCAACCAACCAACCAACCAACCAACCAACCAACCAACCAACCAACCAACCAACCAATCAATCAATCAATCAATCAATCAATCAATCAATCAATCAATCAATCAATCAATCAATCAATCACTCAATCTTTATTTGTATAGCACCTTCCAACAACCAAAAGGAGGACCAAGGTACTTTACATTTAAGAACATCTACAATATATAATATATAAATACATTAAGCAATAACCAAAGGAACAGTTACACAAAATACACCAAGCAAGGCATTAAAAAAATAAATAAAAGTGACACAGTGCTACAGTGTGTTAAAGGCCAGTCTAAATAAATGCGTTTTTATCCTGGACTTGAACAGGGCCAGGTCTGTAAGGACACGCAGGTCTACAGGTAAAGTGTTCCAGAGTTTATGAGCAGCAAAAGCAAATGAACGATGCATGTTAAATATATTGCCTTCATATTGTTATTACTGTCTGTGGCCAGCGTATGAAAAATGTATGCACACTCACAATTTAATGTCAAACAGAAAATAGTGAAAAAACAGAAGCAAAGGGATCGAATTCAGGAGAATAGGCCAAAATAACTAGTTTAGTACCCTCTAATTTTCCTAAAAAAGAAAACGTGCTCCAAAACACATAAGACATACGACTTCTTTCAGAACATCATGTATTGTTTTTAATATATATTCCATTTTAACGACTGGAACTCTTTACACTGCAAATGCTTCAATAAAACCTCAAACTGAAACCAAAAATGATGAGAGTGTGAAGTAATGTGAAGTATGCTGGTTAGTTTCTAGCGAGATGGTCAGTGAGATGAGTAATATTACACGAGCCAGTATCAGTATGGGGTTAATGAAAGATCAGGTTCCATCTGTTACTATGCGTGTGCAGTTCATATTTGTGCCAGTTTTTGTATTCATATGCATATTCATTTTTGTCCATCTGGATGAGCGTGTGTGTGCAGTAGATGGGAGCATCTTTAGTGAGGAAGGTTTTCATTAGCCTAGGGCTGATTTTAGCTTTAGCAGACCCATTTACTGCTGTAGTGTTTGTCAGTATATCAGCCATCTCAGCAGGGAGTCACAGACACAAACTGACCCTCAGCCGTCAATACAGTCTGCCAAATCCCATTTGGCCACCGGTGATTTTTTTTTTGCTCATATTTTGCCCTAGCCCTATATATGTATCATGTTTGATATGTTTTTCATATTAAAGGGATACTCCACTGCTTTTTCATATTGAACTATGTTATTCCCTTAACCAAGACAAGTTGATACATACCTCTCTCGTCTCAGTGCATTTAATCACTCTGACACACGGTGACATTCTTATAGCATTTAGCTTAGCCCACTAAGCCCAGTTCATTCACTATGGTACCAAACAGAGATCAAGTCATAAGCGACCAAACACCTCCACGTTTCCCCTATTAAATACAGTTACATGAATAGTTGAACGACCAAATATGGTGACACAAAATAAAACGTGGCGCTTTTCTAAGTGGGTTAAAAAAGAGAACTATAATGCATGGCGGAATAGCACTTTTGAGTGTACTTCACCTCGGTGCAGTAAAAACTCACGCCTGAAAAATCCTCTCCCCTCTATTGACTGAAATGAGAGAGTGAGGGAGAGATGTGTGTGGAATTACCTTTGTCTCAATAAAACTGAACAAAACTTTATAAAATTGAATGCAACTTTTCCAGAAACTATCAAAAATATGCCATTACAAAAGAAGAAAAACACATTGAAAATGAAAAAAAATGAACTCAGTCGCACAAATGTAACAGGATATTCAGTATACTTCATTCTTTATTAATGTTTTTCAAAGATTCGTTTTCACGAATTGTGGGTTGTGAATGCATTGCCCAAGATTTTGCTTACGTTTCTCAGTTTTTCGTTTGCTGTTTTGACACAAACCTCTCGTGGGGCGGGCTTAACAGTGATCTACTCTGATTGGATAAAGAGATTTTGATGGACAGGTCCTCTCAGACCTGCGCATATTGGAATGATCTCACTGTGTTTTGTATTAGTTCATAAAGATAAGCTCTCAGGAGAGACATGGAACGGCGGCGGCTTCATCTTCATCATCTTCTTCACCCGCTTGTTCTTCAAGGCAGCAATAAGTTTGTGTTATTGAAGTAACCAATAATATCGATAAAAGTTGCGGTTGCAATATCTCTTCAGTCAGTTCAGTAGCCTACACTTTAGTAATGTTTCGGTTTAACGTTAAATAAAATTAGGCATGGTATGCTAACTGTATCTTACATAGCTTGCATTCAACTTTATCTCGCAGCTCAACAATTTAACTCCTACCGACCAAAATGTCAATTACTTCCAGACATGGCTTTTTAGATTTTGGAGGGTTAAAATCGCTTTCTCTGCTGTAATACTTGGTCGTTCAACTATTCATGTAACTGTATTTAATAGGGTAAACGTGGAGGTGTTTGGTCGCTTATGACTTGATCTCTGTTTGGTACCATAGTGAATGAACTGGGCTTAGTGGGCTAAGCTAAATGCTATCAGAATGTCACCGCACGTTAGAGCGATTAAGAGCACAAAATGAGACGAGAGAGGTATGTATCAACTCGTCTTAGTTAAGAGAATAACATAATTTAATATGAAAAAGCGGTGGAGTATCTCTTTAACAATTCTACGATATTCTGCCTGTTCTTTTTTTGTTATTTGGTGAAACGGAGCTAAAGGCGCACTAGGGTAAAAGGCACGTTTGATTGTATTCTCTTTTAACCTGATAACCGTCACGAGGACGAGGACGTGCTGAAGCTCTCTTTGCTTAAATTAGCTCAAAATTACTATCAGGTGTAAGTAATTACCTTGACAAACTATACATCATTAAAACGATCTAAGACTAAAGTTTAATTTTTTTACCTCTGTTTTATTCTCAAAGTCTTATAGTGACCGTAATGTGTTAATATGTGTCAGGAGTTATGAATATGATCTTGGGCGTCGCTACCTTTTGATTGTAATATGCGCGTCATTTGCTCCCATTCATAAAATACTCCACTGTGGTTGTCATGAAGACACTCGACAAAACAACTTCCCTCAGGGCTTTTACTTCAAATGTGTGCAGATGTGGAGAAATATTGATAGATTCTCACATGTTTGAGTCAAATTTCTATACAGAGAAGTATTATTTATTCAATCTTTATCCAAAATCCGCGGATGTATGATTATGAGCGCAGTATACTGTGTTATGCTGTGTTTTCAATTCATTCTGGCAGCCGGAGGGCGCTGGAAAGCTGTACTACTGAAAATTCACTCCCCTATGCATAGATGAAGAACAGACACACCATGTGACATTCAGGAAGTATCTGACATTTCCAAAACAGCTTCCTGAGATCGTTATATCGCTATTTTATGCAGATAGACACGTTTTAAGACAATAAACACACAATCGCGGCAATATATGGTTGGTCTGTGTTCTTTATGCCATGTTGGGGGGTTTCATAATAGATGATATTTATAATGCAATGCTATTCCACATAGCTTTTAGCATTGTATATTTTCTGTCAGATTTTTTGACCCGAAGCTATATGAGATCACATATTGTTATATAAAATACTCTACATATAAATTATAAAGTGATATGAAGCAAGTTTTGAGTAAAACATGATTTTAATCGTATAAATTGTTGTTTTGCTGGTGTGCTAAGCTAACATGCTAGCTTGCCCTAGATGCACCTGCCACTGAGTAAATACTTTATTTTTATGAACATTTTCTAAATGTAAAACTACTGAAATGCTTATTTGGACGAAATGCATTCAATAGAGTCTCAGTGAGGGTAAAGTGAGAGGTTTGATTTAGAAATGAGGTTTGAATAGAACAGTTTGAATAGAGAATCGTTAGTAATTATAATGCAGACAAAAGAATAATAATTAGAGCCATAACCAGTCCGCAGAAGTGTGAATGTGTGCCGGGGAGACAAACTGAATGGGGCAGTTTGCACCTCTAAACAATAGAGGCAATAGATTGAATGAAAGCTGAGAAGATGTGGCAATAAACATCAGTTGATATTTCAGAGATATCTCAAAATAAAATCACATGAAACGATCTTGTAAAACGTTTAATAAAATTCAGAGTTTTAGACTGATCATCTTCAGATCTGAAATATAACATGGTCAGACTTTTGGCTTTAGCTGTAGTGCATTTCTAGATTTCTCCAAGGCCCACTTCAATTTTATTTTCATAAAGATATATCATACAAATAAATTTCTAATAACTTTACAAAACTTTGAAGCTTATTATAGCTTTTTTTGATTATAAAAAATATTATCATTTTGACTTTACAGTAAACTGCCAGGTGTCTGCTTTCAAATGAGACCATAATTATGCTTTTAGTGCAAAGGATTCACAAACTGTATTTGTTTTAGTCTGAGTATACATTTCTTAGGATTTTTTCAAAATTTGGAAGTCAGCTTAACAGGTTTTAAACCACTTGATGGCACAAAAATTCAGCTCAGCGCTTTTCTTCACAACCGCTTTTGATGCACGTGATCATGGACAGCAACCATGTGTTTATTCTGTGCTAGTTTGATCTACTATGTAATGTAGTTCTAAATATTCTAGATTTATGTAGAAATTGAAAATCGATATAATTATTAATGCCTATATTTTTAAATAATGATCTTGTTAATGGTTTTCAGTTTTGAGCTAATCAAAGCAACAGTTTTTCAATAATGGTAGAATATGTAAAAGTATGTTATTTGGGGTAAAAGGTGCCCCTGCTGTTGGGGCGAAAGACACAATAATTTAACATGATAATAAACAGCCGGCTGACTTTTCCATTTGTACATGATATTACATTCAGATGGTAAATATCATATATTAAATTGGGTGTCCGGCTGTCCCCATATTTATAATAAAACCATCATATTTAAAAATATAATATTAATTATATCATACAATAAAATATCATATTTATTTCTTACTACTGTAAAGCTTTATACATTTATTTTTTTGGATCTCATTCAATGTTTTCAGAAGTGTTCCTTGTCTGTATTTTTAAAATAAACATATTTTATTGACAGTATATCTATTGAAGACACATTTTGTTTGTCAAAATAATAGTGCAAAAGTTGCTAAAATGATTGTTTTGAACAATTATTACCTTTAACATTATTAAAAACATATATATTTTTTATGCAACCATACACATTTTTCTTATAGGGTGGCCTTTACCCCAGTTGTCCTGTATCATTCTTTGTCTTTTACTTAATATAACCGAAATTACAGAGGAGGGAACCTAATGTTACTGGTACAGTTAATACGGTGGAACCATAATAAAACCATATTTGCTAATATATCTTTTTGAGGCTGTGGTGTGGCTAATGCCAAGTTACCACATGTCAGATTTACAGAAGAGGAGATTTTATTAAAGATGTGGTGTAAAAAAGCAGCTTAACTCAACCTAGTAGCCAATGGTTGGACTTGACAAGCCTTATGCTAACTTCAGTATACATTCTGATTTTTTTTTATTTCTTCATTCTGGTTGAGATGTACAGTATCTTACATTTAGTTTTAATCATACAAAAATAATTGTCTAAGGGTTTCCAAAGTGAAGTAGGAACATGAGGTTAAATTGGGCATAGAATGTAGTATTTGTTATTTAATTGAAATGTTATTATTTCTATAGTGAGTGAATTGTGCAATATTATTTATTGACTGTTTAGTGCTTTAGTGCTTTAGTGCTAACATTTATTTGTTATAAAATACTGGTAAAGATTAATAAGAATTGTTCCTTATTTTGATAAAGATTTTACTTTTGTAGTCAAAGCTTTCAAGATATCTATGTTGCTAGATAGGGATGGAACGGTATGAAAATTTCATATCACCATTATAGTGACCCAAATTATCACAATTATCAATATTATCACGGTTTTGTTCAATTGAGATGGAAGTGTTAAAAAAGAACAGATGCACACCATGAAAACAAGTTTAGTATTTTAAAATCAACCAAACCATTAAACAAGCAGCCCTATACACAATTTTTAGCAAGATTGTATTCTGAGGCATTTCCTTCCTTATAATGTCCGTCGTTGTTAATAGCAACACATTAGAACAGAGCACATCCACGTATCACAACCTATGTTTTCATTCTGGGATGGAAAGGTTTCAAGACAGAAACCTTGAAATTTTAATCTAAAAGATTAAATTATCTTTTATAAATAAATTAGGTTTCATTATCAATTGACAATTACAACAAACTGTGTGAAGCAATGCTTAGTCACAGACAAATTGTTTATAAAATGGATTTTAATTGGTGCGTTTGTTTATATATATATATATATATTTCCAAATCTGTGGCATGTTTTATGAGCATATAGGATACTTTATTTGCTGTCTTTATGTTTAAAGTGAGGGGAAGTGGAGATTAACTCGTTCTCCATTCTCAAATATGAGCGAGAGATAAAGAGAGAACGTTAGGTGGTTCCTCATTTTCTCACTGACATTCAGAGAAAGGGCAATGACTTTTGAGGCGTCATAAAGGGCAGTCTGTCTGGTGGGATGCTGCAGGCTTTATGTTCAGTGTCATCTGGTTTATTTGTATATTAAGTATACATGTACGCTCGGGAAGACAGTGCACAATAAAATGTAAAAATGTACCATATCAACATAGACAGCCTATTAATTAAATATTAATTTAGCAAATAAGCTTTAGCGAGATTATGAATGATTGATTAGTAAATAATGGATAACCCCTAAAAAGACCACATTTTATTATGAATTAATTCCAGATTAATAAAAGTAAATAAATTTGCCTATTGTGTATGCATCAAATTAATTATTATAACTATGTAACATTTAATGTGTTTTGTCACTGTATGCTGTGTGCTGTCACAGTAGTTCTGATTGACATAATGACACCATTTTAATGTAAAATCAAATTAACAAGTTAACTGTGTTAAAAGTGATGTAAGATTTAAAATCATTTTACTATAAATATAATCAGCCCATTGTCCACTGTGGATAACAAGATCTTTTTTTTTTTGTCTTTTTAGTTTAAGATAATAAGCTTGGGTCAAAAATTGGCCATTATTTGAACTGGCTGAAATGTCTCTGAATTGAACAGGCACAACAGTAAAATGCCACTGTCTGTGACATTTCAGACACATGCTATAATTTTTCATCTGTAGTAAAGTTCAGCTGGAAGACAGTGATTATCACCAAAGTGATTAACCCCTGTTTGATCGCTATCACACCACTCGCTATATGAGGTTCACAGATGCCCCAAAAAGCACGCTGATATTGATGAAATGTTGAGTTTTCATCCATAACATCATTTTGGCTGAGATTGGTATTTTAGTGTGTGGTGGGTTAGTGTTGTCATGATACCAAAATTATGACTTTGATACGATACCAGACCAAAATACCTTGATACCGATACTAAATCGATACCACGGTAAAACAAACAAAAACTAAAAATACAGATAATATGAATAATATGACAACAGAACTTATTAATCATTGTTTTATTTTTATTTATTTATTTACAAAAAATTCACCTGGCCAGCATGCTCCTGCCCTGGTTTTTGACCATTCTCTTCTCTTATTGCTATAATAACCACATGCCAGTGTGAGCATCCTTACAGAGATTACATTATCAACCATGTTATCATTCATTTACCTTTCACTTCTCAACAGGTTGGGATGACCAACATCTTATTTCATGATACGAATAATTTAATATTTTTAAGTGTAATTTTATAATTATAATATAGATTTTGAATTGTATCTTTGTTTTTCAAAAAATGCAAAAAATGCAAATTACAAACTATTCCGGGAACTAAGGTTACAGACGTAACCGAACTCGAGCTGTGTCACCGCTCTGGGAACGAGAATACCCACGTCCCCATACGAGCCGAGTGCCCGCCTGTTGAATTCTCTAAGGAGCGAGCACCCGAGCCCCAGGAGTAGAATTTATGTCTAGTTCATAGAACCTGACAAAGGTATGAGGCAAAGACCACCCTGCCGCATCACATACATCTTGCAGGGAGGCCCCTGCCAAGAGAGCCTGAGAGGCCGCCATACCCCGGGTAGAGTGGGCCCGCACAGCCAAAGGAGAAGGCTGCCCGACCGCCACATAAGCTGAAATGACCACATTGAAATGGCCTCGACCACCGACTTGCTCAGCCTCTGCTTTGACACCGGACCCCCCCTCGAGGGTGGCCCGTAGCACACAAACTAGTATACTAGTAAACTAGTTCAGACTTCCTCCACAGGGCAGCTCTCAATCAATCAATCAACTTTATTTATTTAGCGCTTTTACAATCACGATTGTGTCAAAGCAGCTTCACAGTGTCAAACAGGATAATAAGCTCTGTGGACATATCTATCAAGAGCCCGAACCAGGCAAAGCAGATTAAGCGTTTCCTGGTCTGACGTCACAAACGCAGGAGGATAAAAGGCCTTGAGCACGATAGGTCTCATGGGATTTGATGGAACCTTAGGAATATAGCCTGGCCTCGGATGGAGGAAGGCTTTAGCCATACCGGGCACAAATTCCAAGCACGAGGATGCCACAGAGAGGGCTTGCAGATCTCCTATTCTCTTCAAGGAGGAAATAGCCAGAAGAAAAATAGTTTTGAGGGTGAGAAACCGCTCAGAAACTGAGTACAGGGGCTTAGTTTGGGGACCCTGAAAGGCCTTGTAGGACAACAGCAAAGTCCCAGGCCGGCACCCTGGTGCGCACTGCAGGTTTTAACCTCAACGTTCCACGGAGGAAACAAAAAGACGCCCCAAAGACGTCCCACCCGAAGGAGAGTGGCAGGCTGCTAGGGCCGCCACATACACCTTTAAAGTGGAGGGAGTTAGCCCGGAGGATAATCTCTCCTGCAGGAACTCCAGCACCACGCTCGCAGGGCAGTTAACTGGGTCCCACAGGCGATCTCTGCACCATAAGGTGAAGAGTCTCCATTTTAAAGCGTAAAGTTTCCTCGTGGAGGGAGCTCTAGAGTGTAGAATGGTCTCAACAACCTTGGTTGAGAGATCTGAACTTATAAGTGGGGCCCCCTCAGAGGCCAAGCCTGCAGTTTCCACAGCTCAGGGCGAGGGTTCAGCATGGCCCTGCCCGCCTGAGAGAAAAGGTCCCTCCTGAGCGGAATCTCCAGTGGAGAGCCGTTGAGGAGAGACACTATGTCTGAAAACCAGCCTCGGGCCGGCCAAAATGGGGCTACTAACAGTAAACGAGCCCCGTCCCGGCGCACCCTCTTTAGAACTCCCGGGAGCAGAGCAATCGGGGGGAAAGCGTACAGGAGCAGACTCGGCCACTCCTGCACCATGGCATCCAGTCCGAGAGGAGCTGGCTGCAGTAGGGAGAACCACAGATGGCAGTGTGTATTCTCCTGAGTAGCGAACAGGTCAACCTGCGCCCTTCCGAACTTTTCCCATAGGAGCTCCAGTACCACGGTGTGGAGTCTATATTCCCCGGGCCTCGGCCCCTGCCTCGACAGGATGTCTGCTTCCACATTCAGGCGCCCCGGGATGTAAACTGCCCTCACCGAGCACAGTTTCCCTTGGGCCCACAGGAGGATCTGTCGGGCCAGTTTATATAGCATACAAGACCTCAGACCCCCCTGATGGTTGATGTAGGCAACCACTGATGTGCTGTCTGTGCGAACCAGCACATGGCGGCCCCTGAGATATGGCAGGAAGAGTTTCAGAGCCTGGAATCAAGGAATCACTTTGGCTGCTGCTGCCATCAGACCTAACAGTCTCTGGAACTGCTTTACAGTGAGGGACTGGTCTAGCTTCACCCCCTTGACTGATGAGAGAATCGACCCTATACGAGGCTCTGATAGACGGGCCCGCATAGAAACCGAATCCCAAATCACCCCCAAATACGTGATCCTCTGGACTGGCGAAAGCATGCTCTTCTTGGAGTTGAGCCTCAGCCCCAACCCCCTCATGTGAGCGAAGACAGCATCTCGATGCTGGGCTGCCACACGAGCTGAATGAGCGAGAATCAACCAAACGTCAATGTAATTGAGGATCCGAATCCCCATGGTCTGCATTTCGCGACTAAAGCTGCATCCACACACTTAGTGAACGTGCGGTGTGAAAGAGCTAGACCGAAGGGAAGTACTCGATATTGGTATGCTCCTTCACCGAAAGCGAACCTCAGATACTTCCTGTGCTGCGGAAGGATGAAGACATGGAAATATGCATATTTTAGATCTATACAAACCAATCCTTGGACCTGATCTGTGACACAATCTGTTTAAGTGTGAGCATCCTAAACTTGATCTAAAATAGGATCTAAAATATCTAAAGATCTAAAATAGGGCGCAGCCCCCCATCCTTCTTGGGCACAATGAAGTACCGACTGTAAAACCCAGACTCTCTGTCCGGCAGAGGGACTCTTTCTATCGCCTCTTTCCGTAGGAGAGTCTGTACTTCGTGAGTCATTACCAGAGTCTGCTCGGGGCCCACCACCGTGGGCAGAGCCCTGTTGAAAGGAGGTGGACGCCATTTGAACTGTATGGCGTATCCCTTTTTTATAAACTGCAGGACCCAACAAGAAATATTTGGCAGATTCTCTCACTCTGCCGCAAAATCTACTAAGGGTACCAGCCTCTCGAGGCTGGCCTCTGATGTACTCTGCACCGCGAGTGCAGTGCCCTGAAACGGAGAACCGGCAGGGAACAACTGACTTGACGGCACCACTCCCCTCCTTAGAGGGCACGAGCCATCCTCGGATGACCCGTGAGAGCCCTCCACGCCCCGACGCTAGGGCGGGGTTGGTGGAATGACCCTGTGAGGGCACCGAGGGCCGACGGGTACCTTATAATGAGGTATGCACTGCCTGCCCCCGGAGGGGACCACCCTCACCGTCCTGACCACACAGGCGTCAGGACTTCTTCGACCCAGCCTTCTTCGACATAAGACTGTCCTCAGATCAGTCCTACCTCTAGAAGGCTGCGCCTGAGAGTGCCGCCCACCGCCCCACCCTTTCTGCGGGAAACGTCACCGAAACAGGCCCTCAGGACACAGCGGCGCATCCAGCAAAAAGGTTTTATCCTTCTCCTTTATCTCAGTCAGATTTAGCCACAGATGTGTCTCCGTGGCCACCAGGGCTGCCATAGAATGGCCTACACATCTGGCCATCTCCTTGGTGGCACGGAGGGCTAAATCTGCCGAGGATCGGAGCTCATGCACTATATCAGCCCCGATCTCATCACTTTCCCCCAGGTCCTTCAGCAGGTCCGCCTGGTATGCCTGCATAATAGCCATTGTATGCAGACATGCGGCGGCCTGACCTGCTGCCGAGTATGCTTTACCCACTAAAGCAGATGTTGATTTTAAGGGCTTAGTGGGTAAAGCGGGAGCTTTAATGGCCGATGCCGAATCGGGAGAGAGATTGCACGCGTCCATAACCATGACTTTTCAACCCCGCGATGTTACTGTATACTGTTGTATGGGGGTTGAAAACTCTGGATGACATGGGCCGCTTCCATGATCTCGACACCTCGGTGTGGAGATCTGTGAAAAGGCAAGCTCCGCCGTGGAGGCTGAGCAGAACGGGCTGGCAGAAAGCGCTCATCAAGCCTGCTTTTTACTAAGGCGCGCTCCTGCTGTTCATTTGGCAACTCAATATTTAAATTAGCCACATCCCTGCTCAAAACCTCCACTAGCTCCTAACTCGCAGGGTTTGAAGTGGCGAATCTTCAACCCCTGCGTCGATACTGCAGATATCAACCTCCTCGGAGGAAGATAACTGCAGCAGCGTGGCCGCACCCCGGGCAGAAGAAACCCCAGAGCGGGCTCCCGAACCCGGAGAAACAGCTGTGGATTTAACGGGTGAAGGCTGAGAAAGGGTGGGGCCCGCCTCAAACCCCTCTGTTAGATCCAGTTGCGAACCCCACGACATGAGGACCCATGCTGCGCGTGCTGCTCACCCAAACAAACAACGCACATCAGGTGTGTATCCCCGCTCGAAAGAAAACGCGAGCAGGGAGGAACACATCTTCTGAACGATTGTTTGTTCGCCATTCTCTCTGTCAGTAAGTGTGTATGATTTTGTGTGAAAAATAACAAAGTCTGAACTCAGACACAACACAGAGACAGTTTGGACAATGAAACATAGAGCGCTTGTTGAAGGCAACAGAAGCAGGGGGCGTGTGTTTGCCGGCAGGCTTTATAGTTTCCGGGTCGATGACGTCACCTGCCTATGACGTTCCGTCTCTCTGTTGGACTGATTACATACGTGCTTCACGATGCAATCACGCAGAGACGTTCCCAGAGCTGTGACGCAGCTCGAGTTCCTTGAACGGGAAACAGTGCTTTAGTTTTCAGCTACATTAGGTCTTTTTAACAGTAGCAAGTCAAGAAAGATATTAAATAATCAAATACAAAACTGCATACTTAGTCATCACTCTATAATTTAACAATAAATAGATTCTTAATAAATATATTTTAGTTATTTAGTGTGTGTGTGTGTGTGTGTGTATGTGTGTGTGTGTGAGAGATAGAGTGAGAGAGCATGTGGCATGAGAGCATGTATTTTTCATTGGTGTTTGATTGTTAATCACACAGAATATTGGGTCTCTCTGTATTAAGACCTGCATGGATTTAATTACCTCAGCTGTATACCTTCACTAAAGACATATCTGACTGTTTTTACCTCAATACTCGCCAGAACGTGCATTTTTACATATGTTTGACCATTCAAACCCAAATAATAATCCGCGAAAGAACTGAATGGCGATCGCATGTTGTCTGAAAGGCGTGTGTGGGCACTTCAGGTCAGAGTCCGGTAGCGCGAGCACGTCCCGCGTCGTGCTTTTTCTTCTCATGCACGCATATTTCTGTTGCTTTCTTTAATTATTTAACTTGTATACTTCCATGTTTAACTCTTCTACTTCCAATGTTTAGTGAACGGTGAAAGCAGAGCTCTGTACACATTCCCGACACCTGCTGTCACTCATCGACGCAAATTAAGAAATACAGCTCATATTAGCGTTGTCCTCCTTAAAGGGTTAGATCACCCAAAATGAAATTGATGTCATTAATGACTCACCCTAATGTTGTTCCACACCCGTAAGACTTTCGTTCATCTTCAGAACACAGTTTAAGATATTTTATATTTAGTCCGACAGCGTATCTAAGTGTATGCACACTATACTGTCCATGTCCAGAAAGGGAATAAAAACATCATCATAATAGTCCATATGTGACATCAGTTAGTTAGAATCTCTTGAAGCATCGAAAATACATTTTGGTCCAACAATAACAAAAACTACGACTTAATTCAGCATTGTCTTCTCTTCTGCGTTTGTTTTCAAACCTCAAATAAACATTCAAAAGGTCATGAATCAGCGGATTGATTCATGATTTGGAGCGCGTGTCAAACTGTCAAACTGCTGAAATCACGTGACATTGGCGATCCGAATCATTAATCACTGATTCATGACCGTCCAACATACCACCTAACACTGTATTTGTAGTTTTTGAGATGTTATCAGCATTTAAAGGGGCTCTCTCGTTACTGATCAGGCCACTGGGCTAGTGGCCTAAATCTGTGTGCAGTTCATATGGAGCAGCGGCGGTCTTTTCAGTTGGGAGGGTTAAATATGTCCGCTGTAGTGTTTCCTTATCCCCGACTGTAGCATTAAAAATCTGACCTATTTAAAGCTGAGCAGAGCACAGACCAGCGAAGAGAGAAAGAGAGAATATGAGAGCGATTCTGTGCATCTCTCATCTCTCCCTTGATGCATTAGTCTTTCTTCTCTGTAATAACCTTCTGAGGAAAATTAGCAATTCAGAGACTACAGTGATCTGAAAAGAAACACAATAAACCATAAATCAACTTCAACGTTATGTACATTAGCTGTGTTTAAAAATCTATGAGCTGCACTGCTGCCCATTGCCCATCACACATACTGTAGACAGCTGCTTATGGAACCTCAAAAATGCTCTAGTCAGCAAACCTACACATCAAATAGAAGTCTGTTGATTCTTAGCATATTGCTAAGCCAACAATGTGATCAATAGGCATATCATACAATGTGTATCAAACAACTCCCAAAGCACATATTCTACAGAAAAGATCTTTCTTTTCACTACCTTTTTGTTTATTTTTTCCTCTTCTATCTTTCGTATCTTCTATTATATTGCTGTTTGTCCATAGTGTTTTGTTTTTATTTCTCAATATGCACATTTTGGACAATTTCTGTATGTATTTCATGAATAAAAAAATAAATAAAGGAGAATATATTCTTGTGGTGCCCTTTCCCAGGACTTGGTGTCCTTCGCACAGCGTGTGATGCGTGTGGTGGGAGCGGTGGCACTGTTCAACAACAATTGTTAAAATAATTGTGTTCTGTCTTGTTAGCTGAAGGATGATACCATAAACCTTAGTCAGGTTAGGCACAATTTAGAGCTTTACATTGATGAAAACGAGGCGGTGAGGGATAGAATTAGTCTTTATGACGGCACACACAGTATAACGCTAATATATCACATCATTTTCACAGCTCACGAGTTTCAAAACTTTTTTTTTTGGCACACTGACATCACAGTGACATGGCGTGTGCAATGTCTTAAGTCAGACAAAACTTCTAACCAGCATGCACTGCTTCAAGTCAGATGGTTATCAAGCTGTGCAGCGGTGCATACATTTGAACACACCTGCACACATACAAGTCCTACTAAAAAATTTGCATATTGTGATAAAAGTTCATTATTTTCCATAATGTAATGATAAAAATTAAACTTTCATATATTTTAGATTCATTGCACACCAACTGACATATTTCAGGTCTTTTATTGTTTTAATACTGATGATTTTGGCATACAGCTCATGAAAATCTAAAAAAAATAGCATATTTCATCCGACCAATAAAAGAAATGTGTTTTTAATACAAAAAAAGTCAACCTTCAAATAATTATGTTCAGTTATGCACTCAATACTTGGTCGGGAATCCTATTGCAGAAATGACTGCTTAAATGCGGCGTGGCATGGAGGAGATCAGCCTGTGGCACTGCTGAGGTGTTATGGAGACCCAGGATGCTTCGATAGTGGCCTTAAGCTCATCCAGAGTGTTGGGTCGTGAGTCTCTCAACTTTCTCTTCACAATATCCCACAGATTCTCTATGGGGTTCAGGTCAGGAGAGTTGGCAGGCCAATTGAGCACAGTAATACCATGGTCAGTAAACCATTTACCAGTGGTGTTGGCGCTGTGAGCAGGTGCCAGGTCGTGCTGAAAAACCAAATCATCATCTCCATAAAGCTTTCCAGCAGATGGAAGCATGAAGTGCTCCAAAATCTCCTGATCGCTAGCTGCATTGACCCTGCCCTTGATAAAACACAGTGGACCAACACCAGCAGCTGACATGGCACCCCAGACCATCACTGACTGTGGGTACTTGACACTGGACTTCAGGCATTTTGGCATTTCCTTCTCCCCAGTCTTCCTCCAGACTCTGGCACCTTGATTTCCGAAGGACATGCAAAATTTGAGCAACAGTCCAGTGCTGCTTCTCTTTAGCCCAGGTCAGGCGCTTCTGCCGCTGTTTCTGGTTTGAAAAGTGGATTGCCCTGGGGAATGCAGCACCTGTAGCCCATTTCCTGCACACGCCTGTGCACGGATGTTTCTACTCCAGACTCAGTCCACTGCTTCCGCAGGTCCCCCAAGGTCTGGAATCGGTCCTTCTCCACAATCTTCCTCAGGGTCCGGTCACCTCTTCTCGTTGTGCAGCGTTTTTGTCACATGCCTGTCCTGTCTTGTGTGCACATGTGGGTTTTGTCATGTCTTGCATGTGCTCCTGTCATTGTCTGATCCCTCCCCCTTGTTATCTGATTAGTGTTGATTTCTCCCACCTGTTCCCTCTTGATTTCTTCCCTTTATAAGCTCCTTGTGTTTGTCAGTCTGGGTTGGATCCTTGTGTAATGTCTGCGTCTTCCGTCCTCCCCGTGATTCTGTTGGTTTGTTTAAGTTTGTATTTATATTATTCTATTATGTGTTTTTCTCCCTCGTGGGTTTTGTTTTGAGTTTATGTTTTATTTTATAATAAATTATCATTTTCTGCACTTGAGTCCTCGCACCCTTTTCCCTTGTCTGTGACGTGACAGAAGGATCCAACCATACAATGAGGACTCAGCAGAGAAGTTCTCCCTCGGTGCCAGTCCCGGGGGTCCCGAGTCCGGGAATCCCGAGTCCAGACATGGCCTGGAGGGCTGTTATGGGAGGCTTTGTGGTGGCAGTCCTGCATGCTTGGGAGAAGCACAGGGTGTCATCCACAACTCCGGTGGTCCCAGTTCCGGTGGATCGTGTTCCGGTGGTCCCAGTTCCGGTGGTCCCTGTGCCGGTGGATCGTGTTCCGGTGGATCGTGTTCCGGTGGTCCCAGTGCCGGTGGATCGTGTTCCGGTGGTCCCAGTGCCGGTGGATCGTGTTCCGGTGGTCCCAGTGCCGGTGGATCGTGTTCCGGTGGTCCCAGTGCCGGTGGATCGTGTTCCAGTGGTCCCTGTGCCGGTGGATCGTTTTCCGGTGGTCCCTGTGCCGGTGGACTCCGTTCCGGTGGTCCCGAGTCCGGAAACGGCCTGGAGGGCTGTGATGGGATGCTTTGTGGTGGCAGTCCTGCATGCGTGGAAGGAGCACAGGGCTTTATCCGAAGCCCCGGAGGCAGTTCCGGTGGTCCCAGTTCCGGCGGATCGTGTTCCGGTGGTCCCTGTGCCGGTGGATCGTGTTCCGGTGGTCCCTGTGCTGGTGGATCGTGTTCCGGTGGTCCCAGTTCCGGCAGATCATGTTCCGGTGGTCCCAATGCCAGCAAATCGTATTCCGGTGGTCCCAGTGCTGGTGGATACTGCTGGACTGGAGAAGTTTCCCCAACGCCCTGCCTGCGCCGCTGAGGCGTCCTGCTCTCCCTGCGCCGCTGAGGCGTCCTGCTCTCCCTGCGCCGCTGAGGCGTCCTGCTCTCCCTGCGCCGCTGAGGCGTCCTGCTCTCCGTGCGCCGCTGAGGCGTCCTGCTCTCCGTGCGCCGCTGAGGCGTCCTGCTCTCCGTGCGCCGCTGAGGCGCCCTGCTCTCCGTGCGCCGCTGAGGCGCCCTGCTCTCCGTGCGCCGCTGAGGCGCCCTGCTCTCCGTGCGCCGCTGAGGCGCCCTGCTCTCCGTGCGCCGCTGAGGCGCCCTGCTCTCCGTGCGCCGCTGAGGCGCCCTGCTCTCCGTGCGCCGCTGAGGCGCCCTGCTCTCCGTGCGCCGCTGCGGCGCCCTGCTCTCCGTGCGCCGCTGAGGCGCCCTGCTCTCCGTGCGCCGCTGCGGCGCCCTGCTCTCCGTGCGCCGCTGAGGCGCCCTGCTCTCCGTGCGCCGCTGAGGCGCCCTGCTCTCCGTGCGCCGCTGAGGCGCCCTGCTCTCCGTGCGCCGCTGAGGCGTCCTGCTCTCGCCGCGCCTCCCTGGCGCTCCCTGCACTGGCCGCACCACCCAGGAGTTCTGCTCTGCCCGCGCCTCCCCGCCCTGCTCTACCCGCGCCGCCCTGGCTGCCTGAACTCTCCGGGCCGCCCCGGCCGCTTGAACTCGGTGGGCCTCCCGAACTCGGCGGGCCGCCCTGGCCATTCGAACTTTGTGGGCCACCATGGCCTCCTGAACTTTTTGTTTTCCTTGTCCCTCCCTTGTTTACCCCTCCCTTGTCTGTTCCTTCCTGGTCTGTCCCTCCCGTCCTGCCTTGGTCTGTCCCTCCCGTCCTGCCTTGGTCTGTCCCTCCCGTCCCCCCCTGGTCTGTCCCTCCCGTGCCCCCCTGGTCTGTCCCTCCCATGCCCCCCTGGTCTGTCCCTCCCGTGCCCCCCTGGTCTGTCCCTCCCGTGCCCCACTGGTCTGTCCCTCCCGTGCCCCCCTGGTCTGTCCCTCCCGTGCCCCCCTGGTCTGTCCCTCCCGTCCCGCCCTGGTCTGTCCCTCCCGTCCCGCCCTGGTCTGTCCCTCCCGTCCCGCCCTGGTCTGTCCCTCCCGTCCCGCCCTGGTGTGTCCCTCCCGTCCCCCCTGGTCTGTCCCGCCAGTCCCTAGTGGAGCGTCTGGTAGCCGCTCCTTAAGGAGGGGGTAATGTCACATGCCTGTCCTGTCTTGTGTGCACATGTGGGTTTTGTCATGTCTTGCATGTGCTCCTGTCATTGTCTGATCCCTCCCCCTTGTTATCTGATTAGTGTTGATTTCTCCCACCTGTTCCCTCTTGATTTCTTCCCTTTATAAGCTCCTTGTGTTTGTCAGTCTGGGTTGGATCCTTGTGTAATGTCTGCGTCTTCCGTCCTCCCCGTGATTCTGTTGGTTTGTTTAAGTTTGTATTTATATTATTCTATTATGTGTTTTTCCCCCTCGTGGGTTTTGTTTTGAGTTTATGTTTTATTTTTATAATAAATTATCATTTTCTGCACTTGAGTCCTCGCACCCTTTTCCCTTGTCTGTGACGTGACAGTTTTTTGCCACACTTTTTCCTTCCCACAGACTTCCCACTGAGGTGCCTTGATACAGCACTCTGGGAACAGCCTATTCATTCAGAAATTTCTTTCTGTGTCTTACCTTCTCGCTTGAGGGTGTCAATGATGGCCTTCTGGACAGCAGTCGGTCGGCAGTCTTACCCATGATTGCGGTTTTGAGTAATGAACCAGGCTGGGAATTTTTAAAAGCCTCAGGAATCTTTTGCAGGTGTTTAGAGTTAATTATTTGATTCAGATGATTAGGTTAATAGCTCGTTTAGAGAACCTTTTCATGATATGCTAATTTTTTGAGATTTGGGAGGTTTTCATGAGGTGTATGCCAAAATCATCAGTATTACAACAATAAAATACCTGAAATATTTAAGTTGGTGGGCAATGAATCTAAAATATATTTAAGTTACATTTTTATCATTACATTATAGAAAATAATGAACTTTTATCACAATATGCTATTTTTTTTTAGAAATGATTCTTCTCAGGCAAGGGGTGTGTGTGTGTGTGTGTGTTTTCTGTTTCAGGTATGATCTGTAAGTTTATTTATGCGGTTTAGTTTAAACTAAAAGAGTGAGAAAGCTTTACATATGCTAAAATATAAGCAGATATAACCTTAACAATAATATTACACTGATAAAAATGATTGTGGCGAAGTAAATACTACAGTAAAAAGTAATGTAATTTCTACATGAAAAAGTAGTTCACAATAGTATTAAATAAGATAGAATATTAAATTCTATATTAGTACTCAATTCAAGCATGTAGCAATAAAAGCATAAATATCAACATTATAAAATTTGATAAAACTACTCAACTTTTTTGTGTTCCCATAATGCACTGGGGCTTGAATAATTAATAAGGTTAATGAGTTTTCCAGCTGTATTTACACTTTTTTTTATCATTGCTTTTGTTGTTAGGTTTAGTAAAATGCCATTTGAAGTTCATTTTCTACTCATGACACATTCATACTCAAAAATGATCCATTGAATGCTATAGCGTCATTGTGTATTGTGTACCAAGTATTGAGGTCTCTGTGTTCTGGTTCATGTTACTACTATTATGTAGTCTACACAATATCTATTGTGTTATTTACTAAGATGTTTCTAAGTAAAGCATTCTCTTTAAAAGCATGGTTTAATTAAGCGTTATATTGTTCGGGTAAAAAGTAACATAGAAATGTCTCAACCTTTTATTGGCCATATTACATTTACTTATTTTCTTAGTTATTTGAGTTTACTTAATTCTATATAGGAAATGTACTTAAAAATATGCATGCAAAAACTTGGCAAAGGAAAATTAAGTAAATTGTACTTGTTTTTTTCAATTTCTCTTCCATACCAGCAGATGATAATGTATTGTTGTAATCGTGCCCTGCAGTTTTGTCGTCTTTCACTTTATATGTGCATACTCTTTAAAGCAGGATGGATTCTGATTGACAGTCAATGTATTTCTCATTCATCAGCTGTCAAAACATCATTCTTAAAGTGATTCCAGCGATATTGTTTGTTTTTCTGTGATGTTACCATTACTGTTGTGGTGTGGACTGTTTGTTTAGAACTATATCTTTATCATTATACTTAACATCATTAGTGTGCGCTAGCCTTTTCGTCTCTGTTTGGTAGCACTTTATTTTACAGTCAAGTACATGTTATGTCATGTACATACTACACTGTAAAAATTATCTGTTTAATAAGTTATGACAACATATGTTTTTACATTGTCTTAACTCATCAAAATAAGTTAAGAAATGTTAAACTTTTTTTTTTTTTTTTTTTTTTACAGTGTATGTACTTATTATAGTAATTACAATCACTATAGGTAATAACCCTGAAACTACGCCTAAACCTAACCTTAACCAATGTTCTTAACTTATTATCCTTTTCTTAGGTAAGTACGTGGTAAGTACACCTACTGTAAAATAAAGTGCAACCCTGTTTTATATTTTGTTACTCTAGGGAAATTTTATTTGTTTAAGGGGCTTTTTTTCACATTGGGAGAATTGCATTTAACGATATTACTTTATAAAAGTAATATTTTAATCCATATTTGTGGCTTTATTGCACTGTGTGGTAAACATTTATAAAAAACAATAAGGTTCTCAAAGCAGTGCTGTGTTATAAATATAGTCATGGCTGAAAGGGTTGCAAGCACTCTTCTTTCTGGCCTTACTGAATAAACTGAGGGACGGAAGACAGAGATCAGACTCCTGCACAAGTTTATTACTGTTCTTTCTCGTGATACTATTTATAATAACTTTTTTTAAAAATACATTTTGTTCTTTAATGTCATACATTCTATATACTATATATATATATATATATATATATATATATATATATATATATATATATATATAATTTTTTTTTTTTTTTTTTGTTTTTTTTTTTTTACATTGTGTTTTTTGTTCTTAATTTATTATGTTGCTTTGCATCCTATTTTTTTTTTTTTAATTTGGCACTGTTTTACTTTTAAGCAATGCTTAAAATGCTTTGGCAATACGAATGTAAAATATTTATCATGTCATGCTTTGTCTTGTAAAATGACAGAAATGTACTCAAAATGCACTTATTCACCAAATTTTCATTCATAGAATGAACCACCTGATGACAGCAGGTAAAAAGAGCTGTTAAAAAACTGGGAATATATCTGTGTGTGCTGGGCGTGGTTTGAGGCTCTCACAGTCTGTGAGTCCTCCGGTTTGGCCAGAAAAACGACAGTTAATGAGTCGACACCACACCTTACTGCACAGCAGAAGAAATGCACACAAACTGACTCCATGCGCGAACAAATTCATTGCTGTTTAGGAGTTTCTTATTCTTTATACTCTTTTGTCATTTATTAAATTCAAATCTATCATACAATCAGTTCTAGTCGATACACTGTCAAAGGAATCAATACCTATCAAAGGTCAATAGGTAAGAATTCTGGGATTGGATAGGATCTTAATGTGTAGAATTGCAATGAGCACCTTACTGCTTTTCATACAAAACAAAAGGCGGCCTGATGGATGATCCATGTACTCTTATGAATTTATTTTTGATGTTATTACGGAGTTCAAATTCAGTTTGTCAGCTTTCCTAAATATTACAAAATGTATGTTTCTCAGATGGAAGGGCCATAGATTGAAATATTCATATAACCTACTATATCAAAGCACAATCTATATAGTTCTAACACATTTTCCTAGCAAGTTTAAATCTTCATTCATTTTTTGCTTCTGTTTTCTGCTTTATAATAGAGCAGCTTAATGAGAGAATACCTTCTCACACATGTTGTGTTTGGTTTATGTTTGTGGTCATTTTTGTATATCAAGATAACATGATGTAGCCTACGCTACTGGTTTTATGCAAAGCAGCTGCAATGGGTTCAAAACATTTCACTACCCTCATAACTAGGGATCTTTTAGTCTGAAAAAAAAAATTGTTAACATGGCAAAATGGGATGAGTAGCAATCACCATTTAAAGCACTGTGACAGACATAATCAAGACTTCCTACACTTAAATATCTGTGTTTATTTGTAAAATATTGTATTGTTTATGTTTGTTCTTTTTTTAATGTTTTGCAATTTAAAGTGAGGAAAATAAGTATTTGAACACCCTGCTATTTTGCAAGTTCTCCCACTTAGAAATCATGGAGGGGTCTGAAATTGTCATCATAGGTGCATGTCCACTGTGAGAAAAATAATCTAAAAATAAAAATCCAGGAATCACAATATATGATTTTTTAAACTATTTATTTATATGATACAGCTGCAAATTTTGCAATTTGAACACCTGTCTATCAGCTAGAATTCTAAACCTCAAAGACCTGTTAGTCTGCCTTTTAAAATGTCCACCTCCACTGTGTTTATTATCCTAAATTAGATCCACTTGTTTGAGGTTGTTAGCTGCATAAAGACACCTGTCCACCCCATACAATCAGTAAGAATCCAACTACTAACATGGCCAAGACCAAAGAGCTGTCCAAAGACACTAGAGACAAAATTGTACACCTCCACAAGGCTGGAAAGGGCTGCGGGGAAATTGCCAAGCAGCTTAGTGAAAAAAGGTCCACTGTTGGAGCAATCATTAGAAAATGGAAGATGTTAAACATGACTGTCAATCTCCCTCGGACTGGGGCTCCATGCAAGATCTCACCTCGGGGGGTCTCAATGATCCTAAAAAAGGTGAGAAATCAGCCCAGGGAGGAGCTGGTCAATGACCTGAAAAGAGCTGGTACCACAGTTTCCAAGGTAACTGTTGGTAAAAGACTAAAACATCATGGTTTGAAATCATGCATGGTACAGAAGGTTCCCCTGCTTAAACCAGCACATGTCCAGGCCCGTCTTTAGTTTGCCAATGACCATTTGGATGATCCAGAAGAGTCATGGGAGAAAGTCATGTGGTCAGATGAGACCAAAATAGAACATTTTGGTCATAATTCCACTAAACGTGTTAGGAGGAAGAAGAATGATGAGTACCATCCCAAGAACACCATCCCTACTGTGAAGCATGTGGGAGCTAGCATCATACTTTGGGGGTGTTTTTCTCCACATGGGACAGGGCGACTGCACTGTATTAAAAAGAGGATGACTGGGGCCATGTATTGCGAGATTTTGGGGAACAACTTCCTTTCCTTAGTTAGAGCATTAAGGATGGGTCTTCCAGCGTGAAAATGGCCCGAAGCACACAGCCAGGATAACCAAGGAGTGGCTCTGTAAAAAGCATATCAAGGGTCTGGCGTGGCACGGCAGATTAAATTCAAATAGGCGCCAAAGATTTGAGCTTTAAACAAGTACATTCTCTTCTGAAAAAGTCTTAAATCTACATTTTGTGACACAATGACAGTAGTATTATTAAATTACATGGGGTTTCTCATTCGCTATTGACGCTTGCCGGTTGGTGCGAGATGCATTCTGTCTCTCTGTCTGAAGTCCACACAAGTCACCTCTTGATACATCCTTGATAAAAGGGTCGGATCAAGGATCTAGGGATTTGAACAGTACTTGGCTAGATGCGAACTTTGAATTGGAACAGTACTTGGGCAACAACTGATGACATTTCACAAGTCCATGAGAACACAAGTACAGACAAAAACACATTGAAAAACGGCCTCTGAGTCTTTGTGGTTGCTAGGTTTCGAATTGGTTGATTGATCAGTCCCACATGTGCCTTGTTTCACCCCTCAGTTTGTGACCTTCTATTAATAAATATACTGATTGCAATTAGATCCCATACTCTCCCTTATTGAGCCAAGCCATTAAAATGATTAATCTCTGAGCTGATTGGTTGAATTCAGGGTTCAATATTTTTTTTGTCATTAAAGGTGAACTATGTAGTATTTTTGCAGTAAAATATCCAAAAACCACTAGGCCAGTGTTATATATTTTGTTCAGTTGAGTACCTACAATATCCCAGATGTTTCCAACTATTTGTAAATTGTGAGAAAATTGCTATTTTAACTAAGGACAGGGACGTTGCAGCATTGCATTTGAGGGAGTCGCCTGTCAATTGCGTCATATCTGCGTTACCCTTGATTTCGGCTTTTATTTGGCATGAGCGCTTTACTCTTAGCAGTGTGAACAACTGAACGCACGGAGTAACGTCATAACATCGTTTTAAACACACTTAAATGTATCTAATATGATAAACAGAGCTCCATTACCTCAAAATCATAACCGGAAGAGCGGATCTGTGCAGGCGCCCGGCAAATGAGTCCCGTCCCTTCATAATAAAAGTCCCGGTATTCGCAAGGCAGGTATTTGTTTAACAATCGCTCCAGCAGCTTTGCTCAGGTCCATAACACTCGGTCCTGCTCTGCTTTAGACTACAGTAACGTTAATAACCGCATGCATGAACGTGATTTCTGCCCGAGTCCTATTTTTCACCGGCTGTGATGAGAAGACCACATCTCCCAAGATGCTGCGCTCACACTTTGCGTCATCAAACTACGCATTTGTTTTGCATAGGCGCCCTCCAGTGGACAAAAGCTGCATAGTGCACCTTTAAATTAATGAAAAAAATAAAAAAAAATACTATTGGAACCAAGGCTGCTAAAATGTAGGCAGTCACTGGTGTGCTCTATTGCCAAAATAAATGAATGAATGAATGAATGAATGAATGAATGAATGAATGAATGAATGAATGAATGAATGAATGAATGAATGAATTTGCAGTTGGCTGTGGCTGATAAACAGTTGAAGATAAACATTTGGGTTCTCGATTTTCAAACTCGTCGGGTCACTGCTCTTTACACACTGCATGAAAAACTGAGGTAGCATTCAGTCACTGCTGTGTTCACACTGACCGATGAATAGCTCGTCAGTGATTCGCTCTGATCGCGTCTTTGATCCTTCACACTGCCTGATTGTCACATGCGTGCACGAGCACTGAATTGCCTATGATTTCAGGCATTTGTCTGCGATTTTGCAAAAAACCTGTTGCGAATAAAAATCGGGGCTAAAATCAGGCAGCGTGAACTCGACATTAGCTGACTTTGACTTGCTTATTGGCTTGTGAGCCATAATATATTTTGCTACATGATGAAAGAAATTGTTTATATCTTATTTTTTTGATTAAATAAATGTTCACTTGTAGGCTTTGTCCGGAGTTTAGATTTGCCATCAGCTACTGTAACATTTGTACGTTTGTATATATTGGAATATGGAAATAGAAAAAAAAAAAATTAAGTGTGTTAATGCCTACTGTACATACAATGCACTGACAGACTTATGGAAGTCATTTCAGATGTGTTTTCATAATGGCAAAAATCCATGACATCCACAGAGTCACAGGCTAATTACAATTGATTACTTTGTAAAGATGAAACAGCATCTGTGTTTGTTTGTGTGGGTGTGAGAGTGTTTTCCTTCCAGTGAATGTTGGGAATGTTATGACTGTTCAGTGTTTGATAAACAATTCTTATTTTAATCACTTTTAGAAAAGAAGACTTTGGCAGAAACGTACAAAAAATCGTTGAAAAAAAAAAGACTTTTGAAAGGTAAAAATGTATGCCATATTTGCCCCATCTATAGGCATCTATAAAGGTTGTACTTAAATGGAATACCACCCCAGTGACATATTTTGTTCTTTTTTTTTCTGTACATGATGGAGTAGAGATTTACAAAGAGAATTTCAAAGGCTTTTCTTCTGAAGTGAAGTGTGTAGCTCTTTTTAAAGTATTTTCAGCTTGACTAGTTTTTGTGCAGAGACAACTTTTAATAAGCCACTAGTAGCTTTATTTACTGAAGAGTATAAACACTGTGGCTCTTTCAGAATGACTCCAAACCAATAGAATGGATTTGGGGCAGCATGATCTGGCCTTGTTCCAAATGCTGTCCTGTGCCCTGTGCTCCTCATCTGATTCCACTCTTTGGTGACCTAATGCTGCATTTGTTTAGCAAATATTCAGTTACAAACTACCTTTTAACCAATGTCGTCTGCATGCAGACAGGCTTTAGCTTATCATCATTACTATGCTGCTTAGCAGGGAAGTATATTTTTCTGTTGATATGAAAAATCAGGTACATTTAGCAATATAGCGGGTGAATTATATATGATGTGTATATTTCACAATGTTATGATGAAGTTGTTCAAAGTATTTCTAAGGATGCTGATTTTTAGCAGCTGTCTGACTCTGAGGTGGCTTGTGTAACATTAGCAACTCATTATTTGCTGTTTGATAATGCAGTTAAGCCAAAGACTAATGATATGAATTACTGTTATGTGTCTAAAGTTGTAGAGAGAGATAAAATGCATTACCTTTCTGATACATTAACTTTTAGACGAGCCTGTACAATTTATCTTCTTCTGAATTTCTGTTTCAAACGTATATGGCTGAACTGAACCAGTATTTCCACTTACCATTGTGTAGTGTTTAGTAGATGTGATTGGGTGGATGCAGGGCTAATTTGCATATCCATGGCTCCAAGTGAAGCAAGGGTGTAGAGTTACATTTAAAGGTATTTTAATGCATGGCGATTTTTGTTGTTGTTGTAATTTTGGTGATCATATATACATTTTAAATGAAGTGTATGTAAGATTGTGGCCTAAACTGGTACTGCAGTCACTTTCAAATTACTATCCCCTCTACCCCTCCCCCTGACTCGAGGTTGCCAGATTGGCTGCAGGATCCAGCAGGAACATTTGTAGCTGCAGCTGTGGTAACTAGAGCAGATCTGGCAACCCGGATGCTGAAACACTACTGACTTCTTGATTGGTCGATAGGTGGAGGGTGGAGCTTCAGGCCAAAACACAACATGTCAACATTAGTTGAGGGCTGCAACAACAACTTTTAAATGACAATATCCTGGCGGGACTACTCAGTGATATAAGTAATTGAAATTAACATGATTTCTTAACGTCTAGTGACATATCAGGGACATTTTATGATTAATTGAAATATACTTTAAGGATACAATTATTCACTACAGGGTGTATAGAATGTATAGAATCTTGTGAAGTGTCTACCACTTTTTGATGATCATATATCTGAAAAATAGACTTTACAAAAGCTCTTTCTTTCTGTCTTTGCAGGCTATAGGGAGTGCAACTAAAGATGTCCGATAGTGTCGATATTGAAGAAAAACCACCTGCCCCTCCCTTGAGAATGAACAGTAGTTCTCGTGACCCTTCCTCAGTACTCAGTTCCAAACCACTTCCAATGGCTCCAGAAGAAAAGAACAAGAAAGCCCGTCTCAGATCCATCTTTCCCGGGGGAGACAAAAGTAAGTGCATCCAGTTGTCCCACACAGAATGTGTACTTTTGTTCTGTACTTTACTATATATACTATATATATATAAAATAAAAAAGAGAAAAAAAAGATATTATATATATATATATATATATATATATATATATATAATATCTTTTTTTTCTCTTTTTTTTTTTTTTTTTCAGACAGCCTGTCAGTAATCACACTTGTAGGGTCATGTGAAGTTTCCCAAGATTTTTTGAACACTGGTCAGTTTATAGCAAAAAGGTTAATTGCCGCATGTGTGCACCCATGGAAATACTTAGAAAGTATGTTTCAGTTTTTTGAAAAGATGAAAGATAAGTTTATTTGGCAGCATACACTTGATGCGTGTTTCATAAAATGTAGACAAAATGTAAACGTCTGATAGAAAGAGAAGAGTAAACAGTTGGAAGAATATCGGAAGTGCATCAGAGTATAGGGTCCGTGCATTCGGCCTTAAAGTAACTGCAGCGTTGTAAAGAGCTTTGTCAACGCTATCTCACAATTGGTATATATATTAGGAGGTGGCTAATTCTAAATTGTACGACCTCACTCGTACAAATTTGTACTTTTTGTCTAAACCCAAGTGACAGGTAGGTTTAGCAACAGGTATTTGGCAACTCGTCCAATACGTACAATTTAGCCATAACCCTATGAATTTGTACGAATGAGGTCCTACAAATAAGCCCCCTCGTAAAATATGTACGAATTGCCGTGAGATCGGATTAGCTTTGTAACTTTAGTATTGAAATGAGTTTAAGGTAGTCGTATGCTAGCATGTCAGATGGAGAATCACTGGCTCAAACCATCATGATGGCATATGATGTGCATTTATAAACAATGCAACAATAATAAAATAAGGCACTGACATAAAAGGAAATTTACTTTTGATACTTAAAGTACTTTTAAAAAACAAGTACTTCTGTACTTTTACTTAAGTAAAAATCTGTATTTACAAATTTCACTTGTAACGGGGTAATATTGGACCAGTAGTACTTTTACTTTTACTTAAAGGGTTAGTTCACCCAAAAATGAAATTGATGTCATTAATGACACACGCTAATGTTGTTCCACACCCGTAAGACCTCCGTTCATCTTCAGAACACAGTTTAAGATATATTAATATATATATTAATGATTAGGAGGCCGTGATGGATAGAGGCCAATGGGCAATTTTTGGGGATTTTTAATGATCACAGAGAGTCAGGACCTCGGTTTAACATTTCATCCGAAGGACAGTCTGACGAATTAAACTTTATATAACTATATTATAAAATATCAAAGACGTGTGAACTTACCACTGCAAATTCAGACACTTTCAAAAGTGAGCTATGGCAGAGGGGAAGATTTTCAGTGAATAACTTTTATTCATAATTAAATAATATTTTAATGACAATTCAGTCCTAGCTATCATGAGACTTCTGAAGATTTGGTATATACAGTATAGCATAAAAGTATAGCTTTTACTCTTTGTCATATGTGAATTTTAACAGCCTTAGTCCCATTCCATTTATTTCATAGCAAAAATCAGATTTCATATTTTGTTAATTATTTTAGTTTGTGTATCGAGTAAAGAATTAAAGAATGAGAAGAGAGTGAGGATTTTTGGGCTGAACTGTTCCTTTAACCTGTTTACTGTCCCTTTGTTATTTTATACAAAATATATGTTTTCCAAAAATAATTGCTGGAAAATCAAAGCTAAATATCTTGCCAAGTTGCGTTCTAAAACTTCCAAAAACTTGAGCCTGCTAAATTGTTTAAAGCACCGTTTCCATGGTAACCAAATGTCCAGTTTAAAAAAAAAACATATTTCACAGGGTGAATTTTGAGTGTTTAACTTTCAGATGATACCTAATTTATCATGATTACTAAAATATGGGATATCAAAATAATAAAAGTGTGTCCCACTGCCAAAACACTGACAGTTACCAGGCTAACTAGCTTCACCAACAAGACTTTCTCTAGAGCTCTAGAGGTAGATTCACTAGCTCCTTTAAACCAGAAATGACCAGTATAATCCACACTGGTTTAAGTAAACCAGCAGAGATGCCGAATGGCTATACTGTACAATTCAAACTGATCCGAAAGTGTGTTTGTGTGTTTAAAAGTATGTTTGTTTCTCTATTCAACAGCCAATAAGAAGAAAGAGAAAGAGCGTCCAGAGATATCCCTGCCCTCTGATTTCGAGCACACTATCCATGTAGGCTTTGACGCAGTAACGGGGGAGTTCACTGTGAGTTCACCCAGTCTCTGGGGTTTTTTCATTTGTGTTTGAGAGTCATTTTTATCTGTGATGTGTGATGACATTTTACATGTGTGTGTGTGTGTGTGTGTGTGTGTGTGCGCCCTTGTTTATATATTGTGGGGACCAGCCAGTGGTCCCCACTTTTCAAAAGGCTTATAAATCATACAGGATGAGTTTTTTTGAGAAAGTAAAAATGCAGAATGTTTCCTGTGATGGTAGGGGCAGGGGCAGTGTAGGGGGATAGAAAATACGGTTTGTACAGTGTAAAAACCATTACGCCTATGGAGAGTCCCCAAAAAGATAGTGAACCAGACGTGAGTGTGTATGTGTGTGTGTGTACAGTATGTATGGAAATGGTGTGCATGTGTGTGTGTGTGTGTGTGTGTGTGTGTGTTGTAAATAACAGCATTAGTTATGAAAATCAGAAACCATATGAAGTATCTTTGAGAACAATAACATAACACTAACATTGTTTAGTGAAGTAAATTTAACCCTCATATCTGTCTAACCTCACACACTTTTTAACCTCTGATTGAAAATTAATTAAAAATACAACAGGCAAATGCTATATGTAAAATATTTTGAAAACTAGTACAGATAATCTAATAAAAGGGGAAAAAAGATTTCAAAACGATTAAAATATTGCACTTGAATGAAAAAAAAAATTGACTGGTGTGAAGGGCCCTTAAGGATGTATTTAACTTCATGTCTGTCGCCAGTGCCATAGATTTTAAAGTATTGTTGCAAATGAATGTTTTTATCATACTTTCAACCATTGTAACTACAGTCTGGCGTTCTGCATAGCATTTTCTGCAACTTTGGTTCAATGGGTTCACACAAGTTTTTTTTTTAGATCAGGGGTATTAGATCAGAGGTCCGGTCTCTATATTGCCTTCTCAGCGTAGGTCCGGACAATCATTTTTTGAAAAAATGTAATACATTTCCATCTGGGCAGCACAAGTACTTTGTAAAATAAAAAAACAGTCAAAATAGTAATCAAAGATAGGTATATTAGATTTGCTTTAAAAATTGTTGATAGTGTCACCTGGTTCAAAGTTCTTAATTTTTTGGTGCATGCAAAAGTTGTATGATTTACTCATATGTCCATTTTTTTTTTTCCTGTTTCCAATGAACATATGTACACATACACAGGGTATTCCAGAGCAATGGGCTCGGTTATTGCAAACCTCTAATATTACAAAGCTGGAGCAGAAGAAAAACCCTCAGGCTGTTATAGATGTTCTCAAGTTCTACGACTCCAAAGAGACTGTCAACAACCAGAAATACATGAGCTTTACGTCAGGAGGTGAGGCATACACACACACGCATATATGCAGGGGGCATTTCTATAACAACTGACTTTTCCGCTCAAAGAACTATAATGCTATGACTATAATAGTTCATTTGAATTAAGTTATCACTTAATTTTTTTAGTTCTTAAAGGGATAGTTCACTTTGAAATAAAATTGATATGTTTTAGCTTACCTCATGGGCATCCGAGATGTAGGAGTATATGTTTCCCCAGTAGTTTTAATTTTGATCATTTTAGGTCAAACCGTTCTTGTCTGTGCCTCACATAATGCAGGTCTATGGTCACCACATCAAAGAGCATACACAGAGAAGTCCAAATTAAACAATCCCCCATCGTACATACTGATGGCCTAAGACACGAAACAAGGCTTTTTACCTCTTGTACACCACTACATCCGACTGATCCGAGGGCGCGCGTGTGTGTTTCCTGTGGTGACATTTGCGCGTTCTGGCTTTAGTCCTACAGATAAAACATATCAAAATGTAATTTCAAAGTGAACTATCCCTTTAATATTAGCCACTTTATTGGGAAAAAAATATGCTTAGTCAGTGTGGTATAGGCAGCGGCGTAGCACCAAATTTTGGGCCCTGGGTACAAACCATCTTGCTGGGCCCCCATACGAAATACCATAGTGATACTAATGGGTGGGGTATTGCATTTTTATCATAAAAACACTTAATATGTAAACAAAATAAGCCACACTCTGATTAATGTATATGTATGTTTAGAAAACTGACTTCTAAGGGCCCCCCCTCTGCCTCGGGCCCTGGGTACTCGGTACCCTTTACCCCCCAGTCCGACGCCCTTGGGTATAGGCACCAGTAAATGTGTGTGCCTTACAGTACTTTATGTGTGGGGTTATTCTATGCAGGCTATTTATGGTCTTTGTTATACTCTCATTTTTTGTAGATTTTAAGTAGGCTTGGATGAAATGAAACCACCTTAATGAAATCTCTGAGTCTTACCTTGAATCTTTTATTGTAATTTAGTTATACCCCCCTCCATGTATGGGTTATTCTGATAAAATGATGATTGTTTTGTGATGTATAATATGTCTCCATACCTTAATATGCATCATTGACAGGATATTAAGTCTTATTTTTAGGACACATTTTTTTATATGAAATTAAAATCATATATTATAAATCATATCATTATATCAAAATAAACTCAGTAGTTCAAATCATAGTGACTAATTAAAAGATATCAATTATTCTTGGGACAACATTAAAACATTAAATGAAAATAAAACAATGTGTTGCAGGATTTTGCTATATATCTGCTAAAATATTAGTAAAACTTTTATGAGTTTTTAGTACCCTTTAACCCTGTAATGTTTAACCCTAAAACTTCTTGGAGGTAAAAAACATATATATATATTCAATACGAAAAGAGTAGTTCAAATAAAAAAAAGAGTTTAAATGTGAATTTTAAATGTGAACTTTATTGCAATGCACACTAGCAGTATCTATCTTCATTATTCTTTGGAATTATATGGATACCAAACTTACTATGATATAATAGTATAAATAACACAAAGGGCTCGGTTTTCTAAAAATGGCCGGAAAATTCAGAAACTTATGAAAAAAAGTACAGAGACTGCAATGGAATTTGATGAGAGTTTGACCCTTCTACATTTATATAATTATTATAATAGTTTGCTTGAGTAAAACTGACTAATACTTTTTTGCTTCCAGATAAATCCGCTCATGGTTACATCGCAGCCAATACTCTGGTGAGTTGTTGTTGTTGTTGTTGTTTTTTAGTCTTTTCCTTATTTTGTTTCCCAGTTTAACATTTTATTTCAATTTACCAATTCATCTTCATGAATTAAAGGATTCATGATTCAAGCATCTAGTAATGTCATGTCTACCCCTCACAAACATAACGTTAATAACATGGACTAGCTGAGCACATTGTCTTTATGTAACCATTATGTAGTTTTATGATTCATTTCTTAGAAACAGATTAAGAGTCAGATTTACTAACAGCTTGCTCCAGCGTAAACCCTCTTTTGGCGTTAAAAACTACTGTCAGGATTGACTAATGACACACAGTGAAAAATTAACGCTGAAAAGGCGTGGACAGGGTTATTTTTGTGACTGACGGTAGTGTATATGCATTTGTGGGAGTTTACCTTTTAGACGCAAAATTTACGATAGGAGTGTATTTAAATTAATTATGCAAGGTGATTTAATAAGGTCTGCACTAGTTAATTTACTGGGATTTGCGGCATTATTTAACGCCTAAAATGCCTTAAATCGTATGCTAATTTGCTTGGGATATTGTGTTGGTCATTATGGAAATGATCCGGCTGTGTTCATTAATATGTTCATTGTCAGTAGATCATGTGCAGAACTTTTCACTCTCATCTGAGCTTTCATGGGATTGCACTCTCATGCCAACTAGCCCTGTTTTTATAAATTTGGCCAATACATACAATTTTGACTTAAAGATTCTGCAAAATCAAAATAAAGATCACTTTTGCACTAATATTGTAATAATAAAGATCATTCTTATGCATGTAGTTAACTTCAGTTCAAAATCTTCCCCATCACCAGCATATGTTTCTAGCATTGATGTTATTGACGGTGTCCTCCATCACTGCCAGATGGCTGTGACAAAACTGTTGTGTTGACCTAGATTCAAAGGTGATTTTACACCACAGAATTAAGCTAACACATATCTTCAAAAGGCTTATTAATCTACAACCTTTATCTAAATAACTGTTGCTGTTTTTGATTTTGGTTTGCCCCCCACTGAAGAGTATTAAAAGATGTATAAATTATGCACCTCTCATAGTGTGTTAAGGTGCAAAAGCTGTTTTTGGTGGTCTATAAGTTCTAAATGTCTTGACCAAGAGAGTCTGCCAGACTCCACCAGTTGAGTATACAGCTATAAACCATCTAGACCAGCTAGACACCTAGTCAAATAAGTTAAAGCTGAATGTTACTGTAGCAATGGTTAAGACTAATATAGTCTTTAATAATGATACTGTAAGTTATGTTGTGTAAACAGTAAGTGGCATACTCCTTAAATGGTGGTACACTTTTTAGATTTTCACATTTTATTCCATTTTCCATTGAACTCAGCACCTGATTCCATGTTGTATCTGTCGTTTTTCCTCTTGTGAAATTCCCAAACTGAACACATTACCTTAGGTTAGGGGCTAAATCTCAGGTCAGACTGTGTGAAATTCCGATTATCATCTTGACTGATGCTGAAAGCAGACTTAAAGGGATAGTTCACCCAAAAAAGAAAATTCTTTCATCATTTACTCAACCTCAGTTTGTTGTTCTGCTGAACACAAAAGAAGATATTTGGAAGAATTTTTGTAACCAAGCAGATAGTAGGGGAAAAACACTGTGGTAGTGGATGGTTGTTCTATCTGCTTTGTTACAAAAATTCTTCCAAATATCTTCTTTTGTGTTCGGCAGAAGAATGAAACTCATACAGATTAGGAACAACATGAGGGTGAGTAAATGATGACAGAATTTTCATTTTGGGGTTAACTATCCCTTCACTCTAAAAAATGCTGGATTAAAAACAACCCAAGTTGGGTTAAAAATGGAAAAACCCAGAAATTGGGTTGTTTGAACCCAGTAAATAGACCCATTAAAACAACCCACTTTCTGGGTTTGTCCATTTTCAAGCTAACCTGGGTTATATTTAACACAGCATTTGTGTTTAAAGGTGTTGAAAGGTTCAGCTTCACAAGTGATTGATCTTTAATGGTATCAAAATCCTGCACTTTGAAACCCATTTTCAAAAGGTTGCATTTTTAGCCTCCAAAAACACAGTTGTCCTGTAAATGAATGGCCAAATTTTCACATGGCTCCATACAAGACTATTTTAACACCTCAAAACACCGTTACCATAGTGCGTGATTTGTAAACTAATTGGTTAGGGGTGCAAGGAAAAGCTTGATTTTTTTATTTTCTTTAACATTACTGGTTGGGCTTAGGTTTAATGAGGGGGGTAAACATTTTTCATGAGCATGGGTTGATTTTATAAATAAAGAACTTTTTTAAAGGGCATTAAATAGGCTTAAGGGCATAGTCTCCCCAAAAGTCCAGCAGACAGTATCACTCCATTATTTAAAGCATACATTTATGTTAAAATTTCAGGAATTGAAAACAAAGAAACTGAATAGAAATGTACTTATTTCATTTATCATAATATTTATTTTATTTGTAGAAAATGTGACAATGTTTGTTGTTACTGTATTTCATCTGAATGCAGTACTGTGAATAGGGGAATATGTGTACCGAATCCCGGTATTAAATCATTCCCGGTGCTAAATTATGAAAGGTCGCAGTATCGATAAGTTCTAAGTATCAGTTCTACTGTCGGTACTGGAGAGATGAAGAAAATACACTTACTATATACAGGGAGTGCAGAATTATTAGACAAGTTGTATTTTTGAGGATTAATTTTATTATTGAACAACAACCATGTTCTCAATGAACACAAAAAAAACAATCAATGCTGAATATTTTTGGAAGTTTTAGTTTTTAGTTTTAGCTATTTTAGGGGAATATCTGTGTGTGCAGGTGACTATTACTGTGCATAATTATTAGGCAACTTAACAAAAAACAAATTTATACCCATTTCAATTATTTATTTTTACCAGTGAAACCAATATAAAATCTCAACATTCACAAATATACATTTCTGACATTCAAAAACCAAACAAAAACAAATCAGTGACCAATATAGCCACCTTTCTTTGCAAGGACACTCAAAAGCCTGCCATCCATGGATTCTGTCAGTGTTTTGATCTGTTCACCATCAACATTGCGTGCAGCAGCAACCACAGCCTCCCAGACACTGTTCAGAGAGGTGTACCGTTTTCCCTCCTTGTAAATCGCACATTTGATGATGGACCACAGGTTCTCAATGGGGTTCAGATCAGGTGAACAAGGAGGCCATATCATTAGATTTTCTTCTTTTATACCCTTTCTTGCCAGCCACGCTGTGGAGTACTTGGACGCGTGTGATGGAGCATTGTCCAGCATGAAAATCATGTTTTTCTTGAAGGATGCAGACTTCTTCCTGTACCACTGCTTGAAGAAGGTGTCTTCCAGAAACTGGCAGTAGGACTGGGAGTTGAGCTTGACTCCATCCTCAACCCGAAAAGGCCCCACAAGCTCATCTTTGATGATACCAGCCCAAACCAGTACTCCACCTCCACCGGACTGGAGCTCTCTGCCCTTTACCAATCCAGCCACGGGCCCATCCATCTGGCCCATCAAGACTCACTCTCATTTCATCAGTCCATAAAACCTTAGAAAAATCAGTCTTGAGATATTTCTTGGCCCAGACTTGACGTTTCAGCTTGTGTGTCTTGTTCAGTGGTGGTCGACTTTCTGCCTTTCTTACCTTGGCCATGTCTCTGAGTATTGCACACCTTGCGCTTTTGGGCACTCCAGTGATGTTGCAGCTCTGAAATATGGCCAAACTGGTGGCAAGTGGCATCTTGGCAGCTGCCCGCTTGACTTTTCTCAGTTCACGGGCAGTTATTTTGCGCCTTGGTTTTTCCACACGCTTCTTGCGATCCTGTTGACTATTTTGAATGAAACGCTTGATTGTTCGATGATCACGCTTCAGAAGATTGGCTATTTTAAGACTGCTGCATCCCTCTGCAATATATCTCACTATTTTTGACTTTTCTGAGCCTGTCGAGTCCTTCTTTTGACCCATTTTGCCAAAGGAAAGGAAGTTGCGTAATAATTATGCACACCTGATCATATTGTCATTAGACCACACCCCTTCTCATTACAGAGATGCACATCACCCAATATGCTTAATTGGTAGTAGGCTTTCCAGCCTATACAGCTTGGAGTAAGACAACATGCATAACGAGGATGATGTGGTCAAAATACTCATTTGCCTAATAATTCTGCACTCCCTGTATAATTGCTTTATAGACGTTATATTGTGCATTCTTTATTGCCAGCCGTTTCTATAAGCAATAATATTAAACCATGTGTTAGATTGTTGCTAGTCGCAAACCAGGAGAGAGAGAGAGAGAGAGAGAGAGAGAGAGAGAGAGAGAGAGGGAGAGAGAGAGAGAGAGAGAGAGAGAGAGAGAGAGAGAGAGAGAGAGAGAGAGAGAGAGAGAGAGAGAGAGAGTCTGATAGAAAGTACAGTACTTTCCAGAAAAAAGTCACCAGATGAAAACTGCATTGTTATGAGAAAAAAACACTGATCAAGTTGCATTGTATAATTACATTCACATTTAAAAAAAACTAAAAAAAAAAAATGTTTATGACACTTTTAACATGTATTTTTTGCTTTTTTTTTAAACATACAAATTGAATGGTATACATAACAATAATGAAAAATATAAGTATAAAATAAACATTATTACATTATGTTAACTATTTAGTGTCATTCATTATAAACAACATTTATTACAAAAATATTAGCAGCATGTTGGAAATAAACTATATGAATAAAATTGATATGCCTTACTTTGCCTATATAACAAGCACAAACTGTTCAAGTTGAATGAGAGGAAAGATAAAAGCTGAATCCCATAAGATAAAACAATTCTCTACAAATGCACTGACTACTCATTTCTAATATACATCATTTATTTAATTTGAAAAGCAAATAAAAACAGTTGATGTAAAATATGTCTGATCTACAGTGTTTTTCTGCTTAACCACGCTTGAAAATGCGAATATATGTATTCAAATTGAACAAAAGAAAGGAAAAAAACATGTTCATACATACATACATAGGAATCCTCTGAGGGAGGGTGAGATGTGAGTGATGATTTGGGAAGAGAAACTAAAGTGGAATAACTTAGTTTGTCTACTAAAGAAATTACATAGTTTATATTTTTCTCAGTTAGTTCACAAACTAATTTTAAATGTTAAAATGCCCATTCTACAAAAATAACTTGATTTCAGCTCTTAGGTTTTTTTCTTTCTGTTCCTAATTATATACAATTGGTAATTTGCTGTTTAGAAGAACATCTAAGAGTTATATAACCCCAGTTCATTAGTAAATCATCAGTAAAAGATTAGGCACTCAAATTGCTCATCTCTATTGAGCAACACTTTTAACTTACAGAAATATTGAAACATTCATGAAAGGACAAGTTGCTATTTCATTTTAAAGAGGGAAGATGAAGAGAAATTCTTACCTCTAGAAATAGACTTCATTTGAAATCTTTGTACAGGAGAACCGTACATTCTTTAAATTCTCCCCAGCTGATGACAACAGAAATTAACTTTATGTTTGGTTGACTGCATTATTGTTTGGTGAAGAAACAGGCTGTGATGTCAAGTTAGCAATGCTAGATCTGATATATTCTGTTTGTGTGCACTTTGGTTGCTTGATGTTATATAAGTCCCTTTCAGGTGTTTAAAAATGCAACTGGTATTACAGAAAATATATTAAGTGGTTTTAGCTATTCATTAGCAGATTTTCTTAGTAACTGTAGACCATGTACAGAAGTGTGTGTTGTGATGCACTATTCATCAAAGCATTGATTATTTAAGTGTAAGGGTCACTTAATGTGTCAAAAAGAACACGAATGACAGTTAAACACTCCCCAGATTAATGCGTGTCTATCTCAAGCTGAAGAGCTCTTCATCTGACATTTTATCTGGCTGAAAATCCAGTTTTGCTGGCAGGATTGATCTGATATTTACACAAAAATATTACTGTTCATAGTCACCGAACAATCACGCTGTCAAAGTGGTGGCAAATGAATGTCCATGTATAAACCCCAATAATGAAGACGCTCACTTCTTTTTCTTAGTTGTATTTCCTCCCTCGCCCATTATTTTCACACGAATCTCACTTCCAAGCCACCTTTCTCCTTTGCCTCCCTCCCTCCTGTCACACTTTCCCTCCTGTCCTCTGTTGCCTGGAATCCATTTGTAGTGTTTGAATACTTTGTGGGTTTTTTTGTGTCAAGTAAAATATCCTCCCGTTCTCAACCTTATCATCATTCAGAACCGCCTCCTGTCTTCCGGGCCACCTGTCAGCCTTAGAACCTGCAGCGCGTTATTTGACAAGGTAAAACTTCACCTTTATACTGTACGGCACTAAGGAAGCAGCATCATTTGGCAAAGCTAATGCCTCTACTGTGCAGCCATGAACTTACAACTTCACAGATGCAGACACACAACATTTGGGCATATGATGCATAAACACATTACTGTACATAAGCTAGCAGTGAGCCAACAGCCCAAATTTGTGCTTTTCCACAAGCTAGTTTTTATAGTCTGCACTTTACAGAAAGTTTGCAATGCTGCACACTTCAAACTAATTTCTAGATCTAACTATAAACTCTTCACAGAGTATGTAAAAGGCTTGCCTGAGCTAATCTCAGTGATATCACTATGACACAAAGTTTTATTTCTCATCTAAAATGAAACTGCTATGAAAAATATATTGAAAATGTAGGTATGCACAACAAAACTAGTCCATATTACACCAACAAATTAATGTGACCCCATTAAATGGTTTGATGAATGCATTTGTTTTCCCTGTATTCAGGAAATCCTGTATTTATTGAAATTCTATGTAATGTATTGAGAGAAAATCACAAGATTTTCTATCTAGGCCAGAGGGTTACTGTCAAGGCATGACTGCTACTTGCTATTGCTTGGCAAACAGGAGATTTTTGATTTCATATGTAGTTCCCCAGCAAGCAATAGCCATTAGTCATTTCACCGACCGTCTTGGTTAACTATAGGCCTGATCTAGTCCAGCTAGGAGTAACCCACTTCTAGCCTAAATAACCTTGAATTTGGTTACATGCCGTTTTTGCCCAACTAATTTGCGGGATTTATGATATTCCGTCTTTTAAGCAAAACTATCAGTGATTTACAAGGTGCTGGGTTTCATTTCTTTGGTTAGACGTCTATTTAATTTTCACTGACAGCCCAAATTTTGCCTTGTTTTAGCCTAGACGTCAGGCTGTGTTTGGACGGCTATTAGACATAATTTTAATGCAAAATTGCTTGCTGGGTCATTTTTAAAATAGTTTTGCCAACTCTTATTCTCCCATTTTTTGGGAATTCTACCATTTTTATTTCTTGAGGTTTTAAAGAAGAAGAAATTACCTTAATGTCAATTTTGTATCATTCTTATGAAATTTGATATATTTAATTTCTCAGATTTTAAATCTTAAATTTGCTTGCTAGCTATAAAAAAATGCTGCTTGCCTCATTAAATACTCCCTAAACTGCAGTTGACCATAAAAACATACAACAACAGCATCACATGCATGCAAGTGTGTGTATGTGTGTCTTTTATCTTTCGCCATCCATCTCATACCAACAGGTGCTGGACGCGTCTGGAATCTCTTTCTTATATTTCAGGTTTAGAATTTTTTATTTTTTTTGCCGCCCGAATTCCAGTTTCTAGTTGGCAGAGACAAATATGAAAATACATTTGATGCTTAATCCCGTGAGTGTGACCTTTACACAGATAAGGCTGCTGTCTTTTGCATTGATAATTCCATGAAGAAACTTTAACATTTATTGCACAAAATGTTTTAGATTTGTTTAAATGTTCTTCTTGCTATAAGGTTCTTTTAAGAACTGTTCACTGAAAGGTTCTTTAGGGAACCCAGAATGGTTCTTCTATTGCATTGCTACAAAGACCTGCTTTGGCAACCTTTTTTTAAGAGTGTAGTTTCTCAGGCCAAAGCTTCTTTTAGCAGTACAAATTTCAAGTCCTTTCATAATTTTGAATCATCACACGAAGCTGGTTTTTGAAGACGTTGATCCCAAACCTCACTTGTGTTGTCGATATGTGTGTTTGTACTAAATGGGTAAGTTTGATGATAGTAATGATAGTAAATCTCATATCATATCATAATTCCATTATGATTATGTCTTTAATAATTTTGGTGCTCTTAGTCTCAGTTGACTTTGTAAAGTGTCTATGGTGGACTTATGAACTACTTTAACTGTGCAATCCTATTCCAGATATACATACCAATAAGACATAGCACAACATAGCAATACAGTAATATGATATAGTAAAACAATATAATAAGTCATTTGTAACACGCTATAATTTTAAGATGACATCGTTACATGTTACTACATTACTATAATAATGCATGCATAAGTAAATGATGCATAATTTCAAGTAACTAACTCTAAAAAGAAACACTACCCATAACTCTATTGTAAGTACATGTAGTTAATTACTTATTTGTACTTATTTGAGTTAGTGCAATGAAACAAAGTCACCTTAAAATAAAGAAATAAAGTTTAACCTAGTCCTTTTAGCAAAGTCTTGCCAGCAAATTAAAACACGCATTAGCAAACTAGCATGCAGATTAGCATACATATACACTGCAACATATAGCATGTGTGCTGTGCATAGTATAGGCCTACGCATTAAAAAGACATAGATGAAGTATACAATTAAACATACTGCGCTGGGTTCTGTATTAAAAATTCAATTTTCTGGTTTAAATGTGTGATGAATGAACCAGTAGTAGTTACAGCAGTTTTGATCTTTTGATAAATTATTAACTATAACTGGACAAATTGACTGGCAGTGTCATGTGGCAACTATGTAAAATACTACTGATCGAAAACAGCCATTAACTGGAAGGGCCTCAGTTCACTCTGGCCTCAGGTCTGCTGTGTTTAAGATGTCGCCCTCTAGAGGTTGAAATGACTGAAACCAAGTGTAACAGGCCTACCCATGACAGCTTGAATTATATATGTAGAACACTATGCTCTTGTTTAAATGTGCTTGTTATGAAGGCTACAAATGAGCAGAACTGGGATACATTTGTGATATTTATTGACTGTGAATCAAGTGCTCAACTCTGTTTGTGCTCTACTCATGTGTCTTTGTGGGAGTGCAGCAAGGGGCAAAGACAACTTCTGAACCTCCTATTGCACCTCCGGTGTCTGAAGAAGAAGACGAAGAAGAGGAGGAAGAAGAGGAAGAAGAGGAGGAGGAAGATGATGATGAGGTTCCACCCATCATTGCTCCACGGCCCGAGCACACCAAATCTGTTAGTACAGCATGTTTATTTTGTAGATTAGTTATAGAATACATTATGAACAAAAAATGTGTTAAATAATGTACAAAATTCTAGAGTGAGATTTCAGACTACTAGGGTACTTTCTCAGGAGAAAAATCGGAGAAGGGGGAGACTTGGGGTGTGTTGACACTTGGCAGGTTTGGTTTAATTAAGACGAACTCTGGTGCGATTGCTCTGTTAGTGTGATTCATTTGAATAAGTGTGAACACTTCTATCCGAACCCTGGTGCGCACCACACAAGAGGACAGAGAGACACATTTTTTTATGGGATCCTAGTCCACTTTCAAACAAACTCTAGTTTTAGTTCTAGACATCTACAGGATGTAATGTCACAAGATGTGACCCTAAAAAGGACAGAGTCATTAAGGATAGCTGGTTCTTCTAATCATTGGAGCTACACTGGGACTGGGACAGGACTGTTGCTCTCCATGACCGAAGTCGGCCAACCCCGGTCTAGGAGAAACAAATAGGAAATGTCTCATATCTCCTTTCATCCCTGTCTAGTTATCTCTCCTATGTATTTCTATGCATTTAGTCTATCACTGTATTCTTTTGTAGATCTACACACGCTCTGTTATTGAGCCGGCTGCACCTCCTGCTCTTGTCAAAGAGGTCACGACCCCTCCAGAGTCACAAGTCCAGCCGGAGAACACGTCTAGTACGCTGTACCGTCACACTGACCGACAGAGGAAGAAATCCAAGATGACAGATGAGGAAATACTGGAAAAACTCAGTATGTGGGCAAGAGTGGTGATTTTAGCTGTATATGTGGTGGTAAAATATTATTTATTTAACTGTAATAAGATACTATAGCAATATTTGGTTTAAGAGCACCAGACACTTTGGTAAACCTTTATTTTTATGGTCCAATTTAGACATTTTAGTAACTGTAAGTAACTTTGCAACTACATTACAAAGTTATACATCTACTTAGAAATAATAAGAAGCAATACTATTTCAATAAACTGATATTTCATTGTTAGTTCAGTGATGTGGCATGATATGGAATGGAGACAAAATTCATCACATGAACAGAACTGTGTTGTAATATTGTTTTAGCCACAATACTTAATAAATAATTGTCAATGTGCTTTAAAGGTTCTTCTCAAATGGCAGAGTCCTAAGAATTTTTAAAAGAAGAAATCCTAAAGGAACGTGTACAGGATGTTTATGGAATTTCATCATAATTTGAAATCTCACTGGATCCTAATAGGAATTTTGGTCCCAGAGATTACTGTTCTTACTCTGCCAGCAATGCTCACAATAGACACACTCAAACAGATCTGTCTATGTCACTGACCATCATTAAAAAAATAGTTTATATTGGTAACCAAACTCATCATGCATGTCTTTTCAGCGGTTACCGGACTCCAAAAGCTGTGTGTGTATGTATTTGCTTCTGTGTGCATATAATCTTACAGGGCTCTCCTCTTTCTTCCAGGAAGCATTGTTAGTGTTGGTGATCCCAAGAAGAAATATACACGTTTTGAGAAAATAGGACAAGGGTACGTTTACTCACATCATGCACGCATACCCACCCAAACTCACACACCACACACCAACTCAAAAGACATTTGGATATGAGAAGATCAAGGTTCAACAGAGAAGAAAGACAGGAGGGATTGGATGTCAGGTTTAAGAAATCCAGAATAAAGTGAGCAAATGAAAATTTAATTCAGACATGACTACAGGCCAAAGAGAGGGAGTGTGTTTTGAGTTTATAAGCTGACCTCCTCTCAAAACAACTATTCGCTCAAAAAGAAAAGAAAAGAAAAGAAAAGAAAAGAAAAAGGCTGTTTTTTATTATTATTATTAATTTTTTTTTGACTTTTTCAGTGATTGTTTTACTATTATTTTTTACTTTAGTGTACCTGTCGAATATATATTGCTTATCCGATGCTTTTGCATCTGAACTCTTCATACACTGTAAAAAAAAACAAAAAAAACAAATTCCAATTAAAGATTTTCTAGTCACTGATCACATCTAAATTATCTCAATTAAAATTCTGTGAAATTATGCAATTTAATTCGCTGAAATTCAATTCGGACAACTGAAAAATTTAGATGTGATCAGTCACTAGAACATTTTCAATTGGAGACCTGAATTTTTTTTACAGTGTATGTCGTCTCAGGTTACGTAACTAACCATGGTTCCCTGAGAGGGAACGAGACGCTGCGTCGAAAGGCTAGGGGAACGCCTCTGCGTGATGCGTCATGAAGCACTAGTGAAATCAGTCCAATAGCGAGGAGATACGTCATAGGCGGGTGACGTCATCGACCAGGAAGCTATAAAGCATACCTGGACCAAACAGTCATTAGCTTCTGAAAAAAGCCGAACAAGTCGATCACAGGCATGCCGGGAGTATGGCATAGCGACGCAGCGTCTCGTTCCCTCTCAGGGAACCATGGTTACATACGTAACCTGAGACGTTCCCTTTATCGAGGGAACTCGAGCTGTGTCGAAACGCTAGGGGAACTCAATACCCACGCCGCCATAGTCCCAAATGTCTGTATATGTGAATTACTCAACCCAAAAACACCCGGGACCCTGGGGCCATACTCCTGGTCGAGTGGGCTCGGACCTTTAGCGGTGAAGGTTGCTAAGAGCTGACTGGGCATGCTCAAGCCCCAAACACATCACTTTTTTTTTTTTCTCTTAATAGACACACACATGAAATGGACATACAATATTCACATAGAGCGCTTGTGAAGGCACAGAAGCTAATGACTGTTTGGTCCGGGTATGCTTTATAGCTTCCTGGTCGATGACGTCACCCGCCTATGACGTATCTCCTGGCTATTGGACTGATTTCACTAGTGCTTCATGACGCATCACGCAGAGGCGTTCCCCTAGCCTTTCGACGCAGCTCAAGTTCCCTCGATTAAGGGAAACATATATTTTATATATGTATAAATATATATTATTTTTCTCAATTATTGCATAGTAAAATCGTTAAATTAAAAATACATTGATTAATATTTCTTTATTACCCTTGTGCTCCTGCATAAATTATGTCAGACCTGTACATATTCTTGTCAGTGTCTGGCAGTCCTTGTATTCTAAGCAGCAAATACTGCTCCAGGATCAGTCTGAAGCAGTTTCCATGTGGCTTTAACCTGAATGCATCTGATCCAGTTGCACCCTTGCTCTATTATTCATGCACCCTGATAGTAATCAGTGGCCTGGTGCCCTAGAAAGAGAGAACGGGTGTGTGTTCATGGATTGACATGACCAATTAATACTGTCCAAAGGAGATATACAACCTCATATATCAAGCAGAACAGCAGCTTCTGCTTACCCCTACTCTATGTACTATGTACGTATTACTCCTATATGTGTGAATTAGATAGTGGGGAATTATACTCTGATGACACTGGTAAGACTATGTCAATCTTCATGCATTTTTTTCCAGCCTAGTTTAAATATCCCATTAGACCCCCCTATGATTATGGGTCAGTCAGTGTAGAGGTCAAAGGTTAGATATTTCATATCTCTGTGAATTTGTGTTGGATTTTATTTAATCTCCACACAGCAACTGATAATACCATCACTACAATAATATTACCACAACATTGCTTTACTCACAATGAGTCAATAATCAAAATGTGCCTTGAATTTTATTTAAACGATCACTCCACCGTTTTTTAGAAATAGGGCTTATTCAACGTCTTTTCTACATTTAGATATGTGGGCAAATGCATTTTTGCCTTAGTGCATGCATTGTTTTAGTTTGGCAGGGTCGCCGCTAGCTTAGCTTAGCATAATGAATGGAATCCTATGTTGCCAGCTAGCATGTCAAAAGTGAGTAAAAGTTGAATAAGCCCTATTTCTAAAAATGTTGGAGTGTTCCTTTAAGTATTTATATGGATATTGATTGACATGTCAACTCTTATTATCATTATCACAATTTTAGCTTAAAACGTATATGAATGTATAATGAAAAATGTATATGTTAGGTTGTGACTGCTCATTTATCACTTATTTTTCTTTATTTATTGCCTTCTTAAGTTCATTTTAAATGGTCCTGTGTTGTGATGCATGCAATTGTAAAAACACAAATGTAGTCTTCCAAGCCATGTGAGGTCATTAAAGCTAAAATAGAAAAATGTTGTGTAGAAGATATAGTATATCGCACAGCAGGACATGCCAACTACCCTCCCATATACATGTATATATTTCTTGAGAGGGGATCTCTAAGGGCATTAAGAAATCCAGAGCTGCTCTCTATTGGTCGATGAATGATGTATGAGTCCATGCTAAGTCACTACAGTATAAAAAAGTTTTAACCTGCTTCTCTTCTGTGTGTTTTAAGGGCGTCTGGGACAGTGTACACAGCTATTGACATTGCCACAGGACAAGAGGTAAACCACATCATGTTTCGATCTGAAGAAAGCCTCCACATTTGCCTCCACATGGCCTCTTGCCCTTTGCTGACCCCTCTCTCTTTTACTTTGTTCAGGTGGCCATTAAACAGATGAATCTGCAACAGCAGCCAAAGAAAGAGCTCATTATTAACGAGATTCTCGTGATGAGGGAAAACAAAAACCCCAATATAGTCAACTACCTGGACAGGTACAACCTTCAACTTTAGCATATATTAACATTTAAATATGTATTTTATTATTAGTTATTATTTTAAAGACTTTTAAGCCTTTATTCATTAACAGAACATTTATGTGTATAGTTGATTTAAAGTTGATTTTTATGACTATTAAATTATTAATTTATGAGAGTGTTTACATATTATTAATACATACGTATTATCTTTTCTGCCCCAAAAAGAGAAAATTAATGAATATACCAAAATGGACTAGAGGTGAAATGTGAAATGCCAAAACCTCAAAACTTAACTTAATATTGGTTGTTTTATTCCATTGATCGCCTTCATTCTAATGTCATTCTTAACAAATGTTTTCTAAATATTTATGTATTGTTTTCTCCCTTGGTTTTAATGTTTCTGCTTGTAGTATTTACATTTGTATGTGTTTTTGGATAAAAGCATCTGCTATATGAATAATTGTAAATGCCATTAAAAGACTTTCAACTTTTTGCCCAACCTGAAATACTGAAAACTACATATAGAGATGTAATAATCCTTAAAGTCAGGAAGCGTATTACTATAATCTTACTTTTCATTCATTGGTCAGGTTGGTGCCTGACATATAAACTGCTTTCATCTTTCTGTCTCAGTTATCTAGTAGGAGATGAGTTGTGGGTGGTGATGGAGTATTTGGCAGGCGGTTCACTTACTGATGTGGTAACCGAGACCTGCATGGATGAAGGACAGATTGCTGCAGTGTGCAGAGAGGTATCAAATACACTCATACTACACCTATTTACACATCTGCAGACTCTGAATTATTGTGAAGATCTGATCTGACTCTTTAGATGTATATGTCTTCACAGTGTCTACAGGCTCTGGACTTCCTCCATTCTAATCAGGTGATTCATAGAGATATCAAGAGTGACAACATTCTGCTGGGCATGGACGGTTCAGTGAAACTGAGTAAGTTACACACAAAGCAAAACTTTTTTTTATAACTTTCTCTTTAGGGGCCAGATTTATTTACAGTTTGCGCCAGCACAAACCCTCTTTTGGCATTAACAAACTTCTGACAGGATTTACTAAAGCCGTCATTATTTGCCGTCAGTAGATCACGTGCAGAACTGTCCACTCTCATCTGCACTTTTATGGAATTGCGTTCTCAAGCAAATTTGCCCTGTTTAGTAAATCTGGCCCCAGGTGTGTTCACACTTGTAGTTTGGTTAACTTGGTTCACAAACCCTGGTCTGCTTAGTGTTCACATTAATCTAAAGGCATAGGGATATCATATGTGCATGGCCTATATATGATGGTATTCTAACCAGCTGAGAACTCGTGAAGAGCTTATAAAATGTGCAAAGGCATCAAAACAGCGACAGGAATCCCTCCGTCACACACACAAAACAATATCTGGAGCGAGGAGAAGGAGTTCTGATGCCTATACCGAACTGTGATGGGCAATATCGATGAATATCGCCTGAGCATTCTGTCCTTTTTAGGTCATTTTGGTTTGTTTACTTCTTTGGTGAATGTTACTTCATTCAAACCGCACCAGATTGTGTTTGGAAGCGGACCGAGACCCGTATTTTCGAGGATTTAGGCACCAGGGTTCAGATGGCAAGCGCTCACACTTATTTAAACGAACGACCGCACTAAAAGAGCAATCGCACAAGAGTTTTTTTTAATTGAAGCAAACATGCCAAGTGTGAACACACCCTAATTTTTTATTGCTGTTATTGTTTTAAACACAACTCACAGATTCTCCAGAAAATGTTTCCTGCTATGCATCAAGACCAATGTCTTAACTCCCACTCTCTTTCTTTCTAAAGCGGATTTCGGGTTTTGTGCTCAGATCACACCTGAGCAGAACAAGCGTAGCACTATGGTGGGCACACCCTACTGGATGGCCCCAGAGGTCGTGACCCGGAAGGCCTATGGCCCCAAAGTGGACATATGGTCCTTGGGCATCATGGCTATTGAAATGGTAGAGGGAGAACCACCATACCTGAATGAGAACCCACTCAGGGTAAGCTTTATAAAGCAGCATTATACATTTTATGGTTTAAAAAATGCCTACTAATCATAAACACAGTCAATTCTAAAACAAACTGAAGCTGATTTGTTTATCTCTGCTGAGTACAGTAGTTTACTTTGTTGAGTTTGGTCTAAGCTGTAAAGCATCTGAGCTGGTACACTAAACTAAAACATATACCCCCGGTTTCACAGACAAGGCTTAAGCCTAGTCCCAGGCTAAAAAGCATTTTTGAGCTGTTTTAACTGAAAGCAACTTACACTGACAGATCTTAAAATATGTAAGTGCCATTGTTTTGTCACAAAATGCTTACCAGTAATGTTTACTTTTTAAGGCATGTTTATAAGAGCTACATAAATGTCCATAAAAATGTCTACATAAAAGGCCTAATCCTGGCTTAATCTAAGCTCTGTCTGTGAAACCAGGCCATAAAGTGCCGCCATTATGCTATTTTAAAAGTTCATAATTTTGTATTGAAGGGATATTTCACTCAAATTTGAAAATTGTCATCATTTACTTACCCTCAAGTTGTTCCAAACTTGTAGGAATTTTTTTGTTCTGCTGAAAACAAAGGAAGATTAAATTGTCAATTGAACACAGAATACAGGCGGCCCGTCGGTTATTTTCATTTTTGATTGAACTATCCTTTTAAGGAAGTGAGACTGGAATTGCTGACAACTCGTTTTAGCAGTTCAGGATTTATTCTTACTTTTAGGAGACAATAACTTTATTTGTGATACACTTTAAAACTTTGCAGACCTTTTACATTTAAAAACATTTATATTACACACTGCATGAAAGATAATATTCAAAGAAAATAAAATAAAAACATAATAGGGGCACTGTATATATTTTAAATAAAATTGGGAGAAATAACATTAATGTGTGAACATTTGCTCTTTTTTTCTGCATTGTAACTTGGATTGGATATCCATTACATGAATGTTCTTCACTTGTGGTAGGCCCTATATTTAATTGCAACCAACGGAACTCCAGAGCTGCAAAATCCTGAACGGCTATCCTCAGTGTTTCGAGACTTCCTGAACCGCTGTCTGGAGATGGATGTAGACCGGAGAGGGTCAGCAAAAGAATTGCTGCAGGTAACAAACTATGCTTTAGACATCTGTATTAATGTAAAAGTAATACAGTTTTTACTACATTTGTGCACATTACACATTACCTCATATTTCTCCATATACTAAATGTATTAGGGTTTGCACAGACTAATAAACTAATCGACTTTAATGCTCTGCCATGATGCTTTTTAGCTTGACATCACTAGTCGCTGACCTATAGAGGATAAGCCATTTCCCGACACACTCGCTCTGTTTCCAACAGCTAAAATGACATAAATGCTTACTTAAAGAGCTCTCCACAAGACATGTTTGATTATGCCATCTGTATGCTCAACATTGATCGGGAGAATGAATATTTGAAACAGCTTAGTGTATAGGTAAGCTATTCGCCATTCTAAACTAATGCGTGATGCATTGTAACACACATTACGCAGGGATTGTGCGCCGCACAGATAATTGTTCAATGGCTCAGAAATGTATTGTCAACACTGTTCTGTGATTTATCAGTTAAATCGCTTATAAACTGAAAAGTTCTAGCATATATTTCTTGATAACTAAAACCCACAGCTTCACTATTAAGCCCCTTTCACACTGCACGTCGGACCCGCAATATTCCCGGAACATTGCCGGGTCGCCTTCTGTGTGAAAGCAACCACGTCCCGGGATTGATTACCGAATTCGACCCGGGTCGGGGACCTAGTAATATTGCGGTATTCGACCCGGGACGAGCGCTGTGTGAACAAAAGCCGAAACTAATGCCGCAACGTGTACGTAGTTATCGTGCGACTCCTAGAGTTTGTTTTTTCAATAATACAACCCTGCAGTGCCAGAAGAGCTAGTCGGTGTTTTAAACGCAGAGAGTGTTCGTATACAAAATAAACTAAAATTGAACAAGCAGAAATTATGTGCAAACTGGACACAAGTCGAGACCACAGAGCTCCTTACTATCCGCGGCTGAAGCTGAGATCGCTCGCCATTATACGTCACATCAGGATGTCACGTGTCAACTCGACCCGGGACCGTTTAAGCGTTGTGTGTGAAAGCGCACATATTACGGCATTTCGCTGGCAGTGAGAATGGACCAAATTTAGCGGCCCAGGAACAAATGCCGGGTCGCATTATCCGTGTATTTGCCGGAATCGCAGTGTGAAAGGGGCTTTAGAGAGACGCTGACAGGTAGAATTAATGCACACTATCTCTCTCTCTCTCTCTCTCTCTCTCTCTCTCTCTCTCTCTCTCTCTCTCCTCTCTCTCTCTCTCTCTCTCTCTCTCTCTCTCTCTCTCTCTCTCTCTCTAATGCATCAATAAGTAATCCTTATTGTGTTACTTGATCTGTATCTGATTCAGACCTAAAAACAAAAGGTCTGATTGATAAAAAAAACTGTTATGTAGGAGCAATAACCTTTAGGCCAGCACTGTCATTTATGCCATAGCTATCCTGTGCACAAGATAACCCACATTCGTGGCTCAGCTCGAGGTTTAGGCTTTTTTGTTCATTAATGACGTCATCAGCGACTAGTCAACGTCAACTCAACTTTCATCACATAAATGTCGACCCCTAAAACATATATAGAAATACTTGTTCCTATTGCCCCATTGTTTACAATGCAATTTCAACTGACAAGCTGAAAACACCAACATTGCCATCCAAAGTGCTAATATAACACTGGGGAATTTTAGAAGGCTTGACTCTGGTTGTTTAGTGTTGCTTTCCACTCATAGCAACAAATGCCAGCATTGAATAAATAATTTGGTACACTTATAAGTATACAGTAACAAAGCATTTATACATATGTGTTTTTTAATGCAAATCTCAGACATCCTTAAAAGGTACAAGAGATAAAATAGCTGGATTGGGATGAATCTGCTGGATGAGTGTTTTTAGTGTTTTAAATGACTAATCTAGCTGCGTCAAACAAAATGGCAAAACAGTGGCATGTGGAGGTGGTGGTGGTCGAAGAGATGCGGCTCATCTCTGGCCAACCTCAGCTCCCACTCGGATGTCCTGCCCTTTGCTGCCGGCTAAGCCGTATAATTTCACATCTGCTCTGATCAGCAAATCCTATATGGCTGCCGGTCAGATGGATACGGCTTTGCATGATATGGCGGCTTATCAAGCTGACATTTTGAAGGAGATAAATAAGGGCTCTGGTTTAGCTGATGAGGCATTTAAAGAGTGACTTGGCGCTGCTAGCTAACAATTGGACCCAAGTTTGACTGGCACTGTGCATACTAGAAATTTATTTCAAATCAACTTTAATCTTTTCCTGCCAATTTTCTGGCTATCCATGTTTTTACTGTTACATGGTAGAGCTCTATATCTTCCAGTGTCTAGTACAGAGTCTCCGGATCAAAACACAGGTGAAGAAGAAGATGAAGTACATGATAGATGATGGCATAGAAAAATGTAAAGCAATGTGATCATCAAACATTAAACAGCATATAAATTAAAACTGCCTAAAGTTACCGAATGAAATGTCGAACCCGTGAAGATGAAATGACTATGAAGCTCGTGGGGTGTTGATGAACTACATCTACTCCATCACTGCTTTGCTCAACATTCTGAATCCAATCCAGGCATAGTTTTTGATACAAATGTGATTTTCTCAGCTTTTTGTTTAAAATGTTGCTTTTTTATGAAACTTACCCACATTCAAGTGTTGATAAAGAAAGGATGCATGAAGATAGAATAAATGTTTTTAAAATGGAAAGAGTTAAAGGTATATTTCAAGTATAAAAATGAATACCTAAATAGGAACATAGTAGTATACTTAAAGTACAAAAATAATATATAAATAGTAAACTATAAGTAGGATGTTATGTTCACTTATAAAAGTATACTTGCAGTATAAAGCTACTAAACTAGTAGTTAATGTTGTAGTACTCGAGACTTATCCTGTCTTAAGACCATTTTTTGAAGGTCTTGGTCTTGTCTTGGTCTCGACCGCATTTGTACTCGGTCTTGTCTCGGTCTTAGACTTAAAGGGCTCAGGATTTTATCTCAAGACCAGTCAAGACCACAACTGCAAGGATATCAAATTGCTGGTGCATTGTGATTTGTTGTAAAACTTGTTAATGTGATTTGATGTAAAACTTCTTAAAATGCAATCAATAACTTGTTTGTAATGGGATTTCTTTTGTTACTGTGCTGCCGGGTTCAAAAGCAATGCAGCATTGTCTCAAAAATGCCCCAAATTTATATAAATGACCAAAAAATTCTGATATGTAGTTTATTTATTTATTTATATAACATAAAATATAGATAAGCAATATCACAAGAGCAAGAGAGCTGTTTTCATGAGTATAAGCGTGATTGCAAACGATGATTCATAAAAACAATCAATAAACAAGAAGTTAATATTAAATGACACATTTTAAACTGGGCTAATTTGGCAACGCTTTGTTATTAAATGAATCAGTTGCAATAAAGATTTTATGTCGAATCAATTATGTTAATGTTCTAATGTTAAATTAATTTTAACATTATTTATGAAGGTGAAATTGTACCAATTCAGATGCAACTTCTGTGCCATTCATTTTATTGTCAGTGGTTTGATTGGTAACAGCGCTATAGTGTCTTTCTATTCTATTATTAGTAATTTCTCAGACAGTAGATATGGATCTTTTAGATGAATTTAAGGAGTGCTGTACTAGTCTTGGTCTTGACTCAGTCTCACCTGGTCTTGGTCTCGACTTGATCTCGGTTTAGGTGGTCTTGACTACAACACTACTAGTAGTTTACTGAGAGTATACTACAAAGTGTGCTTTTATAAACAAAAATGTGCTGCAAGTATTAAAATAATAAACTACTAAGTTCACTTGTAGTACAGATGCAGTACAAATGAAATAAGTAGTTGTGCACTTTGAAGTTTACCACTGTTACACTTACAGTACACTCGTATACTTTTATATACTAAAAAGTGGGCCAATTTAATCTCAAGCAGTATTGAAATAAGACACAATTTTATTACTAGTACATTGAAATAGGTATGCTTGCTACAAAACGTATGCTTAAAAATATACTTGAACTTTGCTTAAGTATACTTCTTTTTCATAAGGGTTATCAATTTCTGTTTTTTCTTCCATTTGGATTGGCTCTGGCTCCGTGAAGCGAATGGATGCCGCTCTGGCCCCATCGAGGTTTTGAACTTAACTCAATGATTGGCTCATTTTGCACTGGAAAATTGGCTTAGTAGTTAGCAGTTTGTCATCGCATCGGAATTTGGTTTTCAACAATTTGCAGAGTCTTGAGCTAAGGCTAAACCCTCAGAAGGGCATGCTGCTGCTTCAGCAGATGATTTCTTTTCTCGAAGTACACTTGAAAATAAATTTGCATTGCTTTCTTAGAATTGTAACTGATTCCAAGGTTTAAAAGAAATATAAAGACAAAAATGGATAGAAAAAGTGAAGTTTCCTAAAGGTATTCTTTCTCTTTACAGCACTCATTCCTGAAGCTTGCCAAGCCCCTCTCCAGTTTGACTCCGCTGATTGTAGCTGCCAAGGAAGCCATCAAGAATAGCAGCCGCTAGGATGTTCCCCCTACCCCGCCACCCCACCCCACCCCAAACACACACACATGCACACACACACACATACACATTCATACGCACAGAGTGCAGGTACAGTGTGTTTATGTGTGATAGCACAATTACACAATATCTGAATCTGGACAAACAATAACACAAGCACATGCTTGCACATGCACTTGCCCTTGTAAGGGTGATTGACAGCATTTCAAGGCCTTTGGGATGGGATTGGCCCCTGCTGCCTGCCCTCACACACACGTTATGATGTATGGAACTGCTGCACCAGTCCATCAGTGTGTGTTGATCTCTACACATCTGGAAAGGAGACAAACTGAAAAACAACTCCTGTGTTCCTTCCCTCTGGAATGAAAGATGATGTGGATTACAGTAGACCTCTCAAAACATCCAATCTCTTATTTAATCTATACTGTACTTTCTTGGATTACAAAAAACCTTCTTTGGGTTTTACAGAGTTTTTCCTGTGCCTGAAGAAGTGTACCTCCAAATCTCGGGATCTCCTCAAGACATCTGCATGACTGTCTACCACAGATATTCACAGCAATCATTTCCTTTCTACACTGTGTGTGTGCAAAATCAGAGAGCATACGATAGTATGAATGGGAGAGAGAGACAGCTTGAGAGCAAGAGAAAGAACAAAGATTAATCTCACAAAAACACGTCCAGGTAACATTTCATCCCAAAATAAAAATAGGGGGAGGGGGGATGAAAATCTATTCTGCATAAATTAAATTATGCCTATTTTTAGGACTCTTAATACTGTGATTTTTGTATTGAAGGGTTAGTACACCCAAAAAGGAAATTGATGTCATTAATGACTTACCCTAATGTCCTTCCTCACCCGTAAGACCTCCGTTCATCTTCAGAACACAGTTTAAGATATTTTATATTTTAGTCCCAGAGCATATGCAGTCTATGCACACTATACTGTCCATGTCCAGAAAGGGAATAAAAAAAAACATAAAAGTAGTCCATATGTGACATCAGTTGGTTAATTAGAATCTCTTGAAGCATCGAAAATACATTTTGGTTCAAAAATATCAAAAACTACGACTTTATTCAGCATTGTCTTCTCTTCCGTGTTCCTCCAAAAAGATTCAAACGGTTCATGAATCAGTGAATCGATCAATGATTCGGGTCGCCATTGTCACGTGATTTCAGCAGTTCGGATTGCGCCAAACTGCTGAAATCACGTGACATTGGCGACCCGAATCATTGATCGATTCACTGATTCATTGATTTATTTGATGATGTTTTTATTCCTTTTCTGGACATGGACAGTATAGTGTGCATAGACTGCATATGCTCTGGCACTAAATATAAAATATCTTAAACTGTGTTCTGAATATGAACGGAGGTCTTACTGGTAAGGAACAACATTAGGGAGAGTCATTAATGACATAAATTCAATTTTTGGGTGAACTAACCCTTTAAGTCATTATTACTTTTGTTTTTGTTTGCCCACACATTTTTTTAGATTCGCATTACTGTAATAAATTATTATAGTAATAGTATAGGTAAGGTAATAGTAAGGTAATTTTTTTAAATTAAAAAAAAAATTCATCTTTAATTATTATGAAAATAATGTAACAATTCAATAAGTCTTAGGGTATGTTTGCACGACAACAATGTACTAAAACAGATGACAAACTGGACTGTAAAATCCATTTACTTGGATCTGCAAAAATGACTAAAAAGGGTGTTTTATGCATGCCAAGCCAGTAGTGGATAATGTCACTTTGTCAAGAAACATCCTGCAAGCACATAATACGCATGCGTTAATACGAATACGCATGACCGTTTTCACAAATGTATGTTTTTGTTGTTTACATGGAGGCATCTTTTTGGCAAAGTTTGCATTTTCAGGCCCCCAAAACACTGTTGTCGTGTAAATGAACGGACAAAGCATATACAAAGTTTTCCGTTTTCAGTCGTGTAAACCCTTAATGGTTCTTAAAACAGGCTTCATTTTCTTTAAACAAAATATAATTTCATATTTATTGTGATTTTGGAGTTAAATGTAACCTGGACATGTTCCTGAAATGGTTCATCTCTCTCTCTCTCTCTCTCTCTCTCTCTCTCTCTCTCTCTCTCTCTCTTCTCTCTCTCTCTCTCTCTCTCTCTCTCTCTCTCTCTCTCTCTCTCTCTCTCTCTCTCTCTCTCTCTCTCTCTCTCTCTCTCTCAGAATGGATTCACAGACTGTGTTTTCTTGTGCAATATCTCTGCCATAGGACCCAACATTTAGGCATGACTACCACAACATATAGGTCTATACTATGCATTTTAAGAGAAAATGAAAAATGCTGAAAACCAAGCCATGAGGAGCCAAATGTAGAGCAGGCTAATGTGCTACTTCTTGGGCATTATGGAGTATGAAATCCATGCTGGTGTTTTGACATCTGCTCATCACACATCGTTTGAAAACATTCTGTACAATCTTTCAGAGAGCAGTGATTGGCTGAAAATATTTGCATGATGAAGGGCCATTCACATAAGACTCTGTATTGTTTTTTCATTGTTGGCCTGTGTGCACATGCGGCACACATTGGCGTCAATCTTTTGTCTTGCAACATGAGTGCCATGTTTTTTAAGACTCTACGCAATTACGTCAGAATGCAATTCATAATGCGAAGTAAGTACACATTGCATTCTCATTGCCACGAGTGCAGTTTGAAGAGAATCTTGCCGATCAAATTTCATCTTATGTAGCCAGCTACTTTGAAAAAAAAAATAGCATTCGGTTTGATGAAGGATATTTAAAGATAGCACTACTGCCTAGAAAACTGAGGTTTATAAAAGCAACAGTAACACAATAATGCATGGTATGTATTCAACATTCAACATACGTGGTATGTACGCAATGGGAGTGTACATTCGGAATGTGTTGAACCAATCATTCGCATCAGTGTTTGCATACTTGCGTAGAGATGTTCTGCCCAAGACTCCATTCCATTATGAACACTAGATTGCATCTTGTGTGAATGGTCCCTAAGGCCCTGTTTACACCTGGTATGAAGATGCGTTTTGGTCGATCGGATCACAAGTGGATGATGCTAAATACAGGTGTAAACGGGGTCTAAATACCTTTAAACTTGCCAGCTTTCAACCACTTCTAGCCATATTTGAAAACGCATTTGACTGGATTGCTTTTGTAGTGAAAACACTCAATTGGTCAAATGTGTTCAAAATGCCACAAAAGATACCCAGACAGCAACATATTGTCTGCCCAGATCCGGCCCACATCTGCTACGTGTGGAAACCATGTTGGTGTCTGGGTCGCCTACTGACTTAATGAGCAAACATTATAGGAAACACGCTAACCAGACAGGATTCAAACTTTGTCGGCTGAAGCCCAAGATTGGTTTGAAGATGAAAAGCGTACCAAGCACAATATTCTCTCACCATTCTTGATTCCTAATCCCCCTGAGACAAGAGATTTATGCATTTTATTTCTGGAAAAATTCCTCCCATGACGCAAATATCGTCAATTTGCGCCATCGGAGGAATTGTTGGCCAGAGGCTGAAGACCACAGCCAGCACAGGGAGACATTTCCGCATGTTTTCAACTCGCGCGTGGGGGATGGGAGACCACACTCACAGCACTCAGCTCAGCTGCAGCCTCATGTTTAAATGGTGCGGGCAGCAGAGCAAAGTAAGTCTTTCAACTTCTCAAACTAATTCCTATGACATTTAAGCTTTCAAAGACGTGATCTGAAATCACGCCAGACTGAACATGCGCTGTGAATCTATGCCGCGAACACGTTTACCTCAGCTCTCATCACAAGCTCATCCATGACTGTCAATATATCTGACTCCTGCAGCGTTTTGGGCTGTGACTGAGACTCCCTCAGCGGCTAAATCACATATTGAACAGACACGTTCAGTTTTTAATTGTAGTGTCTGTTCTTTGACTGAACTGATTTTATGAAAATGAACGAGGTCACGGTGGGACGCGGCTTTGCGAGTGGCCTCGTATTTCATCCCCATGAGACAAAAATACATTTTCTGTCTTTTCTCAGTCTAGAAAGCACAAAATTAAAAAAAATATTTCACATTTCTACTACATTAATGACCCAGTTTAAATCAGAGGTGGACAAAGTACATAACTCTATTACTTGAGTAAAAGTAAAAGTACTACTTGTCAAATATTACTCCGTTACAAGTGAAAGTTGTAAAAACAGATTTTTACTCAAGTAAAAGTACAGAAGTATTTGTTTTCAAAAGTACTTAAGTATAAAAGTAAATTTCCTTTTTTTATGCCAATGCATTATTTTATTATTGTTGTATAAATGCACACTCATCATGGTTTAAGCCAGTCAGTGATGCTCCATCTGACATACTAGCATACGACTAACTTAAACTCATTTAAATACTTGTTTATAAGTTACAAAGCTCTTTACAAAGCTGCTGTCACTTTAAGGCCGAATGCACGAATCCAATACACTGATACACATCTGATATTCTCCCAACTTTACCATTCTCTTTCTCCCAGACGTTTATATTGTTAATATTTTATAAGACATGCATCAAGTGTATGCCAACTAAACTAATCTTTATTTATTTTTAAAACTGAAATATACTTTCAAAGTATGGCTATGTGTGCACACACTTATGCCTAAAAACTGTCTTCTTCCATTTTGCTATGAACAGATCAGTGTTCAAAAAAGTTGGGGAAATTATATGACTATAATAGTGATTCCTGATAGACTGTCTGCAACAACAACAAAAAACCTTTTAAAGAAGGAAAAAATCATCCACCGACTTTCAGAGCTGCAACAGAAATGACTTTCAACCTAGATAGAAATGTAGTGAAGTAAAAAGTACGATATTTGTCTTTTAAATGTAGTGAAGTAAAAGTCATAAGTTTCCAGAAAAAATAATACTCCAGTAAAGTACAGATACTCAAAAAGTGTACTTAAGTACAGTACTCAAGTAAATGTACTTAGTTACTGTCCACCTCTGGTTGGAATCTAAATACAGATTCATCTTCCCAGTGCTGAAGTACTCCTTTAAGTCTGTGTACATACGTAATTCACGCAAGCTTATTTTGTCCATTGGATCAAAAGATCTGGAAAAAAAGATAGATCCTCCGCTCATAGATCCTCCTCTCAAAGAAATCAGGACAGAAGTTGTTGAAAGCGGACAAAAAAGACGGATTAAAACACCAGGTGTAAACGGGAATGCGTCTCCCTCGTCCACTCGAGATCCGATCGACCAAAACACATCTTAATACCAGGTGTGAACGGCATAAGAGAACAGTCTGTAAATCCAAATTGTTGGCGCTCTTTAGTTTTTAAGACTTTCTGGTTTGCAACAAACATCAATAGGGGTGCTATTTCTGATGCCTTTTTCAACTATAGTCACAAGTCAAAAATGTTTGCTGAGGTTATCTTAATTCTCCCTTGGTTTAAGAATATGGATTCATACAGTACACGAGTAGAAGTCTTAAGTGTACGCCCTTGTAGAGGATGTAGGTGTCTGATAGATCATGTCGACTTGATATCTTTCTTTACAAATGAGTGTTTGTGTGAGAGTTGTGCTATGTTTGTGCGTAGATAGGGTAACCTCAGCCTGCTTTTAGTCTGTCTTTCAAATCACTGTGAAAATTCAGGATACTACACCTAGATGACCCTACCATAGACAGAAGGGTACTAGAGTAGATAAAGTACAGTAGTTAGCGACAACCATAGACATCTAATGGCATGGGTAGCAATATCTAAATAGTGCTACTGCTTCCGTGTATGTCGCGATGGATGTCCCAACCCCACCTACAGTGAGTATCAAAGCAGGTAAATGGGAGTGTCGTTTTATCGTAGGAACCAGTTTCATGCATGACATAACTGAATTACTTTCCTTCAGCTCTGATAACCTTTGATAAGTTAGCATTACAAAAGGTATTTTGAGGATGATATTTAATGTACATTGTTGTGTTTTATTCTTTTTTTAATGAAAACCTTACGACAGGCTGCTCTTTGATATGTATTTGTAAATATTGTGCACCCTGATTTCAAGAAATACAACTGATCAAAACTATGATGGGAATGGTTGAGCAAATCCTACAGATAGCAGCATCTTGTGCCTGTAACAGAGACTACAGCCCCATTATCCAGGCTAATACGAGCACCGTTAAAACTCACCCGAGCGACCTGTACCGCAGCTTACACCCATGTCCCGGAGCAGATGTGCAAGGAGAAATGCTCTCAAACACAATGCAAATTTATTTCTAGCTTGAGGACTTCGCTATTGAAAGACCCTTCATTTTTAATCAGGGCTCGGACCTGATGTGAACTAGGAGCACATGAAAACGTTAGAGGTCGAAAGCGCCACGAATGTGGAAAGCGCAACGACTCACTCCAGGATTCCTCTTGTCTCTTGTAAATTCCCCTTTTCTTCTGAATGTGTGAACCCTGTACACGTGCTGTGACAAAAATCCCTCTATTGGTGTCTAATATGAGAAAGAAACAAGACTGTACATGCTTACAAACACAAATGTTTTCTTTCTTTTTAAATTATTATTCTAATTATGACATTTGAGAACTGCTGGACTCATCTCAGCAAGCCCCTCCCCTGCTCTTGGCTGTGGATGTGAGGCGTGTGAGAGGGGGGAACTATTGTTTTGGATAAGCTATTTTAAATTGTGGTTGAAGCAATATACTTTTTGAATTCTAAATTGTGCATGGCTGTGTCTTGAGTGTAAAACAAAAAAGCTACAGTTTCGGAACTGGACTGAAATATAAAAAAATATATATATAATAAAAAAAAAGGAAAAATCTTGAACAGAATGCTGGTTTTTAGTCAAATATACAACCAAAGCACGATACCGTCTACAGTTCCAGTGAATCATTCGGCAGCTGCTCTGCTAATTCATTCAGGATCTCTCAAAGAGCCATTTCTCTTGCTTTTTTAGACAAATACTAATGGTTCAAAAGATGCAATGTACCTTTTCAAATTTAAATCCTAACTTTCTGAGCTACCCTACTTTTTTTTTCTTGTTTTATCTGAATGTTTTATTCAGTTTAAGAGAACTGTTTCATGTCTTTTCCTATAGATGAACCAACAATGAGGAATTCTATTGCTTTTGTACATTATTAAATATACTGTTAAACCCATTGTTATGGGCATAGCACTTTGGGTGTCATCTACAGTGCGTGCCGAATTTGCGGCATTTCGATTTTCTGATCATATTTTTTTTTTCCCCCGGCGCATTTGACTAATTCCAAACCACATTAATCTTAATAACTACTATTCATTTTGTATTTAATCATTTATGATATATAATTGTTCATGAAGGCTGGAAATGAAAAACACCTTATATTTGGTGTGCATTTAGGCACGTTTTCTTTTACAGATAAAATGAGCCAAAAAAGAGATTTTACTCTGAGACTGAGAAGTTATCAATTATTAAATGCCCATGCAGTACTAGACATTGCAGTTCAGGCATCCATTGGATAGTGAAATCCTCAAGGAATGGTGAAGAAAAGACACAGGTTCACAGCGTAAGAATTAAGGTGAAGAATTAAGTGTGAAACCCTCAGGAACCCTTTAGTCTCCAGCGCCACCATTTTCCAGACCTACAACCTCCCCGGAGTCTCCAGAAGTGCAAGGTGTCAGGATCTCAGAGACTTCAGTTAGGTATAGAATCCCAAAAATTGACCCCACTTCATAAGAACCACAAGCTGAAGTTTTGTAAAATACACAAAGACTCTTTTTACACGAAGAGACACAAATGACTCTTGAAGGACCAGCAAAACGCCATCTTGTACCACAGTTTGAAGAATTCATCTTCCAGAATCTAGCAGCCAGTTTTGTGAGTTTTCTTTTTTAGTCCATCCCCTATCCCGAAGTCCAATTTGCAGAGATAGACTTAAATTGAACTCCCAAAACTTACTGCCAGATTCTGGAAGATGAAGTAAAGCCCCTCGCTTCAATGCTCTGCCCCCAACAGCACGAACATGCAATGCTATAGTGGATGTCTCTTTATCATAGCTGAAGTGAAGCAAAATAAAGTGAAGATGAAGAACAAATACAAGGAAGAACAAAAAATGAGCATACAGTTACAAGAGTATAAAGCAAGAGTTTGTTGTCAGTCACCAGCAGAACACCAGTTCCAGACAAACAATGACACTCAAAACTGTCCTGTTACTATAGCTAACATTTCAACAAGACATATATATATGCTTTATCTTGCCGTGTCTACTGGTAGCAAGTGGCACGACAAAAGACAATGAGCCCATATAATCAGTGGTGCTGTCTAGGGGGGAACACATTACAAGTAGCATGAGTTATGTAATCAGATTACTAACTAGTAAAGTTACATGTATATATACAACAAAATACGAGTAATTCCCTGCTCACATACAGTCTTGTTCAAAATAATAGCAGTGCAATGTGACTAACCAGAATAATCAAGGTTTTTAGTATATTTTTTATTGCTTCGTGGCAAACAAGTTACCAGTAGGTTCAGCAGATTCTCAGAAAACAAATGAGACCCAGCATTCATGATATGCACGCTCTTAAGGCTGTGCAATTGGGCAATTAGTTGAATTAGTTGAAAGGGGTGTGTTCAAAAAAATAGCAGTGTGGCATTCAATCACTGAGGTCATCAATTTTGTGAAGAAACAGGTGTGAATCCGGTGGCCCCTATTTAAGGATGAAGCCAACACTTGTTGAACATGCATTTGAAAGCTGAGGAAAATGGGTCGTTCAAGACATTGTTCAGAAGAACAGCGTACTTTGATTAAAAAGTTGATTAGAGAGGGGAAAACCTATAAAGAGGTGCAAAAAATGATAGGCTGTTCAGCTAAAATGATCTCCAATGCCTTAAAATGGAGAGCAAAACCAGAGAGACGTGGAAGAAAACGGAAGACAACCATCAAAATGGATAGAAGAATAACCAGAATGGCAAAGGCTCAGCCAATGATCACCTCCAGGATGATCAAAGACAGTCTGGAGTTACCTGTAAGTACTGTGACAGTTAGAAGACGTCTGTGTGAAGCTAATCTATTTTCAAGAATCCCCCGCAAAGTCCCTCTGTTAAAAAAAAGGCATGTGCAGAAGAGGTTACAATTTGCCAAAGAACACATCAACTGGCCTAAAGAGAAATGGAGGAACATTTTGTGGACTGATGAGAGAAAAATTGTTCTTTTTGGGTCCAAGGGCCACAGGCAGTTTGTGAGACTACCCCCAAACTCTGAATTCAAGCCACAGTACACAGTGAAGACAGTGAAGCATGGAGGTGCAAGCATCATGATATGGGCATGTTTCTCCTACTATGGTGTTGGGCCTATTTATCGCATACCAGGGATCATGGATCAGTTTGCATATGTTAAAATACTTGAAGAGGTCATGTTGCCCTATGCTGAAGAGGACATGCCCTTGAAACGGTTGTTTCAACAAGACAATGACCCAAAACACACTAGTAAACGGGCAAAGTCTTGGTTCCAAACCAACAAAATTAATGTTATGGAGTGGCCAGCCCAATCTCCAGACCTTAATCCAATTGAGAACTTGTGGGGTGATATCAAAAATGCTGTTTCTGAAGCAAAACCAAGAAATGTGAATGAATTGTGGAATGTTATTAAAGAATCGTGGAGTGGAATAACAGCTGAGAGGTGCCACAAGTTGGTTGACTCCATGCCACACAGATGTCAAGCAGTTTTAAAAAACTGTGGTCATACAACTAAATATTAGTTTAGTGATTCACAGGATTGCTAAATCCCAGAAAAAAAAAATGTTTGTACAAAATAGTTTTGAGTTTGTACAGTCAAAGGTAAACACTGCTATTTTTTTGAACACACCCCTTTCAACTAATTGCCCAATTGCACAGCCTTAAGAGCGTGCATATCATGAATGCTGGGTCTTGTTTGTTTTCTGACAATCTACTGAACCTACTGGTAACTTGTTTGCCACGTAGCAATAAAAAATATACTAAAAACCTTGATTATTCTGGTTAGTCACATTGTACTGCTATTATTTTGAACAAGACTGTATATTCTATTCTAGAACCAATCCCTCTGGCTCTTAACATTGGGACGGGAGAGGTGTCAGTCTAGCCTAGAAATCTAGACGCACCCTAGCAGCAGCATCTGCCCGCGAGTGTCGTCTAGCAACTCTCAATACCCTTCTGAGCTGTATTCCCCTAACTCTTGCCGGGCCAATCACATCATATATAGAGTCGGTGGGCGGGGCCATAATGACGATGGCCGAGTTGCTTTTGCGTGTTTCTAGTAAACACAGAAACTGGAGAACGGCGGTCTTTCGAATCAGCTTTGACCGCGACTCTGGAAGACTTGGAGTTAAGCTTTTCTCTGAGAAAAGAACAAAGAACGGCACTGAAGTCATTCTTAAAAAGGGAAGATGTGTTCGGAGTTTTGCCGACCGGATACGGCGAATGTTTAATCTATCAACAAGCTCTGTTTTACCTTCGTTGCTCTGGTTGGTTGTAGACTATCCTATCACGTGCAGTAAAAGACAACTGTTTATCCGCCCCTCGGATTGCCCTGCCAATGGTAAGTTTCCAGACCAAACATCTTGATGTGGGTCAGGCTTGTCAGGCTAACGGACTGCAGCTTTATATAATAAAAATATACTTTATGTATTTAATCACATTTTATCAGCCAATGTCTGTTCTGCTGAACTTCGATGATCCAGCTATACAAAACCAAAAAGCAAAAATTAATTTAGATAAACATCACTTTTGTGTTTCTTTTTTCTTGTTGAAGTGAGAGAGCTGAACAGATTCTCCTGCTAGTCATTTTATTCTTCTGCAATCCAGAATGGCAGGACAGCTGAAAGGTTTGTTTGAGCTGCGCCCTCAAATGTACAAGCTTGAATTTGTATTTCCTTCAGTCTTAGGCTTATTCATTTCACATTTAGTGTGAAAGTGCCTTTACACTTGCCATTTGTTATTCTAAAGCAAACAAGCAAGCTCAGCCCAGATGTAAAAGAGTAACGCAAAGGTAACGTAACGCATTACTTTCCATAAAAGTAACTAAGTACTGCTTATAGTTACTTTATTTAGGGAGTAATACAATATTATAATGCATTACTTTTAAAAGTAACTTTCCCTAACACTGAGGAGAAGACCTATTTACAATATGTGCACTGTATACAGTTGGACAATTAATGGTACAAAAGGATGACCAAATTGATGTTTTAAGTGTGAACATAGCAAAAGTAATATAACAGTGGACTTAACAACGTAACAAGGTCCCTACAATAATCTATAATTGGAATGGAAAAATATATTTTGTGATAAGTGATTTATTCTAAATAAAAAAGCGACCATTAAAATGGCAAGAAAATGGAGATCTGGCAAAAGCTATGAGAAGAGTTTTTAATCTCACAGTAAGACTCAACCTGCCACAGTAAAGTGCATGGGAGCCTTTCCTCCTCCTCTACGTAAAGGCAGATGGCAGGCAATATGGCAGACTTAGAGAGAGTTCTTGGTTGGCTTTAGGAGAGAATGACACTATGAAGGCAGGTCAACACAGATAAAATAGGGAGTCTGGATACACCGGTATAAATATGGCAACTGAAAAGCATTTGCATCATGCTGCATCTATGCCACTAGATGTCAGTACAACACAACACAACACTGTTACTGTAGCTGGCGTAGTTGTGTTAGTTTTTGAATTTTGAATGTTCTTTTTCTTTGAGTTATTGGGCCTCAAGTTAATCTACTACTATGAGTGAACAGACAGTGTACATGTTATTTACAACTTAATTTACTTACATGGTTTTTGTGTGTTATTACTGTACTAGACTAGTGGAGAGGACAATATGGAAGAGTGGGAGCTGATTGTAGAACCTACTACAAGTGGACAATCGTCATTAGCAACAAGCTGCCGTTTCACTATAGGCAAGCAACATACACTGTACTTTAGTGACTTAATGCATCAACTAAAGATATTAAAATTCATAGTCCTGAGGCCTTACATTTTGAAAAATGTGCTTTCAGTGTGTTACAACAAACAACAGCAAGTAACAAAAGAGTAAGAGTAAGAGATTTAATTTAGTTTAGTCAAAATTAGTAACACAAATATGTCATGAGCAGATTTTTGCTCAGATATCAACTTCACAAAAGCTATTCGAACAAATAATGCTGATGTTTTCACAAAAGCTCACATAGCCAGAGGCATCCATGTCTTCCATTGACTTGTTGAAAGTTTTTGACTTTTGAATCCCGCTTGCACTGAACATTCAAACGTTTTGGCAAGGTTCTCTCAAAGTTATGAAGACACATTATTCCAGTAACATTAATATAACTTTTTTATTTATTTTTTGACAATAATTTTTGAATGTTCAGAGATCATTCAAAAGTAACATTTTCATAATGTTTGCAAAATAGAATGTCCCATTAATGTTCACATAACCAAGAGAAAATGTTTTTAAAACATTTAAAAGAACTGGATGTTTTGAACATTCAGAGAAAATTCAGAATTAAAGTTTTCATAACTTAATGGGAATGTTAGGAAAATGGACATGGTTGAGAATGTTATCTTCAGACTAACTATGATTAAGGCCATTGAAGTTTGTGGTTGTTTTACTTTTTTGTAGTACATTCAACAAACTGCAGCTCTTGTGGGGTGTTCCCGAACTGCAGTGGTCAGTATCTATCAAAAGTGGTGCAGGGAAGGAAAAGTAGTGAACCGGCAACAGGGGGGGTCATGGGTGGCCAAAGCACATTGATGCATGTGGGGAGCGAAGGCTGGCCCGTGTGGTCCAATCGAACAGACAAGCTGCTTCTGTAGCTCAAATTGCTCAAGAAGTTAATGCTTCTGATAGAAAGATGTCAGGATACACAGTGTATCGTAGTTTATTGCGAATGGGACTGCATAGCCGCTGAACAGTGTGGGTTCCCGTGCTGACCCCTGTCCACTGCCGAAAGTGCCAACAGTGGGCATCTGAGCACCAGAACTGGACCACGGAAAAATGGAAGAAGGTGGCCTGCTCTGTTGAATCACGTTTTCTTTTACATCACGTGGATGTGCGTAGCTTACCTGGGGAACACATGGCACCAGGATGCACTATGGAAGGGAAACCGACGGAGGCAGTGTGATTCTTTGGGCAATGTTCTGCTGGGAAACCTTGGGTCCTGCCATCCATGTGGATGTTACTTTGACACGTACCACCTACCTAAGCATTGTTGCAGACTATTTACACCCTTTCACCCTATGGCTGTGGCTCAGCAGGATAATTCGCCTGGAATGGGTTGAGGAGTTTGAGTTGTTAACCTGGCCTCCAGATTCCCCAGATCTCAATCCAATCGAGCATCTGTGGGATCTGCTGAACAAACAAGTCCGATCCATGGAGGCTCCACCTCACAACTTACAGGACTTAAAGGATCTGCTGCTAACATCTTGGAGCCAAATACCACAGCACACTGTCATGACTGATCAGTGTGTGTGTGTGTGTGTGTATATACACTCTTAGAAGAAAAGGTTCTATATAGAACCTTAAAATGTTCTATTGGTGCTACATATTTGGAACCCCTAAAAGGTTCTAGAACCTTTTTAAGGTTTCAATCAAAAGAACCTTTTAGGGGTCCATTCATTATCATTTGTTTTGTCCTTTTTGGATTAAATATTTCATATTACTGACAAACATTTCACTGCATTATTCAGTGTATTTAAATGTGTTATGAATGCATGTGAATGATCACCAAATTCAAGATATGGGGGTTAGAAAATGTATATATTTTTCCATGGGCGTCGGAACCATTGTGTGTGGGTGGGACAAGACCCACCCACTTTTTAAGACCAATGATATTGGACCCACTCACTTTTATTGTCTCTAATTCAGCACATGTCTGTTTACCTTGGCTACCCCTTAACCGAAAAACTTATTAAGAAACTTATTATTAAACACATGTTAAACGCTTATTTCCCCTTTTCTAATATTTTCTTGAAAATAAATACCTTTCCGATCTGATATGTGATGGGGAAAAGGAGTAGAGCGAGTGTGGCAAAAGGCGGATTAGAACCTCTGATTGATTTGCATCAAAACCCCCTAGACTATAGATGGGGTAAATAATTTGGTGATTTCTGTAATTTTGTCTGGCCCAATCAATCGTTTAGTAAACGGCACTTTTTCTACACGGAGCATAATCAAACATGCAACTTCATTATCTGTGAAACTGTTGATTTCTATGGCAGTTAAATGAATAGTCTTTTTATTAAACTATTGGTATTGACTGGTATTGAGGTCTTTTTTGGTATAGCCTCAAACGCACCATAATGCAGGAAATCACTTTTTTTTTCTGGGGGAGAACACCCAAACCCCCATAAATCGACTGCAGAACCCGACACATCCGCCTTGCCATCGCGAGAGATTTTTGACATACGTCAGCATGACGTCAGAGCAAGGCGGACCGCCCTCGGACACATTTCTAACCGGCATGCATCTCGTGCTGATCACCAGTGATCGGTTCTGCGCAGATTTTGCTCATCTCAAACAAGCCTAATATCACATAGCCTACTGGTCAGGGAGCTGCGTCTGGATGGTTCACTGTTTAAGCAGTAATGAAAGCAATTGGCTAGCGTCTGCTGTAGGATATTTGCGTACAGCTATCTGATTGGAAGAAGCCTGTGCTGGCGCTTGAAAAGTTGAAAAATCTTCAACTTTTGCCGCTTGCAACGCGAGTGAAGGAACCCACAATTCAGTTCTGTAACGGATGATATCCCCCATACAAAGTAAATGGGAAGCATTAACGCTTATGCCCCGTGTGAATGCGACGTAAATCAACATCACACGAAAAGTGCCATTTCAGTTTTTCTCCTCCAAAAATCAGCATGATTAAAATGTGATATTAAGTTTCTACAACAGTTTGATAAACAATAGTTTGTCACAAACTAACTACAAAATATTGTGGAATAATGTAATATATGAATGAATAATAGTCTAAAGAACCTTTGTGACGTATAGGGTGTGTGGCTTTATTACATCACATATGTCGCTTTATTAAAGAACATCCACCTTCTTGAGCCTTAACTGGGTAGCAACTGAAACTGGCTTCATTCAAAAGGCCTCTGGCGTTCTGGTTCTTAACCTTCTCTACGGATATTTCCGAGGCCACCCTTAACTACTAATTTGCTCTGGCTGACTCGTGTAGCATTGTTCTTAATGGCTTAGAGTTCCATTGTGACACTTTGAAGACCTCATGTAGCCCCGCTTCAGCAGCTAATTACTCTTCGACAGCGATGCCGATGCCATAAAAATATACAGAGCTACCGCAAAGACAAAACTCTAAAGATGGCTGCGCTCTTGTTTCTATGGTGCATAAGGTCGCTATGCTGTGTCTCCTAACAGTTAGTGTTTTTACAATCGAGTCATGAACTCTGCTAGATGCTCAACACATATAAATCTATAAATCTTCCATGTTCATCCACTCGAGTACATTTTTGTCTGTCAATGTAGTCTAGACTTTATCTACGCCGCATATCCTTAAAAAGTGCTGCGTTGTTTTGCTTTCTAATGATTATGCCACTGACTGAAAGAAAATGTACGTTTTTTGATGAACAATTGAATTCTGGTTTGACATGTACCCAGGTTTGTCAAGTTTTTCCTATGCAAATGGACTATGTTTTTTTAATCCATGGGTTGACGCGACAACCAACCTGGTCCAGCCTCTATGGACAAGGCTTTACTGTTTCTATAGTAACCGGAGCTTCTAACGGCAGGTACAGTAATGTGATGACTTATCTGCCTTATTGTGCGTTGGAGTTTCTTTCCATTCATAGTAGCTAGAATGTCACAAACGGTCTTGGTATGTAGAGCCTTTGCCTTTCCTCAAGTCTTTTTGCACAGCCCGTGTTAAACGCTCTACTGAAACATTCACATACCTGAAAATAAACAGTGATTCTATATCTCTCAGTCTGTCCATATTACTTCACTAAAGCCCCTTTCACACTGCCCGTCGGACCCGCAATATTCCCGGAACATTGCCGGGTCGCCTTCTGTGTGAAAGCAACCACGTCCCGGGATTGATTACCGAATTCGACCCGGGTCGGGGACCTAGTAATATTGCGGTATTCGACCCGGGACGAGCGCTGAGTGAACAAAAGCCGAAACTAATGCCGCAACGTGTACGTAGTTATTGTGCGACTCCTAGAGCTTGTTTTTTCAATAATACAACCCTGCAGTGCCAGAAGAGCTAGTCAGTGTATTAAACGCAGAGTGTTCGTATACAAAAGAAACTAAAATTAAACAAGCAGAAATGTGCGCAAACTGGACACAAGTCGAGACCACAGAGGTCCTTACTATCCGCGCTGAAGCTGAGATCGCTCGCTATTATACGTCACATCAGGATGTCACGAGTCAACTCGACCCGGGACCGTTAAGCGTTGTGTGTGAAAGCGCACATATTACGGTATTTCGCTAGCTGTGTGAATGGACCAAATCTAGCGGCCCGGGAACAAATGCCGGGTCGCATTATCCGTGTATTTGCCGGAATCGCAGTGTGAAAGGGGCTTAAGAGGCGATGCTGAAGAGGTATTCTATCTGTGTCTGTGCAAAATGTATTCATTTCGAATTACCGACCGATGCTGTCCTGCTTGTTATGGTGATTATCTACCACTCAAACATTGAATTGAAGTATCATATAGATTCTGTAAAATGGTAACCAATAGACTACTATAATGACGCTGGCTTGTAAACGTGAGCATCACGATTATTTGGCGTTTGAAAAAAATAAAACCCATGAAATTATATTCATATGTCTTGCTGAAACATGCCACTGTCTGTACCTGGGATGAAGACATTTCACACGCGCCGCCAGAAGAACACCTGCATGTGAACTCCTCCTGCAGTGTTCAGGGTAAGTTAACTGTTAGTGCTGCACCAACCCGCGGGACGCTTTTATGAAGTTATTTGGCCCGCCCTGCACCACTGTATATATTTTTACAACCCGCCCCGCACCCGCGACCATTAAATAGACATACGGGGTACGCAGGTTATGAGATGACCCGCGCATCACTAGTTCAGAGCTATCAGGGTTGTCATGTCAACAAATGCACGCCATCCCCTGTTGTAGGATGACAGAGCTTACGACAGTATTTGAGGACATTATTTTTTCCCAACTGTAGGGGGACCCTGAGAGCAAAAGGTACCAAGTGCTGCTTTAAGAGGAAGAACAACACAAGTCTTTTGGCAGCTTGGTTCCAATAAGAGCTGTTTATGGGCTAACAAGGAAGTTTTGAGCTCTGAAAATTGTGGATTTTAGTACATTGACAAAAGATCAGGGAAAATTTGATTCGTCAGTTAATGACCTCTTTACTTAGGCACGAATAGAATATAAATGAGGCCATGGATGTAGGTCATGTGCTTAAAATTCACTGGAAAAAAATTCTTAGCAGACAATAACAAACACCAACAAAGACATTCATGAGCATTACTGCAGTCAAAACAGGAGCAGAAGAGCATCTCATTTTAATAGTAAAGAGAGAAGTTTAATACACAGAATGACATCACCAAAACAAGTCACAATGATACAGCAGGAAGTACATGATAATCAGAGAGGATGTCTGAATTATTATTATTATTTTTTGTTTAATGTCCCCAAGCCCAAAAATATCAGTACACAAGCAACCGTGTTTACAGCACTATAGGAGAAAAGAGAGCATCTGCACCATGTCTGAAGAATTACCCTGATAAACTACTACAGTAACAGATTACAGAGGATGTAGTTATAGTTAGTGTTTGAGCCCCACTTCATATCAAACATTTCAAAAAAGATACAGTAAACAACTGACAGATGAGTGTCTTTCGTGTAGATTTTTTTTTTTTTTTTTTTTTTGCTTTTTTCATAGAGGGCGATTTATAAAAGGCACCATGGAAGGTGAAAAATAATCAGAAGACAAAGTGGAAAGTGGGAGAATGGAAATATATATAAAAAAAATCATCAAAGGGTTTGCCTGATTTGTGCAGTTTTGTTGTGCTAGTTTTTTATCCCCCTTTTTTTGAGCTGACCAACAGATATCACGACACTTGCAGAAATCTCTTTGATGCGGTGATTGAGAAATGAATGCAATTTGCTATCATACACTGAATTCCATCATCATATCCTATCTATTTGGTTTTCTAATATGTAAATGTTCACTTGTGATATTCTGTTCATTTTCAAATAAGAACTTTGAATGAGAGACTCCGATATGTACATCACCACCGGGGGAGAGAAAATATTATTTTTCAGCTTCCCTCTTTTCAACATAGCTTTGGCTTTCTGAAAAAGGACACTGTACCTTAAAAGACATTTTCAAACTCAATTTCAAAAGGAATAGTCATCCAAAACTGACAATGGTCATCATGGCGCTCTAAACCTGTATGGAATTTTATCTTGAACAAAGTATCAATTTTGAAGAATGTTCATGCTACTATATTTCATGCCACAAGGCTAATCAGAGCTTCAAATAAACACCATAAAAGGGTTCGTATTTCTTACAATACATTTGTGAGAAAATGTCAGTGTTCACTAAAAACCCTCCCAGCATATTCCCCGTATTCAAACTTGATGCGTCACTATAACACAAATGACAAACAATAGCATGTAATCTTGCATCAGCATTTTCTGAATGCCATTTAAAAGCGGCAGAGAGCAAGGTTTTCCCGTGAATAAGGATTTCAATTTTGGACTGTTCCTCACATAGAGTTCGTGGCTCTTTAGAAGACTTGGAATATGATGCATGAATTGAATGGACAATCTTTTCTTAATTCACTGATTTTAATTCCTATTCCTTGAATCAAATCCTTCGGAACAGAAATCTGCTGCTATTACCTAATCTTTTACATTTTCAAAACGTAATGTGATCCTTTTTGAAAGCAAAAAGATCTTGTTATATGGCTTTTGGCCCCCCTCTCAATTTGCAATGAGTACCTTCAGAGCTATTGACATTTAACATTATATCTATGTTTTAAAGACATCGCAACAATGTAAAAACATAGATGTTGGAGTCTTAGAGTAGGCTGTACACATTATTTACAGTGATATGGATAGAGTCTGAGGACTCTAGTTCAACTTCATGGGCTTTAAAACACACTAAACCATTGCACAGAGAGAGCGAGAGCGAGAGAGGGTTACAAAAAGAGATTAATAAAAATTATTAATGGTGCAACAAGTTTTTTTCCCCCATTTTTTCTTTTCCATTTTTTTTTTCTTTTGTTATTTTTCTTGTACAAGTCAGACTATTACACCCTTGTAAAAATGACTATTTGCTGCTTGAAATTCAGAGGACCAAGCTTTTAAAAAAGTCAGTATGAAAAAGTCAAAACTATTGGTTTAAAAAATGATGGTTGGATGTTTAAAGAGCTAAACTGACCTGCTGTGTGATAACAGTTACGTTTCTCAAATTTCTCATATATATAAAATGAATTTCCACAGCAGACCACATGTACAAATTTGGGTGTTTGTTGTTATAATACAAGCAAAAAATGCAGCATATGCCCCGCATATACTTAACATTTTCATCAGTCACTACAAATCTATTATCAAAACACAGAAATGGATGCAACAAATTCTCAAGCAGCAAATAGTGCACTGACCGTCGCCGCAAAGCCTCGAGGTCTGAAGCCTGACGGCCAAGGGGCGGCAAAGGAGAGGCGTGCATTCGCCCCGGTAACTAGGGCGATGATGGTGATGTTTCCAAGACAGATAGCACCAGAGACTGGCATGTTGATTGGCGTACAGAGCGGAAAGAGTCTACATGGACTCCCCCTGTGAATCATCATCTTCCAGAGACAGAGGCAAGTATAGATCCTAGAGGTGAAGAGAGGGTAGGGAAAGTCAATTAAGAGCCAGATTTACTAAACTAGCGTTGGACCACAATCACTTAAACTGGTGTGGGAATTTCTGTGGGTGATCTACAGACAATGTGCAAATTAAAGAACCCATGGGTCACAAACCAGCCGAGCCGATGATAATCAGGTGACATCTTCCTCTGGCATTCCAAATAAATGAATGAACACAAGTGACAGGGTAAATACTCTGTACACAAAATGTTGACTTTGTATGAATTTAAGTAAAGAAATTGGCCTGTTTTTTATCGTGTAACCCCATTTTATGGAAACCCCATCCTCAAGACTGATTGGCAGTTGACTGTTAGGCATATCAGAAAACACAAGCGCAAAGGGGATTGTGATTCCATTTGAATTTTGTGACACAGAGGAAGTGAAATAGCTAGCAGGTGATTTTTTAATAGTGTTTAACCACTTCAGCTCTGCAGCACATTTTGCATTTTTTTGAGAATTTGGAATATCTGAATTTAAAAGAGCGCCCTACCCACATACATTGGAGTAAATTGATAAAAATGGTCTCATTTTACAGAAAATACTCTAAATTTTAACACAGTGGTGGAATCTTGTATATATTTTATTGTATCTATTCACAATATTATGATAAACATAGATAAAAAATAAATATTTTGATTTATTTTTAATTAATTTATGTAAAAATCTTTATTTTTTTTAATCATTTTGGGATCCAAGCTTTTTGGAAGTTTCTGTTGATTCTATAGTTTGGCACTAAACAGGGGAAAAAAGAATTTTCTTGATATCTCCTTGCAAATAAAAGTTATTGAGATTTATCTGACCAAAGTGTCTAACAACTCCTACTCATCTCAATTGACATCAACTGGCCACTAGGAAATCGAAAAAAAGACTCCACCTCTTCAACTTTGTAAAAGGAGATCTTGGGCTCTGATTGGTCTAGAATCATGATCCACATGTCTATAAAGAGCTGAGATTCTCAGCTTTTCTGTAGCATGATGCAATATGTGATGACATCATCAAAAATTGTGGCTAACACCGACAATCAAAACTAGCAATAATAAAAGTATTTGTCTGCATCACATGTTTTGATCTGGACATCGGTGACATTTTACAGTGTCATTTGGCCATACTTGCTCACAGACATGTAAAAATAGTCTCATTTTGAAGCAAACAACCTAAGGAACAAGCTGATATAGGGTTGAGGCTAGTAGCTTTACAACGAGTTTGTGATCGAAACAGGAATATGACTCATGTGTTTGCTTGTTCAAAGGAGTCATTTCCATCTTTGTGATTCTTTTGATAATAAATTTACTGTAAATTATTGGATCGGTGAAATTAACTGCTCGGCGATATTCCTGAGGCCGATAGCTTTCATTTGATATGTGTATTTTAGGTGTGTTTGTGTGATAAAAATATGAAATTTTATATTATTTGCATGATTTTCTCAAGGGGTGGTCGTTGCGGGGGGTCGAATTCAGACCTTATTATTTTCTTCTATGTAATATAAATGCAGAAGTTATTGGGTTATTAAGAAAGCTGAGGATCTAATCTTTCAAATGATACCATATATGTCTAGTTTTGTGGTGCGCGAGTTATAGATTTTTAAAAAAGATTATGATGATGCAATTTCGGACCCACCGGTGGGTCCAAGAGGGGGTGTAGAGCTGAAGTGGTTAATGTTTAATTATGTTGGAATAATAAGAACCACTTAAATTATACTGGGCTACCATAGTGGAGAAAAGCAGAGCGATGGACTGTGTTGCTGGCTAATAGAATGAAAGCTAGTTATTACAGTCTTATAAATCAGACAGGTGACCACAAAAATATACAAAACAACTAAATAAACTTGTGATTTGATTAAAGAGGCAGGGTCTCAAGCCCCCTGTGCACACCACTGTTGTATAGGGAGCCATATTAAAACCACTTTGAGTCTACTCAATTGGGTATAGAAATGACTTCATTCCACGATGTTCAAGTTATGTGAACGAATGATGTTTGTTTAACTTAATTGATTCATCTGGAACTTGATTAAATCAGGTAAATCAGTGGTCTCAAACTCAGTTCCTGGAGGGTCAGTTTTGGTCCAACCCTAATCAAACACACCTGATCCAGCTAATCAAGGTCTTCAGGATTACTACACTGTAAAAAATAAAATAAAAAAAATAAGTTACCTGGTTGCCTTAAAATTTCAATACAATGACTTTTTTTTTTTTGAGAATCGACAACCTTTATTAAAATATTATTAAAATATTTTGTATTATTAAAAGTGTATTGGGTAATTGTGTGTGTTTTATTTGTGATGACGCAGCCAAATTGTGCTATTTTCATAATTTTTTATCAAATTTTTAATGTGGTTCAGATACAATAATATTTTGAGTTTCTATTTATTAAACCAATTTCCTTCATTGTATCAACTCAAATGTTTAATTAAAATAAACTAAACATTTTAAGGCAACCAGGTTACTTACATTTTTAAGTTAAACCAACATATATTTTTTTTTTTTTTACAGTGTAGAAACATTCAAGCAGGTGTGAGTTGAAGCTGGTTGGAGCTAAACTGTGCAGAGCTCCAGGAATTGAGTTTAAGACCACTGATGTAAAACTAACACATCTTTTTCAGTTATGTAACAAGTCAATATGTGTGTGCACAAATAAACATTTCAATAGCAAATACAATTTGGAATTCCTTTTGAATATTGTCAGGAATATTATTCCATAGCATAATGCAAAACAACAACAACAACAAAATAAATAAAAAATAGTATGGTCATATCATGCCATTTAAAACGGAGCAATAGTTTAGGTTTTTCACCTATAGATAGAGGAATTGACAGAACATTACCTTCTGTTTGCGACTGTTGCCGGGGCTAGTCGGGGTCGAGATGGGGGACTGCTTAGAGATGGGCGTAGAGAGCTGACTACTGGAGCCTGTTCCATTAGCTAAAGAGAGGTATAAAAAGTGCAAAATTGAAAGAGAGGGATAGAAGGAGAGGCACAGACAGAAAGATTAGGGGAAAAGAAAAGACAAATTGTGGGGTTAGGCAGGGTCTTCCCTCCTCCCTGTGTAATCATGTTGTCAACTGTCGTCTAGCCAGCTGCTGGTCTGTGTATCTGTTTGCAGGAACTCATTTACACATCTCTCTACGAATAGAGCAGGTTGCTATGATACACCAGAGCTATGTTTATATGTGAGAGTGGTGTGATCGTGTGCCCTAAAGTAGCCTACTAAAGGCTTTTTTTTTTTAAAAAACAGAGCTTTCATTTAAGTAATACAAAAACCTCAGGACAAGATGCCAGGCCTTAAAACTGCTCCAGCTAATGAATAAATGAAACAAAGGGAACTGAATCTCAGATGAAATGCCAGGCGTCGTTGGAAGACCTGGATAAGGAGACTTCTCTAAAAGTGCAGTTCTTAGCTTTTCATGTGCTAATTAAATGCACAACTTTGTTCCAAGTTAGCTTTGCATTGTGTTCATGATCGGTTACACTCCTAAAAAGCTAAATCATTCAAAGCGCGATCATTTCAATATACTCCCGGTTTTCTACTGATACAAAGCCATATGCTAAAGCGCTAAAGTAACCCTTTAAATTAAGTGTTATAATGTTGGTGTGTGTGTGTGTGTGTGTGTGTGTGTGTGTGTGTGTGTGTGTGTGTGTGTGTGTGTGTGTGTGTGTGTGTGTGTGTGTGTGTGTGTGTGTGTGTGCAAGATTAATGTTAAGTGGGAGATTTAGTAGTGTTTAATGTTTCTGTGCTTTGAGGTGATGAGCAGAGAGCAGATTTATGTAAATGTTCTATATTGTCTTCAGCATTTAGCAATTGCTATGCTATGCTATAAAAGCATGGTGTTATCAATTAGCAAGTCAGCATTTATTGAATTAGCTAGTTAAACTAGCCAAGTTTCCACTTTTAAAAATATTTATGTTGAAATTACCGGATCATTTTAGAGTTAGCTAGCAATTAAAAGTACAAAATTAAAATCTACGAGTCCTGCTTACTAAAACGAATTTACTTATGGTTAAAATTTTGGTGTAACAGCACTGTAAAAAAATTGCTCCTTTAGATTTTTAAGTACAATCAACTTGAATGTTTTAGTTATTTCAACTTAAATTAAGAAGAGAGGGTTCCTTGCTGAAATTAATAAGTTGATAGAAAAAAGAAAGAAAAAAAACACTATATAATGTTATAGCCTAACAACAATCAGTTAAATCTCTGAACTGAAAAATGAACTTAATGAAAGAGAAACTGAACAGGAGAAATAAATGGATGTACAAAATAAGAATTGATGGTAAATAAATAAATAAAAAAACAATTATAAAATGCTCAAAATGTCCTTGTTCATTTATTTCAAAAGGAGAGCAGTGCAATACAAAACTTACAAGATGGGCTTTAAAACAAAAGGGGGAGAGATATAAATAAACATGAAAAGAAATAGTAAAAAAAGAAAAGAAAAGAAAACATACATACCCGAGTGTGCACAGTGGTGCAGTGATACAGATACACTGATTTAAAGCACACAGGCCATGCAAGAAGAGTTAGCATGCACAAATGAGCTATTCTTACAATAAAATCTCATGTCCTTTTTACAAATATTCTTCATATTAAAGAACTCAGGAAATTAAATCTTTTATGGCTTTTACTCCATGTCTAGCTTTTAGTTTTGCGGTTAATAGTGTACAACAATTAATACAATGTTAGCACAAAGGTCTATATTTATAAATGTTTCTTCTTCCAAAAACAGAACAAACATTTTGATGACAACTAAAGAAAAAAAAAAAATCAATGTTCTTCAGAATGCAGATGTTTCTCCCCTAATATCACATTCCTCTGACTAGAGCTAGTATAAAGCATTCAGGAAATGTATCTGAGAATTATTGCAATTTTTGTCTAAGCGGTGCAGAAATGACACATCACCGTTAAAGAAATAATTCACCCAAAAAGGAAAATTCTGTCATCATTTACTCACCCTACAAACCTAAATAAATATGATTTTCTTTCTTCTGTTGAACACAAAATAAATTATTTTGAAGAAAATGGGGAAAAAATGGATGGAAGTCATTGGGGCCAATAGACTGAATCTTTTCTAAATATCTTCTTTTGTGTTCAGCAAAAGAAAGAAATTCATACAGGTTTGGAACAACTTGAGGGTGAGTAAATGATGACAGAATTGACCTTACTCGAACTATCCCTTTAACTGAACTCTGTGAGGTTCTGCCACCACAAGATGGCAGTCATGACATGATACTGCTGACTGTGGAAAGGTCAACAAGGACATATCAATGCTTTCTTTTTCCCCATCACTAAAAATCTCATCTCTTTCCCAGCCACCACCTCTGCGTGAAACCCTGCCAAAGTAATGATGCGTACGTTTGACCTCATATGATGGTACTGTTGATGGGATACTTTGTTTGCCTTGGTTTCTTCCTGTAGATGCCAAATATGATTATAACCTAAAATGTTTTATTTATTAGTCTTGATCGTCTAGTATGCAAGCGTGGCCTTTTTGCCCTCATCCTCAGATTAAAAAAAAGTCTCCAGGCTCAGTCTGCCTTGGAAGATTGAGTGATCCTTCCTCTCTAAAATATTAAATATGCAGCAAATCTATCTGCTTACATCAAACTCAAACTTGTGTGACAGGCGTCTCCTCTCTTCACCTTTTAATCTTTATCTCAGAGACACAAACACAAAATGGATTTTTATGCTCACTCACTCACTCGCTCCTTCCTTCCTTCCTTCCTTCCTTCCTTCCTTCCTTCCTTCCTTCCTTCCTTCCTTCCTTCCTTCCTTCCTTCCTTCCTTCCTTCCTTCCTTCCTTCCTTCCTTCCTTCCTTCCTTCCTCCCTTAACTTTTACAGTATAATGAGTATAAATAAGTAAATTTTTTGAACTGAACGCTGTCAGAAGAAATTAAGAAAAAAATCACTTTTTTGACTGAATTTGATTGAAAACTGCTGCGTGAGTTGCTTTTGTAAGTAGTTATAACCTACATTTAATAAAACAAGGAATTCATTAATAAACTGCTTTAAACTGCAGTGGGTCTTTGGGGTTTAAACATCAATAATGTGTTTATTCTCTGTAAGTAGCTATGCATACGACATAGGCTGTATATTACTGTAAAATCATTTTGACAGTATTAACCATTTATGCACACAGAAGGTTAATTGCACAGGCCATTGCAAGAAAACACACAGGAAAAATTGCAAGATTATGATAGATTAACAAAAACCAAATTAAAGTGACAATGTGTTAAAAATCTCATAAAAACAAAACAACAGATGATTCATAATCATGCATAATTTAACGACATAAGCAAAAATAAACGTGTCAATATAATATAATGGACAAAGCAGTTTAGAACAAACTAAAGTGTATTATTTTAGAAAGCTTGTCAATCATCCATGCAAGAAATTGTGGTGCTTTAGCCGTGATGTGGAATTGATAATAGTTAGTAAAGCTTTATTATGGAGTTAAAGGTGTGTTGAGCTGACATGAATCACATAATTATTGGCTCACTGGAATCAGCCGGAGACTTGCAGCGTCGCATTGGGCCGGGACTCTTAGTGGAGCCCCTCTGTCCTTTAGGGGCCTTCATTACCCGACACTCTACAGCAAGAGTAACAAAGACAGAGCATTAGTATGAAGACAGAGACTTTACTGTGACAGATTCCATGAAATGTGAGGAAACACCTTGAAAACCGTTGTGCCCTTGCCATATGTTTCCCACACAGAAATACAAATTACACACATTATCAACCTATTTTGTTTGTTTGGTTGGTTTTACAGTCGTGCCAAGAAAGCAATTTGAAAAGTGAAAAGAGGCATTCAGAAACATCACAAAACAACATGCAAAAAGTAGAAAGGAAAACAGATGTAAGGACATTCTTGTAAAAACCAATTCAATTACAAAACCAATTTCAAATGGAGATGAAATAGAGATTCTACTAACTATTAAGTAAATTTGCAGCATTGTCAGCTAAATATCTGTTAACGCTTTGGGCCCTATTTTAACCACCTGAGCCCATGGTCTGAAGTGCACGACGCAGGTGCACTAAGGGCATGTCTGAAATTTAACTAGTTTGACGACAGAAAAAACGGTTGGCGCGCCAGGTGGGTCCAAAAGGGTTGTCCCTATCCTCTTAATGAGTCATGGGTGTGATTTGGGGCGTAACATGTAATAAACCAATCAGAGTCTTATCTGCCATTCCCTTTAAAACCCAGATGCGCTCACACCATGGCAGATTCGCTTAGCCTGACACGCCGGACCCACATCAAGATATTTGGTCGGGAAACTCACCATTGACAGCTCAATCCGAGGGGCGGGATAAACGGTTCTTTTTAAACTCCCTCTGCACACGATAGGATAGCGCTACAACCAACCAGAGCAACGAAGGTGAAGCAGAGCTCGTTGATAGATTCAACTTTTCTCGTATCTGGTCGGCTAAACTCCGAACACATCTTCCCTTTTTAAGAATGACTTCAGTGCCGTTCTTTGTTCTTTTCTCAGAGAAAAGCTTAACTCCAAGTCTTCCAGAGTCGCGGTCAAAGCTAATTCGAAAGACCGCCGTTCGGTGTTTATAGTAGCACGCAAGCGCAACTCGGCCGTCATTATGTTAAGCCCCGCCCACCGACTCTATACATGATATGATTGGCCCGACCAGAGTTTGGTTTTTACAGCTCCGAAGTGTATTGAGAGTTGTTAGACGACACTCGCGGAATCCTAGGGTAGGATTCACTATTTACATGGTGGGATATGCTATAATCAAAAAATGTTTGTGTGCTGCGGCCATGTGTGTGTAATAAACAGAGTGTGCGCACGTTGTGTACACGCCTATATGCGCATATTACTAATGCGCCCTTTAAACAACAAAAATACTGCGCTATTGACTTTAGAGCAGGTTTTTGTTGGTCAAGGGTGCAGTCGTTTTCAGTGTCTTCAAAATAGCAACGCGCCAACAATGCTTCTGAACACACCTCATATTCAGACCAGCACGCCCACGGGCGAACAGATAGGCATAAGTGCATCTGCTATTTAAACAATGTGGAGCTGGATGTGAAAATGATAACTGCATCAAGCTGAAACTAGCAAAAAAAACATTTGCGTCGAGGCCTGGCGTCGCATTGCGCCAAGTGTACGATAGGGCCCTCTATTTTGATGCATCTGCATGTCACCTTATTCTACTAACCCGAACCCAACACCTAACCCTAACATAGTCTACTAATACTCTTATGAGTGTTAGTTTACATGTAGTTGCAAAGTTACTTATAGTTAGTAGAATGTCTAAATTGGACTAATGTGTAACCAAAAAATGTCAACACTATCTCTGCATGTCAGAAATCACACACATTTTACAGAAATGCGAAAAAGAAACGCTATTGTTTTGTAAGTAGCATGTCGTGTTTGCAGTAATAAAAACATAATATAGCTACTTTCATCTCTGTGTATCTTGTAGCTTGGAAACGTTCTTGGTGATGCTTCTACTGCAGACACAAATCAGTATATTATTTCTGTCTGTCTGTCTCTCTCTCTCAGACACACACGAACACAATCCTCTTGAGCTGTCTGACGCCTTATCTGACTCTGAACCTTATTACACCCATGTGAGTCGCACATCGGATATTTTCATATGTAAATGTGAATTTGAATAATGCATTAAGCCATTTGAAAGCGTGATTCTGAGAGGCTTAATGAACGACATCCAAAGGCATGCAGCTTCCTTCTGCTCTCAGACTGAAAGTGTTAATGAGAGACTAGGACTTGATTGAACTAAGATGCTCCTGCGCAAAAGTCAAAATAGTAAAGGTATTAGTGTACAAAATGTTATTCCGTTTAATATGTCTGTCTATTATTTAAGTAAAAACTAAAGCCATTCCAACATCGCCCTCTAAATGGCAGCCATTCTGGCTGAAAATATTTTGATCAGCTGAATCGAAGGCTTTTCTGATAACAAGGGGGCTAAAAATAGGAGGATTTATTTTACTACTGTAGATTTTTGTTTGAATTAGAGAATTACGTTTCTGTTTGGTCAGAGAGGGGAATAATGTTGCAACCCACAGAAGTGTCTTTACATTGTTACACTGTAAACAAATATTTAAAAATAAATTACCTGGTTGCCTTAAAATTTTGAGTTCATTGAAATTAAAAATTTTAGTTAATACAATGAACATTTTTTAGAATTGACAAACTTTATTCAAATATTATTCAAATATTTTGTAAGTATATTGGGTAATTATGTTTTATTTGTGATGATGCAGCCAAATTGTGTTATTTTCATTATTTATCATTTTTTTATGTGGTTCAGATTCAACAATATTGTGAGTTTTTCTTTATTAAACCAATTTCCTTCATTGTATCAACTCAAATTTTTTATTTCAATAAACTCAAAATTTTAAGACAACCAGGTTACTTACGTTTTTAAGTTAAACCAACAATATATTTTTTTTAAAGTGTACTAACAGATTTTTAAGAAAATAAGTTTGTTTTGTTTAGGGGTTTGCTTAAATACAACCACCGTTCACTTAATGCTGGGTTATTTGGGAAGCTGAACAAGATGACAAAAATTATGTTACAAGATGAATGTCTAACACCTCTTTTTACAAACTAACAACTGAACATTTATTTTTGAGAATCTGTGCACGTCTGTAACAAAAATACAGACTTAGCTGTAAGAACATACACAACTGTTACAACTATCTGGAGATGAAACATGATTTAGTTTGAGCTGTAGAAATAGATACAAAACTATATTCGATTTTTCACTTATTTGTTAATAGGTGTGACCTACCGTTTTCATCCAGAGAGAAGTCATCCTGTGCATAGCGGAATTTTTCTGGTCCACAGGCAATGAAAACGTCGTCATCACCAAAAAAATCTTGCAAGCAAGTCACCTAAAAAGAAGATGAGCAACAAAATATTGAAACAAAGATATTTAAGGAAGCTGGGCTGATTTGATCCAATTTGAGTAGATAATTGTCCACAATCAGTAACCCAATGGGGCTGGGTTGGGAATACAGAGACGTGTAAGATGCCATGCAAGTCACACAATTTTTCCTGACTTTCAAACATTTAACCCAACCCAGCATGTGTCAAAACAACCCAGTGCTGAGTTTGTTTGACCCATTCCTGGGTTGCAAAAATGACCCAAACTGGGTTGTTTTTAACCCAGCATTTTTAGACTGTAGCATGTATATCTGCCATGTGCTGGCAATTAGAGTGATGGTAACACACAGACGCATTCGTACACAGAGTTTCCTCCAGTTGTTCATAAGCAAGGAACTAAATGTTTTGGACATTGTCGGAGACAGCTATTTGACATTCTGTGCTAAAATTGGGTCACCACCAGCCAAGTACAGAGTCCCACCCCAGTCTATCACTTCCCACACACACACACACACACACACACACACACACATACAAAGAGAGAGAGCGAGACAGTGATATATGACAAAGCTAATCTATGCCGCCCTTGCAGAGAACAGCTGGCCAGCAGGGTGTGTGCCTGCATACTTGAATCGATGTGAGTGTGTGTGGATGTGTGTATCTGTGTATGTATGTATAAGTACATACAGTCAAAACAAAAATTATTCAGACACCAGATATAATTTTTTACTATAGTGGGTAAAGGACACTATAGTTAATTTATGCGTGACGATAAGTGAGGATATATTGTGACATATTATACCCACAAATTCTTCATTCAGTACCAGCACCATTTTACCAGTAAAACATTCAAATTTGGGACCAAAATTATTCGGACACTTTGACATGACCATGTTTTGCCTAAAGGTGCAGTGTGTGAATTTTAGGGGCATCTAGCTGTGAGGTTGTGAATTGCGACCGCCCACCACTCACCCCTCCCTTTCGAAGCACATAGAGAAGCTACGGTGGCCGACACAGGACAGAAATGTTGTCGTCGGTGAGAGCGGAGAGTTTCAGAGGAACTCTCAGCACTAGGCTATAGTGCTAAAATGTTGTTTGTTCCAGGCATTTTGATAAAAAATATTTTATAAACAAGGCCCAGTTCGACGCTGGATTGGCAGATTGTCTGTAACTGAAAGATCGAGTGGTCCCAGCGATAAAACATCCTGGTCATGAGTCGAAACCTTAGGCTGTGAGTGAAACCGCATCAAATGTCTGTGTTTTGTTGGTAATTCATAGTTTTCAGTCACGTGACTGTCGCGGAAGCCTTGGAGGGCAAAACGCCATAGAAATCCTTTGAACTGCAGCACAAGCCTATCAAATTTCCATCTTAAAACAAAAATATGTGAACAAGATGCACATTTTGGGCACTTATGATCCATATACAGTACCTGCTGCAGCATTTCAATCACCAAAAACAGTGGGACGCTTTTAAAACGCTTAAAGTGAAAAACACTACAGGGTGAGTTGTACCAAAAAGGATTCAATTAAGCAAATTTTAACACTAATCTAGGATTTGTTGATATGGGTTTTATTTTAAATTGCGTTGTTGCACCACTTAATTTTAAACACAGATTAATTACGCAGTAATATCGTTATAGAGCTGATCAAGCAGCAGACGGAGGGAGATCCGACAACAAGGAATCGGCATTAGTGCAACCCACCCTTAAAGTGCCTTAATGTACTATAACAGTGATATTAAAATATCAAATTCAGTTTACACCCCTTTTTGATGACCCATGCTATGAACAAGCAAGTAGATGAGCCAAGAATATGAACGCAACAGTTTTTTTTTTTTGACAATGGGTTTCGATGGTGAAAACACTTCACGAGCAGCCTTGTGCTGCACTAATATTCTGTGTTCATCTGCTTTCCTGTACAAATGATGCCACATCAGTAAGGTGTATATTGAATTTGGTATTTTTATATAACTGTCTTACTGCATTAATACTCACTACAAACCTGGAAAAATGACTGGCGGTCAATGGATGATAGCCTTGTTTTGCCCTCCAGATGGGCGTTTCTAAGCGCGTGACGACACGTGAAAACTATGAATTTGTGTGCAAGTGTCATGTCAACAACACGAATGTGTAGTGAATCACGGGATAATGCCATGAAGTATTGTGTCTCTGTAGCTCCGCCCACTGCATGCCTCTACAAGCCCGGCTGTTTCCGGAAAGATTCGGTACGTTGTATCTGTCTTTTATAAATCTGATAAAACTAAAGACGAGTCTTGGGAGATAAGAAGGATGCAATACTATAGGTACTCAAGATTAACATGAGACTGGCAGAAACTGTGTTTTATGTACCCTTTAAAGGGTAAGCTCACCCAAAAATGACATTTATGTCATTAATGACTCTCCCTAATGTCGTTCCTCACCCGTAAGACCTCCGTTCTTCTTCAGAACACAGTATAAGATATTTTATATTTTAGTCCCAGAGCATATGCAGTCTATGCACACTATACTGTCCATGTCCAGAAAGGGAATAAAAACATCATCACAGTAGTCCATATGTGACATCAGTTGGTTAATTAGAATCTCTTGAAGCATTGAAAATACATTTTGGTACAAAAATATCAAAAACCACGACTTTATTCTGCATTGTCTTCTCTTCCACATTTTTTTTCACAACCTCAAATAAAGATTCAAACAATTCATGAATCAGTGAATCGATAATGTTTCAGATCGCCAATGTCACGTGATTTCAGCAGTTCGAATAGCGACTCACGAATCACGAAGTTCGAATCGAACTGCCAAACTGCTAGCCTAACAAGCCAGACCCACATCAAGATGTTTGGTCTGGAAACTCACCATAGACAGGACTCAATCCGAGGGGCGGGATAAACGGTTGTCTTTCAAACTCCCTCTGCACGCGATAGGATAGTGCTACACCAACCAGAGCAACGAAGGTGAAAAAGAGCTTGTTGATAGATTAAACATTCGCCGTATCCGGTCGGCTAAACTCCGAACACATCTTCCCTTTTTAAGAATGACTTCAGTGCCGTTCTTTGTTCTTTTCTCAGAGAAAAGTTTAACTCCAAGTCTTCCAGAGTCACGGTCAAAGCTGATTCGAAAGACTGCCGTCGTTTGCCAGTTTCTGTGTTTACTAGAAGCACGCAAACGCAACTCGGACGTCATCATTATGGTCCCGTCCACCGACTCTATACACAATGTGATTGGCCCGGCAAGAGTTTGGGGAATACAGCTCAGAAGGGTATTGAGAGTTGCTAGACGACACTCGCGGGCGGATTAGATTTGCTGCTGCTAGGCTAGATTTCTAGGCTACCAAACTGCTGAAATCCCGTGACATTGGCGATCTGAATCATTTATCGATTCACTGATTCATGAACCGTTTGAATCTTTTTTGAGAAACACGGAAGAGAAGACTTGAGAATGCTGAATAGAGTCGTAGTTTTTGATATTTTTGGACCAAAATGTATTTTCGATGCTTCAAGAGATTCTAATCAACCAACTGATGTCACATATGGACTATTATGATGATGTTTTTATTCCCTTTCTGGACATGGACAGTACAGTGTGCATAGACTGCATATGCTCTGGGACTAAAATATGAAATATCTTAAACTGTGTTCTGAAGATGAACGGAGGTCTTACGGGTGTGGAACAACATTAGGGTGAGTCATTAATGACATCAATTTCATTTTTGATGAACTAACCCTTTAAGCAAACTGATTGACACTACATTTTGATAATATTTCACAAGTTAGTTTGCCACTTTTTTTGCAGCTGAGTGTTGAAAACGTTTTACCCAGCCGTCCAATCACAATGGAGGAGGTGTGGGACAAATACTACCACTCAACCATTCTCCTTGTACCATGACTGAACAACACTGGAAAAGTTAATAATTGCTGGTTACTGCATTTTTATATTCAGTCAAATTCTTCATAATGAAAAAAACTAGTACACGTAATTTGTGTAAGTTGTTAATCATAGGCGGGGATTATGCTAATTATGAATGAGTGTGAATATGTGCCCTATTTACGAATATTTGGAAATTATTAACGTTCAACTTAATTATTAATGTTCAACTATAATTAGTGAATATGGAGGAGAGTTTTCAGGAAGGTTCGTTTTATGCACAAGTTACTCATATAGCCTATTTATGTAAGTTTTAGGAATGAGGCCAAACGAATGCAAAAGGACACATCAGCCTCCGCAATGTAGAGATTCATGGCTGAACTAGATATTTATCTCCTAATATTGTTTAATAATTCCCATAATTGATTACTGGTAATATCTTAATAATGCAAGATGATCTAAAAATAAAGGAAAGGCAAAAGTGACAATGACAATACAATAAAGTTTACGTAGTTAATAGCACACAGTAAAATGGAATTAATGTCCCACTCAATAAACTATTAGTTAATTAATAAAGCATTTGCATAACGTCTGGCGCTTGATGTATTGTGGTTTTGTCGGATCATTAAAATTATAGATTCATTTTGGTGTTAATAGTAAAACGCACAATTCCAGGTCTGGGGATTACGGTAACTCTGACCAGCCGTGAACCCAGCGTAAGTCTCTGTTATGATCTCGCTTCTAAATGGCTTATTAATGCCATTCAGTCTGGAGTCTGTGTGTCAAAGAAAGCAGAACAAAAACAGCATCTTGTCAAACCACTTTACTGCCTTAACGGTATGGCATTTACTGACACATTCTGATAATTATCCAAGCTGGCATTCAAAAGCAATCAATCCGCCTGTCAGTCATGTGTCAGTCCAGCCAGCCCCCCGCACCTGCTGCCCCCACTCCCCTTCCTGTCTTCTGCTGATTATATAGAAACTGGGAAACCTCAAGAGGCAGGAGTGTGTGCTCGTGCATCTGTGTGTGTGTGTGCGCCAGGACTGCTCATAAAAAAATGGGCCATTAAAGAAGGCCTCGTGGGACACACAATCTGCAAATTGTTCCCAGACACAGCCAGTCCAGCACAAAATATAAATTTGCTTTCGCTTAATCTCAGTAATAATTTTATCCCTGTGACCGCCACAAGGCACAGAATGACCTCAGGGTCAAAAAGGCCAAAGGTCAAGAGCAGGGCTATATATGAGGTGTGTAATGAAACCATAGCAACAGGGATGTCCCCAAAGGACACGTCTCTTTCATTCTCTAGCCATATTATATGCATGCAAATATCCACTTTTACGCTCCAGATGTTTAGGGAATTCATTAATTAGGGATCCCATTTATTTATCTCCATTTTTACTTGAAGTAATCCAGTAACGTTATAAACTCAACATAAATTTAATACATTTAATGACATTTTAAATACATTTTCAGTGTGATACTACTAAATGAAGCTTTTCAAAAATATTCACAAATTTACATAAAAAAGAGAGGTGTGTCTGAATGGTCTGGTAGTCATGCTAATACTGAATGTGGATCAGTGTTAGAATGTCCTGAAGGCAAGAGGTCTTCAGTCAAGATCCTTCTGTGATTTCTGTGCTTTATGTTTATGCATGCGTCTGGTTTCAGTGTGTAAGTTCAGTTCATCAACGACACTGTAACTGGAAGCTAAAATTCAGGGTGTGTATGTGTATGTTTGACCCTCATCTGTCACCCCATGTCTCCTCTCATCCAGACACTACTAACACAGTTCCTGCCAGCCAACGTGACAGAGTTCAGATCACTGTGAGCCACAGGAACAACATTTGTGTGTGTGTGTGTGTGTGTGTGTGTGTGTGTGTGTGTGTGCCTCCATTGCCAGAAGTGATGGGAATTAATTAAGAAAAATAAGCAGGTCTAATGGGTGTGGCCCTCCCTGGATCAATGAACCAATCAAATGACCTGTTTTTCCTAGTCCCTAACCATCTAGCTTTGGAAATATTCAGCTGGAATTCCTAGTGTTGTCCTTAAATGACAATGACAGGTTTCCTGAGGACTTACACAAAATGATTTTGTTATTTGCTTATAGCTCACAGGCAGCTGTGATCATGATCACTCATGTTGCTTTGTCATGTGACATGATCAGAAGTGAAGGGAGAGTGCCTCAAACTAACAGACCTGACCTTCATACTAACAGAGTGAAACGAGGACAATATTATTTTTTTTATTATTTGTATCATTTCCTTATTTACTTTTTATTCTTACTTAACATATTCAGTATATTTTGTCCTTGTACTTTTTTGCTCTATTTTTCTATTCTGTTTCAGTCCACGCAGTTATCATTCTCATGTCCTGTCCCTATCCTACATAGTCATTGTATGTATCAGAATTAGCTTATTTGCATTAATGATGCGCTCATGCAGGCATTAACGGACAAGCAGATCTGCTTCCTCGCTAGAGAATGATGTAAATAGCGAATCCGCCATGGTGTGAGCGCATCTGGCTTTTAAAGGGAATGGCAGATGAGACTCTGATTGGTTTATTACACGTTACGCCCAAAACACACCCATGACTCATTAAGAGAATAGGGACAACCCTTTTGGACCATGCACCTGGAGCACCGACCATTTTTCCCGTCGTTAAACTAGCAGAAGTGGATTCGGACACGCCCTAAGTGCACCTGCGTCCTGCACTTCAGATCATTCACTTAGATTGTTAAAATAGGGCCCACAGACTTGCAGTTAGTCAGGAAAACACAAACTCTAGTCCTATACAGTGGCCCCGAAAAGCAATTGGACACTTTAGGATACTTAAGTCGCACATTAAAGTTGTCAGGCCTTTATTACATTTATACAAAATATCAAACCATGTGTCATATGAACATATGATGCTAGTGCTTTTCTTAGGACTAAATTATTTTATGGGCCGTACTTAAATCCATCCATCAAATCATTTACTTAAAGGGGTGATGAATTGAGAAATCAACTTGAACTGAGGAAACGTCCAAAATATCTATCTATCTATCTATCTATCTATCTATCTATCTATCTATCTATCTATCTATCTATCTATCTATCTATCTATCTATCTATCTATCTATCTATCTATCTATCTATCTATCTATCTATCTATCTATCTATCTATCTATCTATCTATCTATCTATCTATCTATCTATCTATCTATCTATCTATCTATCTATCTATCTATCTATCTATCTATCTGCTGTTACTGGCCAACATACAGGGCTTCTGTTTGTGAGGAAACACTTATTTTGCATGCATATTTGGTGCTAAAATTGCTGTGCTCACCTAAACAACCGGTACTAATATGTTTCATACCATCAGACACAGACTGCAAAACATTGTACCTAGTATCTTTTGGTTTTGTGCTACAGTGCACAATGGAAATCACCATATCTTAGAAGAAAAGGTTCTATAGAACCTCAAAGTGCTCAGTCAGGCGCTTAATATATAAAACCTTTTAGGGGTTCCCATGGGATCATTTTATAGATTGAATTCGGTTTGTTTAATTTTTTTTTATTGCATTTTATGAATTAAACAGCTTGTCAACATTTAAGACATTTCTCCTTTATATAAAAGCTTTTTGGCATAATGGGTTCTTAAAATGTAATGGAGCACTTCAGTTTTCTATATAGAACCACACTGAACCTTTTTTCTTATTTAAAATAATGTTAATAATCTGCAAAACATATAAGTCACAAAGACAACATGTTAATAATCAATTTCATCAGCATTACAATTTTATGAAAATGATTCTTTTGTCAACTACTCTATGCAAGTATTGGACAGAGCAAAATTGTAAGTGCCAGACTCCCAGCGGACACTGAGTCAACAGGGACTGACTGCTGATTATGAGTCTGTCACTCAAACAGAGATGTACAGTGATTTTAGACTCTAAGTGATAAGCCACGCATAATAAATCATGCATGTGATCTGATAAAAAAACAATGCTTAATGTTAATTAATATTAATGAATCAATTTAACTCCGCTTTGTTGCTGCCATGTCAGCATGTGTGTATATGTGTGTGTGACACTCATTCCTGCCAAAGTGAGTTCATGAACTGTAATAGTTTTTTTTTTCTTTTTTTTTTCTGTTCTCTTGCCAGAACTTTGTTCTGGTCTAAGTTTTGTTTGAAATATTTAGCGTCAAATTAATGGAAAACCCTGTGTAAGCTTCTTAGGGTTATATTCGTTTTTGACCCAAATTTCACAAAATAACAAGCTGTAGTTGGTCATTTTATATGTCATTCAGATCCAAATCGGTTGTACTTGGCCAGAATAATCTTCAAAGTAGACCAGACTTTATGCTGATAGTTTAAAACCAGGCTCTGAGACACGTGACATGCTATACAAAAAGTTAAAAAATACTTCAAACGCAGATTTACATGTGACTGTTTGATAATTTTCACAGCTATAATAATCACTACATCTTATGGCTCACACACACAAATAAAGGACACATAGACTGACACCCCCTTTAGTCCCTAATCCTTGCCTACCCAGCTGCCAGAACCACATGCCTCTTATTCCTCAATAACCCCTCCCAAACACACCCTCAAATCTAATATAGGTCATACAGGAGTCCCCATATAACTCACACACACTCACTCTGACACGCTGCCAGTCTGTAGCCTGTCAATTATTAACAAAGTCCTTTATTGTTTCAATGCTCTTTGCGCACAGATGTGACCATATGCAGTGGTCAGCCTGAAAGGTGTACGCCGTTCACAGAGGCGTATCCCGCCTGTGACTGTGTGAGTTTCAAAGGGCTACGTGTAACGGAGGCCAGATAGTAGTAGTTGATGTGCGAGTAAACCTCACTCCTCTGACCCCGAGAGACGGACGCTCTAGCGACTGACACTAGGTTGCAGATTTTAGCCTCCTTGTTAGAGCGTCCGACTCTCATGCCGGCGGACCCGGGTTTGAGTCCCGGTCCTAACAGTAGGGGTTACATACGCAAGAGATGATGTCACCATATTACTTTAGTATGTAATATAGGTGTTTGTAACAACACATTTTTCACATGGTTTTGGAGATATGTTTTTGCAAAGTTTTGACAGAAAACCACCCTGCCCCATAGAGTTGTCACCTGTAGAGGTCAACCAGTACTTGCCTGAAAAAGCTGCAACTCTTTTAATGCTGCTGTAGGCCTCTGCCTTCCTAAACAGTTCTCTCTATGTCTTCTCATCAATGTTCAAGGATGCCCTGCTCTGATAATTTCATTGTTCTGCCAAATTTTCTCCACCGTATATCTAATGCCTTTTAGTAGCCCTCATCTGAGCGATACCTTCCAACAATGAGAACCCAGTGATGCTTTGCAATCTCTTAGTGGTCCATGGCTCTTGTAGTAGCAGGTGCACCCAAGATGTTCTTCAGTTTTATTGACAATAAATGGCTTTCTAATCTGATATACAGATACCCCTTTATACTTTCTGTTGAAAATCTATAAGAAGCATTGCACCGACATGTTAAAGCAGCAGTAGGTAACTTTTCAACCTTCATAATATGTTTTCAAAACTCTTGTGATGATACATCAATTTACAATAGGTTGAATGACACGCCTGCCATAGCCTGACGGGTTAGGCTTTAATCGTACTTTTAAACTTCGGGTTTTCGAGCCCAACTATAGTTTGTTTGTCGGATGTTATGAAGCAGCACAGAAAAATAAGAAAGTAAAAAGGTTTTGTTGGAGGAAAGCAATAAGAGGAAACAAAAAAGTGATGGGATTAAAGGCAGGACGAGGATCAGCATTGGGCCAGCGTTTGCTTGTTGGCGTGAGCTGAAGGAGGCGTGACCGATGCTGACTCGGATGTCATGCTTGCTATGGTTATTACCAACCCCACAAACATTGAATTAAAGTATCATAGATTCTGTAGAACGGTAACAAATAGATAGACTAGGCTACTATAATGACGCTGGCTTGTAAACGTGAGCATCGCGATCATTTGGCGTTTGAAAAAAAAATTTAATCCATGAAATTATATTCATATGACATGCTGAAACATACACTCTAAATTTTTTTTAGTAAAAAACAACCAATTGTTGGGTCAAATATGGACTAACCCAGCAATTGGGTTGTTTTAACCCAGCGATTGGGTTGCTGGGTTAAAACAACCCAATTGCTGGGCTAGTCCATATTTGACCCAACATTGGGTTAAAACAACCCAACATTTTTTAGAGTGTATGCCACTGTACCTGGGATGGAGACATTTCATTCATATACATATCTATGAGTTCAGGGCTATCATAGTTGTCATGTCAACAAATGCACGCCATCCCCTGATGTTGGATGACAGAGTTTACGACAGTAGTAGAGGACAATATTTTAGTATTTTACTGTAGGGGGACCCCGAGAGCAAAAGTTACCTAGTGCTGCTTTAATTGACTCTCATTAGAGAATCAGTAAGCAGACTGCTAGGGTTAGTAGAAAAAGTGGACATGTACATGTTTGCAAAAGTTACTATATCTAGGGGACCATCAAAAATAGTGTTTTACCAAAACATCAAGGCAGGTTTGTTGGGACATGTTGGAGGTAAACTTTTGCAGGACTTTAGCCCTCCAGGACCAGGATTGGACACCCCTGTTCTAGCAGTTAAGAGGTATACTGCATGCCTCTTGCTTCGGTCTGCTGCTCTGTGCACAGATGAATGTGGTTTCAGAGCGGATGGACAAATTAATCATTTGGAGGTCGATCAATAATATTTTTTTGTATTTACAACTGCTGATTCCATGGATAATTTCCTGCTAAATTTGGCTGAAATATAAATTATTATTATACTGTAGTTTATCAAAGGAAAAAGGTTTATTGGCAGATACATTTTTTGCGCTCTCTCATTAATAACATTTTGAATTTGTTTTAAGACTTGCTAAGTCTTAAAACATCCTGCCAGTCTATGACAAAAGCGCTCTATACAAATATACCATATGAGGAGGAGGAAGAAGAGAAAAGGCCTGGCTAATATTTTAACACCATCCAGATGTTTTCAGACTTGTTCTGGAATCATACTTATATCAGATATTATATCTTTTATATATGAATATCATATTTAAAGCTGAAGTATGTACGTTTTTGTATGTTAAACACATTCTCCTAAACCAGTTTATTGTACATTGACTAGTATTAGTATACCATTCATTGGTTTATCTCCCCCAAAGTGTAACGATTGGTGTCATCAAAACTTTTTACGTCAATCTCTTTCCAGCTCTCTTTTCGCATTACAAGAGAAAATCTTTGGTAACAAAAGAGCAAGCCCAAATGTTCTATATTTAGAACATTTAATATTTAAAAACATTTAATGTGCTACAATGGACACGTCAAAACTGTACAGCACACATTGAGAAAGACGAATGTCTTGTGTAGACAGCCTCAAACAGCTGTGGCGCGTCATGTCAAAAAATACGCCTGCCGCTGATATGCTTGATGGGTTTATATGTTTGCAATGTTGTTTGAAAATATGCTTTCTTTTTGTTACATGGACTATACATTATCGTTAATTCATATCTTTTTCATAATTTGAGGCTGGAACATTCATAAACTGATGAATGCTTCATACCATTTACTGTATAAATGAGTGATCCAGTGCTTTAATATACTGTAATAGTGCCAGACTGATATGTTTGCTGACATTCAGCTATTTTCAGATTAAGCTGATAATCACACTTACAGTACTTGGCCGATTAACAGAAGTGTGTCATTTTCTAAAATACCCTGCCAAGTGATAGTGCTATTATGTGTGAATGCTGTCCAAAATAACATTTTGTCAGTAATAGTCAATTACAGTCAATAACTTATCTGCAATAGTCAATTATAATGTTGGCTCATCATATCAGATCATATCAGCATAATAGCTATTCAGATCACAGATATGTCTGAGATGTAATTCTGTTCATTTACAATAACAGAGGTGTGTGGATTTAATAAGAGCAAATGAGTTTCATTGGGAAACTGAGTCAAGTGCTTTTTGTTTTATATCACACTAGTTTAAGGAGGGTTTTGCAAATACCTTGCACATAGCCGAGACAAAAGAACAAAAAATGAAGACACAGCCCTCATCCCTCCCCTGGGAGCTCTGTTTGTTTTGGGGATGGGCGTTGACTGTCTGCGATTGCATTTATGCTGCTATTCATTTAGCAACAGACGAGAATGATAAATGATTATTAAACACTCTCACGTGGGTTATCGCCCCGAGTAATCACACTAATTAATGTCTGCTCTCACTTAAAAGAGAACAGTTAAAGAGGGCTCAACTCATGGAAACAGCTAACCCAAAAACCCAGAAAACTGTGCGTGCGTGCGTGCGTGTGTGTGTGTATGTGTGTGTGTGTGAGCATAGCACCAGAACATGCAAAGCGTATGCCAAAAAAACAACACACACAGGCAAACAAGGTGAGAGACTCACAGAAAGACAAGAGGAGGGAGAGGAGAGAGACACAGACAGAAGACAACCAGAAAAAAGGGACTAGGTAGAAATGAAAGACAGGAAGAGCAAAATAACTAGTAGCTTTTTCCAGCACACAGTTGTGCTTGCTAGTTTAAAACATGCATGTTCGGTGTTCTCTATCTATCTATCTATCTATCTATCTATCTATCTATCTATCTATCTATCTATCTATCTATCTATCTATCTATCTATCTATCTATCTATCTATCATCTATCTATCTATCTATCTATCTATCTATCTATCTATCTATCTATCTATCTATCTATCTATCTATCTATCATCTATCTATCTATCTATCTATCCAATCATATAGATTAGCTATGTCGTTTAGCTATATCAGGTCTATGCAAGTGAAAGTGAAAAGACAGAGAGAAAGAATAAGATGCATCCCCAGGCACTCACTCCAGAACAAAGACAAACTGAATTCATAGTGATTTTTCTGACATCCCTATTTAAGCAGAGTGCCTGAGAAGAGAGAAGCATCACATCTTGACAATGACAATTTGAACCAGTCAGAAACCTGTCAGAGTGCATTTGTTGAAAACCATATGAAAAAAATCACAATAACATTTAAAGTCACCATCAAATTAGAATGAAGTATGTATTATTAGTGAGAACATTATATTGTATTACATATACATGTATTTATTCATTTTTATGAATCAGAACTTTTTTTTAAGTGTGTACACTGTACAAAAAATGTTTTGGTTTTTGTTGGTTTAACTTAAAAAATGTAAGTAACCTGGTTGCCTTATAATTTTGAGTTTATTGAAATAAAAAATTTGAGTTGATGCAATGAAGGAAATTTGTTTAATAAATAGAAACTCAAAATATTATTGTATCCGAACCACATAAAAAATGGATAAATCATTTTGCATGTTTCACTGCATCATCAGAAATAAAACACACACAATTAAACAATATGCTTACAAAATCTTTTAATAATATTTTAATAAAGGTTGTCGAATCTTAAAAAATATTCATTGTATTAACTCAAAATTTCTATTTTAATGAACTCAAAATTTTAAGGCAACCAGGTAACTTTTTTTCTAAATAATTTTTCACAGTGTAGATACTGTGTGAGCATATATCAGTAGAATACAGTCAAAAACCTGCTAAGCTCTGTTCTACACCCACAAAAAAAAAAAAAAAAAAAAAAAAAAAAAAAAGAGCTGAGAGACTGGTTCTTACAAAAGACAGTTAAAAATGAGCGTCATCATTATTCACCCTGAATAATCTTTTATCGCAGCTTCCAGGAGCAGCAATATGCTAATATAGCAAGCCTTTTTGGGAATTGTGTCCTTAAGATGAGCTGTGTCCTTGAAACTTACGGATTAGCCAGATTACGAGTCAGCACTTGGGAAAAAGGTATATTCATACACTTTTATTTATATAGTCTTGGTGAATAGAATGAAAATCACACCTGCATGCAAAACCTTCCCAACAAACACATGAGATGCACCTTAGGTAACTTAGTGGTGTGTTTTTGTAATTTAATGACTTAATAATTTACAATTTAACTGGCGCGCCATGCTCATAATTTCATTGCTCTTTATATAGTGAAGTGATATACAGCTTGTGTCTCCACATTTGCATGCGCAATTGAAGAGTGTGTGCAACGTGCACAGTATAACGTCTGACAGGACAGTAAAGTTCACTTTTCTGGCGAAATACTTATTACTTTGTAATTTACAAATATAATGTTAGAATAATGACACTGGCATATAGCCTGACAAAAAAAATCATCTGACAACAGAAACTGAATCAGGACAACGCATTTTACTCAGGCAATTCTTTTTTGTTTTTACTCTTCACGTTAAATGTGCTGTATGTAAGTTTTTCACTTTCATAAAGCATACAAATACCATAGTATGTTTGCAGATATTTAGGAAACAAGCTATATTCACCTACTTGTTCCTCAGAAGAAAAAAAAAAAGCTAAAGCCAGTTATTCTTATAAAATGTGCGTTCCATGTCAGATTTTTGTATTGGTCTGTGTGATACCCCACGTTGCCAGTTTACCCAACAGTATTTCGACACGACAGGTTGCCAGTTGGTGTAAAATACAGCATATTGCTTCCGTGAAAGTCAGCAAACAAACTAGGTCAGAGATTGCAGATTCTAACCGACCTAAAAAGCCTTGGCATCCATCTAAAACTTTCTATGAACGAGAGCATATTTAAATGTGGATAAATCAACTCATCAACTTATAGAGTGGCTTTCATTGTCAATTTTGCTCGCTCTGTTGCGTGTCCTCAATCTGGCAACCCATGTGAGCATCGAGTCTGAAGGGGCGGCGGAAACGATCTCCAATATTATAAATTCGGACTGCATTACCTATATCGACCACTAACTATCAATCCTACATAACACACCTTTAATTATATTCAAGTTAATATAATAACAATCATTTATTATTATTTTATTGAAATGTATTGTATTCATAAAATCACCAGTGTTAATGTAATGTGAACTGATACGAGTCCACTTACAGGGACAAATCATTTTGTTTTACTCTTTTCAGTTTGTTTGCTGAAAGTTCTTTGATTCATGTAAAGAGTGAAGACCCTTTAAAAGCTTCTATTGGCAGCAGAGTATGGTCTTACTGTTCTTTTTGCCTGGATGTCTCAGTAGCAGAAATGTGAGATCAACACTGCGTACGAAATTGAATACTTATCTACTATATATAGTAGGTAAATAACATTATGCAACGTATTTGACACAGGTAGGTCACATGATGACAACATGGCGAATGTAGTATGTCCAGACTCTATTCAGACTACATACAATATATTGCCAAAAGTATTGGGACACCCCTCCAAATCATTGAATTCTCTCCTGACTGCATTGTGTCAAGTGTACATTTTGGTAGAGAGGGGATTATGGTGTGGTCAGGGATTGGGTTTGGCCCCTTTGACTTCAGTGAAATTAACTCTTAATGCTTCAGCATACCAAGACATTTTAGACCATGTCATGCTCCCAACTTTGTGGGAACAGTTTGCTAATGGCCCCTTCTTGTTCCAACATGATTGCGCACCAGTGCACAAAACAAGGTCCATAAAGACATGGATGAGCGAGTTTGGTGTGGAGGAACTTAACCGGCCTGCACAGAGTCCTGACCTCAACCCGACAGAACACCTTTGGGATGAATTTGAGCGGAGACTATGAGCCAGGCCTCATCCAACATCAGTGTCTGACCTCACAAATATGAAACACACTCCTAAACCTTGTAAAAAGCCTTTCCCAGAAGAGCTGAAGCTGTTATAGCTGTAAAGGGTGGGCCAACTCCAAATTAAATCCCATTTAGAATAGGATGTAATTAAAGTTCCTGTGGATGTAAAGGCAGGTGTCCCAAAGCTTTGGCAATATAGTGGAACAAACTTTTTAACTGTTGCAAATTAATTTCAAATTCAAATCTAGTACCTACTCAGAAAGTACGCCATTTCAGATGCACCACAAATGATTATCATCAAATCGCAATCACAGTACATAACAACACATTATAGCCCTATACTATAAATAAAAAATTCTATGTTATTCCCTTTGACCAGCTCTTTTCTTCCCTTCCAGTCTTCTGCACGGTCACACTCAAAAGTGACGTTATTATACACTGGCCACAAGTCCCATAAGACACTGCTGTCATGACAACTGTCTGGCCAGCTGTTTCATAGCTGACTGATATAGGATTCAAACTGGATGTATTATTTGCCGTCATACACAGTATACAGGAGGTTTGGTGTAGCTGGCAGGGGCCCTTGTAGTAAATACAGTACAGAAATGCACCGCAGTGTGTAATCTGAGGGGGTACTGTGTGTGGTACAGTAGATTTTGATGGTTTCTTGTACCATCATGTATTTGGCCTTGTGAAGCTAAACATAAAGCGTCCACTCAGCGTATTCCTGCAACACTATTGTCACTGCAATTGCTGTTCCATCATTTGCCTGCAGATTTGTTGTCGCCATAGCAACATCCTCTGCTATTACTTGATGTCTATAGCCCGCTCACTCAGCAAAACAGAAAAGAAAAAAGAGAGAGAGAGAAAAAAAAAACGTCACTTGAATGGCTAGGCAGATAAGGGTATGTGTGAGGGAATGAAAGAATCTGATTGGCTGTGAGTGAGATCATCCGCATATTAAGAAGGCTTTTTCGTAGTTTTGTTTCAGGCAGCACAAAGACTGTGCTGAATTTTAATACTGGACGTCCGTCTTCCTCTGGAGGTAACCGCATACACCCCTCCCCTAACTGCGCTTACAGCACTGATGAAGAAAGAGAGATATCTTAGCCTTGTGCTGCACACGCTAGTTACCGATTGGAATACAAATAACCTGCTGGACAAAGAAACCAATCCACACTGGACCTTGGTAGCATTCTTTTTTAAAATCATAATATGCCTCATTCAGTTAAAATAAAAAATAAAATATAATAAAACAAATATAGCCATAAGCGGTATTTTACAGCTGCCATGTCATGTATGCCAAAATATAGCCACTAGCATGTGTGTGTGTTTTAAAACAAATATATAATATGACATTATCATTATCTCTTTAAGTAGAACGTCAATATATTCAGTCATGTCTGGCAACTTGACAGATGTGTTATCAATTACATTTGGATATAAATGATAAAGTAGACCTATTATCTACAAGATGTAATATGTCTCAGGTGTCCCCGGAATGTGTCTGTGAAGTTTCAGCTCAACATACCCCAGAGATAATTTATTATGCTATGCTGTAAATATAAAAAAATTTGAGTGGAAGGAAAAACATGCTGTTTTCATGCATGTCTCTTTAAATGCAAATGTGCTGCTGCTTCCCATCTGCTTTCCAGAAGAGGGCGGAGCCTGTACAGCTCGTGTCAAATATGAAAACATCTGTTTGGTTTTGATTATCATCTCTATCACGGTTATGGTCACACACACGTGCCATTGCAGTTTTTTATCATCATGAATGTTTATTATCTGATTGCGTTTTAAATCCATTTTAGTCTAAACTTCTCATATAAGGTTTTCTGAGTGCACACACCTGAAGCACACGCACAGAAAGCTGGATGTCAGACGGAGCATCCCATGAGTATTAAACAAAAGTTCTCTTTCAAGTGTTATCGTGCTTACACTGTCAAATACACACAAGGTTATGTCAAAACCATTCAAAGTTATCATAAACACAGTCCGTTATGTCTGTGAACATAAACAGCAGGGAAAGAACTTAAGTGTATATTAGATGTGTGTATTAAAGTGAAAGCAGTGTAATATACATTACCTACTGCTATGCTGTTAATATGAATTAAACAGCAAAAGAAAAACAGAACTTCACCCACTGCTCTTGACTGAATAACTTTATTATCTTTAAAAAGAATTTCTTTCTTTCTTGCATGCTGTTATATGCTCTGGTGAGTAGATAAACAGGCCCCACTTTATAGTAAGTGTCCTTAACTACTATGTACGTACATTAAAATATAAGTACAGTGTACTTATTGTGTTCATATTGTATTGCAAAACACATTTGCTGATATTGAGGTTGGATACGGGTAGAGTTAGGGACAGGTGTGGTGGTCTGGGTAAGTTTAAGGGTAGGGTTAGGTGTAAGGGAAGTGTCAACAGTGTAATCATAAATGTAATTACAGAAATTAATTACAGATGTAATTACATGCAGGCAATTTAAAAAATGTAAGTACGATGTAAAAACATGCATGTACACAATAAGTGTATCATATCAAATTATTAATTTAAATGTGGGTACAAAGTTTAGGCCACCTAATATAAAGTTGCTCCGATATACACTCAGGGCGGGGTCTATGCTAATAGGGTGGAGTCTGTCAGCAGTCACGGGCGGGGCCTAAGCATATGTGATGTCACATTTCTAGAACAACTTGTTCGGAGAGACTGTTTATGATTTATGGAGATTTTCAAAAAAAATGTGGGTGAATATATACCATTATAGGCTGGTTGTGTACAGACACTGCCAAAACATTTATGTCCTAAATTTTGCATAACAGGTCCCCTTAAGGTAACATTTAATGATTTCTTTGCAAACTGACTATATTTATAATTCTTTTGTATCAGTTATATCAATTTAATTCCCATGCGCTTTTAATACATGGGAAGCAATTTAACTATTTACACTGATTCAAAGCTATGAGACACATTCCAATTTATAATAATGGCTGATTTTTTAGAAATTGTCAGCCTCAACATAAATTTTGCATGCTTTCAAAATGTCATGTTGTCCATGTGTACATGTTGTTCATTGCATTCAAAGTCACTATGATTTTGCCAGGTAAGACATTCCTGGGTCGACATTTTGCTAATCCTGGAACAACATTCCTGTCTGAAAATGTAATGTTAACCCTATCCCTACACCTATACCTAAACCTACCTATAACTTATAGGGGTATTATTGGTGAATAACACAGCACTTAGCCCTGGTTGTGAGCCTAAATTTGACATAAACTGTAAACTTGTCCATCAAATCTGAATGTTGATCCAGGTAAATGTTACACTGAAATTGAGTTCACCGGGTTTAGGAAATAAAGGTTGATTAAGTGCACCTCAGCAAACAGAAAAGAAAAAGGCAGTATGACCCCTTTCATTCAGGAACGATGAGCTGTGTTCCATTAATCATGTCTCAGCTGTGAGGTGTGATACTGTCGAGTGTAGTACTACACAAGAGCCACAAGATTTATAGTGTAGTGCACAACCACTAGATTGCAGCCGAATACAGGGAAAGAGAAACAAAATGGCCCCGTCTCTTTGTCTCTTTCTCGCTCTGCCTGTGTTGCTCTAAAGAGAAACCAGAATGAAGGGGTGCAGTTCTCAGAGACAGAGAATAATTATGCCTCTTTCAGAATATGTTAAACAAAATTGCACCCCTTCAAGGGTGAATATTTCTTGACACCGTTTCTCACACAAAAAAAGCTGCACAATATATATATATTTTAAATTCCACTATATTTTATTATCACATTCTATGCTCAATTCTGCATAAGCATATGATTATTAGGGTGTTTGCTAAATCAAAAAACAAACAAACAATTACTGCACTGTTTTGTGTTACAGAAATGAAAGATACCTGAAATTGTGTGGCTTTTTTTTCTCCTGGAAGACAATAAAATGGATGACAATTACAAAGACTAGACGACTGGCTATTTTGACTGCCAACAAATCGTATCACCTTAGCGTCAGGTTTTTCACATGCAAACAAATTTTGTATTAAATATTTATAAAATAAGGGGTGTGTCTTAACACAGGTGGTGTGGTTTTTGTGAGTGACTATATGAATCAACAACAAGCTGTAAGCTTTTTAGCTCATACATACATACAGTAAACTCAATAACCCCTCCACACACGCTCACACATTCACAATCACACCTCCGGAAGGACGTGCTGACTGGCAGACTAGTCCACCCCAGCTGGGCTCCGTCTTTGTGCAGAGATGTGGTTGCTTAGCAACCAGCCATAGCAGCTGCCGATACTGAGAGAGAAGAGAAGAGACGCACCTCTCAACACAAGCATCATGCGGCACTTTGACCTCCACATGAAAATCTTCGCAGACAGCGTCAAAGAGTTTATAAGCTTGAGAGGCAGCAAGAAAACGGGATATGCCTTCTCCAGGTGCGTCCACCTTCCAATACGCAAAATGTCTGGTCATAACTGTCCGCTTCATGAAGCTTAAAGTCATCATGGAATAAAAATGGACTATTCCTGTTTTTATGGAATATACTGCAGTGTATATTACAAAATTATTTATTTGTGCACATCATTATTTTATTTTTTAAATTCATGTGCCCTCATGTACCCAAAAAGCTTCAGATGCCACGCCTACATTTTGATGCAGCTCAAAAATGCAGAGCTACAGCAAGGTTGGCTTTATGCAGTCAGAATGAGTTGTTATAGACTTACCCACCCCTAAACATCATGTAAACAAGCTAAAGGAATTTGGTTATTATAATTGATCAACACTAATGAATTAATACTAAAACTAACTGCCCAATTAGACTGAAAGTGACCTATGTCAAGCATACCAATGGGATACACACTTGACACGTGAGCAAAAGTGAGAGATGTGTATGTATTTCATTTAGATAAAGTACCTTGTACTTGTATTCAGATCTACATTTTGATGTAATCATTCCTTGTAGTAACTCAGCTTGTTTTATTTAGGAGTTAGGACTTATACACAAATATGAAGCGAACATCGTTGATAATCTCATGTCACATATTAAGGTTCTGAGTTCTCGTAGTCAACGTGTTGGATGCTGGAGAAATGGGCATGAATAAAGATTTGAGAGACTTTGTCAAGGGCCTAATGGCAAGATGACTGGGTCAGAGTATCTCAGAAACGGCAAGGCTTGTGGGTTGCTCCAAGTCAGGAGTTGTGAGAATTTACCAACAGCAGTCCAAGGACGGACGAACCACAAACAGGCGATAGGGTGTTGCGCACCCAAGGCTAATCGATGCACGAGGGCAGCGAAGGCTATCCCGTCTGGTCCGAGCCAACAGAAGGTCTACTGGGGCACAAGTCATACAAAATTTTTATGATGGTTATAGGAAGAATGTGTCATAACACACAGTGCATTGCACGCTGCTGTGTAAGGGGATTTGTAGCCATAGACCAATCACAGTGCCTATGATGACCCCTGTCCACCGTCGAAAGTGACTACAATGGTCACACAAGTGTCAGAACTAGACCTTGGGAGTAGTGAAAGAAGGTCACCTGGTCCAATGAGTCCTGTTTTATTTTACATCATATGGACGGCTGTGTACGTGTGCACTGTTTACCTGGGAAAGTCATGGCACCAAATGCAGTGTGGGAAGGCGACAAGCATGTGGAGGGAGTGTGATGTTCTGGGCAATGACCTGCTGGGAAACCCTGGGTCTGGCTATTCATGTGGACGTAACTTTGACACGTGCCACCTACCTAAACATTGTTGCAGATCGGGTACACCTCTTTATGACAATGGTGTTTCCTGGTGGAAGGGACATGATGAAGAGTTCAAGGCGTTTCCCTGGCCTCCGAATTACCCAGATTTCAATCCAATTGAGCATCTGTGGGATGTGCTGATCCAACAGGTTTGAGCCATGGCAAGTCATCCTTGCAACCTACTGGACTTGGCCAGATACCACAGGACACCTTCAGGGGTCTGGTAGAGTCCATGCCTCAGCAGGTCGACACTGTTTTGGCAGGACAGGGAGGACCAACAGCATACTAGGCATAATGTTTTGGCTCATCGGTATAAATCCTATTCAACAGTGAGAGTAAAACTGAGCATGTCAATGAAAGTACACAGCTCTGACAAACCATTAAAATGGCCGCTGTGCATCACGAGCCGCTGAAAGAACGCCGGAGATCAAAGATAGCAGAAGTATCACACAAGTTAAGTCCAACTGACTGACAGCTTACAGTTTGTTCTGCTATATATGCTTAATTTGAGGGTGGAAAAAGAAGTTAATGGTATACATTTTGGAGATATTCAACTACGTATATACAGTAGAGTCCTAATAAACCTTCACACACATCTCAATGACCATGGGGTACGGCACAGTGATTAACTAGGAAACTTAACAATGGCACTTAATGACAAAAAGGTTACGGACCTCTGCTGTAGTCTCTTCTAGTCTAAGTAGACACTTCATGGTCAGAATAAGCAACACGAGGTTACTCTTAAAATGTCTAAAAATATGAAACGCATCTAATCTAGTAGTGTCTGTACGAGGCTTCTGGGGTCGACCACTTCCAGTTATCCCGAAATCATGTCCCACCCAACAATTTTTCTCATTCCAGTGGCCATTTCACTAAGATATACACCACAGTAGAGAAAAGTATGCGATGGCAACTTCATGCCAACTTTAAATTCACACAGGTGTCCATATGCATAACCACAGGGGTTCTTTATCACACTATGAACATGACCCATTAACATTTGACAACCATAAATTCTGTCAGGATCACTATCGTCAAAGATGACTGGCAATTAATATATAGTTTAGATTGGCGGTATGGTTATGTACGGTCCATGCAGCCTTGTGATAACCCCCCTTAGGGCAAACAGAATAGAACCAAAGTATTTGGTTGTGAGGAGGAGCTGGGGATGGAGGAGGGTAATTAGCTCCTTAGCAACACGATAAAGCTGCTGATAATCCTGAATGAAACATAAATACGACTGTAAGTATGTCGTATTCCGATAGGTAAATGTGGATCAGCTGAAAGTTAGCTGATACAAGCCTGTCTAATGTGACTTGTCTAATGTGAAACACTACGCTTGATCATACGTCTTCATTTTCTGTTTATTTCATAATTTAACCTAAGATTTTTTTTTTCCCTCTTTTCCGAATACTGTTTGTGCTGTCCTTAAAATGAATTGCACATGGTTTCACATTTTCTTACATAATGCAAAGACAGTCATAAACAGGCTGTGAGAGGTGACATCCTAACAAACCTGGACTCTGAATCCCTCAGCCGGAAGCTGAGAGATTGCTGTTGTCAGCGATTAAGTGTGTGAGACATAAGAGACTCCAGTGGGACCACAGCAAATGCTGCAATTACCCATATCTAAGGAGAGTGGGTGGGATAGAAACAGCTTGGCTTTAACTCTGTAGAACACTCTAATCCTACAATCTCCATCTGTTAGCATGTGTGTGTGTGGTGCATCACATTAATACAAAGGAAACACACTCACACAGCACAGAGCTAGCAAACCCTTGAGAGACACAAGCCTTAGAGGAAGAGAGGGAGTTTAAAAATGTGTATGCCTCACGGCAACTGAGGGACCTTGAACGATAGCTATCTGACTTTCTCTTTCCCTTCCTCCATTTTGCTTTATCCTGGGGGCATTGGCTGTCTTGGGTCTAAACAAATAAAGGTAAAATGTAATCTTGGAAGAGGCAGTGACAGAAACTGAGAAAGAGACAGAAACAGGTAGAGTGAAATCTATTCAGTTCTGCTGCATCTCTACAAAAGCTTTTCATAATGCCGAAGAAAATATTCAAATAAGATTAATTTCTGCATTTGTCCTTTTACTCCAGTCTACTCTTGAATCTTGGATTTGGAGTATACTGCAAATATTGTTTGTAAATAGGTCATATTGGATAGGCATATTCTAATAATTGAACGTAAAGTGCTAGTCAGAGGCACCTAGCTAGATTTATAATCTAAAGCAGAGTGGAGAAAATAATGACCACCATGAAATGGATTTTCCAGCTAGGTCTCCAAACCTCACCTGGAATTTAAATTCAAAATGGCCTTCAAGATGACAACAAAATAAAGACATTCTACACTATAATCAGATGCCGGATATCTTACTGTAAAATGGGAAGCTTGGCCTGGCTTCAATGGTTTTCTTTTTTACACACAATCAGTGTTAGTGTAATACTAAAGCAAACAAAGATGGCCAGTTGAAATAAGTCTGGGCAACATCTATAAAGATGGTATGAATAAACCAGATATACCTGTTTAGATTCTACAGCTAAAGAAGTCCAGATTTTACTTTGTTCTTGTTTAAAATACATGTGACAAAAGCTCCAGTGAGCATACTTTGTTCTCAGGGCAAACATTTCCGATTTGCTTTTCAAATCCAAACTTTAGGGCTGAATATCCGCACTGTAAATCCAGTATTTCTAAAGAAGTTGCCATAGTAATTACGTAAGGGTTGGCAACATGCATGGTTATCATCAGCTTGAAAGCTTGAGGATGGAAAATTCAAACTTTCTGAGCTTGTAATGATAAAAATGACAGATGTATTACGGTCTTTTAAATATCACATATTCAATTTCAAACCCCAAATGAATGTGGCTTGGCCCAGGTTTGTAAAAACTGAACCTAACGTGTTTTTTGCTGTTGAGTCTACAAACAACCAAATGGATTTGCTTTGGATATGCCAAAAATCTAAGCCTAAATTGATCAAATGCCTCAATCTACTTTTAGCGTCCTTTTAGCACCACTCAATGAAATTTAGTTCCAAACATGCACTTGCTAAGATGTATTTCCTACTTCAGTTAAAGGAACTGTATGTAAAAAATGTATTTTAATTCATCATAAAATGGCCCTGATATGTCACTAGACGTTAAGAAATCATGTTAATTTAAAATACTTATATCACTGATAACAGTAGTCCGGCCAGGATATTGTCATTTAAACTGATGTTGATGTTGACATGTTGTGTTTTGGCCTGAAGCTCCACCCTTCACCTATCGACCAATCACAAAGTCAGTAGTGTTTCAGCATCCGGGTTGCCAGATCTGCTCTAGTTACCACAGCTGCAGTTACAAACATTCCTGCTGGATGCTGCAGCCAATCTGGCAACCTCAAGTCAGGGGGAGGGGGAGAGGAGTACACCGCTCTACAGTCATTTAAAGTGATACCAGTGTTGGCCACAATCTTACATACACTTCCTTTAACATAAAATTCCCTGAATCTGTCCTGGCACATTGCTGTTGTCCAGTCCAATTGAGTTCATTTCAGTTATTACAGTTGAAAATAGAAGTGGGATGTACGTCTCTGCGCTACTATGAATTGTGGGTAGAAGTCTGAATTTTCATCTTATCTAATTTTTGCAGAATCCAGATCTTAAGAACTCATTAGGGAGCGTTCATGGAGTTCTGCTTGAGCGAGCAAATACAAAGGATACTTAGGAAGGACAGAGCGAGATAAAGGGGGAAAGCGAACATGCTTATGTTAATAAAATGAAGGAGGGATACACCGACAGAAAAGGAGAACAACGGTCACTAAAAGAGAAAAGCAAAAGGTTAAGGGAGGGTCACATCCCTCCTGCTCTGCAGATGCACGTTACAGCTGCAATCAATGACGATATCAAAGTGAGGCAGACGTGAAGGATTAAAGATGCATGATTCATATCAAAAAGCAAACACACATACAGCTGCACATTAATAAACACAGCACAGTTCGCTGATAGTGTTTTATACATATGGAGCTGTAGATCTTGTAAAATGAATCTAGCTAAATAAGTAAAGCTTAGTTCATGGTTACATGGTTGGTTTTACACGGCTTCCCAGCAAGTAATAGCCGTCATTTCACGGCTCGGTTAACTATATATAACGATAGATATGACCATAAGTTGTGCGGGTACGATTTGTGGCAATAGCTAACAATACATTGTATGGGTCAAAATGATCGATTTTTCTTTTATGCCAAAAATCATTAGGTTCCAGATTAGTTTAAATATATAAATGTATTATTATTATTATTATTATTATTATTATTATTATTATTATTATTATTATTATTATTATTATTATTATTATTAGCAGTAGTAGTAGCAGTAATATACTGTGTTCCTAAGAACTTCATTTAGACAACTTTAATGGAGATTTTCTCAATATTTAGAATTTTTTTTTTGTTGTTGTTGCACTCTCTGATTCCAGGGTTTCAAATATCTGTATCTCAACCAAATACAGTCCTATCCTTACAAACCATACATCAATAGAATTTTTTTTTTCTGTATGACTGTTTTGTGGACCAGGGTCACATATAATCTGGTTATGAGTAAACTACTTCTAGCCAAAATAATTCCTAAAGTTTGGTTATGTCTTTTTGCCCAGATAACTTGTGAGATGTATGATATTCCGTTATGAAAGCAAAGTCAAAATTTATTACAATGTGTAATTTCTTTGACATGGTCATGTTCTAAATTACTAGTCTATTCTTGGGCTATGGTTAGAAATCTATTACATTTTTACTGACACCCCTAATTTTGACTTGTTTTAACATATTGTGGGTGTGTTTGGACGGCTGTATTTTACATGCAAAACTGCTTGCTGGCTTATTGCTGGTCTAAAATGGTTTACAAGCTCAGCCAGGTCCACACCAGCTTGTCTACTACCTAAACCAGACCAGTTTGTACCAGCTAGTAACCAGCAATCATTTTCTGAAACACAGTTTGTACCTTAAAATGGTTTGAATTGAGTTTTCCAGTGGAGCAAGCAGGTTTTTAAAACTGAAACCTAATCTACTTACTGGTAATCCAGCTAATCAACCATCTAGACAAGCTTAGAACAGCTAATGGCCATAAATGATGAAACTAGCCATACTGCTAGCTGGTTTTAGCTGAGTATTGGAGGATAGGGGAGTTTTAGTTGGAGCTGGAAATCAATATTTTGGCTACTGCTGCTGACAAGAAACATTTCAAGAGATGAATTACAGGAACATATAAAAAAGAAGCATTAAAGAACAATAATTGAATGATGGCAAAGGCTGAGGTTTACACTGTGAACCAAAACCTTCCATTAGTGAGGATGAATGAATGGCTAAATTATATTTGGTCTGAAACGCAGACTCCCACAGGAAACATAAAACCTAGCTGAGAGAAATTTGATTATTGCAGTGTTATGTGTGATGGGTGTGTGTGTTTGTTGTATTGGTTTAAAAAGTACCAAAAGTACCAAAAAGTACCTGTTCATATACTCTGATGTTTTGCATTAGAAAATCTCTCTCTCTCTCTCTCTCTCTCTCTCTCTCTCTCTCTCTCTCTCTCTCTCTCTCTCTCTCTCTCTCTCTCTCTCTCTCTCTCTCTCTCTCTCTCTCTCTCTCTCTCTCTCTCTCTCTCTCTCTCTCTCTCTCTGTGTGTGTGTGTTTTATGTGTTTTATGTGTGTGTTTTTGAGAATGTATGGAATGACATACTGCTATGTTTAATTTATTCAATAAACACTTAGGGCTGGGCAAAATGTACTGTTAGATGTGATAAACCTGAAGAAAGAGATTTTGAATCATCGTCTCTATCGTGATTATGCTCACACTGTAGTGTTTTAGTGACCTCACAGAATTTATCATTTGCATAAATTTCAATTATTTCCGGTGTGTAGATTGAACCAGAAGCTAGATTTGCCATAATTTATGATATCTCTTAGACTGAAAAAATTTGATGTTATTTTACAGATTTTAACTAAAATATGTTCTGTAATTTTAATAATATTGTCTGTACGATAATTTGATAAAGACATCAAAAATTCACTGTCATGTCACCACAATGTGTCATGTCACATAATGTGGTTTAAAATGTGTATTATTGCACATTGTACACTGATATTATTGTACACAGTATAATTAAGAAACATTATTTGCAGTATACAATACTGTACGGTAGTGAGGAATGCAGTAGTATTAAATTCAAACTACACTTAACCCATGTTTATCATCGATTCTGATCTTGATTCAATATTGAATTATTTGGCTAAATATCAGGTATAGTAGGGCCTTCATGTTATTTTTTTACTTGAGAAAAAAATCTCTCTCAACTAATGCTATAAACATATGGGAAAATCTGTCAGCTGGTATTATTATTAGAGGTTCAAATTAACATCTCATTTTCTTTTTAAATAATTTTATAATATTTTGAATGATATAAGAGAAAAAATATAGTACTATAGTGCATATATTTAGCAAATTCTGCTTTCTAGAGTTAATTGTTTTCTAGTTAACCAACTATAGCTATATACTATATGGTCATTGAATGCCTTTACATGACATATTGTTCACAAGCTGTTTTATTTACCTCTTTACGTGGTTGAAACACTGATTTAACAATTACATGAGACATGATACATCTCAGTAAGCTGTACGGTGTCTTTAAACATACCTTCTGATGTTCATGCAAGTTTATTTGGTGCTATAACTAGTAATAAAGTGAAAGACAGGTCAGTTTACGTGCCACTTGTATTAAACTGTCGTCACAATGGAGAGCGCAAAAACTGTATTGTTGGAATTTTGTAATACAATAGACACGTTGATACTTTGTTTTATATGAAAAGTAACCTGCTCCATCCTGTCTGGCAGTGCATTGTCCGTGTCCTCTTTTCTCCACTATGTTTTTTCACTGCATGAGGAAATGGATGTGTGGCATGAGAGCATGAAAACAGTGTTGACTGCGTGAGTTTCACGCTGAATGTGTGAGACTTGGCAGCCCTGTGAATACAGGGATGGATTGTTAACCCTGGGTAAAGGTATATGACCATCCAGTGAATAATAGTTTCTGTTCCTCTCAATTCTGATTTCATTTTAACTCCTACGGTGGCCGATTTAGTCCAAGATTAACATGGCAATCCCCCTCTTCACATTCGACACGGTGCCATCGAGTGTTAAAACGCAAAAGGCGAAGCTTGAATTTACGGGTATGTCCCTCTTTGGCTAATGTACTTTCAAGATGGAGGGGCAACATGGCGACAGCATTCAAACCCTCACCGTATGTATTTTCAATGGCATAGTATAAACTTACGAGAATACTTTATTACTTGAAAGAAGTAAATATACATTAATGAGCACATATATTTTTGAAAGAACTACTTGTTTTTAGCTAAGAATAAACTAAAAAAGTTACACAGTGTAGCTTTAAAGTGTGAAAATCCCTATAGTATATATGTATCAGTGTAATCCTCCCATACCTGTTTGCCATCCAGTGTGTAGATCCTTTTCACTGCTCCGCTCTCAAGTTTGATGGCTTCTGTGATGTCAGTGAGCACCTGCTCGAAAGAGTGTGCCGTCTTCTTATTGAGCAACACACGGACGGCCTTCCGCGGCTTCACCCCGCTCCTCATCACTGTCACCAGCTTGGGTCGCACAAAGTCCTTGCTCTCCCTCGCCTCACAGGCTGTGCGGTTGGCTAGCATGTTCTTCTGGCTGGCTGATGCTTTCACGTTGACCGACCAGTTAGGGTTCACATTTTTGGTGTAGTCCACTTTCTTGTAGTAGTTCTCGGAGGCACAAACATAGCTTTCACCTGGAGAGGTGGAAAGCACAGAAACAGAGATAGAAAGATGATTGTTTGAACATTTTTTTAATTATTTATATCTTTACGACTGTTTTAACTATGCTTGTTTTTAATTCTTTATTCGTCCATATGGTATTCTTTTTTTTCTCATGCATTTGTTACCACTGTTTTAATTAATTTCTATGTAAAGCACTTTGAATTGCCATTGGGTATGAAATGTGCTATACAAATAAACTTGCCTTGCCTTGCCTTGCCTTGCCTTGCCTTGAACACATCAACCCAGTACATTTAGCTTGACTTGGTTTCAAATGACAACTATTGCTGGTTTTCAGTCTTTTGCTACTGTGATGTACAAGCTTCAAGATTGCTTTCCAAAACCTTCATCCTCTCTTCTCCTCTCTGTTGGAATTAGAAGCAACCTCCACCAGAACTGCTGAAACAATCACATCTTTGAAGAAGCAGTTGAAGACTACTCCACAACCAAAACCAATTCACTTACAAATAAATAAATCACTACAATTCCCTTTGTTTCCTTCTCTGCATTTCTCTAGCTTTTTAATAAATGTGGCATTGTATACTGCAAATATTGTTAGTTCTGTGACAAATTGCTTATGCTTCTCTATTGTAAGTCACTTCTATAAAATTGTATGAGAGCTCATCTTATAAGAATATTATAAACTTCCTTGTTAGTCCAAAAAAAGTCCTTGTAAGTTATTGTAACCAAGCCCATACAGCGACTTGTTGTGTAATGTGCCTACCTATAGGTGAAAGACGCCTACACCTACTTCATTAGTGCAACTTTGGCTCCGCCCCCTGGAGTGTTAGTGAGATGCTGATGAGAGAAGCATGATCAGTGGATCACTGGGCTAAAAATAATATTAGGCTACCGTCCATAGCATCCTAATGCAAGGAATGTGGTTATTCAACACATCTTCAACAATGTGAATGTATCAGTTGTGGATTGTACTGTGGAGCTGTGGATTTTATGGTTAATCTGTCGATATTTTAGCGCAGGATTTGCAAACAGACTTTTACGATTCGATTAGCAATGTTAACAGTTAACAATTAAAGTGTTTGCTGCTGCATCCTTTACGTCTATGGCTTATCTTAATTTTTCCAACTACATGCTTTGCCACGGATCAAACAGAAAATGCATGCTGCGTTAATCACGTGTTAATAAAATTAGTGCCGTTAAAATGAATTTGCGTTAACGTGTTATTAACACGTTAATTCTGACAGCCCTAATAGAAAGTAGGGCTGCAGCTATCAATTCTTTTTGTAATCGATTAATCTACCACTTAATCGATCGATTAATCGATTAATCGGATAATAATTACTTTTTCTTTATTAAAGAGCAATAAGAGACAATTAGACGGGTATCTTAATATTAACATCTAATTTGTTTTCTTTTTAGAAAAATTATGTTTTATTGCTGAAATTGCATACATTAATAACTGTGAAACTAAACAATTTTAATGCATAATTTTATTGCCATATTATATTAAATAAAAATCTATTTCAAATTACTTTAAAAAGGTAAACATAGCTCAATCTAAAACTAAACCTACAACCAATAAATCTAAATAGTAGTAATATAAATAACAATAATGCCAATATAAATAATAAATATTCTATAAATTCTATATAATATAAATATTCTAATATTCTATAAATATTCTATAAATAATAAAAATAACTAAACATTGTATTTATGTTGTGCAACTTAACTTTCATGTTTCAGCTTCAGCTCAGGCATGACATAAGCATTTACTGTCTTATTTACTCCTTTACTGAAGCAAAACATATTGGACAGGTTCACTTGGAACAAGAGATGTGCGGATCAGCTCTATCGTCACCGAATCAGCTGTCAGAAGCAAACCATCCACCCGCACCCGGTATTCACAACTTCAAATCCTCCGTGTTAAGCGCGATGCTATCGTCACATATTAGCTACACTGAAGTAGGTTGCTTAACAAAACAAAAAACTTATTTGGCAAAATTACATTTACATAAACCAGGGTCGACAACCTATACATCACACAGAGGAATAACCGCTAGAACGTGATCAAACGCGAGATATGTTTATTTCAGTTAAAGTACATCACACATGCTGATCTTTTGAGCTAATCATTCATCATTGTAACACAGCTTGTTTTAAGTTAGTAGCTATAAATATGATTAAAGTGTGATATTTAAATTACACAAATCAATGAAAGCACGCAGCTCTGAGCTCTGAAAGCACGAGCGCTGCTCATCACAAACGCACGCGCGTTACAGCTTGTTCTGATGTTTGTTGCGCCTAGTATTGAGAACATCTAATGGTGCATTTCGAAGATATTATCAAGTAGGATATATAAAGTCTCATTAAAGATTTCACACACATCACAATGACGGTGATCCATGTGCAAAGCTGCAAACTCCATCGAGTTCATGTGTTTTGAGTTGCTCGTATCTCCTCAGCTGACGCGTGTACATAAAATGAAACTTAAATGTTCAGCGTCGCATCCTGAAGCTCAACACACAGTTGTCTTCATTTAAAAACAGCGATATTAAATGATATTACCAGTGCTGATGCCCGCCCGCTCTCTCTCTCTCTCACATTGCGGTCTTTGATCTTGACATGAGCTGAAAACGAAAGTTAAAGAACGACACGCATTCATTGCTTTTTAGCGTGAAATGAGACTTCCGTGTCTTTATTAAAATCAACATATTAACGATTTCTCTCATCCACCTGCAATTTTTGGGATGTTTACGCACCTGAACCGCGGCTATAACCGCAATCCGCTCATGCTCCGAGTCCTTACACAAAAAATGTCTTTCTGCAATATCTGTGTGTAGTTAAATGGACTAAGCGAAGCATCAAGGCAGATGATTTTGCCTCGAGGATTTTTTTGATTCGATTAACTCGAGTTACTCGATGAATCGTTTCAGCCCTAATAGAAAGCAATAAAAAAAGGAGGCTTCCTTTACAATTGCTGGAGCTGTTGATTAAACAGTGCAAGCTAATCAGTTTAGCGAGGTAGTCGAGCGAGAGATGTGGGAGGAGCGAGCGAGACTGGTGATGGAAAAGGATGATTGACTACCTCCCCACAATCGGTGACTGAGTTCTGCACTCACGCCAAAACTCCTGTAATAATCAACAAATCTCTTATTTACATTGTGTTTGCACTGTTAGTAATGATTAAAGCTTTCATTCTTCGATATTTCATTCTTCTTTCAAGTTGCAATGACGAGATCTCTGCATTCATGCATTTAACATGTCTGAGATCGCCTACAAAGCTTATCACTGCAACCTTTCATGCCACAATCTAAATGCCATAGAGCCAAATGTAGTGCTATAATCAAAACTTTTCACGATTAGTTAACCTTTAGAGCTGTAATAGTAAAGATGAAGTTTTTACACTGAAGTCTCACAGCAGACACTCTCCTTCAAACAGAACATTCAAATCAGAGGCTATGCCATCAAATCAGAGCCAATGCCTTTCATTTCTAAATTATAAAACTTTTGATGTAAAAAACATACTACCACAGGACACATTATAAAACAATAAAACACTGCAGTTCAGAGTCATGACCTCTTTAATGACACCCCTTAAATTTTGATTTTGCTATAATTTCCACCATTTATGAGTTATGACCCACTCATATTTCCACTTTTTCAACATTTGTCCTAAACTCCACCTTTATCCATCATACAGAGTCTAATTTCAGCAGCTTCCCTGGCTCCTGAAGGCTTCTCTTATATGCCATCAATCATGTTCAGGTTTTGGTGGAGGATGAGAGTGCGAACCCCTTATCGTTTGCCTGGGTATTACCCAGAAGAAGAAAAAAACTCTAACGTGAACAGAGGCCCAAATACATCCATCAATGCATATGGATGTAGATAATAAATATTGGGACTCAAACACACTCACTTGAGTGCCATTTCTGCCCACTTTATATGCACCACACTATTCATATATATACAGAAATCACTGGTTATAACTAATCAAAAGACCAGGGAAGAGAGAATATTGAAATAACAATCCCGAATCATCGCACTGAGACTTCAAGATTTTCCCTGAATTGACCCTGAGATAATGCCAAGCTATCACTGTAATGTAAGTAATGTAACATAAGATACAAACATCTGCTAAAATAGCTATTAACATCACTGCGTCTGTCTGTACAGACAAAGATCCTTCCGTGTCTTTTGGGAAGTAAAATTTGATCGTTATGATATAATTTTAAGAGATGAAAGTAGAATGTAACCTGTACTTTTTACTGTAACCTAAACAATTTATAATAAACAACTATATGAAAAGTTTTGTCAATGCCGTGAGAAAGCCTGACCAGAAAATGTATTAGTTTAAACAAATTTGCTTGAATATTTTAATATTTTTTTAAGATAAATAGATGTATTTAATCGGATCCTCATCGGAATTAAACAAAATATATATATATATTTTACATATTTATAACACAGTTCCCAATAGGACAACTAATTATCCCCAAAAATTATAATTACTAATAGGATAAACTGTCCCCGTGGGACCCTGTAAAACCCATGGAGGGTTTTCTTTCTTTTAGATTTAGAAGTAGAGATCTAATAAATATTATTATTAAACATTCAAAGATAAAAGAATTAAAAAAATCCTGCAGAAATTTTACTTTGTAGGAAATGTGGGAATTGTTTCATAAAAAAATCCATTAGGATTCTTTAGGATTGCCTCAAAATCTTGCCACAAATTCCATCAGGAATCCTGTACACATTCCTTTAGGATATTTGTGATACATTATGGGGAGCATTCGATGGTCCCCACAAGGAAAACAGCTGAATAAACAAACTAAATTATGAATATCTAAACATATAAAAAGCTTTTTGTGAAGAGTGCTAGAAAATATTATCGGATATGTATAAAAATGTGTATGTTTGTGTTCTTGTTTAAAATACATTGATAGGACCAAATTTCCCCACAAAGATAGTAAAATGTGAACACTTTAAATGCGTATACAAATAAGTTCTCCGTTTAGGATTATAACGAATTCAACCCAAGCGCTTTTTGTGACGAGAATGATTACATTACGTTATCTGTCCATCATCAAAGCCCGCCCTGACAATTTGATTGGTCCGAACAGCTCTGGTTCGTGCATCATCTAGGCTAGAAATGATAGTTTCTACAGTATAAAAACCATTACATCTATGGAAAGTCTACGTAAAGATATAAAAACAAGTGTGTGTGTGTGTGTGTGTGTGTGTGTGTGTGTGTGTGTGTGTGTGTGTGTGTGTGTGTGTGTGTGTGTGAGCCACACATTATGCACAGACAGTGTGGTACACATGCAGAAGTCACACACCAGCAGATGAGACAGAAAAGCTGAGCTCCAGACACACACTCTGGTTTAGCAGTTTAGTGTGTGTGTGTGTGTGTGTGTGTGTGTGTGTGTGTGTGTGTGTGTGTGTGTGTGTGTGTGTGTGTGTGTGTGTGTGTGTGTGTGTGTGTGTGTGTGTGTGTGTGTGTGTGTGTGTGTGTGTGTGTGTGTGCTACAGATTTTGAACATGTTCCCTGAGGCTCTTTTATTTGCTGTCTGCTCCCAGCTTGATTCATCTAAAATTCAACACATACTGACAAGGCAGATTTGCTCTGTAATGAAGAATGTCTTGTCTTTTCATGTGGAAAACTGCTTCCAATCACTAAAATAGTTTGAAATTCTCAAAAAAAAAAAGTGAAAATTGGTTGCACTTTATAACTACTTAAATTTTTCTAAGTATAATTATATAAGTAAATCGAATGTACATGATGAACTGTACAACAGGACTGTAAAATAAAAAGCTATCAGGAAAACATTATATCCGCTTTATATTAAAATCTAAAAATCAATATTCAAACTAATTTATCTTTATGTTAAAGTTGAGGATTTCATTTATATTTTATCTTAACAGGAAGAAAAGATGATCTCAACTGTCGTTTCTTGCTGGCTTTAATCAGACTAGCACTGATCATTAATGGAGCATTTAGCTGATAATGCTGTGGTCACTGATTTATCAAACAATCTGACTCAGTACATCCAAAATTTGTTTCCACATATCAACTATCTATACAGGAGAAGTGCACTGGCATTGACCCTACAGCGTAAGAGTTGGACTAAAGTAATTAGCGGTTCCTCGTACTGAATTACTGCTAAGCCCTCTGATCTTTGACCTGTGACTCTAAAGTGTTAGCATGAGTGACCAGTTGGACACCGTTTGAAAACACTACTCTGTGGTTTTGGAGTTTAAGATAAATTATGCAAAATAGCTCAAATGTTTTCCAAAAAGCACTATTGATAACAAGCTGCAACAACTTTGCCTGTGTACATTGGCCATGTTCCATATTTGCAGTACCTGGAAGGCAGTTGGCCTAGTGTATTGATATTCCTTGAACAGGTTTGTTCTAAACTGCTAACCCAAAGGCTGGGATACACTACACGACTTGTAAAATCTGAAGAGATTTTAAAACACTAGGCATCATACTTTTGGGCATCATACACCAAGGATCATTTACATTTTTTGATATCCTCCGAATGGATGGATTCTTAGTCTGAAGCTTAAAAAAAATCTGATTCTGTGGCTAACATGCACTTCATGAATTTCTTTGAAATTATTTCAACTCCGACTGCCCAAAATCAACTGGTGGAGACTTTTGGCAACTATTGTCAACTCGTCCAGACTGCAAATCAGGGCAAAAAGCTGAGCAAATGTCATGTAGTGTATTCCAGCTTTAAAGGGGTAGTTTACCCAAAAATGAAAGTATCCCATGATTTAGTCACCCTCAAGCATCCTATAGGCGTATATGACTTTCTTCTTTCAGCCAAACACAATCTGAGTTATATAAAAAAAATATTCTGGCTCTTTCAAGCTTTATAATGGGACTGAATGGTAACTGAGATTTAGAAGACCAAAAAAGCACATCCATCCATCATAAAAATATTTATAGTTATTAATATGACTTACAAAAAAGCATCACTTCACTTCCAAATGCCTTTATTAACCTCCTGGAGCCGTATCGATCATTTTTATGATGGCTCGATGCCCTTTTACATTCACTCTCATTATAAAGCTTAGAAGAGCCAGGATATGCTTTTATATAACTCTGATTGTGTTTGTCTGAAAGAAGAATGTCATATACACCTAGGATGGCTTGAAGGTGAGAAAATTATGGGATAATTTTCATTTTTTGGGTAAACTAACCCTTTAAGTAATATGCTGCAATTAATTCAGCCTGAACTACATAAAATACTTCAGGCATACTTTGTTTTGTACATAATTTTTAATCGAAGTGTTTTCTGCTTTAAACCTCAATTTCAGCTAATTTTGTTTGCTTTTACACTGGTTTAGTAGTCTTAGATGTGTGCGAGTGTGAGTGCGAAGGTGCAGGATTAAGAGCTGGTGTCAACCTTTAATGGGCGCATTACTGTTGGCATGGCAACCAGACAGACAAACCAATCTGCTTTTAGCTCTTGCAGAGCTTAGTGCAGGTGGGCAGTGTTTTACTAACAACTAGTTTACTGATCGTCACACACACATACAGCACTGGAAAAAATGTGCTTCTTGTTCTTATTTTTGTCTTGTTTCTAAAAATGCTTAATCAAGATGCATTTACTAGATATGTAAAATTACATTAGATGTTTTTTCTTGTTTTCTTGAATATCAAATCAAAATTAAGTGAGATTTTACACAGAAATACATGTTACATAGGGTTGATATAGTAAAGAACTAACATTGTGATATTTTGGCGGATCTAAAAGCACACCATAAGAAACAACTAGCTTTTTCATTAATGCCAAAGTTTGTACTATTTTCTGTTAAATATACTGTCATTAAAATATGTTAATAGAAAAGTTTTTTAAAAAAGTTAAGATTCTGAAATCTTTGAAGAGATCCCATTATTATTTAATAGATTTACAGTAAAAACAATAAATTATACTTTATTATATGTTATGATTAATATCATATTTTTAAATATATGATGTTTCATTATAAATATGGTGGTTATGGGTGTTTTCACACTTGGGTCCTCTTAAAAAGAACCAAACTCAGACTCCTTTAAGTCGACTAAAAGGTGAACCAAGTGAAAAAAGACCCAGTTCTCTTTATGTTCACACTGTCCCTGTACCTGAAAGAGGACTCAGATCCTTTCTGGTCCACTTTAGTAGGAATGTGGTCTCAGACCCCTTTGTGTTCAGACTGCTGCTTTTTGGATCTAGTCCAGTTCAGTGTTTGATGGCTGACCCTATGGCCTTCAACATTGGATACCATTCGCTTACATTGTTTGTTCCTCAGTAACCATGATATTTGTTTGTAAAGATTATTATTTATGACAAAAATGCTGTTGAATTAAGTAGTTTATCTTTTTACCAAACACACACACTCACACACACACACGCGCGCGCGCGACATGTGCGCGCGTGTGTGTGTGTGTGTGTGTGTGTGTGTGTAATACTACATATTCTTACACTAGCTCTATCACACATCCACCTTTGTAAGTAACAGTTGTTCCCTTTCGGGGAACTCGAGCTGCGTCGAAACGCTGTGAGAACGCCTCTGCGTTAATGCGTCGTGAAGCGCCTGTAGAACCATTCCATCGGAAAAAAGATCGATCGTCGGCGTGATGACGTCATCGACCGGAAGCTATAAAACGTCCGTGAAAACAAACAGGAACTAGCTTCTGTGCCTTCAGTAAGCGATCTGTGTGAACCTGTCTGTCTATTTGGTGTTTTTGTCTGTCTATTGAAAGAGTTTTTCCACCTTTTGTTAAATATTCCATATATTTACAAAAAAGAGAAAATAAATAGATAGAGAAATGGCGAGTGAAAGCAGTAACTTTAAGAGGTGTGTTCATCCCTGCCCACGCTACATCACGAGTGGGGATACACACTCTCTTTGTGTTGCCTGCTTGGGAGCGCAGCATGCCCAGGCAGCCCTCGAGGGGGCTGCTTGCGAGCACTGTGAGCGTATGCCACTGAGAACGCTGCGCTCCCGCCGGGCACTCTTTGAGGAGGGTGCCTCGGCTCGTGTTCCCCGCGGCTCTGGTCCCGCTGCTGCCGAGGCAGAGCGGAGGCTGCAGTCGTGGGGTTCACAATTGGATGTTGCGGAGGGGTTTGAGACGGGCGCTGCCTTATCTCTGCCCTCACCCGCTCCATCCAGCGGTTCTTCTCGGGGCTTGGAAGCACGCATTGCGGTTTCTTCCCCCCCGAGAGAGCCGCCGGTGCTCCAACTATCCAGCTCCGAGGAGGTGGACGTTGAGAGCATCGCGCCTGAAGATTCGCCACTTCAGTCCCCTGCGAGTGATGAGCTCGTTGAGGTTCTAACGCGAGCCGTGGCCAGATTAAATATTGACTGGCCCGTAGAGAGATCTGAGGCAGGAAAGAGACGATCTAGTAAATTAGATGAAAGATTCCTGCCCGCTCGCGCTTCAGAACCTCAGCGGCGGGGCCTGCCATTCTTCCATGATTTGCACACCGAGGTGGCAACATCATGGAGGAGACCGGCATCATACCGTGTGTTCAGCCCTCAGACTTCGGTCTATAGCAACATCATGGGGCTGAAGCACTACGGTTATGGGGCGATGCCAAAGGTAGAAGAGACGCTTGCGAGCCATCTCTCGCCTTCCTCGGCATCGTCCCTAAAGGCCCCGACTTTGCCCACCAGACCATTGAAAACAACGTCGGCACTGGTGGGCAAAGCGTACTCGGCGGCAGGTCAGGCTGCTGCATGCCTACACACCATGGCAATTATGCAGGCTTATCAGGCTGACCTGCTCAGGGATCTAGATGGACGCGATGAAGTGGGGGGTGACGTCATAAATGAGCTTAGAACAGCAGCCGATCTAACTCTCCGGGCCACCAAAGAGACGGCCAGATGTGTTGGCCGCTCGATGGCAGCATTGGTGGCTACGGAGAGACATTTATGGCTCAACCCCACCGAAATCAAAGAGAGGGAGAAGAGCTTTCTGCTCGACGCGCCGCTGTCTCCTGGTGGCCTCTTCGGTGACGCAGTACACACTGTCACCGAGAGGTTCCAGGAGTCAAAGAAACAAGCTGCGGCGCTAAAGCAGTTTCTCCCTCTCCGAGTCCAGGTCCCTGGGGCTGCCGCTGACATCAGGCAGCCCAAGCCGAGTACGAGCTCAGCTCACAGGGCACAACAAAAGCAGAGCGTCGCTGCTCGGGCTCCCCCTCAGCGCGGGGACGAGGGGCGGCGCTCTCAGGCGAGGTCTTCGAGGGGCAGGGCTGATCTGCGGACAGTCCTGATCGCCAAGAAGGCCTCGTCGAAGCGTTCCTGACGCCAGAAGCGTCAGGACGCTGAGGGTGGTTCCCCCCGTAGGGAAACGGTGTCTACCCCTGCCAACGGTACCCGTTTCCCTGCGGCACCCTCGGGGGGCCGCGCTGCCAACCCCGCCGCAATGCCGGGGCGCAGTCGGTCTCCGCGGGCCACCCGAGGGTGGTCCGCACCCCCTTCGGGGGGTCCCCGAGCAGTCAAGTCAGTCGTTCCCTGCCGGTCCGCCGCTTCAGGGCACTGCATTTGTTGCTCGAAGAACACCAGAGGCCAGCCTCGAGAGGCTGGTTCCCTTAGTAGATTTTCTAGACGAATGGAAACGTCTATCAAATATATCTCATTGGGTCCTGCAGACAGTAGAAAGGGGGTACGCCATTCAATTCAGAAGTCGGCCACCTCCTTTCTGCGGTGTCCTACCTACAGAGGTGGGCCCGGAGCAGGCTCTGGTAATGGCACAGGAAGTAGAGACACTCCTGCAAAAAGGGGCTATAGAGAGGGTTCCCCCTCCCAGCAGGGAGTCTGGCTTTTACAGCCGTTACTTCATCGTGCCGAAGAAGGATGGGGGCTTACGCCCGATATTAGATCTGCGGCTATTGAATCGCTCGGTGGCCAAGCTCAAATTCAAGATGCTTACACTCAGACAGATTGTAGCGCAGGTCAGATCGGAGGATTGGTTTGTCACCATAGACCTCAAAGATGCGTATTTTCATGTCTCCATCCTTCCACATCACAGGAAGTTCCTGAGGTTTGCCTTCGGGGGAGAGGCATACCAATATCGTGTACTTCCCTTCGGTCTAGCACTGTCACCCCGCACGTTCACCAAGTGTGTGGATGCAGCTCTGGCGCCGCTGCGTCTTCAGGGCATCCGCATACTGAACTACATCGACGACTGGCTGATTCTAGCGAATACAGAGCAGATGGCGGTTCAGCATCGAGATGCTGTTCTCGCCCATATGTCGAAGCTGGGGTTGAGGCTGAACGCCAAGAAGAGTGTGCTTTCTCCGGCTCAGAGAACCACTTTTCTAGGTGTGAACTGGGACTCGATAATTATGCGGGCGCAATTATCGCCAACACGCATAGCGTCGATCCTGGCAGCCGCCAAAGAACAGAAGCTAGGCCGAGCCGTCACTGTGAAACAGTTCCAGAAACTGTTAGGTCTCATGGCAGCAGCGTCCAACGTGATACCTCTTGGCCTACTGTACATGAGGCCACTGCAGTGGTGGCTCAAAACACAAGGGTTCTCCCCGAGGGGAAATCCGCTCCGCACGATCAAAGTCACGCGGCGATGCCTACGTGCTCTGGTCATGTGGAAAAACCCGGGGTTTTTATCTCAGGGTCCCGTGTTGGGGGCTCATGTTCGTCGCGTAACGCTAACGACAGACGCCTCCCTCACGGGCTGGGGGGCGACCATGAGTGGTCGCTCATCCCAGGGTCTATGGCAGGAACATCAGCGGCACTGGCACATAAATCGGCTAGAGATGCTCGCAGTGTTTCTTGCATTGAAACAGTTCCTGCCCGACCTCAGGGGCCACCACGTACTAGTCAGAACAGACAACACGTCCGTGGTGGCCTATATAAATCACCAGGGGGGTCTGAGGTCTCGTCCGTTGGACAAATTGGCACATCGGATCCTCCTGTGGGCCCAAGGGAAATTGCTGTCAATCAGGGCAGTATATATCCCGGGGGCCCTAAACCAGGAAGCAGACAGCCTGTCGAGACAGGGGCCGAGGCCCGGGGAATGGAGACTCCACCCAGAGGTGGTGGAGCTCCTATGGAAGGTTTATGGGAAAGCAGAGATAGACCTGTTCGCTTCGGCGGAGAACTCTCACTGCCCGCGGTGGTTTTCTCTGACCCATCCGGCCCCGCTGGGGCTGGATGCCATGGTACAGGAGTGGCCGAGGCTGCCTCTGTACGCCTTCCCCCCGATTGTCCTGCTTCCAGGAGTTCTGGAGAGGGTACGCCGGGACGGGGCCCAGGTACTCCTAGTGGCCCCGAACTGGCCGACCCGAGTATGGTTTTCGGACCAGATATCTCTCCTGGAAGGCTCTCCGATGGAGATTCCGACCAGGAGGGATCTACTCTCTCAGGCGGGCGGGAGATTCCTGCACCCACGCCCAGAGATGTGGAAACTGTGGGCCTGGCCTCTGAGGGGGCTAGGCTCATAGAGGAGGGTCTCTCGGCCGAGGTCGTAGAGACCATCCTTCACTCCAGAGCTCCGTCCACGAGGAAGCTGTACGCTTTGAAATGGAGACTTTTCTCAGCTTGGTGCAGAGAACGCCAGTGGGATCCAGTTAACTGCCCGGTTGGTACAGTGCTGGAGTTCCTGCAGGAGAGGTTCTCTGCAGGGTTGACCCCCTCCACACTTAAGGTGTACGTGGCGGCCTTGGGTGCTGTCCACGTCCCTTGCAGTGGAGTGTCTTTGGGAAGACACCCTCTAATTACACGCTTCCTTCGTGGCAGATTAAGGTTGAGGCCAGTTATGCACTCGAGGGTCCCGGCATGGGACTTGGCCATTGTTTTGAGGGGCTTGTCCGGACCTCCGTTCGAACCTCTGGAGGAGGTTTCGGATAAATTCCTCACCCTGAAAACTATCTTCCTTTTGGCCATTTCATCTCTTAAAAGGATAGGAGATATTCAGTCCCTGTCAGTAGGGCCCTCATGTCTAGAGTTCGCGCCTGGGATGGTGAAAGCATTTCTGCATCCCAGGCCGGGTTATGTCCCCAAGGTTCCTACGAGCCCACGGGGCCCCATCACTCTACAAGCCTTCTGTCCTCCTCCATTCTTGACGTCAGACCAGGAAAGATTAAATCTGCTGTGTCCTGTGAGGGCACTGGATACTTATGTCCACAGAGCTGCCCTGTGGAGAAAAACTGAACAATTGTTTGTTTGCTTCGGACCCCCTAAGAAGGGGGCTCCTGTATCCAAGCAGAGGATGAGCAAGTGGGTGGTCGAGGCCATTTCACTTGCTTATGAAGCTACCGGGCAGCCATCTCCTTTGGCTGTCCGGGCACATTCAACCAGGGGTATGGCTGCTTCTAAAGCACTTTTGTCGGGGGCTTCCCTCCATGATATATGTAACGCGGCCGGATGGTCGTCTCCTTCTACCTTCGTCAGGTTCTACGAGCTAGACCTGGCATCTACAGTAGGGGCACAGGTTCTCTCGTAACCGTGTGCGCTTCGGCTTCACACATACGAGACACTTGGTCCTATGGCGATGTGGGTATAAGCGTTCTCACAGCGTTTCGACGCAGCTCGAGTTCCCCGAAAGGGAACGTCTCAGGTTACGTATGTAACCCTAGTTCCCTGAGGGAACGAGACGCTGCGTCGCTCTGCCATACTCCCGGCGTGTCCGTGATCACTTACTTCAGGCTTTATCAGAAGTTAGTTCCTGTTTGTTTTCACGGACGTTTTATAGCTTCCGGTCGATGACGTCATCACGCCGACGATCGATCTTTTTTCCGATGGAATGGTTCTACAGGCGCTTCACGACGCATTAACGCAGAGGCGTTCTCACAGCGTTTCGACGCAGCGTCTCGTTCCCTCAGGGAACTAGGGTTACATACGTAACCTGAGACGTTTTGAATTGTTTTCCTTGATTCATTCAATTGTATTGTAGAAGGCAATGATAACATCAGCATAGGCTACACAAAATAAAAACAATACAATAAAATAATAAAAGAAAGATGCAAATTAAATAAACTGCTTTAAATTTTTCAGCTAAAGTATAGATGAAATGGAATAATCACATAAAAAAATAAAACTACATGCATTGCCTATTCTTCACTGTATGACTTCACTGATTCTTGTTGAAATTGCAATAAACAACTGTATGTTATGAACGAATAATTTGTAGAGATTTGTCAGAAGAATCAGCCGCGATGAACAGCCGATTTGTACGGAAGCATCTGATGACCAAACTAATTCGCGAACAGAAAAATCAAGTAAGCCCAGAGCGGTTTGTGTTCAGACTGCGTGTTTTTAGTGAACCATAAGATGAGATTGATCCGTACCCAGACCACCTCCCACGATGGTCTCGGCTTGGTTCGCTTTAAAGGGGTCTGAGATTGTTAGGAGTGTTCACATATGGGCCAAAAATCATGCGAACCGCGCTCAGACCCCTAAAAGGACCAAGTGTGAAAACACCCTATCTTTAATGTAGACACCCAACTTAATATATTTACCATTTGAATGTAACCATGTCATGTCAACAAATGGAAAATTCAGTCGGCTGTTTATTATCATGTTAATTATTGTGTTTTTTGCCCCAACAGCACGGGTGCATTTTACCCCAAATTCTATACTTTTACATATTCTTCCATTATTGAAAACCTGTTGAAAATCATTAAGAAGACCTTTGTCTCTATATATACTGAATCATTTTATTGCTCGTCATTTGCCACTCAAATCTTAAACATTTTAAAAACATAAAATATTAGATCAAATTAGTGCAGAATCGACTTTGCGCTGTTGCCTGCGATCACTGGAAGGATCATGCAAATTTCCACGTGCATCTTGAAAAGCGGATGTTTTGGAAAGTGCTGTGGCAAGTTTTTTTGCCATCTAGTGGTTTAGAGGAACATAAAATCAAAGGCTCTTTTTACCCTGGTGCGCTTTTAGCCCAATTGAAACCTATGCATATAGGAAAATAAAATAAAAACAGGAATTTCTATAAGTCAAGTCAAGTCAAGTCAAGTCAAGTCAGGCCAACTCAAGTCAAGTCAAGTCAGATCAAGTCAAATCAAGTCAAGTCAAGTCAAGTCAAGTCAAGTCAAGTCAAGTCAAGTCAAGTCAGGCCAAGTCAGGTCAGGTCAGGTCAGGTCAAGTCAAGTCAAGTCAAGTCAAGTCAAGTCAAGTCAAGTCAAGTCAAGTCAGATGAAGTCATGTCAGGTCAGGTCAGGTCAAGTCAAGTCAAGTCAAGTCAAGTCAAGTCAAGTCAAGTCAAGTCAAGTCAGGTCAGGTCAGGTCAGGTCAGGTCAGGTCAGGTCAGGTCAGGTCAAGTCAAGTCAGGCCAAGTCAGGTTAGGTCAGGTCAGGTCAAGTCAAGTCAAGTCAAGTCAAGTCAAGTCAAGTCAAGTCAAGTCAAGTCAAGTCAAGTCAGGCCAAGCCAAGTCAAGTCAAGTCAAGTCAAGTCAAGTCAAGTCAGGCCAAGCCAAGTCAAGTCAAGTCAAGTCAAGTCAAGTCAGGTCAGGTCAGGTCAGGTCAGGTCAAGTCAAGTCAAGTCAAGTCAAGTCAGGTCAGGTCAGGTCAGGTCAGGTCAAGCCAAGTCAAGTCAAGTCAAGTCAAGTCAAGTCAAGTCAAGTCAGGCCAAGTCAAGTCAGGCCAAGTCAAGTCAAGTCAAGTCAAGTCAAGTCAAGTCAAGTCAAGTCAAGTCAAGTCAAGTCAGGCCAAGTCAAGTCAAGTCAAGTCAAGTCAGGTCAAGTCAGGTCAGGTCAGGTCAGGTCAGGTCAGGTCAGGTCAGGTCAAGTCAGGTTTGGTAAGGTCAAATCAGGTCAGGTCAGGTCAGGTCAGGTCAGGTCAGGTCAAGTCAAGTCAAGTCAAGTCAAGTCAAGTCAAGTCAAGTCAAGTCAAGTCAAGTCAAGTCAAGTCAAGTCAGGCCAAGTCAAGTCAAGTCAAGTCAGGTCAGGTCAGGTCAGGTCAGGTCAGGTCAAGTCAAGTTTCAGGGGTCAGAGCAAAGTATTTTTTGGTAAATGATGGTAAAAGGTAAATTCATGTTTCATGACATGTATATTTTATAATCTACAATCTTAAAAATAAAGGTGCCAGGAAGGACCAAAAATGGGTTTTCACAGTGATGCCATAGAAGAACCATTTTTGGTTCCCCAAAGAACCACTTTGTTCTAACCATTTTATAATCTAAAGAACCATACGCCCAGCCAAAGAGCCATTTAAGTTGAGTTTTGCTCAACAATACTATGCAAATTATAGAGAATAAACATAGTATGGTTAAATTAAATACAGCATTTCCTCAAACCTCACTGCCAAACTCCAAACACTCACCTTCCTCGAGCTCATCCAAATTGGTGATCTTCTGTGATCCATCGATGGTGAAAATGTACCTGACCCCTTGTGGCAGGTTGATGTGGTCAGACAGAGAGCGGGTCAGGTCAGCCAGAAGCGCATCAAATGTGCGGAAACGATCGTTAGCCACTGCATACACGATGCCCTTGAAATAGCGGTCGCCGTTGCGGTAGAACCGTACCTTCTTAGCCTTCTTCTCATTGGTCAGAGCCTGGAGGGTGCGTGTGCGGTAAAAACTGCAGTGAGCACTGTGAGTGGGGCTGGGGAGGCCGTTGGCCCGGCCACCTCGTGGGGTCCGAGACGCCTTGTCCCGCTCATCAAAATGGCCGAAGTCCAGCTCCATGGCAACATGTTCAGAGGGGGCATCCATAGTGGTGGTGAAGGAGGTCTTGTACTGAGGAATTATGGGTCTGAAAAGAATGAGAAATAAAATAAAAGACAAAGAATTATATTTGGTCTGACTAGGGAAAGTAAACTTATGGAAGCTTGTAAAGCTTGGAAGCTCTGCGACGGAATAAAACAAATTATTTTAATTACCTATTTTAAATGATTTCTTATTCAATGGTGAACACAAGTTTAAATACAAACTAAATCTGTTTAATGTTGTTTAAAGGTAATTAAGAACTTCTACTGCACTTTTGCCACATTATATTTCCTCTGACTGATATATTCTACTGCATAAATACAAGTCTGTAGATAAATTAGAAAAAAATACTAAAAAAGACTGTATAAATGGGTCAATGACATATAATCTTTTACAATTAAAGAAAATTCTAATGTAAAACACGCATTCTCTTCGTATTATGTTGGTTTTATATGGTTTTGAAAAAAATATTACACCATTGTTAAGAAAATGTTATGTCTCGTGCTATAACCAAGTAAAATGTAATAATATGTACAATCAAATATCATATTTATACAAATATCATACATGATGAATTCATTAATATCATGTTTTGGGGGTCACCACCTGTTATCTCAATTAGAACAACTTGAAGTGTAATCCACACACTCAGCACAAGATATTAGAAAGCGACAGAATTCCAAATATTGCGTAAAATAGAAATCTGACCTCAAAGTCTGTCATTCAAAGAACATTTTACCTAAAACACTGAAGCCAAATGTGTTTTTCGCTCTACGGCTACGGTCGTGAAAGTACTACACATCTGCACATGCTCTCTGAGTAACACACTCCACCATGGACTGGCCTACATACAGCAGACCCACACACATTTCAATGTCACTCATGAGCTATTATTAAAAATTCCCTGTGGAGACAGTCGTTTCACAAAAAAATAAAATAAAAATAAACCGAAGGTATATGGTCATCTCTATCAGGCGATATTTAACTAAACTTACAGTAGATTGAGAAAATACAGATACTCACAAGTTTACTGAGTACACATTTACACAGAACATGCTAGCAATTGATAACAACATATTCCACATCTAAATCAATCAACTGTTCTCCACTGGCCAGTATCCATGGCAACAGCACCACAAGCTTGCCATGTTCTCTAAAAGGATACACAGATAAGCATGTAAACTACACGTCAGCATTAAATCACACATCATCATTCACTGTGAGTGCAGATTCGTAACATTCCATTCATGAAACCTATTTAAGAACTGAATTTAAATATTGTTTGGTTTTTTGGCTAAATATGAGGTATTTTTTATAACGAATTACCTGTAGAAGTTACAGGTCATACATGGTGAAGTAATTTCCACACCACCTACAGCACCATACTGAGTGTAGTGTGGGATGAGGTGAAGGGGAATGTTTCGCTGTGTAAAACACCTGAGCTGTGCATTCCTTGTGAGTAAATATTTAGGAAAATGATGTCATTGATATGGCACCACAAGGGGCAGGGGCAGGGGCAGCGGCAGGGGCAGCGGCAGGGGCAGGGGCAGCGGCAGGGGCAGGGGCAGCGGCAGCGGCAGCGGCAGGGGCAGCGGCAGGGGCAGGGGCAGCGGCAGGGGCAGGGGCAGCGGCAGCGGCAGGGGCAGGGGCAGCAATCGAACTCGGGTTCGGTCCAGGCAATTGAATCAAGTGTGAAAGTACCCTAAATAGGCAGTCTGACTCAGATATAAAGCATGCTAGCAGTTCTAACTGTTTGTTTGATAAAAATGACATATTATGCTACTGTTGCTCAGAGCTGGCTAAAAGACTATATATTACATATTTCATATTTGCATACTGCAATGTAATAGATATCTTGGAAGGTAGCATAATGTTGCTGTCTATCTTTTGTAAAAGACATTGTGTCTAGATAGGCAGCTCACAAGATTTTGGAACAGAGTTTATGTCTCTCTCTCTGATTAAAGTCCAGACTGAGAGGAAGGCAGATCCTGGCCACTGAGCTCTTGTGGACCAGCGCCAGAACTTCAAAAACACAGCTGCTCTCTTTAAACAAAACTCTCTCTACTCTTCCACAAAAGAAATGAGAAATAAAAGAAAGTGAAAGAAGGAGAGTGTTAGAAAAGGACAGTTGTCTTTGCTGCAGTTCCAACTGTATCTTTTCACATCACACTTTTTTAGAAGACAAAGTGATTAAGCAAGTGCAAGAATGTAAAAGTCACTCACATAAATACAGTAACGGCACATATGCTTCATAAAGTAATCATACTGCTACTATAGTATATAGATTTTTTGTAACAACCCCCCCCCCACACACACACACACATTTTTTTTTTGCCATCATTCTTATTTGTTGAAACAGTATAAAAATAAAGTAATTGAATGTTGTTGTTTGTTTGTTTTTTTAATTATGAAGATGAAGACTTTTTATGTTAGGGTACGGGTTACAGTAGGTTACAGTATTCATAAATAGCTGTGTATTTTTTATTTATTTATTTATTTTCAAACATGAAAGAATAAAAATATAATGTTCAGACATTTAAAAAAAGAAAAATGAAAAATGAAAAATAGAATAATAGAAAAGTAAAATAAAAAACACAGCAAAGTACTGACTTTCCTGTAAAAACATGCTTCGACCTCATGTACAAAAAAGGAGTAGGAAGAAGTAATACTTATATACTACCCTCCCCTTTAATTCTTATTTTCCTTTTCCTTTTCCTTTTCCTAAATAACATACATATGCCTATGCCTACGCATACACGCATACACATCTACATATATACATACATACGCATGTATACATTTACATACATACACCCATACAAATCTATATACATGTACATACCCGCACATACCGTATACATACATACATAATTCAAAAGTAACCACTAACAAGAATTACAAATCATAACAAAGGAGCGCTCCAATTTTCCTACAGTACTTCTTGATACTTCTTAAGAATCTTTTCTCTATACATTTTTTTAAAAAAAGAATATGTTAGAGCATTGCTTTAAATTTTCATCTATTTTATTCCACAATATAACTCCACACATTGATAAACAAAGTATTTTCCTTGTTGTTCTAAATCTATTCATCTAAAAATGTCCATGTCCCCTTAAGTTGTACCCTCCCTCCCTCCCTCTCAAAAAACATATTTTGTATATTCCCATGCAGGCAATAGCCTATTTCTTACTTTGAACATGAATACTCCAATTTGATATTCGATTTGATAATAGTATTTTAATAATCTCGACTGCCAAAATAATGAATTTGTGTATAAAAACAATAGAAGTCTATGATATCCCCATTTAGATAGCTAATGTGTGAGAGAGATCTGGATAAACCCTAGACTACCTTATAAGGACAAACAGTTCCCACAAAGATGGCAATGTCCAAAATCCTTGTCCATATGGGGACATTGGTTCCCATGAGGAAAGCAGCTTATAAATCAGAAGTTTTATGTGATGGGTAGGTTTAAGGTTAGGGTTAGGGACCAGCTAGCGTAAATGTAAATGGATTTATAAACATACTAAATAATGTGGGGTTTTTTTGAAAATGCAAAAATGCAGAATGTCCCCTGTGATGGGTAGGTTTAGGGGCAGAGGCAGAGGCAGTGTAGGGTGATAGAATGTACAGTTTGTACAGTGTAAAATCCATTACGCCTATATGGAAAGTCCCCACAATTCACAAAAACACAATGTGTGTGTGTTTTTGTGTGTGTGTGTGTGTGTGTGTGTGTGTGTGTGTGTGTGTGTGTGTGTGTGTGTGTGTGTGTGTGTGTGTGTGTGTGTGTGTGTGTGTGTGTGTGTGTGTGTGTGTGTGTGTGTGTGTGTGTGTGTGTGTGTGTGTGTGTGTGTGTGTGTGTGGATGGGGGGGGGCTAACATATGCCCCATCCGATTTCAATAAATAGTGGTCATCTGTCCATCTCTTTGTCACTGAGGTCTCCTGCCCCCAACAAGACTTTAACAACTTATACTAGCCACTCCCTCCCACCTTCTGCTGTCCCAGCAATTGGTCAATATTCTCATTCTGTTACCGCACTCTGCCATCTGAGCACACATTCCCTCAAAATACTCCCCCATAACCCCCTCAACTAATAATGGATCAATAAAGCTACACCACTCTACCTCATATTACACACACACAGACTCCTATTCAAAGCCAAATCAATATCTACTCATCAATGTCCTGATATGTTTTTAACTCTTTTTGTCTGCAGAACCGCCTGCTGTCAATAGCCCTGCTGCCTATTCCCTGTCTGGCAAATATCACGCTGTGTCCTGGATTTGGTCGATTAAAGGTTTTGTTTAAATTCCGCCTGGAGACGAACAGACACTTAAATAACAATACAACCCCTCTATAAGGGATTACTGCCATACTGGGTGTTTTACTCAGCACTATCCATGTTTGATTCCATCCTTTTCATCTTAATACTTCTTAAAACAAGTTTTGGCCCCACTTTATATTAGGTGGCCTTAAGTAAAATGTACTAACATAAAAAATAAGTACAATGTACTTACTGTGTTCTAATTGTACTTCAAAACACTTTTGCTGATACTGAGGTGGGAAAGGGATAGAGTTAGGGTCAGGTGTGGTGGTGTGAGTAAGTTTAACGGTAGAGTTAGGTGTAAGGGAAGTGGCAACTGTGTAATTACAAATGTAACTACAGAAATTAATTACAGACGTAATTACCTGCAGGTATTTTTAAAATGTAAGTACAATGTAAAAACATGTATGTACACAATAAGTGCAATGTATCAAATGATTAATTACAATGTTAGTACATAGTAGTTAAGGCCACCTAATATAAAGTGGGTCCCAAGTTTTTCACACACCCTCATACTCATAAAGCTAAGTAAAAAAAAAATAAAAGTTTGTGCCACGGACATGAATGATACATCAAAATGCACGGTTGAGAAGTGTACAGTTACTTCACAAAACCCAAATTTCATTTTTTACAAGCAGACTGATTGCTATGAAAGAAGAGAAGAAGGGCATCCAGTCATTGTATTTATGTGTTAGCAATGGTTACCTCGTATGTGCAACCATCATTTCCTTGCATCAAGATGGTTTCACATGCAAGGAAATTGCTGTAAAGAATATTGTACCTGAAAGAATTGTTTACAAGATCAAATAAAAGCTTTAGCGTAAAGTTCTGCCAGGAAGATTAAATGTTATGTCACTTATCACATTCAGACCTAACCAATAATGTCCTAATTCTCAGAGTATAAAAGATAGTTACGTACACGTCCGAGTTTGCAGATGCTGATGCCAACATTTACCTCCATCCTCACCACCACCACCAGGATGGTTCCTGTTTATACCTCCCAGGGAGGTTCTACATTCTACCTCATGAGAATCATGTCACCACTATAGCCCAGAGCTTGCTCAATATTGGCAGCAGGCAGGTGGAAGTGCATCTGCACGGTGAGGCCAAGACTTCTGCACAACGACCTACTGTCAAGAATGGTAGCAAGGAAGCCACTTCACTCCAAGAAAAACATCAAGGACATGCTTAAATTCTGCAGGAAGTACAAGGATTGGACAGCGGAATACTGGTAGAAAGTTAATTTCTCTAATGAAGTCCCCTTCCGACTGTTTGGGACATCTGGACAATCGATTGTGAATGTTACCATGAGTCATGTGTCGTGCCAACAGTGATGCTTCCTTAGACCATCCAGTGTGGGCTTGCTTTTCATCCAAGGGAATGTGTGCTCTCACAGTTCTGGCAAAAAACACTTCCATGAATAAAGAATGGTATCAAAATGTCCTGCAAGAGCAACTTCTCCCAACAACCCAGGAGCAATTTGGTGATGATCATTGTGAATTTTCAAGGATGATGGAGCACTAAGTCACAAGGTGGCTTGGAGATCAATACATTGAAATCTTGGATCTGTGGCCAGGTAACTCCCTGGACATTATTCTTATAGAGAACCTGTGGTCAATCTTCAAAAGGCAAGTGGACAAGGAGGAGCCAACCAATTGTGACAAACTTGGATCACTAATAAGGTAAACATGGATCGTCATTGGTCAGGATTTGGCCCATAGGCTGATATAAAGCATGCCAGAGCTAGTTACAGAGATTATGAAGAAGGAGATTCACCATATTGAATGTTTTTTGGCAATAAAATCCTTTAAAACTTCCAGTATACCAAAGAAATGTGAAAAAATAATCTACAAATTCAGAAGCAGCTTACTTCGTAAAACACAAAATGTATGTACGCCAAGATGTTTTAATTCTGAGTGCATATCAGTGTTGTATTCTTGAAGTAATTAAAAATATTTATGCACCAAAACAGGATACAAGGTAGGAGATGAGAGAGTGTGGTGTAAACAACTCTGTGGAACTACCAATACTTTTGGCCAAGGCTGTACAGTATTTCACCAGTAATGAATCTGCCACGTGATAGAAGCTAGCCAAATAAGTCAGATGCCATGGGAAGGTTGCTAAATGCAGGTTTTAAAATTTCCTTTACTGTTTCTTAAAAGTTCCTATTATTTCTTTTGGAGGTCTCCTACAATAGGTGTACATGCATCCAAGTAAAAAAAAAAAAAAAACAACAACACATTTTTTCAAAACTTTCCTGACCTTTTACATTCACAAACAGCTATAAAGCACACTCTAAGAAAGGTAATATCTCAAAAAGTGTAACAGGGGCACTTTAACATTTAACAGCATCTGATATCTGAGATGTCAGAAATGCCAAACACTACAACTGTCCTTGATCTGATCTAGATTCTTGGCATGAGTAAGAGAGTAACAGTATGTCAAAGTTAAAGAGAGAGGTCTGGTAGTATTAGACTATTTAAGTGATTAACCTACTTTATTTTTCACAGCAGAAAACAACCTGGGTAACAAAACATAGTAAGCAGTTGTAAAGTACACATGTAAAGTTACATTACAGCCCATTAAACACAAGAACGTTAATGAGATAGCTGTGAGAGAAAAACATTGCATTCTATTTGAGCATCAAATTTGTGTCTGCACATCTTAAATACAGATCTGAAATCTCTCATTTAATTTAAACAGCCAATATAATCTTGCGCCTACGTTATCACCTTTTTGCAATGAAATCAGAGGATGTCAGTATGAATAGCAGGCCTGTTATTATTTTTGAAGTTTGTCTTGTTTGTTAGAAAGATTTATGTACTGAATAAAGCAAGGCCATTACAATCCTTCCAAAAGTGTATATGATGTGTTCAGCGATTAGGATCTAAAGCTATGTAGAGTCAAAGTCACTTTGTGACAAGTCATTTCACTCGGCGGCCATCTGCGAAGGTTAAAGGTCCCATTCTTCGCGTGTTTTCGAAGCTTTGATTATGTTTACAGTGTGCAATATAACATGAGTTCATGTTTCGCGTGTAAAAAAACTTTATTTTTCACACAATTTACTTATCTGTACAACGCTGTTTCCTCTGTCCTAAAAACGGCCTCATGATTTCCTTGTTCTATGAAGTCCCTCCTTCAGAAACACGTAACGAGTTCTGATTGGGCCAGCGCTTCCCGTGTTGTGATTGGACAGCAGCTTAGTGCACTTTGCCCGGAAAGGTCCCGCCTCTTACCATAACGGGGAGATGCAAGCGATGAATGCGCTCTTCTCCACGTGGGAGAGCAACAAGACCACGCCCCCTATTTTGCGTGTTCTTGTGGGCGGAGGGTTAGTCAACAAACGGTTCTAGTGACGTCATTACATCCCTGCACTTCCTGCTGTAGTCCAAACCGGCCGTTCGCTGTAGGCTTTGAAGGCAACTTCTGTTAAATAAAATATCTCGCTTGGCATTGAACTTTGAGCTTTATAATTTTACAGGTATTATTTATGCTCTTACAGCAACATTACACACTAACTAAAGTTTGAAAGATGGAATCACAAAGAACGGGACATTTAAGTGCAGCTTCTATGGGGACTGTTCAACAAACTTACAATTAAATTTCATATTCGAAATCACCAATGAAATCTAACAGCAGATCCAGTGAAGTGAGACTTTACTAATCAATGATTGGCTCTTTCATTTAGAAGGCGGGTCTTATTCACCATATTGGGCGCTGTACTTTATCCCATTCATAAGTAATTAGAGTACATCAAGCATATAAAATCTTTGCTAGCACTACGACCCACAATCGCTACTGATAAACAGATAAGATTTAATGGTTTCTTCTCAAATCTATATTTCATGTCCCCATAATTGTCGATGTAGTGAAAAGTTGTGTAATAAGTGGTATGATTGTACATTATACCAAATGTCCATCTTGTTTGAACATGTTTATTTGTCTTGATTGACGCAAAACCTTGTGAAAGATTTGAGTTCAGTGAGCTAGTAAAATACTTATCAATATTTTGTTTAATTATTTACTTATGTGGCAAGTAGTCGTGTAATAATCAGGATCATGAATATTCAGATGATTGTTTTTGCAAAATAAAACCCTTCAGGGTGAAACAAGACCCCTCTGCTTTAACCGGATGGATGTACTCTATCCCTTACATACTATCCATAAATGACTCTTAACCAATGACAAAATTGCAAGGCTGCATTGCCACAGTACCCTAAAATCTAATGGAATCACCATTAGTCACGGACTAGGTGACATTAGCCAAAAAGCCATTTTCAGAGCAAGTTTTACATAACGATGAAAAATTACAATTATATATATATAAGCATATCAAAGCTAATTAAATGTCAGACATCTTGACGAATCTGAGCATTGTTGGCATTGCTGAGATTGCTTTTGAAGCTATAGAGGAGATAAGCAATATCACAAGAGTCTAATGATAAAAACTAAGAAGCAAGAGGCTAAAGCAAATATCTCTATTAAATCTTTATATGTTGTCTCATTGCTATTTTGAAGAAAAAAAAAAAAAAAAGATATTAAAGGAATCTTGTTTGTGATTTGTTTTTACTATGGGATAGTAAAAGGTCCGTTTTATTATGTTCATAGCACAGATATTTCACCGCACTTTCAGACCTACACTGTGTTCTAATCCTTCAGGACTTGTCAGACAGCTAAGGTACTTCCATCTCTATTGACTTATTTAGAGGAATCCTATAAACTCTTGTCAGTGCTACCTAGCTTGACGACACCTCAATTAGCTCCTTAATCAGCACCCACAGCCTGACCTCCACTATCTTTAGCCTGTAATGATGGGATTTCTGAGTTAGGTTGCTACAAGTCAGCTTATTTGACTTCCTCGCACCAATCCATAATCAACACACGGTACTACAGAGAGAGCAAAGGAAAGAGTTCTCAAAAGGCCATCACATGGACTTTGATATCTATTACTAGTCAATATGGGGTTTTCAGTGACTCTTTAAAAATTACCTAAGGTATTTTGAGTGGTTGACGTAGCATTGCTATTTGGTTCCTATGGTGTTCTATGAGAACATTTTTTCAACAAGCTTCGTAGTTTATCCATTACTCCTCCTCATGTTGTTCCAAACCTGTAATACGTTTGTTCTTCTTTTATTCACATATAAACTTTCATCAACTCACACATCATTCGTGGTAAACAGAAACTCAAGCATATTTGCTCAACGTGCAAGAACTAGGGATGGGTATCGTTAAGATTTTAACGGTATTACTACTCTTACCGATACTGCTTATCGGTCCGGTACTTTAACGGTATTCTTATCGGTACTTTTTGAGATTATATATAAATATATATATATATTTTAGACTCAAACTAAAACTGTTAAACTGTTGTGTTTAAGAGACTCTCCAAGCCGGGATTTTGACATAGATGTTTGTGTACATTTGATCGTTTAGACGCGAGTGTGAAACCGAAAGTGTAATTTGCTCGTCTTGTTGCGGCTGTTTCGGAGCGCGTGCGCCGACTTGGGAACATCCTCTTGCGGACATTTTTGTGCTTAATCACTCTTTTTATTATTAAAACGCATCCCACAATTTACCAACAGTAGCTAGACTGTATTTTACAACAATCTCTGATCGTGCTGATTCTGTCATTGCGTTTGAGTTTTATGGAGAAATGACAGCGTGGGCTACTGCTGCAAAGGGAATTAGCCTACATAAGTTGCGCTAGACATAAATATTATTTTAATCTTTGGAAGCCAAAATCTAAAATAAAATCAGACTATCACAGATCTAAAGTGTAACCAGGCTATGTTTGACTGTTTAGTTCTGTCCTCTGTCGTTTTGCGCGTGGTCTCTCTCTTTCTCTCTCTCTCTTTCTCCACACGTGTATTTTCAAAAGTACCGACAGAAGAACCGATAACGTCCGAGCTTATCGATACAACGGTCTTTCAAAATTCACCCCCGGGGCCCGTTTAATACCGGTTTTCGGTACCCATCCCTAGCAAGAACCAGTGAGGTTCATTCTCGTGTTATGCAGCACGTTTGAGCTTCTACAAGAACCAATGAGGTTCATTCTCGTGTTACGCAGCACGTTTGAGCTTCTACAAGAACCAATGAGGTTCATTCTCGTGTTATGCAGCACGTTTGAGCTTCAGTAAGAACCAATGAGGTTCATTCTCGTGTTACGCAGCACGTTTGAGCTTCTACAAGAACCAATGAGGTTCATTATCGTGTTACGCAGCACGTTTGAGCTTTCTCAAGAACCAATAAGGTTCATTCTCGTGTTACGCAGCACGTTTGAGCTTCAGCAAGAACCAATGAGGTTCATTCTCGTGTTACGCAGCACGTTTGAGCTTCAGTAAGAACCAATGAGGTTCATTCTTGTGTTACGCAGCACGTTTGAGCTTCCTCAAGAACCAATGAGGTTCATTCTCGTGTTACGCAGCACGTTTGAGCTTCAGCAAGAACCAATGAGGTTCATTCTCGTGTTACGCAGTACATTTGAGCTTCAGCAAGAACCAATGAGGTTCATTCTCGTGTTACGCAGCACGTTTGAGCTTCCTCAAGAACCAATGAGGTTCATTCTCGTGTTACGCAGCACGTTTGAGCTTCAGCAAAAACCAATGAGGTTCATTCTCGTGTTACGCAGTACATTTGAGCTTCAGCAAGAACCAATGAGGTTCATTCTCGTGTTACGCAGCACGTTTGAGCTTCAGCAAGAACCAATGAGGTTCATTCTCGTGTTACGCAGCACGTTTGAGCTTCAGCAAGAACTAATGAGGTTAATTCTCGTGTTACGCAGCACGTTTGAGCTTCCTCAAGAACCAATGAGGTTCATTCTCGTGTTACGCAGCACGTTTGAGCTTCAGCAAGAACCAATGAGGTTCATTGTCGTGTTACGCAGCACGTTTGAGCTTCAGCAAGAACCAATGAGGTTCATTCTCGTGTTATGCAGCACATTTGAGCTTCCGCAAAAACCAATGAGGTTCATTCTCGTGTTACGCAGCACATTTGAGCTTCTACAAGAACCAATGAGGTTCATTCTCGTGTTACGCAGCACGTTTGCGCTTCAGTAAGAACCAATGAGGTTCATTCTCGTGTTACGCAGCACATTTGAGCTTCAGCAAGAACCAATGAGGTTCATTGTCGTGTTACGCAGCACGTTTGAGCTCCCGCAAAAACCTATTTTTTTGCAAGGTTTTTTCTTGCACATCAAGCAGGTTTGTTTGAGCTTCTGTTTATGTTGACCGATCAATGTTTATATGTGACCAAAAGAATGTGTTTAATCTGTTCCTCATATAAAGAGATCTAGTCTACTCGACCAGATGACTCAATTCATACGGATTCGTTTTACAATCTCTTTGTGAACTTTTTGAAGTGTCAAAGTGGTAATTGCGTGGCTGCCAACCGAGGGACAGAAAGCTTTCAGATTTCATCAAAAAGATCTTCATTTGTGTTCTGAAGGTGAAAGAAAGTCTTAGTTTAAAACGACATGGAGGTAAGTAATTAATTACAATTTTGTGAGAACTATCCCTACAAGCTACAGAATTTGAGGTATCATTTTTGAGCTATACATGAGCACAATTTCTGCAATATTTAAAAATATCGTTAACATTAGCAATTCGTGGCTAGCAGTTATTATGCATTTGTGATAATTAGTTAGCACAAATGGTAAGGTGGGGTTGTCTTGCCAACAGGGCGGTCTGTGGCATTTAGACCTGGGCCTGTGTCCAGTTTGACTGCCAGAAGGGATTGAAGCAGCTTTTCCAATTAAAGCCTGGCTACTACCCCTCTCGCCTCACCTTGGAATACACACAAAAAATGCTGAGAAATCTGTAAACAAAGACACACAGGACACAATAAACGTATAAAGAGAGAGATTTTGAAAACGACATGCACACTCAGATAAGACATTAAAGAACAATCCAAGGTTTGATTTCAAAAGCCTGTGTAACATGTTGAGGCGACGCCCATGGCTGAGGTGGCCCACAGATATTCCCCTCCCTGTTGTGCATTAGTGCTGATTTATCGGTCTGTTATTTGTCTAATCCTGTGGGCCGTGTCCCTCTGTACCAGTAAAAAAAAAAGAGGGATTACATCCTTATTGTGGTCACACAAACACACTACACACCTCGAGTGCTTTTTTTTTTTTACGGCCATCACTGTTGCAGAGGGGAATTGGGCCTGGTCCACAGCTGACACAAGGACACATTCACCCATCCACCCATGATGGGCAGAGATGACTCAAATGCACACTCATACACCAGAACCCAGCAACCGAGACGCACTGAATCAGCAAGATTCCTGGTGTCATCCACACATGCTAGTTCATGACAGTATTAGTGACAGCACCTCTGCTTTAATTGAACGAAAATTCTGAAATCATTTAAACTCTCTTATTTCATTACCAACCCTCATCTCATTATCAACTCATGTTCTTCCTTCAGAGGAAAACAAAATGAGATGTTTAGCAGAATGTCCAAACTGCCAGCTATGGTCAATTGACATTTGAATGCAAACAAATGGCATACATTTTGGTCTTTTCTTTACCCAAAGCTATTGTTTGGCTTCAGAAGATTTAGAGTTTAAGTCATTTGGACAACTATTGTGATGCTTTCTGGCTTTTTGAAGCTTGAAAGCCTCAGTCCCTCCCTATTCACTTTCATTTTGTGGAGAAGAGCTGCTTGGGCATTCTGCCTAACATTTTATTTGGTGTTCCCCCAAAAAGAAAGACTTTGGATAGACTACTTTATAAAGAAAGCATGCATCACTGCACCATATGGTACTACTGCCCCTTTTCTTTTGTAAGGGAAAGACCTCCAGTGAAGGTAGTCATAAGCCAATCGTTTGTTTGCCGTTTATAAAACACTGCTGTTTCATAATGACAGGTTCAAACTTTTCCTGTTGTACCGTTGGTTAATAAATTCTGATGTCACACTGTGTGCTGCAGTGTATAGAGTCCAGTAACACATCACACACTGAATCACACACAATGAGAAGGATAAAATTGGTCATAGTGAAAGCAAATGGTCTCCAGGGGCAAGTCCGTATACCCCCACTCTCCCCGTCCACCCGCCCAGAGTGCTCTGCGAGCCTGTTTCATTGTGTCTCTTTGGCACATGCTGCACTACAGCAAATTCAGGATTGGTCTTATACTTCACACTTACACACACCGCAACCTCCTGAGTATTAGAGTACCCTACAATTTGAATCTTGCAGAGACTATAAAGTTTTGCTTACATTAGCTACAATCTGAATACATTAAAAATAAATAATTTGGAACCAACCCAAACATTTTTCTAATAGGAAGTTTCTTTTAAGATGATAAAATAACATTTTAAATCAGATATTTTAGAACACTTACTGTAGCTCCCAATAAGACTATTAGGATTCCCAATAGGATAAGAATTAATAGGATTAAAAAAAAAAATCAAAAATCTGTTATTTGTGAGTTTATGATTTCTCTTAACTGTCAAGTAACAAGACATTATTCCATGACATTTGCAATAACAATTACACAGCATCCAACAGGAGAAAAGATCTTAATCGATTTTTTAGAGGATTCCTATTTGATCTCATTAGTATGGGTTTCAGTCAGAATAAATCCTCTAGGCTACACATTCCTCTAGCATTTTTTGACAAGGGCATATTTTCCTGGTAAAACTAGAGAATTAAATATATCTTTTTACTATTAGCCTATATTTTGGTAGGCATATATATATATATATATATATATATATATATATATATATATATATATATATATATATATATATATATATATATATATATATATATATAGGCTATGTATGCTGCCTCGAACCTTGAACCACCTGACTATTCAACCCACTAACATCCCCAAAAATCTGTCTCTATACTTTTGACATTAAAGTAACTCACTAAATGTTAGCATGACTACATGAAATACGCTTCGATCAACACGTTTTTCTTTTAAAGTAAAAGTCTACCGGCGTTTGACTTACCAGTGGTACTGTGCGCTGCTGCTGCTGTGTGAGTGTGTGTGGGTGGGCGTGGATGCTGCAGGATCGCGCTGCGCTCCGTGTCTTTGTCTGCCGCTTCAGCTGCTACTCTGCCTGCGATGCCTCCCTACCGGCACACCGCGCGGTCCTAGCGCCGCCCCACACACACGCCCACTGAGCACAGTCGACGCCCACTGCAGGCTGCGTCCAGAAACATCTGCATTCAAGTGTTAATACACTATCATCGAGTCATAGCCTCAACCTAAAGCCTAATTTGCTGCAGTTGTTGTGTACTGTATACTTAATACTATTTGTTATTTTCAATCTATAGTTTGTGAAAAAGTATAGGCTAAACATTTCACAAGAAGGCTACATGTGTGTTTAATAATAATAAAAAGTTATCATCTTAAAGTGCCCCTATTATGCAAATGTAAAGGCTCCTAATTTTGTTTTGGTTGTCTCCTATACAACAGGTTTACATACTTCAAAAATCAAAAAACTTTTCACATAATATTGTAATTACATTGTTCAATGATTCTCAATGACTCTCTAAAGCCATAAGCTGTTCACGGATGATATCATTCTGTTTATTGTAAGCACTATTTTTTTATCGTTCATCAGCTGGATCAAAACATGCTGAAAGTGATTCCAATTATATATCTCACTGTGCCGTTATTGTTATAGCTGTGGTGTGAACTCTGCTATTCTACAATATTGAGACAGATTTTTAGAATGGGATCTTTATTGTTATCTTTATTGTCCTTGGTGTCAGCGGGCCTTTAATTCCTCCTTTCAGCAAGCCTACTCTGCTCTGGTTGTCCAGATGGGCCAGTCTGTTGTGACTGGTCCACCACCAGTGTTGGGCAAGCTACTCTGAAACTGTAGCTTTACAATCTACTTGTAAGTTAAAGTAGTTAAGTTACATTCAGCTACCCTTTTGAAGAAGTAGTTAAGGCAGGCGTACACTGTGCGAATTCGGACACTCGGGAGGTCGTGAGATATTGCAGACGCTACGAGTAAGTTCATCTAATCATCACATCAAATCAGCTGGTACACGACACGGCTGTAAAAAAATACATTATAATATTTAAACATAAATATGAATGGCTAATATATTTAATGGCTACAACAATTATAGTAGGCTACGGTACAGATAAATGTCATGTCTGAGCAGGATTTGAGCAAACGTGTTTTACCAGTGAACGCTTCATGAGTGGAATTGTGCTCATTACTGGCTCGTTCTCATCAGAACCCAAAACGGAATATAGCCTTTGGTCGCGCTACATCACTACTTGCTAGATAAAGTAGTTATCTAATGGAAAAGCTACGCTGTTTAAAAAAATAACTGAGCTGACAAGCTAGGCTACTGAAAAAGTTAAGCTAGTAGCGTTGCTACCATAGACAGTAAAATAAATGGACAGAGCTTTCCCATTGACTTCAACGGTGGAAAGTGAGGTCAGTAAGGAGCACTCACTTCCTGATGGCTGAGCGAACTGCGCAGGCTCAGACTGAGCTTGATGACGTAGATGTGACGTGAGCCTCCTGTCTGACAGCTGTAGGTCTTCTAGTAGTTGTGGAAAGGGAAATCTGAATTATCTCACTATGGGCTTCTCCCCATTCTTCTCCCTTGACTTTAGCAGACTTTATGTCTCCACGTCCCCCCCGACTGCCTCATAGACAGTAAAAGATTGTCTGCGAGCGTCTCCTCAGGTCTATACGGTAATTTCTCAACTGTGCGACAGAGTCGCGTTGGTTATGACGCAATTGTTAGCCTATTTTTACAAAAACAGCTTCTGCGGGGCGATAGTGTAAGATACAAGGTAATGGAGCCTTTTATGCATTGTTGTGTTTCTTTATAAAAAAAACAATGGACAAATGGAGTCTTTAAACGCCTCAGATGTAAAGTTATTCACTGTCAAAGTGACTCAAAAATGAATGGGAGTCAATGGGATGCTAACAGCAGGTGATGGCTTGGTTAGCAATAGCCGCCCCGATGGGTGGAACGCTTTCCGAGTGCTAGATTTCCCACTTGGTTGCTACTTGTAGCTTGCTATATTGCTCAGAACTGTCTACCACATACAGCTTGTTTTGGAAGCTAAATGGTCATCTTCGGATTCCTCCTAAAGCTCAGTGATTGTACACACTGTAAAGACACCAATGAAGACGTTGATTTAACCAAATCAATCCAAGTGCGAGACCGATGATGAAACATTGGAAGAAGTAGTTATTCAACCTGAACCTTCATCACAAGGATGACTTATGCAGGACATTTCTCAGTGATACACTACTCAGTTTGAGAGATGTCGCAACTGTAGTTTTTCACCGTCAGCATTAACTGTATGTTCATTAACAAACCAATGTGTATTTCTAATGTATTGTGGTGCACATGCGGGAACTGTATCAACTATGGTGCATACTAGGGATCCACCGATGTATCGGCCGATTTTTGATCAATTTACAACCATCGGCATATCGCCTATAGCATGAAAAAGGTTGAAATAACAAACCGATGACCGCGTGAAGGCACATGAGCTGTATTGACCCTTTTACTGTTTGCATACAATGAATGACTGTTTGCATAGAAACGTATGCGCGCGCATTTTGGCAACAAACTGTGGCGAGAATCAGCAGCATGTCAAGCTACGTGAGCGGAATAAGCAAGACAAACCGAGAAAGTTATTTTAAAAAGTTGACTTTATCAATTTGTATTCAGCTACCAGATCCGTGTACTATAGTGAAGTGGATATAAGTGGATCTTCTATAGAAGACGTTAGCAGATGGCCAGATGAGAAACCGAGCGTGTAAGTTACACCCGAGACAAGCATATAAATCACCGGATGCTTATGAATATGTTGTCGGTGGGCATGTACAGAATGTCCAATACAATTTTCTACATTTATTCTTATTCTTCACACAGACATACATTTATCCTTTTCCTTACATTTTATGTTGTTATTGATTCGTATGTGTCGACACACTTCTGTTTAAAGTTTAATTTTGTAATGCTATAGTACTTTAATAGCCGCTATGTTGCTTGCATACATTTCTCAGATGGTTATTTTGCAATTAAACTATTAATAAAATCATTACAAATGAAATTGATAAGTACTGTGATTATTGATATGATAATTTGGGGGTGTGGGGTACATTATACACACCAGTGGCAGCCAATGTTGGGAGGTGTATTACAAAGCATTAAGTTTCAAGTGCAGTAAATGTTTTACAAGTGTAATTTTTTTTATGCAAGCATTTATGTCGTCGTTCCAATCAATGCATTATCGCCTGCAGCCACCGGTACCGCCGGTTCTTCTGAAACGGCCATGATCCTGTCGGAATCCTATAAAACTTATGGCCATTGGTGGAATATTGATTAGTGCAACCGAAAACGCAACAGCCAGACATTTTGATGCAGGGAAACCATTTTGATAAACTTTCGGAGTTGCTAACACGAACCACTATAGGGAACAAAACCACTTCCGTTGCCAAACTGCGCGCGCAACTCTTTGATCACGTGGGCTGTAAAAGGGTCTATAATGTCTGCGGCTGCATAATCCAAGAATGTAGCCTACTCTAATATTCCTGCTGTGCTGCTGTCTGTGTTTTAATGTTTATCCAACAACAAAAGACCAACAAACAAAAAAATAAATAAATCACTCATAGCCTACTCTTGGACTAAACTTTCCAAGTGGGTAATCTAGCGCTCGGAAAGCATTCCACCCCTAGGGGCTGCCATTGCTAACCAAGCCATTACCTGCTGTTAGCATCCCATTGACTCCCATTCATTTTTGAGTCACTTTGACAGTGAATAACTTTACATCTGAGACGTTTAAAGACTCCATTTGTCCATTGTTTATTTCTAAAGAAACACGACGATGTATAAAAGGCTCCGTTACCTTGTATCTTACACTATCGCCCCGCAGAAGCTGTTTTTGTAAAAATAGGCTAACGATTGCGTCATAACCAACGCGACTCTGTCGCACAGTTGAGAAATTACCGTATAGACCTGAGGAGACGCTCGCAGACAATCTTTTACTGTCTATGAGGCAGTCGGGGGGACGTGGAGACATAAAGTCTGATAAAGTCAAGCGGGAAGAATGGGGAGAAGCCCATAGTGAGCCAAAAGCAACGGGAGAAAATATTTAAACAACGTGATTCAGATTTCACTTTCCACAACTACTAGAAGACCTACAGCTGTCAGACAGGAGGCTCACGTCACATCTACGTCGTCAAGCTCAGTCTGAGCCTGCGCAGTTCGCTCAGCCATCAGGAAGTGAGTGCCCCTAGGTTGACTTCATTATTTTGCCGTTGACGTCAATGGGGTCGCTCGGTCCATTTCTTTTACTGTCTATGAAACTTTCATAAGGATTCATTTCCGC